>NC_086367.1:19459910-20081577 GCF_036324505.1 Eleginops maclovinus | reverse complement strand
TAAAGAATAGTGATGTATTTAGTTCCCGGCTCGCACATGTGTTCAGCATACTAGAACTGCTCGGCGCCTGCTTAAAGGGCACACTTTTAGCACTGGGAAAAGGTCAGAGCAGGAAGCATGAACAAAGTTGACACTCTGTAATTATAGAGAGCTGGATGTGCTCACAGCTCCTCTCAGCGACCCTAGCCAGTGTTTAGGAGCCAAGTCTGTTCACACCGGAGGCAAAGCACTTCACTTTTACTCTTCATTATCAATCAGGGGGTTTCCTGCTCTTATCTCCACTGAAGAAACCTCTTTCAGCCATCATGCCATCAGTCATCGGCTGAAAGTGAGAGAATCGGATGTGCAGTTTGTCCTTATGGTCACAAATTGCAAGACAGAAAGCTTCGTTAAATAGACATATTAGATCAGTCAGGAACAGCTGTCTTCCTCTCTCTGCTACCTCTCAAATTTGCAGCTTTTTTTTTTGTCTAGACAACCAATGTGTTTGGCAGGTAACCAACTATAGTTTGGAGGTGCTATTTAATTCCAAAAATCTTCTTGTGAGGGAACATTTTAGCATGGCTCTGTGACTCGGAAACAATTCACTGCAGCCTGTTCAGAACTGGGTGCCACATTCATCATACAATTTGTGATTCAGTTATTCTTGTTTTTTCCTCTTTGTAATTTTACCTTGCTTGGCAAATAAGCAGGCCTTTATTCATGGGGATGCCCAGTTCAAGAAAACAATCAAGTGGGTCTCCAAGCAGTTTTAAAACAAAAGCAAAAATGAATTTAGGGTAAAAATGTGACTCATTGTCAAATGTTCTCCTGACACTCACGCCTGAGGTGTACATTTGCTACGTCTCTGATCACTCTTACTTTAACAGGAGCAGCTCTGAGACCAGCCGACATCTCATCTGAATTAGATTTCTGTAGGAATATATATTTAATACACTAATGTTCTCTTTTCACCCGCAACTGCGACACTGCTCTCATCTCCTGTTGCAACTTTGATTTAGTTTCACACACGCTGAGATCTCATTTAGCAAAGAAACTCTTGGGTCTGTTTTACAGCCGATTCAGATGTGCTGTGATAATAATTTCACAAAGAATGAAGATTGTGTTGGGTGTTTATCTTACCTAGATGAATGTATATGGACATATGTGTGCAACCATGGGAAATCAGTAAGCAGGAACTCGCTCGGTGCGCTTTGTCAGCCCCTGGAGACGGAGAGGTCAAAGTTCAGAGCGTGTTAGAGCTCGTTTGTCTTGTTAAAGATGTCAGAAAAGAAGATGTGAGGTCACACACCGTGACCTTTCCCTTCATGCTGATTCAGACAAATAGACTGAGTTTCAAAGTATCTACAAATTCATGTTTGAGAATATTTCCAGACTTCTTTGCAGAGTTAAAGAATAAAAACAAACTCTATTGTGTATAAATACTGTTTGACTCAGGTCTGTTGTCAGCAGCCCCACACTGAGTTCTTTGACACGTCTGCAAAGTCTCACAGCATCCAAAATGAGTAAGAATATTAAAAAAGTTGCAGTTTCAACAGTAATTTAAGACTTCTGACCCCTGGTCCTCCCACACAGGCCTTTTTCGTTTATTTTGGGCTGATTGGACGTCTTTTCAGGTGTGTGGGCGTCTGCTTGATGGACAGCTCCCTCACTGTGGGTTCAGTTTTGTTGCACCTGCTCAGGCGGGCAGAATGAGATCTCTATGCTAGAGCTGCACAATACGACCTGATTTTGTCACATTTACCTTGATAATGATTAATATATTTCCCCTCCCCTGCAAAACCCTCTCAGCCTGCGTTTTCGTCCCGGTGACGGAACAGAAATCAAGCTCTTCATATTTGCGTTGCTTCTCACTACATCTTTGTGGTTTGTTTGGTTTATTTAACTGTTTACTTATCATGCATTGTATGTTTCCTTTAGGTCTCATTTCCTTCCTCGTAAAGCCATTTTGCTATATCGCTAGTGTCTTTCCCTGGTTTAGAGGCTGCATGAGAGTAATCGCCCAGCCCCGTCTCCAACACATGATCAATGGCTTTTAATTTGCTATGTTGCGGTCTGGAAAAACACGTGGGCAGTATGGCTTTGAATGATCATAGTTCAGCTCTGTTGACATCATCAGAAAAATGGACGGAATTCCTGTGTGGGTGTCGCCGGTGTTTTCAATTCCACGTTTTTTTCTAAAAATGCATTATTTTCTCTTCAACTGCAGCTGCAAAATAGAGGCCTTTGATTCTGATATTCCATAGAAGTGATTTAAAACCTAAGAGCACAATACACACCTTTTGATGGGCTCAATTAGGTTACATTTTCCTTCATTCGGTTTAACGCCCTGTTGGTGTACATGCACTTGATGTTGCGTTACACAGATTTCCTGGGTCCGAAAGTTCCGATTTTCCCGATGATTACTTATCCATTTGGAGCGGCGCAACTGTGAAGCTCTGCTCTAAATATCTGAGAGGGAGTTAAGGTTTGTGAAGAAAAAGGAGCCGTCTGCCTTCGAGCCAAGGTCCCCGGAAATATTCCTCAAATTTGTTTTTCGATTTGTTCCCCGCTCTCCAAGCCTCAAACTTTATCGGGTGGCTTTACAGTGGCCTTATTTCAGCTTATTAATCTGTGTATCAACTGATAGATGTACAGCAAATACATATTTATAAAGTGTGATTACTTCCTGGAAACCTTCCTAATATTTACAATACAAGTAGAGTTCTCTCCCCAAACACTGGCAGCATTTATATGTATTTTAAATGCTTGAATACACAGGTTAAAGCATCGCAATAAGGTCATTGTAAAAAGTGGCATTACCCTGTCCTTCTTTCTGTCTCTTTGTATAGCGGCATTATATATATACTGAGGAAGTAGTTTGTTAATATGTATAATTTAGCTGGTTTTTTTGTAAATAATGAGAAAGTATTGTGAATGAAATTTGTTGAATGGTTTTAAGAAAATCATCTACGGCAAACCTCTCCGGGCTTTTATAAATGTGACTGCAGTACATAGCATATTTTGTATGTCAGACAGCAGTGTAAAGATGAACAAGCATTACTAGGAGCTGATTAAACTACATGTACAACTTGAGGATAATAGCATACTGAACTTGTAATTACTGATGTACATAAAAGAATGACAGAACATTTTTGTCTATTATTAAATGTGAAAATCCACCCATCGCTGTTTGTCTCGATGACTACGTTGAACCCAAGTTAAAACATCTCTTGTGCGTCTTTGGATTTTCCTGCGTCGCACGAGGAGACGGTGCCTCAAACTGTGCACCCTTTTCTGGTTTGATGACTTTAAAGTAAGTACAGTAGCATTTGAAAGCTTTTCCTTCATGGTGTCACGACAAAAACCTCCCGGAGGCGGCTATGTTCACATCATGATGCGTACCATTGGATGGAGTTCAGGGAGTCTTAAAAATCCACCGCATAAATCCACTGAGGAGCGTAATGATCCTCATAAAATTTCATAGCAATCTGTTTCAATAAAAAGTTTTTATTTGGCTTGAGTTTGGCTGCAAATGAAAATGTAATGGGGTGTCCAAAAAGGATCCGATTTGTAATGTGGTCTGGTTTGTTACTAAACACATTAACACCAACTTACTCAATCCTCTGGGGACCCTGAATACTTACAGCCAATTGTAAACCAATTCTTGGACCATTGTTGTTATTTTTAAGGTCTGAGGAATGGATTACCATAAAATGTTTTACCTACATGCATGGTCCACAGGATGTATCTTAATCCCCTCGATGATCCCTTGGTCTAAGGTCACCTTGAAAAACAACATTTTTGGTTTACAGAAAATTATTTTTCATGGTAGAAACAGTAAAAAAATACACATACGTTCACCATTCATCCTCTGTCCAGCAGTGGCTCAGTCAGTAGGGCTTGGACTGGGTGGACTGCTACTTGGAGTGGTCCCAGTTCACCTCCTAGGCCCTGCTGTGGTGCCCTTGAGCAAGGCACCGGACACCTCCAATCCCCCCTCCCCATTGCTCCCCGGGCGCTGCACGATAGCTGCCCACTGCTCCTAGTACTAGGATGGGTTAAATGCAGAGGACCAATTTCACTGTGTGTGCTCTGCTGTGTGCATGTATGTGACTAATAAAGAGGGTTTCATCCTCCGATTCTATCTATCTATTCTATCTGGGGAACATGGGGAAAAGATCAGGGCACAATAATCTGAGTTCAATCATTTGAGGCTCATAAACTTAGATATATCCACAGCAAATTCAGATTTCAATAAGGGATTGGGTTCATGGACCCGTCTCCATATGTTGGGAGGCTTCTAAAAGCAATAGGGTTCAACCTCCAAGGACCATGACTTTGAGGGACATTAAACTTTGCTAAGTCAAATAAAAATGTTTGCGATACTACAGGAAAATCCGTCTTTAAATAACTAAACCAGGTTAATCTGCTCAGTGGGAGTCCTGATGTCTCACTCTGGATCAAAAGGGAAGTTTTTCCTCGTGTTATTGCCACATTGTGACACACCGGCACACTCGTCTACAGCTCGCAGAACGATGAAACAAATGTTGAGAGTTATTATTTGTAAATACACTTTTCCCCAGGCCTGTTTTCAAATAATCGCTGCTATTTTTAATGCTGCTGTTGATGTTTCTGAACCCTCGAGCTAAGCGGCGGCGGGAGAGGCTGATTGTCGGCGAGCTGCTGTGTGCTCACAAGCAATTATTCATCACCAGTCATCCTGCATCTTTCTTCCTCTCCCTTTAATCTCAATGTCCCCCACCTTTCCCTTTCTCACCCCATGTCTCTTTTTGTTTCTCTCTCCCACTCTCTTCTCCTCCTTTCACTCCTGATCTTCTTCTTTTGCCTCTTAGCTCTCGTTTCATCTCCTCTCTTCTTCCTCGCAGTTTGTCTGACATCCTTTCTACTTCCTTCCTTACCTTTTTTCTCCTGGCTCCTACTATTTCATCTCCACATCTCCCACTCACCCCATCATTCAATTTCATTTTTTTTCCATCGCCTTCATCTCTTTCTCACATCTCCCTTTATTTATCTGATTCATGTCTCTTGTGCCTTTTCATTCTTCTCTGTTTCCTTTTCCACCTCTCCTTCCCTACGTTTTTCCTCCCTCATTCCTTAAGATGTCTCCTTCTCTTCCATTACCTCCATCCCTAACCCCATTGCTCCCTCTCTCCGCCATCACTCTTTCTCCCTTTCTCAGCACCGGCGAAGTCTGAGGCCTGAGGCGTAATGTTTTTGGGTTGTCCTATTAATCGTGAATGCAATATTTTAGGAAAGCCTGGACTACATTTCTTCATATTTGACACAAACAACCACCGCTCAGGAGTGAACTGATTAGACTTGGGGGTTCAAAGGTCAAGTTCACTGTGACCGTAGCTCGATAATGAATATGCTTATTAAGATCATTTCACACAAATTGACTGGTTGATGGAGGCGGTTTAGTTATTCATCTGTCCATCTTTACCACTCACATCATCTGTCCTTAACTCTGGCCTCTTTCCTTTCTTCTTTCCATCCCAAACTGGCTTCATTGTTTCTTCTCGTGCCCTGTCCTATTTCTCCTATCATCATCCTCACCCAGTGTTTATTTCTCGCCTCTTTTCCCCTTCCCTTTGCTGGCCTCTTTCTCCTCTAGGTGTTCTCCTATCTCTATCTACCACCTTTCCTAGTGCCTCTCCTCTTTCTTTCAGTCCTTTATCCCCTCCCTTGTCCTCCCTGTCTTTTTCTCTGTTTTAATCCCGTCCCCTGTTATAACACTTCCTTAGCTGACACTGTCTTCTACCGCTACACCCCTCCAGCTTTCCTCCTTCTTATTCTCTCACCTGCTGTCTCTTTTCATTACTGCTCTCTGCAGCTACTCTCTTCTTCTGTCTTCTCCCAGCTCTTTCAGTCCTCCCTGATCCCCATTTCTTCTTTTCACACTCCTCCTTCAACTTCTCTTCTACTTTCTGTCTCCCACCTTTCCTGTCACCTTCTTCTTCTCTTTTCCTCCGCACTAGCTTGTCCGACCCTGTTTTGTTTTTTTTTCATCCCTCCCCGCCTCAGGAACTCCTGTACGGTGTAAACAGATGATTAGGTACTGCCCTTTGATTTCAAGTCTTTGACTAAATCCATCCTGATCATTTTGACAGACTCGGCACTGCTGCTCAGAAGCAGTTGACTGATAATGAGGCTCTTATTTTTTTCCCTCCTTCACATTATGTTGATGCTGTTTACATTACAAAACTACCCCCCCACCCCGCCCCCTCAAGTTTAATTTCAGGTAGGCTGAGATTGTTTGCAGACTTTACATCCGTCTACACATTTTCACTTCATCTTGTCTTTATTGCTTTCACCAATCTAATCTAATTTTCTCTCCTCAGCTCTGATTCAACCGGGTTTTCAGCAAAGCTGTCATGGGCAATAATGTCTATAAAAAATCTCCCCCGTCGTATTTCAAATTTGCTGAACAAAGGTTACACTGTGAAATGTAATTCTCAAAAATGCTGCATTTGTGTTTCCTTGTTGCAGATGTTTGTTTTTGTCTCTCTCTCATGTCTGGCTGACAGCATTAGACACATTATCACAATTAGTCAACATTTCTCAGAGGAGTTGTTTCCCATCCATCCACCCCCGCCTCATCCTATACACTGAGCTGTTATATTCTGACTTATGATGATGTTTCCCTCCTCACTACTTGTGCGTTGAAGGGTTTCACTCAAAATCAATATGCAGTGAATCCATACTGTGGAGAGATGCTTCTTTGCAGGTCCTCTAAGATGTTTCTAACAGCACAAAAAGGCTGTAGTATTACAGTGATTACAAGTTGCAATGCTTCATTTGATGTAGGATAAAACTTGCTCATTTAGGCTTCAAAGTTTAGAACAAAAGTGAATTCTTCGGAAATACCAGTTGAGGCATCGATCTCACTTCAAGGCCCATTTGTGTAGTATTTGCCAGTTGGACTGGATTTAACTGGAAAAAACTCCCCTCCACACGATGTGTCCAGCCGTCCCTCTTATAAAGGGCATGAAACTGTATCAGTGAAAGAATAAAGGACCATATTAGTAGCCACTTGTGGAAAAAGTTATGTACTTAAGTAAGCTAAAATTAGAAATACTTTGTTCTTTTAAATAATACATTACAAGTTGTGTTCTCAATTATAAATGTTCATACATTCACGTGTTTTTACATGTAAAAAAAGTGTTATTATAAATTATTATATATGTTGTAGGCTATATATAGTTTTATAATTAAAATGTAGAGCAGTAAAATGTCTGTATTTTCCTCTAACAATTACTGGAATAGAAGTTAAAATATCATTAAATGGAATTACTCTCTTGAGTACTCTGTTACATTACATGACTGCAAGAAGGCCATCCGGGCTGCAGAGGCATAAAGAAGAACCTTGACAAGAAAATCATGTAAGTATCCGTAAACAACAAATACATGATTGTTTACGTGTTCACGTTTAGTTATTTCTTAAGCACTGAGCCACTGCTGCAGAGAAGCACTTAGTGACGATAGAGAAATCCTGCACCACCTTTAATTTGAAAAATACTGTTTCCGGAAATAATTGTGATTCTCTTTGTAACTGTACAGCTGCCTGACATCATTATATAGTCCTTAATAGTTGCATACGAGGAAAAACTACCACAGGTAAGTTCGTATGTTCAACAGGTGTTTGTCTGTGAAGTTTCCGGAAGCAGTATGCGACGCTGGATTTTCAAAGTAAGAGCTCTGTTGTGTGTTGTTCTGCGGGAATTCAGCATAAAACATCCTGATGCTTCGACAGACTGAAAGTAAAAGCACGTTGGCTGTGTATGTTTAATCAACTCAATTAACAGGATTTATTTGATCCGTATGAAACAAAGTTGGCTTTGCGATATTGATGTTTTTATGACTCACTTATTTGATAGAAACCTAATTTGAACCAAAACACAAACTTATATTTAGTCAAATAAGGAACAAAGCGACACCTGTTGTTATTTATTATTATTGGTCGAAAGTCTTGAAATATGGTAAAACTTTGACTTTCCGGTTCATTTTGTGTTTCATATCATTGTATCATCACATGCTGAAACATACATTCACTAAAATAAAAATAGCATATATGTATATGTTCAAAGGCGAATGATATTATGATGTTTCTATGGTAATATTTAAGTATAGTTATATATATATAGTTATAATATTCTGTAGATGCATTCATGTGGTTACTTTGATAAACCACTTGAGCTTAGAACAGTTTGTGCAACTACTCCCCCTCATGAATCAGAAAAATGATATTTAAAAACATGCATGATAATGAATCCTTTAATAAAGCACAAACGCATTTGAGACTTAAACCCTGGAAGACATTAATTAGTAAGAACCAGCCTCCCATTCCCCACCCGTGCTAAAGAGTCTTAAACGGCTTTTTATTAATAAGATCATCGTCCAGTAATAAGTGCATTATTCAACACCAATAAAACTGTAATTCTGACCCTCCTTTTGGTTTATTATTGGCATTTAATTAAAAAGCCTAACCTAATCTTCTACTTTATTGTTGCAGAAGTAAAAGTTCACCCCAGACTGCAGTTTGTAAAACACGTTATGAGTATTGTATTCCTCGTTAGTGCTCAGAGAAAATAGCGACTCAATAATAACTAAGTCAGCTTCAGGGTGGCTGACTCAGAAACCTGCCCTAAAGGAACCACTCATCAAATCTACTTGGTTGGTTTACTTCAAAAGTACTTTAAATTTATACTTGTGTGCAGTACTTGGGGAAATGTCCTTCATTCATTCCATCACTTGGCTCGAGGTGTTACCAGTAATGCTTTTCAGCTTTCCTGTGTTATGTAGGGGAAGTTTCTCACTTCACTGCAGCTCCAAACTTCTTCCACCTTTCTGACATTTTGCAACGGAAGTTTATTTTTTCTGTCTCACCCATCTCACTTACCTTTTTCCTTCTCTACTGTAAATGCTAAAATGATAGTGACAGCTGCTTCCACTTGTGTGCTAGAGCGGCACCTGTTTAATGAGACATATGCCAAGTATTTCATTGCTTTTTTAGCATTTCTACCTAAAAATATATAGTGTAGTTACGGTGAGACTGAACATTCATTAAGTGTTTTGTTTTTTTAAACTGATCCCTTGTTTTTCCTTTTCTCTACAGCCAGCTCTTCCTCTCTGGGCTTCACTGAAGATGTCAGCGGTTCTTTTTCCCGTGCTTCACTCAACATATCTTTTGGAGGACAAGAAGAAAAATGAAGGTTAAAACCATGTCATATTTTGATAATGAGGTGAGATAAATACCCTCCCCCCCCTTTTACAATGCACAGATGTATAAAACAGATTGTGTTGTCTTGAGGCCACTAGCAAACTGGTCACTGCCGTCAAGGTTTTGTTTGTTTGGTATGATATATTGAACTTTATTAATGTAGTAAAAGGTAGAGGAGGCCCTAAAGGACTCTGCAGAACCACTAATATTCGTACTGCTGATCTGCAGGGCTCATATATGGCTGAAATATTAGTGAGAATCTTTGTATGTATACTTTAATTTGTTGTTGAGTAAAGAAAACGTTTGCATTTCTTGACCTCAGATACTTCTCTAGTTGGATTTGGTTTGCCCATATCTGTTAAAATAGTATTAATGAATACATTAATGTTGCATAATCAACCATTATCTCAAATATAGACCTGTTTCACACACATTACTGACCTGATGACAGCATAGAAAAGAGTTATTTATTCATAACATTTAAATATAAATGTTGCTTGGAGTGAGACTGTTCAAAGATGCTGCTGGTTGTTCTTAAAGTACTTTTTCATTTAGTTTAGTTTATATGTGTCTGATAAAAAATACTATAAAGTACCATTTTTCTTCTTTGGTATATTGTTCATTTGGTGTCGCGTCTGCCCTGATTTTTTTGGGATGGTTTAAATATTGGAGGGTATAATTGGGGGATCTAAAAATGCCACAGGCCAATTAAGAATCCCTGTTATAGATATATAAAAGTTCCACATGTCACACTGTACCCTGCTTCCTGTCGCTGGTCAGGGTTTTGGCCGTTTATCATCCTGCAGCAGCGGGCGGGGACCCAGCAGATACAGTATGTGGGACAGCAGGAATCTGTCCCACTTAGCTGTTGACCCAAAACATGGAGACTGGAGACATCCATTACAGCCGCCATATGTAACGCACAGCTGGCACACAGGCAGCATGAGCGCCTGAGCAAACAGCAATGTGGGGGAGATGATTATGCAGTGGTTTCTTTTTAAACTGCACTTTCAGGTACTTTACGGTCCCACAGTGGTGGACAGAAACGTGTTATGTTTATCTTATACATTTGAGATATTAGGACTTGAGTATTTCTCTTTCTGTTCATACTTCAGATACGTTTCAGAGACTGTACGTTTTACTTACAACATTAATCATACAGTTTTAGTTTCTTTATACATTCAGAACTTTAAAGTTATTATGACTCACTTTTTACTGTTCGTACTAATGGTGTTTTTTTCTAAAACATTTTCCACTAAAATGAGAAGTTTTGCTGCATTTCCTTTGAGATATTTGGATATATTTGAAATAATTGGGTTTTTTTCTGCATTCTCGGATCATACTTCAGTGCTTTTTCTTGAGTATCATTCTCATTGCAGTACTTTTAGAGTCTAGCATTTGTATCTGATCTGAATGTTATTTTTCACCTTGCTTTTAACACATATTTTTGGCATGACTCACTACAACAAACAAGTAATTGTGGTTTGTAGGCTATACAGCACTTTATTGTACTCCTCTTCGAGCTATTTTCCAGCAACTAGGTCGACCTCAGCTGCCTCACTGTTTACCCTCGTACCGTAGCCTCGGGGTATACAGTAGGCTGAAAGAAACACACCCTTGGTCCGAGTTTGTTGACACCAGGGGTCTCATTTATTAAAGTTTCTGATGCTCAAAGTTGTGCTTCATAAAGTTGTCAGAATCAGCCTCTCAGTGATTTTTACGCTGACATATCAAAAGCAAAACTTTGGATATAATCCCTTTTGTTATTAGCCAAAGTTTCAATGTTATAGACATCATATATATGGTATACACTGTGTAGTATATACACTATACTATAACATCTTTACAAATCACGCCCGCTGTGTGTCGTGGATATTTGACTCATTGCCAGGGGCGCTGCCAGTGGGGGGAAAAGGGCATGTTTCTCTGAAGTACAGAGAGGTGATGCCGAGTGTGATAAACCTGGATGGGGTCAAGAGGCGGATAATCTCAGGGGACCAGAGATTGAAAGAGAGGTGAAAAAGTGTGTCCCCTCTGCGCTAGAGAACTGGTCAAAATTCACCTCCATTTACAATGTCTTCTTTATCTGCAGGAAGTGACACGCGTCATCAGGGGTTGAGGTGGTGCAGAGGAGCAGGTTGGTCAGTCACCTCACGGCGCCAGAGGACAGGACGCCACGCCGGCAGACTGATAAATCAAACCGAGGCGAAGCGACAGAGCTCTGCTGGTGTCACACCATGATAAGAGACAGAGGCCTTGTGAAACCACAGGTATCACTCACACACGCTTATCGACCGCAAACCAAAGGACGGCAGTTATGGAGATTTGTGTGTGTGTGTTTGTTTATGTGGTCAGGTTCTGAGATATCTGCCTTTTTTATTTTATGCTGCCACCTGCAGTAGGGTCTACTTCTTTGGTTTAGAATAATTAGAAGTAAAGAAAAGGAGTCTTTCCTGACACATGTCACACATTGATTCCTCACTTGAGGGCGCATTTAACAGTGTTCACCAGAGACAGGTTAGAAGTTATTTAGTGTACTATGGGACCAATAAGAACCTTAATATCACTACAGGAATATTTATCTTGTGGCTAGATTTACTGTAAATTGAACAGGGTTCGGACGATTTCTTTAAAAGTCTTCAAAGGCATTTAATTGGTATTAAAATGTATGAAATCCATCTTTAAAAAATACAATTTAATCATAATTATTAGGGGTGGGAATCACCACGGTCCCCACGATACGATAGTATTGCAATTCTACGATATGCTAAGTAGTGCGATACGATATATTGCGATATGGCGCATTTCTGATTTCTTTCTCGCAGACTCCGTCTTTGTTTTGACTAACTTCCTGCCAATCCCACTGACGTTACCCACGGCCATGACCATCTAGTGGATTGAAAAAGCAACTGTTACCAAAAACTGTCATTTGGATTTGCAATAAGAATAGTTATAATAAAATATCGATACTTGGGGTCCATGTGTCGATACAACATGCAACGCAGTCAGTATCAGTATCGTGATACTAGGCTGTATCGATTAAATACATCTCCAAATAAATCACAGCAGATTATCCACTGTTTATCCTGGTTTGGTATTTCCCCCTCAGCTACAGGGCACTTTTAAGTGTCTTTTAAACCGTTTCTTTTGTTTACCAGCATCAAATTCCCTGCCTGTTATTCACTTCCAACACTCTCATTAGTGTCTCTCCCTCTGATAAAACTACATGCCTAACACCAAGTTAGCCAGCAGCTGGTGAACACAATGGAGCATTTAGCAGATATTTCCCTTAAGAGTTAGTGGAGAGTAAAACAGGACAGGAGAGTGACCACTTCTTAAAGTCATTGAACAACTTTAAGTGGATAATGTGTCAGTTATGTGTTTCAAACTGGCTAGAAAAGGTTGTTGATTGCAGATTTATTCACATGTATTCTATTGTTGAGACTAGGAAAACCTGTTGAGATTAGATGCAGTTAAATAAACAAGTGAAAACTCTTTAGTGAACTGAGCAGATGCATCAGAGTTTGGAATTAAAAGTAACATCACTAGAAGGTCTTTATTTTTATTTTGATGGCAGCAGCAAAATCAGAGAGCAATATCTCAAAACCTGGGCAAATCAAACCCGAAATATCACCACGACTTAATACTTCTGAGGGTGAGAGAAGAAGGTATTTGTGATCTGACCAAACTGCCCCTTTATTTCAAAACAACATGGACATCAGTGAGGATGAGTTAACAGTTTTCCTGTAGAACTTGGCAGGCAAAATCCCAAAAGTGTTGTGCTGTTATGACAATATCATGAGCTTATTTTGTGAGTTTTTTTAGATCCAACTTGAAGTAGAATGTGTCTTTTCATCAGGTCTGCTTGTAGCTCGGAGGAACTCGTTTCTGTCTGGGTCTTAAAACCGGCATACGTGTGTGTGTTTTTAATAATGCAGTGAAACAAATGGCTGTTTCTTCAGATAACTCAATTCAATGGCAGTATCCAAGATGACACAATCCTTGTTAAGAGCGTAAACCAATCCCGGTCTCTCGGTCTCCACACTGTCCGCTCCACAGAGCGGAGATGTGCTTTAACAGTACGTATTGTAAATGCTCCGGCGTCCCACGTTGAGCTGAAAGTCCCGGCAAGTAGCGGGACAATGCGGGTCACCGCTCGCATCTCACAAGTCTATCAAAAGACAGATGCATCCGTTCATGCATCACCGATCCACAGCAGCTGTTTTCCCACCAGCCCCTCTCGCAACGCCAAAGCCTGATTGGTCACAAACCTGTTGATAGATATCTGTTTTCTCTGCGGCAAAGTCCACGTACAGTTAAAAAATATAAACTCGTTTCCATTTCTTGTTGCAACACCAAAACCACATTTTTATCTTTTTACAGTTCTTGAGAGAAAACAACCCCAAATGTTTGTCAGGCCGTCACACTTAAAGCTGAATGTATGAAGAGTCCCCGTCCAAAGTGAGGCACCACGATATGCGAAAGTGACATCTACTCATACAAAATGATTCCTAGCTTTAAATAAAACATTACCATACAAGTTAAAGGCTAATATGTAATGTAGGTCCTTGTTTGACAAACACAGACTTTGGGAGATGATCGTTATCTTATTTTACGTGTTAAAAGTATCTGTCTTTATATATATATATACTCTTTATTTGGAGATAAACTCTTCATCCTGAAACTGAAAACACAACAGTCAAAGCATTTCTTTGTGATTTGTCTCGGTTATAACTATACATATACTTTGTGCTTCCATCCAACAATCTGGGTAACAAAATGTCTAAAATAAAAAGGTGACTATTAAAATAAAGGGCAAAGCAGAGCGCTGCATGTGGACGAACACACACACTCACCTTAAAATCTCGTGTCACACTTCATCACAGTTCATCTGAGACAAAAGTCTAAACATTTAATTTTTTTCTTTTACATCAAGGAATGTTCAGGGACCAAAAAAAGTTTTAGTTTTTTTTTTTTTCATATTTTCTGTTTTCCAGCACTTCAGTGTCTCTTCACTGTACACCCCCTGGACCCCCGGGCCCTCCTCACTGATATTTAGTATGAGTCTGCATGTGTGTGGTACAGTTTGTTTTTGGGCAGGCATGAAGCAGGAAATGAGGCGTGTACCTCCTGGTCCCCCCCCCACCCCCCCTTTTTTTTCTCGGTTGTCTTCTGAGGGACTGCACAACACATCTGCTGAGTCATGATTCACAAAAAGAGATTAAGTGTGATTTTGAGTGAGGGGAAGCAGGGCGGGACAGTCGACCCTCCCCCCCACCTTCATCGTTTGACACATAGAAATGGCTCTTTCTCTCTAACACACACCACCCTCTCCCCCTCCCTCCCCAGGTCTGGAGTTTTGTCCGTGGAGGCCAGGTGAGCGAGGCCTCCTATTGGTCGGAGAGGAGCAGCATGAGCAGCCAGCCGAGGCCCAGCAGCAGAGAGAGGCGGACGGGCTCGGCTCCATGGTCCAACAGGCCCGGGGAGGGGAGAGTGGAGTCCCCCTCGTCGCCCCACAATCTGTCGTTCTCGTTAACCTGGGAGAAAACAAACATGATGCGTCATCATTCATTTGGGTAAAATAAATAAAAGTGATTTGCCTCCCGATTCAGCACCAGGAAACATCCTCTCATCACAAGCAGCGGGGGAACTACTCCCAGAGGACAGGTTTTATGAGCAGACATGTGGGTATAACGGCTGTATTTCACGTCTCCACAGTGGAAGAAAGGCGATGGTGAGGACTTTGCAATTTTACAGCAGGAGATGCATTGCAAACATGTACAGAAAAAAGTCTTCAATCAGTCCCAGCATCTCTGGATTCCTCCTTTCTCTCCATCCTTTGCACTAGAACATCTGAATCCCATCAGACGCTGCTGTACTGTTCCTACTTATTCATTTCAATGCACCTGTTTATGACTTATCAATTCTATTACCATGTTTTGTTGGATGTACAGTCCTTCATTGAGGAAACATTCATATACTTTGGACTTTTATTCTTTTTGACTTTCAAAAAGACACACCATCCTACGATATGTTTGACTGTTCTATGACTTTTTCAACATATTATTCTGACTTTTGAAACATTTAATATACCGTACAAATATAATGTTAAAAATGACGGATAAATAAGATAATTAGAATGTGAAGTGTAAACCTAAAGTCCGTCAGTATCAGTGAAGCTTGCCTTTCCTTTTTATTTTGCTTCTGTTGATTTATCATACAGCCATTTAAATGTGAAAGGATGTTGGTTAAAGGAATGATGAGCCCCCAGGGCAGCTGTCCAGAGATCATTCAGTGGTAAAGTGAACTCTGACTGGTGTCTACTCAGTGACACCTCGCTTGATCCGGAGCCGACACACGACTATCAGGTGGGGAAACGTCCGTGTTCTTCCCCGCTTTATCCTCTGTAGCATATTATTACGTCTAATGCAATCAGAGGAGGATCAACAATACTGCGTGGGACGAGTAGTTCAAAGCACCTGAGGCGAGAATATGTAATTTTGGTTTTTGGCTCTTTTTTCTTCAGCTTTCCCTCTGGAAATAAGTAAATGGCCTAGTTACACATTTAGCCAGTGGAGTTTATTAATATCTGTTGGCGGACTGTCAATTATGTTATCTGCAGCCTCTTTTGGAGGGAAGGGATCACATTAGCAGCCAAATGCATTGAGTTTATGTCCTTAGCCTGGAGTAAATTATATTATATATAAATGTCTCCTAATTATTACAATATGAAACTCAGTGTGTATGCTTTATGCAATCAAGCTGTCCAAATAAACTTATGTGAAACAGAGTTTAATCGTTGTTTACTGTATTACTTCATCGTCGATAAAGCAGTTTCGAGACAGTTTTAGTGTTTATTCTGTATTTCCCTCTTCAGTAAAGTCTAGCCGATGTGATTGAACCATCAATAGCACGGGCTTATATAACGCGTTTGTTTACATCCCGTTTCTCATCTTGTTTAAATCGTCTTTTAGTCTCATTATTTAGTTTGCTTTATGCTCTGCTTCTCGCTGAACTCTCAAACTGCTGCAGAGATGTAACGACCGCACCGGGATCAATAAAGTTACATCCAATCTTCAAAGCTTCCTTCTTCTGAAATCCTCTGCATGATAAACACTCTATAGGTGAGCCTATGGCGAGCAGTGGAGCCGGACCGACGGATTGAGTCTATCAGAGAGGACAGGATGAACTGTGAGTCAGCACATATAGAAATAGAAACAGCTGGACCAACATGTCTTACCCTTACATGGTTTCTAGTGAATTTTGCTGTAGAGAAAATACTATTTGGTTTTCCCTGTCAATAACAGTGAGTGTTTTTTATACAAAAGGACAACCATCCAATAATGTGTTATCTTGTTTTTTGTGTAACTTGCCAATATTCAATTTGGTCCTTGAAAATCTTCATTAGCTGAACTTTAATTAGGGAAAAATTGACTTTTAGGAAACTCACTGATCATTATTTTCTGTCCTGACTAACAAGAGTGGACTTAATTATAATTTGTAGGCTTGTCGTATTGGCAGCAAAGACGACACATTGCATCTTGGGAGTTTTTCTCTGGTAAAATAAAAGTCTGATACTGAGAGCACTTGTATTTGATGGCCTCTCTATGATGTAGTGTGGATTGTAAATAAGATAAAAAGGAACTCACACTGACTTCAGGCCACAATAGTTTGATACTTTCTCCTCTGTTTTGTGTTGTTTAAGATCACCGGGGGTTTCCTAAACTATTTTGCCTAACCAGCTAATGGATATCAAATCTCTCTAACAGTCTTTATCTGACCAAGGAGGAGCTTCTGCACAAACATAGGTGTGCTGTCACTTTGCAAACATTAACGATGATCCAAATTTGACCAAAATGCCTTCATTGAAACTCTGGATGCAGTGAGTGATTCTGCAGGCTTTCGCTTTTCCACTTTGAGGCTGTTTGTGTGAGAGCCTTGTGCCTCTGTGATGTAAATAATTCATCTTATGTAACCTGGCTGGCAGATGTGAATCAATTTAAGAGGAAAGGACCTAATGCAAACATCCTACACATAATTTGGACACTCAAAACAGCCTCACTTCTCTTTACTCATGTTGTCATGTGACCGACTGTGTCCCGGCCGCTGTCTGAATCGAGCAGACAGTAAATCCCACCCGTCTGCTGCTCGCTGCAGACTAAAACAAACGCCCCGAGGTATCTGCAGTGGTGTGACCCACTTCTGATCGAGGCCGTCTCCATCAGTGCCACTGTGTTTGGGAAAGTTTGTACTTCACATTTCCATCTCGTCTCACCTGAGTGGGTATCTGTACTCTCAGGATGTTCTGCTCTGTTTCCATGGAGACACCCGGGGCGGTGGTTGCCATGTTGGGGCTGTGGCTGTCCGTCGCTGGACTGGGAATCCCGGGCTGGGCGGCGCCTGTTTTATCTTCGGATCCGTTCCCAAAGGCCACGATGGCGTTTTCTGAAACAGAAGAGAAGCGGACAGGCTGAGTGGAAAGGGCCGCGGGCGGGGGCCGGTGGAAGGACGCTTTTCTAGGGAAAGTCTTTGTCCATTTTCACATCAACTATCACATCCCGTTTCCTTTTTATTCAAATTCTGCATGGCTCTTTGCGATGTGATTGGTCCCTTTATAATTATGTACTGGAGGACTGTAATTATAATGTGGTCACGGCGTGAGAGAACAACTCAACCTCTCGGGGTGAGTCATCAGGCTACTGAATAAAGGAATGAATTTCATTTTACATGAAATAACTGTCAGCCCATGTCACCAAGTGGAACAGAAACAGACAAAAAGATTACAAGTATTTACCCAACATTTACATTTAACTGTGCTCTTTTTTTCTGCTCATAAGAAATACAACTGTCCCTGAAACATGAGTAGAGCAGCTTTCTGAAAAATTAAAGCTCACATTTGAATACATCTTGGCTTTCTGGGCCACCAGTGCAACAAAATGCATAACATATGTTATTCATATTCCTGGGGAATACGTTTAAATAAGTTATCCTGAGGCAAGCTTGACTACTACTGTCGACTCTTGCCATTACACAAGAGAGAAAGGAGAGTTGTTGGGAAAGTAATTCAGCTTCAGATGTATAAAATGAGCGATGGGAAACCCTGTTTAGCCAAATAGAAGAGGGCTTTAGTTGTCGGCAGCTTTAGTTTTAATTACAGAAATCTCAGAGGCATAGGCTGCTGCAAGTCAGATATAATGCAAATTCAATTAATGACAAAAGGGAGTCTCTGGACATGATATAAAAGAAAAACAGTGGCTACTTTGCTGTCTGGCTTACCTACATATCTGCAGCATGAACACAGCAGACCAATATGACCTATATCAGTTTTTAGCACTAAGGCTGCATCATATTCAGCTTCACATTCACTAATGTACGAAAGGAATTATATCCTAGTGTGCTAAACCATTGCATGTACCACATTATTCATTTCATTTATTGTTTGCTGTCGGGTTGAAAATACAAACAATATTTTCTAAAACACAGAACTAACCCTAACTTTGACGCTTGAGAGGAGAACTTGAGAAGAGCTGACCTTGTGCACAGCTCCTCTATGATTGACAGCATGATAAAACCATTGCATGCAGCAGTAGGAACAAAGTTAGCCGCACTATGGCTGCCACTGCTGGTCACGGGTGTTCAAAGTATCGTCCAGCCTGCAGGAAATGTGTCATGAAAAACAAACATGTCTAAAAGTCTAAGCATGCCATCATCGAAGGATAGCGATGTGGAATAGAAATTGATTTACCAGCAAACACTAGTGAACGATTATGTTCAACAAAAGCTCCAAAATTAAAGTAGTGTCATCTTCTGCTGCTGCTGCAACTTTCTGTGAAATCACGACCCGTCTTTCGGCTGTCAGATCAAAACATTTCCTCGAGCGGATTTAATTTAACTCTGCCGACATGTTGTAGTTAGAAACTTTTGGAGCGTGTGACGGATGCTGGTGTCAGAAGGTGGGGTTAGGCTCAAAGGGAAATGTGCATGCTCCAGTACAGCAGGGGGGATCCACCGTGTATACGTTTCACCAATTATTCATTCACCGCACAAGGTGAGAAATATGTGGCGTTGATAAAAGGAAATGCTTCACACGTTCTCAAAGGTGTCTTTCTTCTTCTTTAAACTACCATCAAGCTCATGTATATGGGTTTAGTTTGAAAGTAGTACAGCTAATGTATTCAAGAAGTGTACTTTCTACTTCCTAACACATTTTAATTCAGTCAGATTAAACATATTTAACTTCCCCTCAGTGACAGCTTTAGTTGAATTTCAGATTCAGATTTTACATAATAAGCATTACATATGATATTGTTATTGATTAAACTATCTGAGTAAAAATGACTTGAAACATGTCATCATTTAACAATCAAAATGCCATTCTGCTATTTAATGACACAAAGTATTTATCAAATCAAAAATGACTGTGTTTAACATTTTAGGGGTCACATTTTGTGCCTCTACTGCGACATTTTGACATGCTTTAATGTTCTCAGGTCTTCTGGAACGGGTCAACTTTCTGTCCCCAGAGTCAGAACTAAACAAGGAGAAGCAGCGTTCGGTTATTATGCTCCAAATATCTGGAACAAACTCCCAGAACCCTGCAGGTCCGCTGCTACTCTTATTACTTTTAGATCCGGGCTGGAAACATTTCTTTTTGCCGCCGCTTTTTGATTAAACGATTCTTATCTAACATTGCAACTTTTATTCTGCATTATAACTTTTATTACACCTGTTGCTTTTAAATGAATTGCCTTTGAATTGCCTTGTGTTGAAAGGTGCTGTATAAATAAACTTGTCTTGCCTTCAAAAAGCTCTTTATTTTTCTCATACTGCTTGTTCTGCAGCACTTCTTTTCACCCTCTGTCTGAAGCCAGAGCCCAGTCTGCTCTGATTGGTTAGCTGGCCTGCTCTGTTGTGAGTGGTCAACTGCTTGGCATAATAGGGCCCCTTTAAGGTTTAAATTGGGATCTTCATTCACACTGTGATCCCATCCAATATTAATAAATACACTGAGACAGCTGTTTGAAAAAAGGAAATTGTTTTGTTTTTCAGAATGCAAATTGTTCATTAGCTGGGTTTCCTACAGCAGCAGGTTTTTCTATTTTCAGTAAACCTAAAATACACAAACTGCACGGCAACAAGTGACACGTTATTGACAAGCTAATTCATCTGGTGGACATATTTGGAAACTTTAGAGCCAGATGCAAACAATCATGTTGCGTTTTAGGCTCTTCTGCTACCTCAAGTTGCCAAAAATGTGTCAAGCTAAGTAAAAGAGATGTTTAGTGAAAGTTTATATCCAAGACGACTCAAACCCAGTCAACACGACTCACAGCAACAAGGGTTCAATCTCCTGCTGCCACGACTTCACAGTTTCTGTACTTGCGCTAGGAGGATGTTAGCATCTGTATTTACACAAAGTACAGAGTGTGGAAACATGCACTCAGTTGAAAAAAACGTTGCAATGTTGAAACAGTTGTATTGGCAATCATGGGGGAATGTTTATCCCTCTGTCACAGGTGTAAAAAGGAACAGATGTTAGAGTTTGGATGTAATTTTAATAAATAAACAGATGCTCTCGATGCTTCAGGTGTGAATCCTCACCTGACAGAGACAGATAATTACTCCTCTGCTGTCAGCACTGAAAACAAGTGTATAATAAAAGAGTGTGAGATGCAAGCGATAAAGCCTTGATTCTCTGGATGGCAAAGTACTTTCATTTTGTTTCATCTCGACCCCAATTTCCCCCAAAAATAAAAATCACACTGGACTTGGTTTTCTTTAAAAGTGGATTCAAATGTCATCCTTTCCATTGCCCCTCTTTCAGCTGTCTGTAACCGAGTGATATAATGATCATGGTGAATACCTAAATGGGCCACTTACAGTAAGTAGGCTGTGACTGCAGGGAATATGATAGTGTGTACATTCTGTGCTATGTATAATTTACAGTCTGCTGGATTTATAAAGTTTGATACACCCCAAAGGGCACCAGTTCTTGGATTTGCGACAACCAGAATGAATTATGATCACATGAGGAATTAATATTCTATAAAGCACTCATTCTCATCCGGCTAATGGGTTACTCTGCCGCAATTACGTTTGCATGAAAGTCACTTCAATTAAAATATGCTCAAATGAAGACATGAATGAGGGATTCATCAATTAATATCCACAGCTTACACTGGGAGATGGATGTGGGTGCTTAGAAATGAAAATCACACCATTATTCCATCTTTTCCCAGCCCCAATGTCAGAAGTGACTCGCTGGTTATTAGTGATGGGATTTCAAAGCCTTGGCTGGAGTATCGGGGTGTGACACACAAACATTGATTTCTCTCAGGATCATAACAAATTGATCCCTCCATTGCCTTTGCAAACAACATTTCTGCAGCAATCAATGCGGGGCCTTGACTCGCCTACCTCCACTGGAGCAACACTGAGCATCAACTAGGAGACAGAGATGGAGGTGCTGTAGGGTGACCTGCGCTCGCTTGTTGCCAGCTCTGCAGCTAATTAGGGAATTTGCAAGTTACAGCATCGAGTCAATAGTGAGGAAAACAGATTGAGCCCAGCTTGCAGAAAGGGGCTGTGGACCGGCGTGCTAATGATGCTGTGGGCCATTAGTGCTGGTAGGACAGGTGGGAAAGTGTGCAGTTAGCGCTGCGGCGGGCAGGCTGACGGATGAGAGGAGTGAAGGGTGCATCTCCAGCTGCCCGCAACCACGCCTCGCCAGCCGCCGTCACGCTGAGATGAAGCACCAATTGATATCTTCAGTGGTAAGCTGTTGTGACAGTTCCTTTGTAAATGTTTGGACATGGCTGTTTAAGCACCACCATCTTGCATCTCTTTGACTTTATCCCTAAGGGCTTCTTTTCCCGTCCTTATAGTTACCCTGAAACACAACGGTAAAGGACATCCTGTGCACACCCCCTTCCTGTGCCACTGTCCTGACATATCCCTGGCTACCCTCACTTTCTCATGTTATACCAGCAATTTAACTTCCAGAGAAAAATGGAATAATTGCAGAAATAAATTAGCTTCACCTCCATGTGTCCTCTCATTTTTTCCTGATACACTCAGCTTTCAGAGAAGTCCGGAGCTGCTGTTGTGCATAGTGATGTGGTTATTATCCCTGTGATGAGGAGGTAAGGCAGGGTGACAGCTGTTTTTAAACCTGAGCTCACTCTACAGGAGGATCTTCTTTCAGCACTCTTCCTCCTCCCCTGTCGACAGACGGCTGTATTCTTCTCCTGCCACTATTCTCTCTGTCCACCTCATTAGTTGGGAGGCAGGAAACCAAATTACGTTAAATTACAAAGTCATCAAAGGCCATCTAAGTCCTGTCTCAGCAAGCACTCCACGGCACAGGGGGGCCCTGCACTCAAAATAAAGAATTCAGGCGCAGTCAGAGGTAATCACCAAAAGAGACCAGGAGGATTTATTTAATTGACGATGGCGCCGTTCGCTTGTGTAACAGAATCATCCCGGGGAGACTGCAAGATCTTTTGGCAGAATGAAAAACACTTCACTCTGTATATTGTGATTACACAAGGAACATGGGGGAGAGAAAAACATCAGGTATGTCTCACAGGGCGGATTCATTTTCCATATTATTGGCTCCAATCCATGCTCTCTTTGCCAAATCATTATGCACGCTTTCTCCCAAAATAGGACTGTGGCTTTGCCGGGAAAACAAGACTGAAGTCCAATTGAGACGCGAGCCCCGCTGGTCCTTGCACCGCCTCTGCCATTAGAAACTTGTTCATCCTTATTATCACGTCTGCGCTGTTTGGGCTCAGCCATTTGCTCAGACAGGAGGAGAGCAGTGTTTTTTTGCTCAGACTCGGGGAAATGAGGCCAGTCAGTCTGAGGTTTGTTTTTCTGGGCCTCTAAGGAGCTTACAGTAAACAGCACAGAGGAGCGGCAAGGCTGGCGAGTCCCGGCTGCAGGATGCACATGAGGAGTTTCATAAAAAAACTAGACATCCATCAACCGGGTAAAAAAAAACAGCTGGGAGCTTTAACTCACTACAGGATAATGTACGTTGTGTCTGGTATCTGCAGTGTGTTACTTAAAGAACAGAAGCATTGTCACTCTCTGATTGAGCAATGCTTGTCCAGTGGCAATTTCGACAGTGGCTTTATCCCGCAATGAAATATCTGAAAAACAACGATTCTAAAATTGCCAAATCTTTTGTCTGCTGCTTGAAGGTCTTTGGTTTGGTTGGTTTACTTTTTATGAAGGTGGGCAAGATTGTGTTTATACATTAAACACCGACGATTTAAAATGTCATGGTATGAATTAGGTACCAATAAAGTACTTAAAACAAAACTATAGGAAACAAGGGAGTAACAACAAGGCGAAAGGAGAATTAAATGAAAGGCGTAATGCCGGTTACTTATAGGGTACAGTAATGAAAGCTGTGGCTATATTGTGCTGTTATAATATGCTACAAGTGTTTGGGAACATTAAGATAACTGCTTTCCTTCCCAGTTCAGTTCTGTAAAGATACACAAAATCACATATTCTGTGCAACTAAGTGATCTCATTTTTAAGTAAACCTAATCCGAGGTTGCATTTTCCTCTGCACTGCAAAGACCCACCACCTCCCCACCAGGGAATGATGCTCTTGGGCTACAGATGAGTTGTTCCTGTTTTATAGAAAAGTTAATTTTGCACACCAGAATGTGTTGTTTGGCATTCTGCAGCTGCGAGTTTAAGTCACACTCATTAAAACTCATTAGAGCAAGTCAAGTGGCGATCCCTTTGTGGAGCACAATTAATACGAGGGATTTACTGTACGGAGAGTTTTGTCACTGGAGAAGAAGATAATGCTTTTAATGAGTATTATTGGATTTGTATTCTCTTTGTTATTCATGAATCTTATTATGTACAGATTCTGTTTTATTGCTGCTACTCCTCCAGATGATTCTTTGCTGTTTTTCTTCATCTTTGATAATGAGGCCTCGCTGCCTCTCACTTGATCGTTACGCTGAGAACTGGATTAACCCCAAGCCTGCATCTGTACAAATAATACCTTATCTTTACAAAGGAACGCTATCTTTTTCTTGTTCTACAATCACATAAAATATATGTTTCTTTTAATTTAAGTTCCATCTGGTACAGTTCCTTATGCTACCGTCTATTTTGCACCTGTGTTTCCTGAAAAGAGCAGATCAGTGGAAGGAAACATCCCGTCTCCTGCTTTCATTTTGCATTCTACTGTATAATAAGTCTAACATTTCTGTGCACATTTCTGACTGTATGCTCCAAATATTCTGTGTTTGTGGTGATTCCTGATTTAAAAAGCATACATTGCATTCATACCGTCACTGATAGCTCACTTACTCCTCCTTCCGAGCCACAAGTTATCAATGGCTTCAGTTTGAAATATAGGGATTACAAATTGTTCCAGATTTACACATCAGGAAAATACTTCTTATCCAAGCTGCCAGCGTGTCACACACATTTTTCACTTGCATGCCTACAGGCTACAGATACAGTGTATTCAATGCAACTGTCTGCTCCAGCCCCATGGATTCGGGAACACAATGTAGTTTTGGAGTCCAGTGTACAGAAGTATCTCACAGTGGAAACTGATCTTGGACAAGAACCTTCAGCAGCTTTTTATGGTGTTATCACTTTATATGTGAGGTATACTTTCACTCAGAAACATTATTGGACAACAAAGAGTGTAAAGAAACAATGTGGCAAGCTGTTCTTTCTCAAAGGAAAAGTATAATAGCAATCTCAAGCGATGTCTTAAGTTTCAGACTTGAAATACAAGCCGCTCTCTAAAATAAACCCGTCGCTCAATGCAGCCGTGTCCGGAGAAAGAAGGTGGAAGGATATTGTCTGATGTCTGATGGGAAGTTGGTACTTTGTTGTTTTTTGTAATAGTTTAACCAAGACTTTGTATACACTTGACAAACTCGCCAATCTGTTGTGTCGCCACATGACAGCAGCTGCCGTTTGCTTTGTGCTGTCACTGGTCTGTCAGCGATGGTATTATTCATGCCGACGGCTTTGTAAGAACCTGTCTTCTTCTGTTGTTAGAAAAATAATAACCTGGAATAAACTCCAGTGTGTGTGGCGACTCCAGCAGCTACAGCTTGTATCACTTTGTCACTGCCGTCATTCTTCTTTCACTGCTGCTATCACTCATTCAGAGGGATCATCTCCTATCATCAGCTCTGTTTGTTGTTTGTGTTGTTGGGTGTTTTTTTAAAAAAGCTTCCACAAAAGGTAAAAGATTACAGAGGATTGGTGGATAATCCTTACGTCAATGATGTCTTTATGTTATCATTTGTTCAGCCACTCATAAACAGGGACCCTAATATCATAAATAGACTTATTTTCTTTACGCAGTGATTAATGTCTCATCATAATCTAAACAAACAGATATTATACGGGGTAACCCATTACTGTGAGCCACCAGCTATTAATAACAGCGCTCTGTCACCACTGCCATCACTCAGGGGGGTGTTTGTCTGCCAGTCTTATTTATGTGACGAAATAAATTAACACAGAGTGAAGTAAACACATGGAGATGGAGTCTTTACTCTGCACTCATGTGTCACACTGCAGCACTCCCCGAGGATATTTAAAGAGTGAGGGTGGAGGCCTACAGATGAGTTGTCGGTAAGTGTCAGCAGCACTTTGTTGTCAGCTTTCTTGTTTTAACAACAAATGGATCGATTTTATATTGAGGTTAAGAGTCCAAATATTGTCTATTTAATTGGTCAAATAAAAAAGAAATATAAAAAGTCAATATCCTTCTCTTCAGTGTGTTAAATATAGAGCAGGAGCCGGTAGGGAAAGTCAGTTTAGTTTAGCAGTTTCATGATCATGCTTTTTGTCTAGCATCACAGCAGCTCTTTTTGCAAGAAAGACAAGCAACATACATTTAACATATCAACAAAGACAAAAGATTTAAGAGCCTTCGATGTCAATGTATCCTTATATCTCATTACATCTTCTTTAGGATATGGCTGGGCTTAGATATGTTGTTGCTAGCAGGCCTTATTATATTATTAGGAAAACTTATTTCTCAAAGAACTGACCTACAATCTACAGTCTTTCAGCAGAGTTTTATTTGATGAGGCAGACAAACATCTGTAGGCTGCAAATGTGGTTTAACTGTAGAGCTCTCACCACCACAGAAGTAAAAAAAACCGACAGAATAATTTGTTTGCTCGCCTCGAAACACCTCAGACGTCGGAGGAAATAAATCATTTGTTTTATTCTTCTGCAGAACGTGGCCAGATAACAGATGGTCTATCATTACACCCAAATATTAGGGTTCAAATCCCTGCTTGTTTTTTCAATTTGGAAATGACTCGCCTTCTCCTAACGTTAGTAGAAGGAGTAGCTAGTTCTGAAATGTTAAATACATAAGGTTTTTTCATCTTCTATAACTCACGGGTGGTTTTGATCTGTCTGCAAGAATAAAGTAGGAGATTGAAATGTTGAAAACTATCGATTACTGTTCGGTTAAACTGTATTTTCTCTACATATTTATGTGCTTAGATGACAGCTTAATGGTGTTTCAATGCTCTCTCTTTACTGCCAGCCCTATGTTGTAATTCTGGAAAAGAAAGATACATTTATGTTTTGTGTGGTTGCGTAAAACCATAACATTTAAGGGCACGAGTGTAAAAAAATGTAGGAAAAAACTGACTTTAATAATCCTTAAAGCTAATGTAAAGTCTTCATAAGTTTATATCATTTTACCTGACTGAACATGTTCCTGAAACATTGAAAAATAAGAGGCAAAAGAGCCAAACTATGAACCTGGTTTCAACTATTCAAAGCGAAATTGATCAGATGAAATTAAAACCATGGTGTTTTTCAGAGCAGACTTCAGTGTTAAGCTGCATCAGAAGGACCCGCGGTATCAAAGTGTCATCGAATGTTTTGCTCCCCTCTCCAGCTTCGGTCCGCTCTCACACTCTCTAAACGTCAGAGGTCAGCTGGTACTCACTCAGGCAGAAGTTGTCGTGGAAGGCGGTGAGGAAGTCGCTGCACTGCTCCCTGTGGTTCCCGCTCGCTGCGCAGGAGCACCACGGTCCCACGTTGGAGGTGGAGTTGTCAAGATAGTTAGGAGTTATTGTGCTTCCTGTAGACAGGAGGAGGAAATCACACAGATCTGTCAGGTTAGAGGCAAGCAACGTTACACAACCTCCCATAATACCAGGTTTATAACACACAGGATTCGGAGGGAATCTTTTATTAGTTTAAATGAAATGATCTGACTTTATGTTTTTCTGTTTTTCCAGCTTTCGAACCTAATAAAAAGAGCAGTGTTTTCAGAAACACTGAGAAGTTTAATGTCTTAACAAATTAAACAATTGAGCACAACTGACTGATTTAATCTGGTTAAGCTTGATTAAAACATACCGTGATTACAATAATCAAATCAAAGGTGTTTGAATGGTAATTTCTACAATCATAGTGTTGCTAAAATCAAGTTAATTGTTTAATTGGTGTGCATGCAAATGTGTCAACTGTGAGTGAAGAGGAATAAATGAAAATAGAGTGAACCGAGACAGGCAGGTTAATTACGTCTGTTGGTGTTGGGCTTATCATTGCTAGACCATAAAGAAATACTGTATACAGTCTTGAAAGGAATAATAAGGAATAGGAATGAAGGTAATCTGCTTCTGTTAAAGGTTTTCATTTGTTTTCATCACAGGCAATGTGATTTCCTTTGCGGATGTATTCATCATATACAAAGACACATAAAGATCACAGAGCTGCATGTTTATAGGGACACCAGGGATCAGGGACACTTATTTGATGCTACGTTTAAACAGTGATTACAGCAGTCGTCATTTTCAGCTTTTCCTTTAGTTTTCCATCAGTCGTCCGGCAGTTTGGAGGTCTTTGATGAGCACAGCGAGTCCAGGCCATAGCACAGAGGTCCCTCAGAAGTATTCTTTTTATTCTGTTCTGCCTTTGGAGCCTTTCAGCAGGAAGTGATTGGGAAGTCGGTCTGCAGAAAGGGTAATATAGCCTTGCAGCTTGTATTTTTTTTTTTAAAGAGGTGGGAAATAGAATTGCTGCACTTTGAGGCAGTGTGGCGAAAAAGTTTTGATTTACCTCCATTGATTTTCTGTGTCCCAGCCTTCCAAACAACAACACCTTAAGAGTGTCACTTCTACTTTAGATGGTGAGAATGGCCAATCACTGCTGCACAGCTTCCTGTCTCTCTTTATCTGTCCCCCTCTGTCACGTTGCAACCTTTTACTCCTCCTGATTTTGCAGCAGTTAGTGTGGTATTGTTGTCCTATAATGACATGTTTATACTGAGTGGTTTTTATCAAGCTTTTGTGCATTATGTGATCTTTTGTCAAGTTTTTATCTGAAGCGCAATAAGCTGTGTGCTACGCCTCTGCCTGCTCCTACTCATAGTCTCGTCAGGGATAATTCCCTCAAAACAGCGGTCAATAGTTGTAATTGCACTACTTATAATGCCAACGACTTGGCCGAGCATGCTGCAGCCACATTAATCAGCGCTCCATCGATCGCTGAACACCTCTTCTCATCACAATTGTTGATTCATTGTTTTGAGTCCTGTTCAGTACACTTGTCTGCTCTCCGCTTTCCTCCCTCTAAAACCTTTTTGTTCCTGATCCATCACAGACGGTGGGAGAGCCGGAGCTGGCACAGAAAGATTTAGTTCTTACCAATCAGGCCGGTGTACGCAAGCAGACACGCTCCGTAGTTCTCCTGCTTGCAGCCACTGGCGCTCTGCTCCGACGGTTGGCAATCATACTGGAACTGTGCCCAGCGAGACCTGTGGGAGCAATAACATGCCATCCATCATTTACCCGTGCTTGGCTGCTGCACACATTGTGTTACTGAGGGGTGGCCGGCGCAGGGGATTTTCTCTCAATGACAGGATGTGGATCTGAAACCCACCACGCTCATCCAACTACCTGTACTCCTACATCAGCTCCCTCCACCCGTCAAGATCTCCCGCTATGAAGCATTTCAACCCTGACTCCAGTCACCTCTGGCGACATTCATCCCTCTTTTTCTTTCCTCCCCCCTTTTTCCCAGCTCTCCTGGAAGGCTGCCAGTCTGCAAGGAGTCAATGAGGGGCAAAGATAGGCCTTGACTCTGCTCTCTAACTACCGTGGGTGCTGTCTGGCAGGCCTGGCTGCGAGCCGATTAGACAAATATAGATCTCACACATAAATATCTCCTCCCACAGCTCCTCTGCCTTCCCTCACCTTTCCTGCCATTCGGCAAGACATCTAGCCTCATCGTCATCATCATCATCGAACAAGGCTATCGCGGCCATCATATCACATCAGCGGCCCCCGTCGCCTGGCATTTGTAACGGGAACCCCTCGGGGCACCACTACTCCCCGCTCTCCCCTCGTTTGTCATGTCATTGTAATGATGTGCGTGAAACTCAAAGGCTGTGTGCTAAGTGAAGGCATCCTCTGCAGCCTGCCAGTTAATGCCAGCTGACTGGTGGGGGATTGGCGGGCTGCGCAGGGGCCTTGAGATGCTCCATCCATCGGGGCGGCGGTGGAAAATAATGCCTGATCGATAGCCGTGACAGATGAAACCCTTTGTCTTCCTGACATTTGAAGAGGAACTAGATTAAATGCTGGCCACCATTTGCTTGTCAGAGAGGGAGGATGACGGGATGTGTATGAGAGCTCAGAGATTTGACTGCCCAGTGATTGAGAGAAATACCCACTCTGAATTGTAATGACTTCAATAAAGACATTGCTTGTTTTCTGATTGGATGTTGACACTCAATTAACATTTGAATGCAATCTTTGCTTTCATCAGCGTCTCACATGGGCTACACAGGGATTTAAAACAGAGTAAACACAGATCTCTTGTCTTGTACAGAGGGTCAGCCACTTTGGTGATTGCGATGATGTCTCGTTTGTAAATTGACAAATATTTCGTGAGCACCTTGGCAGGACAGTCATGTACGAATCCTGAGTGATAATGGCCTCTCTAATAATTACTATTTCACACAGGGGCTTATTGCCTGGCTGCCATTAAATTCTGCTTTCAGAAATTGTGGGATTTAATTGAACTAATTAAACACAGTTAATGAGTGTAACAATTGAATTAATTAAACACAGCTGACTAATTAAATCTAAATGAACATATCATACCAGCCAGACCTATCTTCCTAGACACACAATGCCATTTGTTGTCCTGAGGGAAAGTCATTATGCCCGGCTGCCACATCAACAAAGCACTTCATATAGAGCACAAAAGTGGAGAAACTACCAACGCATTACGCCATGAAAACAAACTGGAGCAACTTCTTTTCAAAGGTTATACAGTTTCTGTCAAACCCTAACTTTTTAGAGGTTTCAACGAATATTGCCTCACAATAAAGTAACACCACAGAGATCAGCTGCATGTTTGTGCACTGTGACCACGGCTTGCTTGTGAATTACTGTAGCATGCAAGCTAACTGCTAACAAGCTAGCTAATCAGGAGTGTGGCTCAAGTGAGGTCTTTAGCTAGCTAGCTTGCAAACTGTGGAGCAAGCTAGTTAGCTTAGTTGCTATTGTAATGACACGCCCACAGATTTGATCCAAAATATATATGTAAAATTAACTCCTTTCTCAAAACTGTCTACAAACAATGCCTCTTTTGATCAGTGGTTACACTCTTAAACAAAAGGTGATTTTGCAAGAGCTGAAATAGCTTCTTTTGTTTTGTACATTTCTTTTAAATAGGTCAGTACTGTCAAGACTGATGGTTTTCAACGGTCTCAATTTTAGCACTAATTGTTGTGTTTTGACTGAAATAAATTGGGTTTGACATGACATCTTAAAAGCATGTGTGATTGACCCATACGTGGCAGATCAAATGTCTTATTAAAGATCCATCAATGGAAAGTGGTCTCTCTCAGAATTACATACAACGGAACTTGTAGCCGCTTTTAGCTCTTTGTTTTCTTTTTACTGTACTTTAAAGATTTACTTCTATTCTTTACTATGTTTTCAGCCCCAGTGAGTTTGTTTATGTGACTCTACTAACCAATACAGTAATCATCTAGGAACTATAGGAAACTATCAGTGGCAATATGTCTTTTATTCCTTAACGTGTAGCATAATTACTGACAACTCAGGGAAGAGTTTTCCAGTCCGTTTCGTTGAGTTCCCCCGGCTCTGTCTCACTATTCATTGTAGAATAGCTGTCCAGTGTGCAACAGCAGAGAGCCAAAGTAAATAAAACTGGCGAAGCTGGTCAAACATCTAAGACAAAGAGGCCTAGATCATTTTCTCAGGAGTTGGCAGATAAAACAAGATGTTGGATGTGTCAGTAACCTCAGGCAGGTGTGTGCTGACAAGTTAAACATAGCAACCCTGATAAGCTGATATTGTGTATCAAAGCTTGTTTCTCCATTTATGTAATTTTTCTCCCTCTAAAAAAATCTATTTCAGCTTTAAATCTTTGATATCACAACCCTTGAACACAGCACAACTTTCTAAATCGATGAGTGTTTGCTGTCATGGATTACTTATTTTCTTTCCTGACCGACCTCACAGGAATCTACACATTTTATTTTATACTAATGCAAAAACAACTTTACAAAAGGTAACGAATATCTTAAAATGGTTCGATGGTTAGCATTAATGTAATGTGTACTTTTGTATGATTGCAGTAACTCAGCTCAAACAGTGTGCATGACTTCTGAAAGGATCTTACTGCCTGACTGCTAGAGTTAATTTGCTGAGCATACTTTGTTTTAATAGGTTTCTCTGTTTGAGTGGCTCTGTCGAATGTTTTTTTAAATAAAACTTGTGTTTAAATGTTGAAAGCTAGTGTTTTTCAGCTGAGCTTCTACAGAATTGCTGCGAATGATCGGTTCAGTGAGTCGAGGGATGCCAACTCAGGGAATTAGGTGACACTTGTTCTTTGCAGCAGGCAGCATGTAAGACAACATTCAGAAGCTCTACCTGCACACGTAGTCGGCTTTGCAGATCCGCAGTTGGGCCAGGCAGTTGGGCTTGTCCTTGTCTTCGTAGGAGCAAGACGGCACAATGGTTTGCCGGCGGCGCTCTGAGCAGGCTGTGTCGGTGCAGGGGCAGAACAGCAGCTCGTTGGTGTAGTCAGGGGGAACGCGGTCAAAGAACTTCCTCAGTGCCTTGTTGCACTTTGGCCGGTTACACGGCCCCGAGCGAGCAGACGGCTGGATACAGGACGAGACATATTCTGTACGAAGCTTCTGACACGTCTCATCTATGTTACACGCCTTGGCAGCATCCAGGCAGCGGTTCACCGTTGTTACTTCAGACTCTAGAATGAGACACAAAGCAGAAAGCATTTCATCCTTCTGTGTGGTTTGAGGAAATCAAATCCCATTCAATGTTTACCAATGATTGCTTGGCCTAATTGCAGTCAGTATCGCTGTGCCTCTCTCACATACAGACTCAGAAGCAGTGTTGCATTTAATGTTGAAAAAAAAGAAGAACAAACTAAACCAAAATGATGATTATATGTAATAGGTCCTCTTGCAATGAATAGAACATGAATGGTGTTTTAATGTTGCATGAGCCTGGGCAGTGGAAGAGTTTCAGCCGAGGCCTAATGGGTGAATATTTCATTCTCCTGGGTTAATGCAGAGTGGCAGTGCTGAAAAAGCGGCTCCTCCATCTCTGCAACCGCACAACAAGGCCTATAATTACTGCTCCTTCCCCTCCATCCAGCCATCCATCTATCTTTCCCACACTCCCCTCCCTAAAGCTGCGTCCTTCGCTCACTCACCTGACCCCCTCCTTCTCTTGCCATCTTTCTCCCTCGCTGTGTGTCTCAGCACTGCCATCAACCCTCACCCCCTCCATCTGTCTCTCCGTTCTCCTCCAACCCCACTTCTTCCACTTTGTCCATCTCTCCCTCGGTGCACTACGCTCCCTGTGACGTCTGCGGTAATGAGCCTCCTCTGTGGAGTCAGTGGAAAGCCCCTTTCATGCCCATCTCTTTTTTTGGCCACATCATTTCCCAATCCATCATCATGTGTGTGTTTTTTTTTCCCTAGCGTCCTCCAAGTAAATACGGCCATGATGATGTTCAGCTCCTCTGGCAGATAGTGCTGCTCATTAGTTTGTAAACTGCCTGTAGTTGTTTCTCCTGGCTAGTTCAGCTCTCACTAGGCTGTCATATAAAATATGAATGGCCTTGGAGAGTGCGCTAACAACCCATCACAAAGCATAGGTTATTCCCAACTTAACAGCTAAGGGAGGACCCAATGGAAGTCCAGGTTGTGATGACAAATCGCATCCTGTGAAAGAAATATGCACATACAGTACGCTTTCATGAGAAATCCTTGTTATTGTGTTCTTTTTTAAGCCAATATTTATTAACACGAGACTTGCTGAGCATGCATGCTGTTGCACAGGAACATCCTGATTCACAGTCATGCTTTACACAAATGTACACCCCAGAATAACCGCAGTCCAGAGCTGCTCCTCACTGGACCCACTGGAGGCCGAATGCACTCTCTAGCTTGTTTCCAACAGCAGGCCTGGTGCTGTAATATTCATCAGGGCTAAATCTAAATCTGAATTCTATAGTACAGTCTGAGAGTATTCAGACAGCGACACATCCTGTTGTCCAATAAACCAGCACATTGTCAGCTAAGTGACACAGTAGCTGAAGTTTGATATTTGTCCACTTTGGACTTTAAGCATCACAGCCAAAAGCATAGAGAACATCCAGGCAGAGGACGACAAATACAGACACTTCTAGAGGATCATAACTTATGATTGCGATGGATCATTTTAGCATGATTCCATACATTGTATATGATGAAACTCCTACTTATTGTGCCTTTAAAAGGGACCCTATTATGCTCATTTCAGGTTTCATAATTGTAAACATCCCTCTAGTGAATGTTGGGATATTAGCTTTGGCAGAACATATACATACACAAGAACCTATATAACACAACAGCAGAAATGGGAAACCCTAAAAAGGCATAAAAGGGCCCATTTTAAAGTCTTTCTTTACTAATTCTAGATCTCAATACTTACTAGAGAAAGATTGTGTATTTGTCTTGTAACTAAGAAGCATGAAGCAGAATATCCTAGTAGGGAGAAACTATTTCTACCTACTTCTGTAATGTTCAAACAGAGGCCTTGTCTGAGTACCACTGACTTCACTTGGTTCAACTGGTGAGTTGGTAAAGGGGGAAGTTCTCCGTTGTTTAAATACTCCTCACAATACGATGAGCTGTGGCTTGTGTCTTTGAACAGGGTCATTACTCTGCTTGAGGGAGAGGTGCTATAAGGGCGGAAAAACATCCATTAATCACTTCTTTGTTGTTTTGGCAGGCGACTTGTCGAGATGCATGGCATGGATGTGAACTTTGACCTCCCGTGAAGTTGCTTGAGTGAAATTTACGAGGAGGCTGTACAGTGCACGTCTGCTGCTGCTGCTGCTGCTATTCAAAGCAGTCTACAACAAGCACTGTCATTTTAACAAGCAGCTTATGTATGAGGTCACAAAAAGCTATTATAATATTTAAGGCGACACCCACTGACTGTGAACATTTTAGCTATTGTTTTGATGGAGATAAAGCCTTATAAACAGGATTAGAGCTGGTGGGATTGTTAAGTGTGATGGAGCAATGAGCAGCAGGGAGCCCCAGCTCAGACTTATACAAGTTGATATAAACAAGTAACATGAATTTTCACAACTCTCACCAGTGTGTAGAAGGCTGACTGACCATAAAATGCAGTTTTACAGGTGCAGAAGCTGATGTAAGGCCCCACCTGGCATATGAATACCATCAGTTCCTACCAGCACCATTGTACACTAAAGGGTACATTAGCACTCACTCAATAAAGCTACGTTATACAGTGTATGTTAACCTCTAACTCTCCATAACCAAAATACAAGTTACTTCTGCTCAATAAAAATGAAATAAAACGCAATACAAGATTTAAAGTATCAAACAAAGCCCAACTTAACAGAAACAAATGTACCCACTCCCCTCTCCTTCAACTACTTGGTTCAGCCTAACGAGGTAATTATCATCAGCAGGGGTGTCTTGGTGTGCCTCATGAAAACACACCCCCAGAAACATACCCCAAAAGAGAGGGGAATAAATAGAAGCACAAGATGTATGTGTCTCCTGGTGCATTACTTAATCAATCTGCATGTGTGTTCTTCCACCTTATTATCAGCTTTTTCACAATTCTTACACATGTAAACAAGTGCAGTCTCACACATGCAGGTGAGGAAAGTGTATCTGTGATCTCACTCAAGAACCCCAGAAAAAAGTGTATATTTTCTGAAGTAAATGTTTGTGATTGTGGAACGCTGCTGCCCCTTTATTACAATATAATTAACTAAAGCAGGTATCAACAAGCTACATTCGTAGATGTACGTTTGTATGGGAGAAGATACTTGCCATGGAAGGAAAAAAGAACAAGGGCTGAGAAAAACCACAGCAGAAGAGGATAATTGGGTGACCCCAGAGGTCATGAGATTGTAAAAAAAAAAGAGAGCAGAGTAGGAAGTGTAATAGTTCAAAGTGTTGTGGTCTGTTTAAAGTATAAATTAAGTCTGCGGCTGAAAGAATGCTGAAGTAGTAGAACATCAAAGTGTGGTAGGTTTTAAGAGAATTTAAAGATTCCTCCCATTCAGTTTAATTATAAAAGATTGCTTCAAACAAACTAATCTATAACTTCTAATCTTTAAACGTAATTAGTAGAACAAAGTTGCATTTAAGAAAGAATGTCCTTAAATACTTAAACATGTGAATGGTTTCTGTAGCTGGAAGTATGCAGACGTGCTGAGCTGATGTGAGATAAATGTGAGGATTATTGTTTGGTTGGAAAATAGCTAGGTAAGATGTGGAGACATCAATGCCAATAAAAGAGTATGTGTACGTGCTAACGATTGGATGTATTCCCTTATAGCTACATCCAAAAATACATAATCGTTTAATGGTTGATTTAAAAGACAATGGGGATTACAAGCAGGATTGTTGTGTTACCATATACACTGCCCGGCCCAAAACAAGGTCACAAGCCTATAGGGGGCAGTGCTATGATCTGGGGTCGCCGCAGTTGGTCTGCTGACTCCCTGAATATACTGAAGGACCAGGTTATTCCATCAATGGATTTTTTCTTCCCTGATGGCACGAGCATGTTCCAAGATGACAATGCCAGGATCCATCGGGCTCACATTTTGAAAGAGATATCTTCTCACTTGACTTATCAGCACTGTTAAAACTGTGTAAAAACATTTAGATGTTAAAGATTTAATGGACAAGCTGTGTTGTGTCAATCTGACCATAACCTGAATTCAACTCCAGGGCTTTTATGCAAACGGTGTGCTGAACCGGTCTCATTCCACTGTTAAATCATTTGCTGTGGTATAAAAAAAGCTGTCAGCTTGCATTACTTCACGGTTCGACGTCATAAATGTTTTATTTGACACTGATCCCTTATTGCCATTAGGAGCTGACAAAATACAAAACTACCTTCTGCAACTTTAATGTCACAGAGATACCCAAGATCCTCCGGAAAATATGATAAACATCCCTGCTTAGCTATTCAAAATAAACAGTGAGCTTCCACTCCGCCTCTCCTGAGCAGCTCACTCAAAACAACACGGAATATTTGAGGTTAATTAAAATCAATTACCCAGTTGTATAAACATATAGTGGATTTAATAAGGAAATGATTTCAAGTCTAATAGCTTTTCAAAACCTTCCCATGCATGTGTGTCTTTACATAATTAAGTCTCATTTTTGAACAAACAATTTAGACTTTTGTTTATCTTTTTTTTAATGTTTAGTTTTAGGAGACTTATGTTAATGTTCTCGAACACTACCCGAGCTGCATGTTCTTGGAAAGACACCAAATTTAAACGTTTAAACAAGTGGATAATGACATCTCAAAGGGAGGGAGGACACAGCCTAATTTAAACTTTTTCCTGGACCGGAATATTTATCTTTATACTGTATGGCATATGCATGAATGCCTTCCATACTAATCACTTCATTTTAGTCATTCTTTAAGTTTCGCAGACTCTCCATCTCAGCTACACTCATGCACAGGATAATTGCTGTCGGGGAAAACAAAACACTTGACTTTATGTCCTCCCCAGTGAAAATAAAGGAACTTTTCATTTGTCATTTGTGTGCAGCCTCTCTCTTTTCCAAACCTCCAAGAGGAAGAAGTGTTGTATGAGTAAACAAACCAGCTCTCTGTCTTCCATTTTATTTTCTCTCTTTCTTCATCTCACGTCTTACTGTTTTCTTCCTTTTCGTTTCACACCCTCTCTGTGTCTCTCTTTATCTTTCTCCACCGCCAGCTTTGCTGCTTCCACGTGCATTAAAGTAAATAGGTAATTAATCTGTGCCTCGGGGCTAACAGCAGCACATACCAACCCTCCGGCTTGCCCACAGGCTCGGATGCAAGAAAGCAGCAGAGTGTGCGGTGCTATTCATCAACCGCTCTACAAACCCACATGCATAGACCTCCGTCTACTCAGTGAAAATGACATAGGATAACATGTCGATTGTTTTTGACATTAATTAGTTTGGATATTGTTTTAGGTAAAAATGCTATTATTGTCTGGATACCTTTTGCTCCTCTGTTTAGTTAAAGGGGAGAGACCTCTGTATGGGTGGGAGGTCTCCTACTCACCTGCAGCAATGGAGGCCAGACGGACGTAGTCGGAGCCCCTCTCCTCCGGTTCATATGGGTAATCCTCCACCAGGTTAAGACCTGCAAACACAAAGCAGAGAGGGTAGTTGTCATGACAACCCAAAATAAGGATATTTTCTTCTTGTTTTTGAATGCAGAATGTTCCTTCTTAGCGTCCTGCAAACACCGACCAACACACTTACTACAAATCATAAAGGTTACATATAAAGTCACATGGCATTGACTAAATTAATTATGCATGTTTCTAGGGGGGGAGTGTGTGAGAGAGAAAGTCCATCTGGAGGAATTTTGGCTTTTGCAGACCATCTACATGCACACAAATCTATACAACCCACTACAGGAGAGGGAAAACCCAGAAAGGTTCCATAGAGCCTCTTTTACGATCTCCCTCTGAGGATTCTGTGTGTTCCTTATAGTGTCAGATGAGAGCCCAGAAGAAAAGAGAAAACCTTTACTTTAAAAGAAAGAAAAATACTGTACAAGTTATGTTTGTAATAACATGAATACAACTAACTCTTCAATTAAAGTAGGACATAAGAGGACAGAAAAACAATCTGCCCTTTAACTTATAAAACAGGTCTCTCAGCAATCAGGACTTTAATATATGGCAAGGAATTTATTGAAGGAGCTTTAGAGAGGTCACATAATCATTGCCTCAAACGTGCATCACAAAATGAATACCGTAATTAATTAAATGCAAGGAAATCTTTTGGAAAATTGTGTCAGAATAACACACTACACAAAAAAACCTGCATTAACAAAGACCTATAAAGCATCATTTAAAGATACGTTTTAAGACATGTGGCTAACGTTTAACCTTGAAAGAGCATAAAAATGAGTATTCAAGTATTTAAGTTAAAATACGGTTGAAATGCTGTTAAAACTCTTTGGATTTTGTAACAAATCTCCACATTAAGATGTCTTTTGAGCTGCAATTCACCGTATCCATTTTTACTGTGGTGGAACAGCTGCCACATCTAAGAAAAAAGAAATATGACAGACATTAGAGTAGTAAGGGAACGCCTAACGGTCTGAAACATAATACCAGGGTCGCTGACTGCAGGGGACCCAGTGCAGGGTCCTGGTAAGTGAGGGCCTTCAGGTTATATAATGCTTTGTTTCTCACTCCACTATAAGATCATAAGTTTAACATCTGGACAGTAAACTTTGATAATAGCCATTCGTCAAAACTCAGTAGCTCAGAAATGGAGAACCATAAAAGAGAAAATGAGAGCAGAGGTGAGGGGACAGGTGGTCATTATGGGGGATTTTTCAGCCTCAATAAATACTGCTGAAGATACACAGGTGGGTAGGAGAGAGGGGGCAGGAAATGAAGGGAAGGGCCATGAATTGAATTTGAACCCTGGCCCCTGTCGTAAGGAAACCCCAGACATGTTAATGAGGCGTTTATGTTCTATAGTTTCACAGTCACGCAAGCATAACAATAAATTCTATGGGCTGATATCCACGCTTGAGCTTAACCGGCTTGATTTTCTTATTTCCATATTATGACTCTATAGTCTTACTTGACCTGAAACTCGCAATGTTGTCACCCTTATTGTACTGCTGCAGTCATTTCAGTTGTTCTGAGCATAACAACACATCCTAAAGGCTTACATTTGAATGTTAATGTACCAGAAATAATGTGCTCCAGTGTCGGGAATGACAATGATAGTGCATTTGGAATGATCACAATAGTGATAAAATACAATTAGTGTGGGAGGAACAAAAGGAAACAAATCCTCAGTTTTAACAATTTATGACACAATGATCTCTGTTTTTTATTTTTCCACCTCGATTTTACTGTTGAGCTCTCTGGAGGCGTAATGGGCGGCAAACACTTAAAAGAAATCCCCAAAACATACTGTACCCACTCCCCTTTGGGAACAGAACCCTCTGATTGTGTGTGTTAACGCTGGTCTTACCGTGCAGCACAGACTGATGCAGGCTCCAGTAGATACTCAGGCAGTTCTTCTCCTTCTTCATCCCTCGTTTACACTGACAGCCGTGCAGAGGAGTGGACAGCAGCGCCGTCATGGCATTCTCACACTGGTTCCTTGCCCCGGGCCCCAGCTTCACGCTGCCGTCCCCTGCCACACACTGCCTGAGGGTGCGCAGTCGCGGGCTGCAGGTGTCGTCGCTGGAGCAGGTGTCTCCGGCTCGCAGGCAGTCCCCCCCGCCCGCACAGAGAGCCATACGAGGGACTCCTGCAGGAGGAGACAGAGAGGACGGGTTAGTGTCATGTTGTGTCCGTCATGATGGGTCTGAGCAGGAGACTGTGAACATAACATTTCAGAGGCCATTTGGGTGCATAAATAATACCATTTGTTAAGAATTAACCCAGGAGAATGAAGCCCAGAAGAAATCTACAAACAGACAAAGCAATTATGAGCCCAATAACAACGGCACAAAGAAACTAATGAAAACATAAAGTATGGCTTTTTTTATCCATGATGACTAAGAAAATCAAGTTGTTTTATCGAAATACCAACTGGTAATAAATCACTTCAATGTCATCTCTCTGAAGACTGAAGAATAAACACAAAAACATAACAACGAATTATGGGAAGGTAACCCCCTGAGGAAGGACTAGTCGGACACATTCCTTGAGACTTCAAGAAGCAGAACTGGAAGAACATTTACAGAGATAGAAAGGATAACGATATGCAAGACTTAAATAGTGACATTAGAAACAGAGCTGCAAATATATCTATCTGCATGAATGAACGAGAAAATGTGAATTTTGTTTCTGTTATTAGTCCTACTTAATGTGGCACATCTGGCTCCAATAACAATTAAGTGGTGCCCAAAGGACAGTGATGCAGTGGTTTGGGCATGGATGATAACATAATATAGCATCATATCTCTTTTAATTGAAAATATGTGTTACTACACATTCTTTTTCACAATTTAACAGAGAGCTAAGTATTGCTCTTCAAGAATGTTTCATGAAGCTGTAGGACTTGTGAGGGACAGTATTAATCCCTATTGCATTGTAAACTGACACTGATGTGTAAAATTGGCGGATTGTTCTTTTAGGAAATCAAATCGGTGAATTAATGTGATATTTTATGACCCAGTGAATCAGTGCTGAAAAGTAAATTGTATTGAATTAAATAACTGGATTACATTTTCACATCTCTTGTCAGAAGCGGTCAACGACCCATCTCACTACTGTAATACAACATTTTAAAAATTACATTCATAAACCCGAGGGGGGCTGCTATAATATTCATGAATTCATACAGTTGTCACATAGGATTCATCCGACACCACTGACTGGATTGTGATGAAGCTCTGAAAGGGGTGGGGGGGGGGGGGGGGGGGGGGGTGCATCTATCCAATTCATCCTGACGTGTTCGAAATTACACTGAGGTGTTTCATCGGCAGACAAAATAAAATGTCAGATTTGTTACAGCTTCATCATCTGTAGGAGAACAACTTGTTTTTCGTTGTCTTGTTTAATGTGACTCTAACAACATGTGGGCTTTATCCCCCTTGAGGACAGTTACTACTTGTTTATTCCCAGCTGCATAACATGTCGAGGAAACTGTTAAAAATGATGTAGTGTTGCTCAATATGTGCTCAATCCATCTGTGTGTCTAGTGAGGAATAACACACACATAAAGTATACTGTTATAGCAGTAAACAACAGGTACAGCATCTGAGGGATGACTGAGTCCAATAATGCATCGTTTTAAAACTACAAATTGGCAGAACGAAGAGACTACAGCCATGCTAGCATCTCTGTGAGGCTGTGCTAAGACATACCATTGATTTGAGCGAATGCTAACATCACGATGCCGATGAGGCTTAAAATACGATATGAAACGGTAATACTTTAACATCAGATCAAGTCTGAAATGTTTCTTGCATCACACCAGCTCCATTTGCACAACAAGGACAAATATGTAAGACAACATACAAGGAAACAGACATTTAAGAATGTTTACCTTGTTCAAAATGGCTACTAACATTAGCTAATTAGCACAAAACACACTACAGCGTCTGGAATATGATTGTTTTTTACAGGAACTGGATATATAAATATTTCAGCCTGATGATGCTGCTTGATTGAAAGTTATCCTGAGTTGAACAACAAGTAATGCAAGCATCAAATTTCATGGCAACCCATCCAATGATTGTTGTGACATTTCACTCGAAACCACAAATGTCAACCTGATGGTGCTAGAGGAAAGGTCAGGGGATCACCAAAGTCATCGGGTTTCGTCGTAGGAGGCATAAATATATCTACCATATTTCATGGCAATCTATGTCAATATAATTGATTGAAGGACACACACACCAAGAGTGATGGAGTTGCTAACTTCATGGCGGAGGAGCCAAACTTTGTTTTCTGCTCCGAGGAAATCCCAAAGTTTCCAAACACTCAATGTGTCAGGCTAAGTTTTAGTGAAATGTGTAAAAAATGATGCAGAAGAATATTCTCATTTGAGGGAAAGATGCAACTGTCAAAATGTGGAGTCTGAGGGTTGAATACGTCACCCAGAGTAAACAATATCTGGGAACAACCTGTCACCTCAACTATAATCTCCTTAAAAGTAGAACAGGCCTATGTTAAGGGTTCCAATATCCAATATAATCGTGCAGCTTGTTTGGTATTTTGGAAAGCATATGAAACAATCCAACATGATAGCTATTAGTTTTAAACAAGTGAGCAGAATTGGTTATTCACTGCCTGACAGATTCCTAGAAATCGTGTCCAAAAGCATTTTGTGTCACTGACTACTTGAAGAGACGCTCTGTGCAGCGGATCGGCTCAGTAATTGAATTGTAATCAAATTTGATTCAATCACGGCTAAATCAAGTGATAAGTTACAAAAGCGGTTTCTCAATAAAGGCAGGAGCTTGCTCATTTTCCACCGGCAGCCTGACACAACTGTCAGATTGCAACGTCTTTGTTTGGCTCAAACTGTAGCTCGGAGAAACTCCCCGTGGGCTACGAGCCTCCAGAGATGATCAGATAAAACAGACGAGGATCCAAAACATCGGAATCAAAGTCTGCATCCTCAGCTAAAGCCTGCCGAGTTTGTGTAAAAAGGGGTTACCTGCCAATGCGCCCAGCAGGAGACTTCTCAACCTTTCCGCAGACACAGCTAATCTAGAGGCAAACTGTCAATAAAAGTCTAGACAGACAGCGAGGTAGGAAGCGTGTTGTTGTGGGTTCGGTGTGTTAGTGACTGCTATTGAGAGAATCAATCTGCCACTCAAGAGAAGACCTCATCTCTGCACAGGTCTTGACAGGCAGCGCTAAGAATGCCAGAAGAAATATCACCCTCAACAAGTCATTCACACTTCTATAGTGGCTTAGAAATTGATTTAGTTGTGTGATGCAAAAGGAGCGACACAAAAATCGCAGGGTGAGATAGTGTCACTCGTTTCCGATGCTAATCAGCTCCACTTCTCGTATCAAGTGATGCTACCTTGAAATAAGCGGAGGAATCAGCCTTATGTCAAGATTCTTAACTCACTGTGAGAAAACTAATTTGCATTGGAAACACATTATAATATCTGCAGTGGTTGGCATCATTACTTTTAGCAGAAACATATTTAGCGTCTGTCTCTCTGCTTCTCTTACGCAAGAGCAGGTTGGAGCACATGTGTGGGCGGTGTGTGTGTGGGTGTTCTGATGTGAAGGTGGAGCACACAGAAACCTGAAAGCAACGTTGGGCTCCCCTCTGCTTCAAGGCAAGACTAAAAAGCCCATGGTGAGCAGCAACACTGCAAATCTTATTAGATTTAAACTAATCCAGTGTGGAGAGAGGTGGGATATTTGTCTGAGGAATTAAACAGCCTTTCAGATTGCGGGAGATAACTGTTTGCCTGGAAACACCGCGCGGCACACCGGCAGTTCAAAGAGAGACAGTCAAAACCAATTAGGGCAAATCAGCTGCCTTGTCATTCAAATTCGTTCCATCCTTTTCGCCTACCTGTTTATCCCACTCAGGTAAATAATCCGTTTGAGCTCTCTGTGAGTTATTTGGTTTCAGCCTCATCCTCTATTGTCTTCCTCCTTTTCTCTTTTGATATATCACTCCAGCTCAAACACACCTGGTCTGGTTCATGGAGCAAAAGTTATGAAATATTTTGAAGGAAATGGGTCAGCCCCCCAAAATAAACTAAAACTTATTTTACTTCCTCTGATCTAAGAGCTTTGTTCTCGCAGCTGAACAGAAAAACAGTTAAGAGACATTTGCAAACCAAGCGTTGGACTATGCAAACCTTATGCAGAACTGTGGTGTGAATTATTTCAAAGGACCCCTATTGTGTTTATTTTTTTAGGATCATTTTTGTATTTTGTGCCTCTAATGTGACATGATTACATTTTGGAAAAGCTCTTTATTTTTCTCATACTGCCTGTGCTGCAGCAGCTCTTTTCACCCTCTGTCTGAAACCAGTCTGCTCTGATTGGTTAGCTGGCCGGCTCTGTTGTGATTGATGAACCGCTAAGAGATGTCCCGCCCCTTAGCCTATCATGTTGGAGCGCTAGCCAGTAGAAAAACCTCTATAAAACCTATATGATACACTACAGGAAAGGGGAAACCTGAAAGCACCATAGGGCTTTTATTTAAATCGGCTCCGCTACAAAATACAACATTAAGATTGTATGACTCCTTTTACTTTTCATACTTGAAGTACATTCAGCTTATAAAACATTTGTACTTTAGTTTCATTTCGATTGAGGTCGTTTCCCTGTAATGGAGTATTTTAAGACCATAATGTATTTAAGTAAAGGATCCGAGTACCTCTTCCACCACTGAAGAAAAGACTAATAACCTTCCTATCCTCCTCTGTCTGTCGCCACACAAAGGAAACAGGTGTAGGGACCGTGGGAGAACTCATCAGGTGTCTCCTCACGTCTCTCTGCCTCCAAACTAAACCCCAGGCTGCTCCACAGCCAGCAGGCATCTGTCACTGCCATCCGCCCGGAGCTATCATCCAGCGAGCGAAAGCTTTCTTTAAATCTATAAGAGCTGCTGCACATGAAGGAAGCTCAATACGATTTGATTCTCGATAACTGGTGTGTGAAGAGTTCATAAAATGAATGATGATGGTTGGACTGGGAGGAGGACAGAGACATTGGTGTCGATGAAATGTTTTATAAGATATGATGGATTATGTGTTTGCATCCTGACTCAGCTTTTTTTTAAGGGTGAATATATTCCAAAAACAACCATTACCACTGTGCTGCTCATTGTCTTTAACGCCGTGCTGCCTAAAGCGTCGGATTGACTTTAATTACATTGTTGGATTATGAATTGTTCTTACTTTCTGTTAATTATCTGTTCATGTAGTTTTACACGGATGTAACCCACTGTCTGGGGAGGTAGAGATTTCTGTTTTTTAATTTCCTTTTAGGGTGTGGGGTATTTTTCTTTCCTTCTTTAAGAGCAACATCTGTTGTGTGGAAGTTGAAAAATGACATGCAGTTCCCACTTTTTCAATGTACACATGTAACTCAATACTACAGTTCAGCCAGACATTATGATGACCCTGATAGATTTGGGTTTATTTGGACTAAGTGAAGTATTAAAAAGGCCAAATATTTGCCTCTTCTTTCTCAAATAAGAGCACCTACTGCTACTCGAATACCTGGTTGCGATTAGAAAAAGATCATGGCTTTTGTCAAATAAATGAGGGTTAGGGTTGGTCCGTAAGAACACAAGGATTAAAATGTCCATGATAATAAATAATATTAATCATGAAATAGCTTTTATAGTGTGACACACACATGTAACATCATCATTTTGGGGGAAATTATTGTAATCTAATGTATTTTTTAACAGATTGATTGATCCATTTGTATGTAAATACCCTTGACTTGAAATGCATTTATCTTTCAGTGGAACAAACTACTTGACAAAGATTTTAAATAGACTATTCCCGAGATGGCCTAAGGCAATGCAACATTCAGCACAACACTTTGAGTCATGTCTCAAAGTTGATGCTTAAACTTTTAGCTCCAGCTCTGAGTTTACGACGCTGACAGAACAGAAGATCTGAGCTCATATTTAATGAATGAAATTTGTTTTCTCAGTTGGAGCTGAGGCACATTTGTCTTAGTGATTTCTTGAGTGCATCTTGCTTTAAAACTGTTTCCCCCTGATCAGTTCCCTGCAGGTACTTGCTATAGAGACATGATGAATCCTATTAGAGATATCAGGCTTTTGGATTGTTGACACCAAGGGACCATGCTTTTGTCACTGTATACTGTAACTCGTTATTAGCTAACTAGTCTCTTTCAGCTGATCGTTAGCAACCGCCATGTTTCTGACACATAAAAGCTCGAGACATTCACACGTCTTACATCTTCTATGTCAGAGAACAGTTTGAGATGAGGGAGACGGACTTTGTAAAATGCTTTGATAGACTGAATTCATTTTTTTTAGGACTTATTTCTGCACATCCTGCAAACATACAGAACACGTCAACAAAGATACAAACATACTAATCTTAATCCCAAATCACCCAACAGGGAAGACCATTTTGGAAACTTTACCATGAATTTAGTTTGCTGCAAGACTTCTCTGACCTCAAAATGTGCCCTGAGCGGGTCCTTTTGTGCCTATCATTGATTCAGCAACACATGATGAAATTTAGAAAAGAACCGAGAGCCATGCAGAATACTAATTTCCATCCCAGATTCCTCAGTGACTAATTCATCCTGAAGAAGGTCAATATCTTACAGCAGCTGTTCCAGAAAAAAGAAGAAGATGCAATTGCTTTTACTTTGTCTTCGTATGATTAAAAACAAGTGTGGGCACGAACATCATCAGACCTTAAAGCGTGATGAAAACTATATTTACGATCTAAAAAAAACTCTTTCTTGCCAAGATATATAATTTTATTCTTTTGAAGTACTTTCTGCAGGCACATTTATGTTTTGGAAGATAATCATAAATTGATTTTAGATGGAGCTCCTTAGCGGAGTGAATGATAAGAAAAGGGATGAAATGATTATTGCACTGAATTTAGATTACCATATCAGTATTTGAATAGAAATGAAAGACAAAGGCTCAAGACTTCAATCAGCAGCTCAAAAAGAAATCTAAATTGGATATTATGATAATGAAGATGCTGTTTTTGTGGATGTAAATTAAAGGTAACACATGAGATTATGATACATTTCAACATGAGGAGAAGTCTATTTGCTGGAAATTTCACATCTTCTTCCAAGTATTGTTAGGTAGACATAACCAATATGTACTATAGACTAGTATCTCTAGTTGAATAAATGTGTATGCGCACTTCTTCAACTTTGCTTTCTCTGTATGCATTTATGAGAACTCTAACGATGCCCCAAAACCACCACATTAAAAAAACAATTAAACACCAAGCGACATATTCTGCATCACTGCCTTCCAGAGAGGCAATGCTAAGAGGCAACTCGACAAAACAGCTCAGAGAAAACACCCCCAGGTATCAGAACAACCGGGGTAAAGTTAACTGAGGAAACTTTTCTTGGACCTGTTGAGGGAGGAGGCAAAGCAGAGAGGAATAAAAGAGCTGCATCAGTCAAACCTCCTGACCACCACTGTGTGTTTTAATCTGACTTCAACTTAACGCTAAGATTGTGGTTTCTAGCAGTTTAAGATTCTTAAATCAAAATTGACTGAAAGATAATATGTTTTACTCTCTCGTTTCCCCTTTGCTTTGGAACGAAATGCCTGTTTTGTTTGTCGCTCTGCGGTAAACAGAAAGAGTTCTTTGCAATAGCCACACCAACAATGATACGGTAAGTATTAATAATTAAGTTTATTTATGTTGTATGTTTCGGTATTTGAGATACTCTACAGATGTATATCTCTCACAGTCAACAGGTACAGGAGAACATTCCTGCCCACTGCAATAACACTTTACAATATTTCCCCTCTGGCTGGCAGACAACTCACGGCCCCATAGCTTCTCTTGTGAACTGGACATAACATGCACACTTAACATTTAACAACGAAATAATTCCACAGTTTGGGATGAGTAAAGTATTTCTGATTCGGGTTCTGATATATATTTGACTGCTTTGTTCCTCGTTTTCTACTGTTGACGTATATTCAAAGTTGTTATGTTTGTTTCTGTCTTTATTTTATCTAATTTGTATTTCGTGTGCAATGCTTTATACATGATGCTGTGATGAAAACATTTCTGAAATTGGGATCAATAATAAAGTCATCTAATCTAATACCACTAAAACAATTCACTGCAGTTATTCCTTGAAACCATTGTTCACTTCTACTGGACTGGTAGTAAATGTGTAGAAAACCAACAAATAAGAAATCTGCCTGGTGATAATGTCAGGTGAAAAAATAAGCCCAATTCATTTATCAGAAAGGGGCTGATGAGTTAGCAGTAGCCCCTATCATTCAGGCCCCAAACGGGCAATCAGATGCCATGGCTCCAAGGTTACGTAGGCTTGAATTTCTCAACGGTTTGCAAATTCTTCACAAGTGATTTCAGTGAAATCCATCCCGAGTGGGTCAAACTGGTCAAGGTTACCAGCGTGATCCCCGTCTCCAGTGCCCCGGCAGAGAGAGGATCCACTAAGTTGTTTTACTGCTTTCTGGAGGGCCTCTCCGAACTGAAAGTGATCTTAACAAGGGGTGAAAGGTTTGAGTGTGGAGAACTGAGAGTCTGGTCCAACAATGAACCCACCCTCAAGCCGACTGAGGTCGTTGTAGGAAAGAACTCACCTTCTTTTTTCCACAGTCATTCAAACTGTGAGGATGTACTGTATGGCCGCCCAATGTGGGTCAGTTCCCTCTGTGGAGCTGCATGAGACGAGAAGTGAAGCCCTCTTCTAAAGACCTCTGATTGTGGCATTTAACACCCCACATCCCCATGTCGGCCAACGTATATGTCAGGTAGTTTAGGCTCTTAAACTGTGAAAAGAACAATTTCAAAAACCGCTCTGTTCCTTATTCCTTAATTCTTTAGGCATTTTAATTAGCACTTTAATTTGGTTACAGTAGGGTAAAAACACCAATGTGCAAGTGAACACACACACACACACACACACACACACACACACACACACACACACACACACACACACACACACACACACACACACACACACACACACACACACACACACACACACACACACACACACACACACACACACACACACACACACACACACACACACACACACACAGGCAAGTTGACAGAAGCTGCAATTTTGGTACAAAGATGAAACGCTCTGAGTCTGAGCATATTGCTGGATTCTACGCGGATGGAAGGTTTTTGATGCGATTCTGTGTGATGTTTCTACGTGATATATTTAGTTCTCGTCACCAAAATATGTTCCCATAAAAACAGACAATAATTAGGGTAGAGAGGCACAGCAGTGTTTCGAGTTAAACGCTAATGTGAATATTCTCACAATGACAGAGTAGTAATTCTGATATATCAGGCAGGTATGAGGATCTTAATTAGCACCAAACACAAAGCACAGGTGGGACCTAAAGGAATGCCACTTGTTTTGCAGGTATTTGGGCCTGAATCAAAGTATTTGACAAATTCTGAAATTTGAGGAAAAGTCAGGATTCATCCTGTAAGCACCATGGATACGAATAAATTGGCATAAAATAATTCATGTTATCCAAAGTCTATTTCAGCAGCAACATCCCATGATTACCACACAAATGTAACAATTTCATTAAGAAATAAGTGGGGTTTTTGGGATGAGGGTTCATCACGTGTTTTGTGTGCCTTTGTGGTATCATTAGTGGTGCAAACAATAAAGAGTCCTTACTCCTTTTGTACTTTACACTCTTGTATCCAACTGTTGTCAAGATATTTTTCCGGATCTGAAATTTCCATACAAAAAGCCATACTGCTACAAGACGAAAGAAAATTCACAAAATTATTTAACTAAGGAATTAAATCAAGGCTCATTCCCAGAGTTGAAGCAGCCCTGTCTTCTGTCCTACAGCATGAGCCCATTAGAGGGCATATCTGACAGCATGCTGAAGCTCCTCCACCCTGCCAGCTGCACCACACTGCTCTGTGCCAGGCAGCAGGAACAGGGCGTCGTACGAGATGACAATGATCCTGACCACAGAACAACTGGTTGTCAACAAGACATCCTATTATCCCCTGCTCTCAGTATGTTATTCCCATCTTAATGTGAAGCCAAGGCGCACAAAGCAGAACAGATGTATTCATCTCGTATTGTGTCAATGTTGAGATGGTACAAAACAGGGGGGTTTAAACTGTTGCAGACCACAGTCAAAAATAAACTTGAAATTTCGTCAGCTTGTGAGCAAAACTCTGCTGTTGGGAGGAGAGGGCATGGGCAAACTTTTATCAAATTTGATATTCTTGCTGTTGTGCCTGTAAATCCAGGGAGCCCAGTGTCAGTGTAATTGTCGGCAATTTCCTCAGTTAGAGAAACAAGGCCATTAGTATGAGCGATTGTCTGGGCGCTGTCTCTCTGACCTTTAAAATCCTTACCTGTGTTGCAGCACAAACGGTTTGACACTCGTCTTTATTGTTGATTGCTTGTAATGTTTTGGAACTGAGCCTTATTCCCACAGCAAGCCGGTGAAGAGAGCAAAGCTTCTATTGAAGAATACAAAAAACACAACTGGGACGCCATCTAACAGTGAGCTGACATTTACGTTCACAAGTTTGGGGCAATTCATTTCAGGAATAATTATAAACGTTAGTGCCTTTTCTGTAAAATATTTTTAAATGATTGAAAAACCAGCGGACTGTCACTGTTTTATTTCACTTGAGAATACTGGGAGATAAAATCACACCAGTGGGCCATGGACGTCTCTTCCCAGTAAGTCATGCCTGGTGTTTTCTTCTGGAGAATCTGTCGCTCACACAGCAAACCACACCCCAGTCCATATGGAAGATTGTAGTTTGATTAAACCAAATTAAATCAACACCATCTGCAAATATGTCAACAAACTGTAAACTATCGAGGCTGCTGTTGACAAAAATCTTAAAATATTTAAGGGTGGCAAGAAGCAGTAAGCCGTACTTCCTGCTTAAATAATGGAAACAAATGGCTTACTAAAAATAACTTTTTCTAAGGGTAAGCACAACATTTCTGTGGAGTAAAGAAATACAAAGAATTTGCCAAACTTTTAAAGCTTTATCTAGTTTTCCAGACTAAGGACAACATCTGACTCTACTAAATTATTAATTTAATATGAATATGTTTTCTTATTTCCAGAAACGTTGCACAGGTTTTCAAATAATGTAAAATACCACTGCAACTTTTTATGAAAAAGTGTCTGCTTTCACATCTTTGTGAGCCAATCCATTCAATGAGAACACTTGGTCACGTTGTCCTTGAGGAGCGTTGTGACTTTAAAGAGATGATAAAAACATGCTTACTGCTACTATCTTTTATTTCTCTACATTTTTCCACTTTTCAACAATTCAATGATAATTTCCTTTATTTGTACCGGCTGCAGCGTAGCGCAACATTGTTGACTTGTTGAGGCATGCAGCATATAATGCACTGTCATTGGTTCAAATACACATGGGGTGGGTCTTGTTGGGTTTTTTAAACCACGTGACCACCCAAATGTCGTGTGGTTGGCCGACAATCACGTCAATCAATCAGACATTCACGTGCGGTTTTTAAAAACTTTTTTAAAGGCAAAAATGGCTACGATCGATGAATACTTGACAGCGACGGCAGCGATTTGGAATTGGGAGAGATTGAGGAGTTTGAGAGGGAGGTGGAAGTAGAAGTTTGTGTACCTGATGATCCTTTGGTAGAGGACTTTCCCCACCCCTTTTTTATTTTTATAAAATGTGTTGGTATGTTATTGCTAAGGGAGCATGTTTTAATACAACCTGTGACTCTTACCTTTTAAGTGCAATTTATTTCATGTTTCTATGTGCTACAGAGGCTTGGATATTAAGGTTTTCATAGACGTTGCCAATTCTTAGTATTTTTTCAGAAAACCCTCAGGAGATAAGGACCTTTATATCTACTATACATAGGGTTTTGGAGCCGTTTTTTGCAGGCGTTTTAGGAGTAAATGGGTTACATTTGGAAAAAGCTCTAAATTCCTTGCCTCAAAGTCAATAACCTCTCTGAACTCCCAACACAAACACCTACATGTTTGATCAGCAACATGTACTGTATATTGTGTCTGCTCATCCTGCAGTGTTCACACATCTTGAAAGCATATCTGCCGCTTAACAGCCTCCATCAAAGCTGCTGTTCCCACTAAGTTCTCGGTTTTCCAACATGATAATTGGAACGAAAATAGGTTCAGTCTGACACCATTTCCCCAGAAAAAAAACACCAATTCAAACAAAAGTGACCAGATTCTGTGGAACATCCTGAATCTGCATAGGGATACATAGGAGGAACAACACACCTTTACTGCTGTTGCTTTTCCTCCAGCTTCTCCCTCATCATGTTTCACTAGTGTAACAACTCTTTTGACTGATATTTGGCACATTTTACTGTGGTTTGTTGTTATTTCCTGGCATACAGCTTTGTAAACTTACTGTAATAATATTTTTATTTTGTTGCATCATTCTCTCCCCTGAAGACAGAGCGCTACACAGTCTGATTGGAGGACAGTTGGAGGCTGTTTCTAAAAATGTGAGGATTTGAAGCTCCTTATTTTCTCTCTGTCTAAATAAGAATACCAAAATAGCTACACATCCCTCTGTCGCCTGCATCATCTACTAAATCCCTATATTTCTTTCCATTATAGGACACACATTGAGGTCTGGATACACACAGTTTTTCCACTTGCAATACACACTACCACTGAGTTGTTCTACAAGTGTTCGTGAAGTGTGGTCCAAATATTATGAGAAGTTCATCAGAGTTGCTCTAATTCCTGTTAGCCTGGTTTCAGACCTTTAAATCCCTGCCCACATCTCAGATTTGTTCAGCGATTCATCTTCCTCCCACACTGCCTGCACAGCTCGCCTGCGTGAAGCGCCCGGGAGGCTGCCAGGGTAAAGGTGCAGACATTTATTTGCATGATGTTCCCCCTCTGTTTCTGCATCACAAGGCTCTATCAATGATTATCTAATAAAGGTATTACAAAAATCCCGGGGAAAGATAGCTATTTGGCTATTATTCAAATCATTTTACTCTAATATGGTGGCAAGTTTGAATGGTGTGTGTTAGAGAAAGAGAGATAAATAACAGTGACTTTGTATTCCTGTTTGTATTTACTAGTGTTGCCTGCGATTTACATACTTCATCCTAAAATGTGTGTGTCTTACAGCTGCAAACATTTGTGTACACACTTTTGACTAAATCCAGAAATAATCTTATTGTTTGAGTTAATCCCAAGTGGGCAGAAGACACAAAGCTTCTCCCAACACTCCGAAAATCTGAGTGAGAAAGAGGTAACTTTACCTAATTTTATTCATTATAGCCTTATAACAATCATCTTGTAAGGTCACCAGAGGAAAACGCTGAGCTAACAGAGGACACTATCATTTAAATGAGGCTGTTGGGAAAATGTCTTCTTTCAAATCTCTTACAATAGAAAGGTAAAAAGATAGCTTTCCACTTAAAAAACCTGGAAAATGGTGGCAATGAAAATGTCTGAAATGCCGTAGCTGTACAAGATGTAAATCAACAGAAAAACTCTTCTTGAAAAACTTCTTAAGAAAGTCTTGAATCCAAATATTTTGTAGAAACCTGGTCCCAGCAACCAATCACACCTTTCCATAGTCAGCTAGAAATCCAGAGCAAATCCAACGACCTTCATCCTGACAGTGTACCTCTGTCTTATTTTGCACAATGAATGAAAGTGTATGAGCCGTTGTTGATCAATAATGGCCTTCAGGTGTGACCTGATATTATTTCACGGCCCTATCTCTCAAGCTATATTTTCTAAACCAGACACAGTTTGAAGTCGTACTAGAGATGCCCCCCCCCCACGACTCAGGGGGCAGCGTATTAATACCATGACCCAACCTGAGCAACACCTGGCAGAGTGCTTAAGATCTAATGTGTTACATATGAGGACGGTGTTACACTAGAGAGGTGGGCTGCAGACTTTCTATTGAACTCTATCTGACTATCAAGTGCTTTGCAGGTTAAAATTAAATGCTGTCAGAGCTGTGTGACAATCAGAGAAAAGGTAAATAGGTGATTAACGGGGGGTGATAAGTGGTAAGACTTTAGTTCCAGTTCTCCCTGTGCTCTGTCCGTGGTGCTGAAACTGAGGCTACAGAAAGTATCCCTACAAAAAGACGAGTGGCCACAAACAGTATTTAACAATTCATAGAAACAGTTAATGCAATACTGTACGACTTATATATGATTTGATTGACTTCATTACATCACTAAGAGTCTTCCCCAATTGATAACTTTTTTAATTATAAAAAGAAAAGAAAATTCTCATATTGTACTTTTATTTTTCTAGTAACTTTATTCTCTTTTCTTTACTCTTCTATCACATTTGAGTGAATATCTTTTATTTTAGGGTGTTTTCTCACGCTTTGGACAAAACAGATCGACTTTCACACCTTGTTTAGGACATTTTTGTTGACCAAAAATCTAATTTATTAACCAAGAAAAGAAGAGAAACTTAAATGTTATCATAATTGCTAGGATAAGAAAAGGATTCATTACTAATTCCTTTACATTCTAATGATTGAAATCTTTGTTATTTAAAAGACAATCCCTTAATAAAATACTAACCAAAGTGCATATAAACAGTGGTACTGATTGCCTGTTGCTGGATCTTATGCGTGATGTATTGTTGAGCTCTGGTTTTCAGACTGACTTTCTGCATTAGTGTGCAAAATCGCATGAAACATCAGTAACCCTCTTCCCCCCTCCAATCTGCCATGTGCATTAAAATGAGTCAGCATCTGTCTGCTGGTGTGTGTGTGTGTGTGTGTGTGTGTGTGACTGCTGAAGTGTGTGTCCATGTTTCCGCCTGTACTGCCTAACCTCTCTGTGTGTTCTGTAAAGTGTGTGTGGGCCTCCACTCGAGCGAGTCCCCAGGTCAGACAAGGTGACGGGACGAGGACATGCTGATTGCAAAACTGGGCGGCGAATGCATCGCTGACCCCCAATTATAACTTTTACAACGCGCTCTCCAAATGTGTGTTTCACCTGGAGGGCACAGGTCGGCAGACAATAACATTTGGGAAATACAACTTTTTTTCAGAGAGAATGAAACGCTAACCTTGAAACTCGTGGAGTGTGTGTTTGCTGTGACGCCGGCGTCATCACTGAGTTATGTTATCGTTTCTGTTCTGCTCTAGATGCCCTCACTGGCCAAGGATCCACACCGCATTAATTACTGATTGTGAATGCATGCTAATTAACAGTGTCGCTCCAAAAGATAAAAATAGAGAGAGCTTTGATTGTAGCGTTTGGCAGAGCTCTGCGGTCGCACACTCCTTGGCAGATGACCCGTGTTGAGCGAGGAGGTGAGTTGATGTTTCATTATGTAAGGCGACAGATTAGAAGACGCACCACTGGGTTCGGGCGTCCTGTTATCTGCGTTTGGAGAGCTCCATGTGAGATCAGGATGAAATGATAATGCGTATTGACAGATTCGCTCCTGTCTCCTTCCATTTCGCTCCCATGCTACCTTATGCTCTGTCACGTTTTCACAGCAATATCATTCAGCATGAACAAATTATCATTTTGAATCTCTTGCTACATCCGATGGAATACATTTGTGCTTTGGCTGGGTTTGATGTCGCTGTGCAAGAGTGGGTTTGAAATTGAATTTTGGCCATTTTTCGACTCTATTCCTTTGCCACTGCAGGTGCTGTTTATGTCCCCTGCTCATGTGGCCCAGTGAGCAGAGGGCAGCACAGTATGAATATGGTGCTTGTCACTTGGAGGCGAGCTTTCCGAGTTTAGCTCTGTGGTCACGAGTTTGGAGCCAGCGGCATGTTTTTAATGAGGGAGAGGGACAGTATGACAGGGGGAACTGACCTGATATAAGCCGGGGCCGAGCCAGTACTCCTACTGTCCTACTGCTCAGTGTGTACACTCTTGGACACTGAAACCCACATTCACAAGTAATACGCCCTGCTGAGACCAATCAGGTCGGACACAAATGACTATCTAGGCTCTCTATGAATCAGAAAGAATTTGATGTGCATACTGCAGACTGCCAGGTCTGAAACTCACAGGGAAGCTTCTCCATGTTCACTCACATGCCGAGCTGTCTGCACCAGTTTCACCCGCAGATCGCTTGTATGCCGGAGACAAAGACCTTAAAATGGCATTGAGCGAGTTAGACTAATGGGATTTAATGAAACAACAGAAACACTAAATCCCTGAAAGAACTCAGTAGGGTATTTCCTGATGATCCACATATTTGATATACTGTATATATATGACTTTTAAAGAAAACATCTTATATATATGTACGACGCAGTGGCTATTGTATTGAGATTTATAGCATTTAACAGGCTTTTGGGATCCTTCAAGCACAGAATGATCCCATCAATCCCATGTTTGGTATAGTCTAAAGAACAACTAGCTATGGGCATGTCAGGATAACTAGTTTTGAAATAATTGAGAAAACATGATATACTAGTCATTTCAAGACCATTTGTCCATTGGTTTAATGCGAATATAATGCATAATACATCATTTAAAGCAGTACATTCACACAGAACATTTAGGTTACATTTTGAAATTTAAAAAACGTGAAAACAAAGAAGACAATTCTGAACAAATTATGTATAATCCACCTCAACAACACATGGTCATTTGGCTTAAATCCAACATTATTTCCACACTAGTGAACAAAGAGGTCAACATGCCACAATATCATACGTTTATCATGTCATTAACATGACAGGTCTGACTGGGTGTTGATCGCTGCTGCAACAGTTACTCTCTTCTATGTTCCTACATGGTGTGACAATCATTTTCACAGTTTTACCCAAAATGTCAAACCTACAGAGCTGAGAGGTTCAAGAAGTCGGTCTTGTCCAATTACAAGCTAACTTTGACTTCTTATTCGCCTGCTGTGTGTGACTTTATACGAACCTCGATTATTTTATTTTTTTAACAAAGCCAATATCAGTACTAAGTTTAAAGCGGTCTGATGGCACCTTACATGTGGAGCAATAACAAACAGGATCCTGTGAAGTGGCTGTGTTAGTACGAGACAGTAGCACTCGAGTGAATACAGTGCTAACGATATTCACTGAAGCAGCGTTTCTGAGGCTGTCTCTTATGGATCCAGTAATAACGAAGCTCTGTCAGGCGGGGTGACAGCTCCCCTGGACTGATGGGCGCTCTCTAACTGTTAGCTAGCAGGCGTGGAAGTGGTGCACAGGAGAGGAAGTGGAAGCCCTGGATGTGTAGGCGGTGTAGCATGCAGAGCCACCTTACTGCTGCTGCCTCTGAGAGGATATGTTCCCAAACTAAATATAAAGCCTGACAGAAGAAGAGGTGCTTTTAGGGGTTTCCCTTTCCTGTAGTGTGTTTTTGTGCAGGAACTGTGTGAATGGTCTGCAGAGGGTAAAATCCCTGTGTTCCCTCCAGAGGGGGTTCTCTCCCACACACTCCCCCCTGCCTGAAACACCTCCATAGACTCCTTTGTAGACTTCCTACATGGTGACATCACTACGTAACACTCAAGCTTCTATTGGCTAGCGCTCCAATGTGATAGGCTAAGCGGAGGGACATCTCTAAGCGGGTGACCAATCAGAGCAGACAGGGCTCTGGCTGCAGCACAGGCAGTATGAGAAAAATAAAGAGCTTTTTGAACATTAAAGCAGTGTATTCATGAAGACTGTTGTGCTTCTCTTCCTTTCTTACTTTAAATCACTGAGAGCAAATCTTATGATTGCTATCAACTCTCTCTGCTGCTGTCAGTTGTCATGTCAGTGTGAAATCGATTCGATCCTCCTCCGCCCCGTCCACTTCCAGCTCCCGGACTCTCCTCTGATTTTCCATCATCAGAAGCCCCGCTCTTCTTCACATCCATCCCATCTTCAGCCGTTTACGTTCATCTCTTCCCCACCAGTGCATAGACTCCTTTTACTGTACTTCTCATTACATTTCACACTCGATGACGTCTCTCAAGACTGAGGTAACTTGTCTATAAATGTGAAACACTTAAAAGTAAAAATAATAAATGCATTAGTGCAAAACACTCTCACTATAAATGATGTCTTCCAGCTCAACCTGTGTTTTAAAGTGCAACAGCGCCGCTGGAGTTCGGGTTGATTCACAGACCCACTTGGTGCAAAGTGTTTCTTTCCCAGAAGCACTTTTAATCAAGCGATTACCCCTGGGCCTTTGATTACACATTACAAAGTCTCCTTTTCCACATTTATGCTATTACATAAAACCCCCGCCCACTCAGGTGTTTTTACTCTGTCTGATTATATGTGGGCTTGGGTTGAAGTCAGAGGGGCTTGGGTTTTGCACTAGAAACCAAACAGCTATATATTATGCAGGAGCAGAAAAACCTCAGATTTTTTATGCAAAGCACAAGTCCTTGGCCATGAAGTCCGAACAAGTCTCTGAACACGAATAAACAAGACAAGGAATCCAACCTAAGCTTTTAATGCTTACTTTTAATGATTTAATACAGGTTTCAATATTTAACAAGACACCTTCTGGCTGCAATATAAAGTTTGGGAATTTAACTCCATGCCCTTGTTTTGGCACTTGAGCTAAGATATGATAATAAAATAAATCAAACACAGCTGGGAGTAATTGTAAAAATGGTAAAAGAGCAAAAGCCTGTTATTTTGTTTAATGGGAGTAACTTTAAAGCATGTCGATTGGGTTGGTTTCATGTGGGAGAACAAGGTGTGATTTCAGATCAGATCCTCTAATGGAACTGTACAGACGCCACTGTCTTTCTTTAAATGTGAAACCCAATCCTGCGCAACGCTTTCAGCAGAGAAAATCCTCACAGAATCAGATGTCCTCCTGTTTAAACAGCAGATATAGCCTTCTGTGTGCAGCGGAGAGATAAAACTTTGATTATCTTTTCCATTGTGGATGCAGCTTTAGTTTATGTATGCAGATGCCTCATGGAACCAATTCATGAGCTCCAAATGATCAGATCCCATCTGCATGCTGAGCAGTTTTGCCATTATCAAGGGCGGGAAGAAAAATTATATTTTGCATGTGCATGTTTTAATCCTAACTAGGATTTTGCCAAAAGACACAGGCTGCCAAAACGAAACCCCAAAAATTAAATATACTCTGGATTTCTATTTAATTATTTCAAAAAGGCAAATACAAGTAAAACTTAGACCCAGATTGGAAACAAACACAAAGAAAATTAAAGCTTTTAAATGTAAGGGAGTCTTTTTTTAGAGCAAAATTATATCAAGCATAACCATTTTGGCTGAAATGTCAGCCGGAGCCTCATACTGTAATACCGAAGCCCCCATGGGAATCACAGATTGAGTCGAGCACCGGTTGTGAGATGAAGTGAGAAAATTGGACCCTGGGCTCCCTCTCCTGCTCCGACGCTCCTCAACTGATGTCAGCAGACAAATCCCAGAGAGACAAACAGTGATCGCATGATTGAGTTAATCTGACTTTACAACGTCTGAAGGTTCGATTCTTCTGGTGCGGGGCATGCTTTTTCTTTTGCTGGCTTTGCATGCTCTGTTTGAACCTTAATATTTAATATCTTTATCTGTCGCTCATGATCTGTATTTACTCAGCATGTTGAAAAAAACATACTAGGGACAGAACGCAAAGCTCCTGTCTGTGTCTATCCATTACGAAATACAGATATCAGCATCTTTGTCTCCATCTTTTTGTGGATGGATACAGGGAAAAAAAATGTTGTATGCGTTTATAAGGAGGTCTGTTGTTTCAGCATCTACTGTCACGTTTAAATGTAAGGTCTTGAAGGTAAAAACAACAGGATTAACAACTCCAAACGTCTGGATATGTAACTATCCAAAGCTGTGCAGCCCAGAGAGTATTTGTTCACATTTAAGAAAATCTGCAGTCACTTAAAACCTGGAATACTTATAGGAATTATTCTGAATCTAATTATGAAACACTAGACACCCTTTTTTTTATGACTTCAGAACGTATTATTGGATGTTAACGGTCAACGTCGGCAATTCTGATATGACAAAAGAAAGTAAGCTCACCTGATCGTATCAATGTGTGTGAGATGTTTGTGCTCCCAGTCTCTACTCCAAAAGAAAGAGAGCGATATCTGTGGAAACTTTGTTGACTGAAGTCCATCATCTGTCCATAGAGTTTAGACCACCAGGAATGAAGTTAAAAAACAACATGGAAACTTTAATGAACGTGTGTGTATTGAGTTGGCGAGTTATCCCAGTTTGAACTAACAATTCCGATTATTCAGACATCACATGAATGCAGCATAAAGGATACCCTACTCTTACATTGTCAACAAACTCAATTTATGTGCCTGTCACTATAGGTGTGTCATTGGCCCATTCTTCACCCTTCCACCAAGTTTCAAGAAAATCAGTCCTGTGCTCCTTTTGCATCCTGCCGACTGACAGACAAACGATCACACAGGCTCAGTCTGTATTCAGTCACATCCCTAATGCATATTTAAAATACTGAGAAGACTGCTACACTGAGGCTTCAATGAGCTGCAGGATAAGGATTTGTTTCCAGAAAAAGGAACCTGTTCACTATGACAAACGTTCTCCATTTCTTGCAAAAAATATATGAACAACAGTGGGTCTTTATAAGAGTTTATCTCAAGGCCGGCAAAAACAATTTCTGTAGTAATAGGAGGGAAACTTTCAGAAAAAAAAGAGACAAAATACTTTGCGTCTCCACATAATGCTTTTTCCCCAAATCCTGCTAAGGATATTAGAACCTTTGCACTTTAAGCCCAAAAAGGAAATAACTGATTTAATGCACTCAATTTAGAAGAGTGAGTAGGGAAGTCTGATAAAATGCTCCCGAAAGACTTCACCGAATAAGCTCCTAAATGTGCTCCGTGTTTACTTATTTATTCACTTCGAACCAAGCCAAAAAAAAAACATGTTTTTGCCGTTGACCTGGATAAAGCCAAAAGTTTATATTTTTACTAGCAGGCCTTACCATGGGCTTATTCAAAGGAGTCTCATGGGCAAGAAAAAAATCATTATATAACTCAGAGATATGGAACTTGGACGTCAGTGGGTAGAGGAGAACTTTGTGGTCAGATCCAAAACAAAGAGACAAACATATGCAGTTTTATATATGATGTATTGTGCCTGTATTAAGGGGTGAGCAGTACTTTGGGACACCCTGAAAAGCAGTTGGTATTATTATAATATGGGGCTGAAATATTGAGGAGCTCGGGGATTTTCAGGTCCGTGTCTTGGTGTTTCTGTCATGGCGGCTACCGTTCCGGATGATCGGGCTTGTGTGCTCTCCGCCGCCGGGGATTTTCTGTCAGCACGCTTTTGTTTGACTGTTAACTGCGTGTGCAATTTGTAATAGAGAGAGGCTTTTTCTTAAATTAGCTATTATTATGTGGGCAAAAGTAGAGCAAGATGTTCTGGTTTCATCCCTCACTCCTGCATATTATCCTCAAGACGTGCAAGAACACCCCAGGTACTGTTCATTATTCAGAGTGAAGACATTGTTTTAACCATCAACTCGTCTCCTGTTTATATGCTCTCTGTTAATTTGTCTTTTTTTGTCTATTGTATTGTTTCAAGTTGAAGTTATTTTATGATGTGCTTCCACTATACTGCTACTCTCAACACCCCTGTAAAGATTTTATGGCTACCATATTAGCGAACATCCAATCTTGGAGACACAATGCCACATCAGCATTTATTTGGAGCTGTATTTATGGCGCCCTCATGAACTTAAGTCCCATATTCATTCCCCTTATAGCTTCTTTTTGGTCTCAAACAACTGTGATGGAAACTTCTGGAGCAATGGAGGTGAAACTCATAGACACGGGGAGAGCTGGAAGTTTGATGGCAAACACTGAAGGTTTATTTTGAAGTTAACGGCCGAGAGATTGATAAGACACTTGCTGCAGCCACGACTTGAGCCACAATTCTGAAGAACTCTACTGCAGTCCGAGGTTTTAACTAGTTCAGAGTGTATAATCTACATTCCTCATCAGCGAGACCAGACAAATATGGACTCTGAGTCTCACTAGAGCTGTCTGATATTGGAAAAGAATGTGCACCAGGGAACCTACGTTCCAGATAAGAGGGGCTTCTAGACGTCCCTGAACAATAAACTATCTCATGGCAGTTTGTGCTCGGTCACAGACTGGCATCAACAATGCGCCCAAGCTGCACCTCCTTAAGGGAGATTACAGCAACCCCAAGGCCGAAAGACCTACGCCATGGGAACGCAGACAGGAAGGAGAAAATGATGAGCTGTGTCAAAGTTTAACCACCTATGCCCCAAAATGCCCTAACAACAACTCTTAAGGGAAATATCTGATACATGCTCAACAACTAAATGTTCAACAGCTTGGTCTTTTTGCCATTTTGTGCTGTGCGGATTGTTGCAACTGGGAACAGGCATGGCATGATAAATACAATTCTGATTCCTGATTTATCCTATTTTTAACTCCTAGTACGGCACCAGAACATACTGGAATCGCTTTTCCTCACATTTTGTTAAGGAACTATTCATTTCACTGCACAGATTCACACATCTCTGTTTAGTAGGTAACAAGTCATCATAAAGCATAAGGTCCCTCCGCACAATTAATGGATTAATTGAAATCATTAGTGAGTATGTTCTGACTAACATAATTGTTCCTGAAAAGTTTTATTCAGTCTAAACTTCTCCAGGCAGCTTCTTCCAGTCACTCTTGATAATGATAATGGAAAGTCCTATATCTTCCAAGCTCTTGCTAGAGAACAAGTGAATGATATTGCTGATAATGACTATAAAGCTTGGGTCCGTAAAGCCAAAACAATGCACTGAAATATTTTAAATACATAACAGAGCTTAGGGAATGTATTCATCACACAAAAACCAACAGACTATTTGGATGAGCATAGAGAGCTTCCCTTTTGTACATAAAAGCATATATATATACAAATAACCAAAGACTAGAATGATACATGACCAAATCATTTCTATACACTAACTTGATAGCTCTAACCCTTTACCACTAACCTGTATTCATCATTAGTTTCAGGTCATTCTCCAATCACAAGAGGCAGACTGATTCACATCAAACACTGACTTTAATTATCCACCAGCATCAACATAGCACCCTTCAGTCCCTCGTAACTGCAATTAAAAAGGAATTAATAATGAAGAAATAAAGCCTGCACTCTTGAACTAAAGTGGCACACTTCAGCATTTCACTGTAGCGGTGTTAATACATTAAACATACTGGAGCATTGCTGGAAATAGCCTCTTCATTAGTGCTGAACGTGGACTGTGAATGTATAGTAGTTGCCTGTCTGACGAAACCCGCAGTATCAGCCACATTTTCAGGAAAAAGTTTCACTTCCTCCGTGGTCAAAATTTCCATCAACAGCTGCAAGAAGTCTTGACAATACAGCTGCAAGCAGACAATGATCCTCTATCCAGAGAAAAGCTGGGAAAAGAAATCAAAATATGATCTATGGATTTGTTCTTAGGCAAGAACCAATACGAGGGGGCACGTCTTCAACACAAACATTTTCAGCCTGCTTGAGTTTCATAATGATTTCAAACACCTGAGCATCACAGTTCAGGAACCTAAATCTTTCATTTCGTTTTGCAAATTTCAGGGGGGGGGGGGGGAGTTAATCCACCTGAGTTTGTGTGAGCATGGCACAGTGAGCGTTACTTAGTGCAGAAAATGTGATCTGTTCCACCCCTGTGGGCTTTTAGTGAGATGTGATGCACAGAGATTTCATTGACCATAGCCTGCAGCCAAACAGGAAGTCAACCGGCATCACTTTCTGTCGCTGAAATAGCTTGGAATAAAATGTCCCCGTTAGGAATACGCGGATGGTCAATATCAACAACCATTCTTCCGTTTAAAATCTTTTTCCAATACTGGCTCGTGAATGCCGACGTTCCCCGCTGCTCCATCCTATCCTTGACACAAAACAGTATCGACCGTGAGCTATCGACCCCGGCTGGTCCAAAATCTGAGAAGGAGACAGACCTTGTGCCCCTGCCAAAGCAATTAAAACCCAGACGAGTCCTTTTATAGTTTGTCTCCACAGCGAAGGGTATCAATACAAACAGCAGAGAATGAAAAAATTCATTAAAAAGACGCAGCGATACCGTGCGGCTAAATCACGCCCCGATACGCTTCTTAAAGGCTCACTATTGTTTCTTGAGAGTTTGCCAGGATTGTGCCGTAGTGCCTTTCAGTTTAAAGGCAGTGTACTGTGTGTTTCATATGAAACAGCACATGTCCTCTCTCCTCGGAGATACAGAATCTCAATCGCTGTTTCATCTTCAGTTTCAGGATGTGTACAGTAGGTCTGAGGCGGTGTAATAACACACACCGTTTGAACGTTTCAATCACCTGACGTCTCCAACGAGCCTGCAGCGGTCGTGAACGGGCTCCTCCTGAGCGATCTCTCATTGTGTATTGATCTGTGTTGTCCCTGTGAGAGGGACTCATGGGAGCAGGGGGGGGGGGGCTCATTAATCAAGCTGACACTCAGAGTGACACAGGGGGCTGAGGCAGCAGCATCGCAGCACCCGGACTCCACCACCAACACCTTTTCTTCTTCTGTCCCCCTGTCTGCACTCTCAAGAAATGACGAAGTGGGTGACGCCAGCATATGGCACACTGTACAACTCCTGCAACCCCCCCCCCCCCCCCTTCTCCGGTTCCCTGGCTGCTCATTCTCCAAAGTCCCTCAGCACATTTATTTTCATCAGAGGCTATTCACAAAACCCTGATGCACAGAGTTCTCAGCTTTTGCATGACCATGAGCTTTTGACAGCTTGAACCATTTTTAACATTTGGAAAAGGCAAATAAAGCAGCTTTTTTAATCTTCTCTCAGAGTATTTTCACACTTTAGATTTGGGCGCAGATGCAGCTTTCTGTAAGGGGGGGGGGAAAGCTGCTGTTCAGGGATGTCCGAGGAAAGTGGAATGAATTGAGCTAAAATGTCTAGTCTTCATGCTGCAGTGCTCCATTCCCCTGCCAAACATCAACAGTTTAAAAACCCAGTCTGCTGCTGACGTTACATGATGATGCATGAGCTTAATCATCATTTCAAAGACAGTATGTGTCACAAAAACCAAACATCATTATCAGGTGTAGTGCAAAGATGATGTGAAAAAAAAAAAAAAAAAAAAAAGATTCAACTTTCTTGTCATTGCACAGAGTACAAGTACTAGGACAACGAAATGTGGTCTCTGCATTTGACCCATCCTAGTGTTAGGAGCAGTGGGCTGCCATTATGTACGGCGCCCGGGGAGCAGTGTAGGTAACCAGTGTCTTGCTCAGGGACACCACGGTGGCACTTGGTCTTTCGGGGACTTGAACTGGTGACCTTCCAGTTCCCAGGCCAAGCCCCTATGGACTTCGCCACCACCGCCCTATGTTGCAAGTATTCGGACGGGAGCATTAACAGTTCAAAGTTGCAGAGACAATCTTGTGACAGGAAGGTTTGATTCTCCAGACTGATAGGATAAATCAGAAGAATTGCAGTGAATTGATTGTTTTCTGATATAAATGTATACTACTAACTTTAAAAAGTGGTATCGAGGGAAACAATGTAGTAATTTATTCATTTGCAAGTGTTTACATGTCTACAATATGAGCTAACGTAACTTATGAAAGCTATAAACTATAAAAGGACATGTCCTTTAGCCAACGTATAGCATATTCACAGAAAGAATAATGCAGGGCTTAAATCATGCCGTTTACAGATGCATTCAATAAATAAAAAAATGAAATAAGCGGGAGATAACCCGAGCTGCAGGGGAGGGAAATGTTGATTTGTTTACCCATGTAGGTTTGTGACACTCTTCATGCAACACTAACTTTAACTTTCCCACACACACACACACACACATGCACACGCACACACACATTTAAAGCTTGTTGATCCAACGCACCAACCTCAAAGACCCAACATCTCCCCCTTCCCATCATCCTGTATGTGATGCACTTTTTCCTCTATCTTGTCATTTCTTCCTCCCTCTGTGATGCACTTTGTGACAAACCTGGTTGTTAAAAGCACTCTATAAATACATTTGACTCGACTTGACTCTATGGGAGTCACCGACATGCAGGAACACAGTTGGCTGTCACTACCGAAGGCACCCAGAGGAAAGTTTGGAAACCAGCCACGTACTTTCAGCAAGTATGCGAAGCCTAAGAGGCAGAAACAAAACATTTCCAAGTGCGCTGCTACTTGGAGTCCCTGCAGCATCCAGGGTCACCGCAGGAAAAAGAAGATAGAGGCAAAGATTCAGGGCTAAAGAGTCTGTCACTTTTGGTAAACCTTGATGCACACTGATGAATAAATGATGAAGTTGAACCTCAAGTAGATATTTATCTGAGGACACATTAACTCAGTGAAAGCCGATGCGGGTGCGTAAATAGAGAATTGTTATATTAAAAAGATAGACATTTACCACAAAAGGGATGCATCCTTATTGAGTACAAGCCAACAAACTGATAAACCTTATCAAGATAATGAATGGCTGAAATTCACGGGAAAAGGAGCGGCGTTTCATGCGGCACTTATTATGTTTTTATCTTGCTGCTGTAATTACATTTAATACCTTTTGGTTAAAAAAATGAAACAAAAATCCACTTCAGAAACATAAAAGCGTTTCTTAACATAGCACCACAGCGGAGAGTCTCCATTTATATCTCCTGAGAGGCGAGCCATTATAAAGAACAGTGGTCCTGCCTGTTCATTGCTTCCCATCTGCATCACAATACCGTCCAGAAATGCAGAAACCATGCCGAGACACAAGACTAAAATAGGCTGTTTTGTGCTTATTAATGCCTTGTCATGTTTCATTCCCTTCTCTCCATCTGTTGACAATATGACAATAAGGCAGATTTTGTTCAGCCATGGTATCTGACACATCATGCTCCACTGAGTCTCAATCCAGGAGAATCTGACAAAAAACAGTCCAAATCTTACCCTCCAGAAATGTGCAGATTTAATGCATCAGCAGACACACAGCAGAGGGTTTCTGGGATTCAGGCAGGAATAGTTTTGCTATACTTTCCAGAGATAGTGTAGCATTACAGATTCACTGCACCACAAACAACAGAACGGCTGGGTATGTATGTGCAGGTAACAGTTAACTAGTTAGTATTGAATAAGTATGATTTATACCCTGTTCTGTGGTTAAATGAATCAAAAATGAAACCCTTGTGTTATCTGTTTACAGTTCATGGTGTGTAAACCATCCCACGGGCTGTTTTTATCCGAACAATTGGTTCACTGTGTCTGTTTGCCTGAGCTAAAGACCCCCAGGGTGAAAGTTAGCACTGTTAGCAATTTTTAAAGCTGATATCTGTCATGTTTTCCCCAAAAAATTAAAGGATGAAGCTGAGAATAGACTTTCTAATGTCAATAAATGCAGCAAAAAGGCCAACAGCCTTTATGTATTAGTGTATCATATCTAATTTCACTGTGCCATAGAGATCAATAGCTATCCTCATCAAGGCACTGACATGTTCCTCCATGACTATGCACACACACACACTTCATTTTGACTGAATCCCAAAAGCTACTTCCCCCACACAGTGCATGGTAAAGGCCAAACATTTCTAAAAAACTGCAAAACCTTTCACAAAATGGCTCAAACCAATGTGTTTATTGGCCAAATCATTTCGGTCCCTACAGTTCATTTGCCAACTGCTAAATGAAATATTGTGAAATTAAAGGGATGCTGCTGTGCCAGTGTTCACTGTCCAAAAGCTAAAATATGACATAACTATTTGTATTAGTCAGTCTCCTGCTCATGAGAAATACCAATCTGGTTTGCCGGGGTACTTTCACTCAATTGCCAAAAACTCACACTCCATAATCTTTGCAGAAATATGTGAACTGGAGGAAAAAACTGCAGCCGTAATACTCTTAATGAATTAAAGAAGATAAATGTTCCTCCTTTGGTTCTTTAAACATTGTATGCTATCATCCTGCTGTAATTTATAGTGAAATAGCTTGAAGGGGTAAATTGAAATTCATTTCAGGCGAGGCTATCACCATACGGTCCTGCAGGTAAAGGTTTGGGTATTTTGCTTAAGGAAGTCTTTGACCTTTCCACAATGTGACAGTCTCTTTGATCTACCGGCCGTCACCTCAATTCACAATTTTAGACAAGAGCCTCCATTTGGGGCCTTTTTCGTAGAGACAGCACTTTAATTTTTTGGAGTTGCAAGCAAAAAAGTTTCTTCTCAACAGGAACTCCTCGAGAAGCCTCTCCCATGGGCTCCAGACAAACAGAGGGGCTTCTCACAGCAAGTTGCAGAAACCTGATGAATAATGCAAATTCATTAAGCCCATGCGTCACACCACCTTTTCTTTGAATACTAATCACCCTGACAGACAATTATTAGATCCCTGTGTACCTCGTGTGAACTCTTATCTTAACCCTAGCACACCATACTTCTGTAAACACAAAGCTTTCTGCTTATGAGAATTGCACAGCACCCACAGCGTAACAGAATGCTACTCTAAAGTGCCCACAATGCCAATGTACCAGGTTGCCAAGGGTCCCTGATGCCTTCTATTACGTTTGAGGACAAACCCCTTATCAGTCCAGCACAAACACTTCTGCCGAGTAAACATGTTTACAAAATTGTAATCTCTGATGAAATATGCTAGCCCAATTTCCCACTATTGGTAAACATGTTTTCTCACCTAAGACACTTCACAGTTCTCAGTTCCCCAGCTACGTCCGGTTCATTTATGGGTGAGTGAAGATGGATACACCACCGACCCGCTAACGCCGATACTTGCCTTGCAGCATGGCCGCAGTGTTTTATCAACAGATGTCAGATCGTGTATGAATCATGGTTAGGGTTGGAGAAAAAAGCACACTCTGCTCTCTTCAAAACTGGGAGTGGCGCACTTGACCTTGTCCATTCCAATTACAGCAGCCCTGCAGCCACAATCATGCAGTGCGTCCATTGTCATCGGCCTGATAACACCATAAAGTGCACAGTGTAAACCTGCAGGGAGGGCAGTATGGGAAACACACACAGCTATACTGCACAATGCAGGTCACTTTCTGTTCCTTTTTATAGAAATGAATCATTTAGTATATTGTTTTAAGCGTGCTGAATAGGAAATGAAATGGCGTCTCTCATTGAAGAGAGATTTAGAGAGCTGCTTCTTAAGAAGGAGAACTACATTTGGCACTTAAGGCCCTAAGGGTTTTTTAATTCCGAGGATTACATTTGTTATTCTAAAAAAACACGAGAATATTATTCATTCCAGTTAATGAAATTTGCTGAGGTCATCTGCAGATTTACATTGCATTAGTCAGAGTTATCCATGAATATAAATACATTTGAGTACTGGGTTTAAAAATGTACGGAGGGAAGATTTTTCCTTTTTTACGCATTGAGGGCAGAGGCCAAAAACGCAAATTACCATCCAAATGGAGACAACATAGTCAAAATTGTTTGTGCATGTTTTCAAAGATGTAGAAATTGGGCATGTTTGTTGCCATGGTTTCAATACTAAGAGATTAAATCTGCATTTTCCTTCATTTGAATTCAAATCTCTTTTTTCTCTCCTTCCATTTCCAAAGTAAAAAAAGCCTAAAACAGGTTTAAATAACAGTGGATTTAAAGCCATTCTGTAGAATTTTGTTGAAACAACATTAAGGACCAGAAAAGTGGAAGCTGGAGAAAATCTGTCCGTCACACTATCCATCTCACTATCATGCCGGCAATCAAGAGGCGTAGCGGGCCAGAGGAAATGGCAGTAATGATGGACAAAGCCCCGAGCTGGAGTAGACTGCAGAAAGTCTGGGTTAATAGCCTTTTTATGGTTTAAGGTGCTCTCTTCCCATGGGGACATTTTATCAGAGAACCCATAGTTCTTAAGAACACTTCTATACGACCTGATTAACAGCAGGCAACCTGCAGGAAAACCTATTAAACAGCTGCACTTCATCAGATCCTTCAATGACATACTGCTGAGACATTTAAACAGGGTTGGAAATAAACAGCAGCCTCTCTTACAGTTTATACAACACAAGACGGTAACGACACATTTTACACAACAAAAAACAGCCAACAGGAGAACATTTTGATTCATGTAAACGTTAAAACATTGCATATGTGGATTGTGTCGTTTGCAGGAGTACAAATGTTTAAATGATCAGGAGCTTAAATAATAACCAGGGTAGAGCCTACAGGGTTTTTTAACTTCACATTTTCCAGGCCGACACTTAACACATGCAAATGCAAATGTGTAAAGTGATGCTATCCAAAGCAAACAGCTGTTATTAGTGAAAACCCTTTCAAACATACTGTATGGTTAGGGTTAGGGTTAGCCAGCACAAAACAGACAAAGTTAGCAAGTAGCTAGTGCACTATTTAATGCTTGACAGAAAGATATTTTCCTCAGGAGTGGTGGAGACCAAAACACAACAAAAAGTGGAGTCAATAATGCACGTACACTGGCAAAGTGGACACACACTTTACTCAAAGTGAATGCTAATGCTGTTATTAACTGTATAGAGAGGGACATGATCTCTTGCAAATACCTCCACACTGCAATGAGACAATATGACAGCAGTATATAAGTTGTGACTGTGAACCGTAAGTGGCTAATCAATTGTTACCTGTATAAATATGGAAAAGTGTTTTGCTGTAGTTATTTGATTTGTTGACCGTGTATGTTTATGATTGTTCACTTTTCTGTGATGAGATGAGTAAACCTGCTGTTTTGTGGTTATTTATACAAGTATGTGAAGTGCAGATAGTGTTATGACAGCCAAGTTTAACTGTTGAAGATATTGAATACTCAATTTGCACTAACCAAGGAAAGCTTCTCGGCTCAGTTCTTTTCTTATCTCAGCAATTTGAGTTTATATCAAGGACTGCTAATAACTCTGTACTGACTAAAACTGCTACTCTATTGCAGTCCCAGCCAAGTCAAACAACATTGAATGTTCATTTGCTTAATGCCAAATAGTCACATTTAATCTGCCTTCCCATTCAAGGGAATTCATCAACCAAATGAGAGCAGTCTTTTGGCCTTGGAGGATGAATTTTAATTAATGTGTACAGGGAAACTCAAAAAAGGTCATCACTCACTCTCATCTAATCTCACGCCTTTCAGGCTCTTTCAAAAGGTGAAAACGTCCCTGCCATTCTGACAGACTCACTAAAATCTGCATTGCAAACTAAACGTCTGCGGTCCAGTGCAAAAAATGCATTTAATTAATTAATTAATTAGGGCCAAGTGCATATAAATGCAGGATTTAATGCTGTCACATGTAAATAACTGTAGAAGGGATCAAATGTCTTCCCGACACCTTCCTTATCTCAGCCAGAGGAACGATATGATCAATACTGTTTCTTGTCTGGGATTCCCAAAAGCATCAAAGGATCATTTTAATTCCATTCAAGCCAAATTCTGTCAGAGTGTTTTTTAACCTTTATCATCCAGGGAGATTTAACAGGGCAGACTTACTCTTACTCACAAAAAAAACACTTTATATTCATTCCTAGCCATGAATTAATAACGGAGAGCAGCAAGAGGTTTAAACTATTGGCTAAAGAGCAACGCCGGCTCACAGGCACAATGAGAATAGTTGTTTTTGGTGTTTTAAATAATGCTGACCATCAAACTTAGGTGTTTTCAAAATAAAACCCAGCTTCCCATGAAGTCTGGTTTCTTGTCTCATGGTTATAACTGTTTAAAGTAGAATTGTGTGTATGTGTGTGTGTGTGTGTGTGTGTGTGTGTGTGTGTGTGTGTGTGTGTGTGTGTGTGTGTGTGTGTGTAATCGTATCTGTTATTAGACCACAGTGGCGGCTCAATCTGAGCCCGAAACCAGTGGCCTCATCAGAGAGAGTGTATTGTAAGAGTTAAGATAAAAGACAGAATTAATTCCAGGATGAATTTGACTCAGACTGACATAAAGCGAGAAATCGGATAACCCACCATTTTTCACAAAATTCCTGACAGCCTGCTAGGATTTATGGGCACATTTCAACCATATTACCCCCATCTAGTAGGCTCTTCACATGTGCGTTTGAAAAATAAATCTGCTCAAATCTCACGCAGCTCTACGGTATCTGATGTGAGTAATACATCTCTGGTCGCTCCATCATCCACCCTGCTATGCCATCATTCAGCAACAGATGTATCCAAAGAGCTGAGGGATATAAAACACAATTACAATTGATTTTCGACACCTCGATTGGACTCAGGTCTTCGGATTTGTGTTGATCTGTGCTATAGCCATACAATCACACGGTAATACCATGTTGTGAGGTGTCACGCATCGATAAAACATAGAGGATATGTTGCAGCAGATGCCTAGGGTTGCCAGCGGGGAGTGGAGGACACAGGATTGAAGGTAAAAAAGCAGAAAGTATCCAAAGAGACAGGCACACTTAGCGAATACAAAGACACCGACTCTATCCTCACCGCAGAGGAACAAACAAAAGTTGAATGCCGCTGTCTGTCACTTTGTTGCTGCAGTGAGAGAGATCATGCTTTACAGACGGAGGGACAGAGCATCTCTGTGCAGCCGAGTGGAATCCAATTGTGGACTTTAGTTCGAGTGAAACTCATTGTTAAAAGTTCCTACTCTCTCTGCCTCGGAGCTTGTCAGCCTAAAAAATCAAGCGCTACGAGGGGCTCAGGAGCCACGGCCTCTCATCTTCCTGCAATGGGCAGACACATTTTTCAATTATGCACACGAGGGAAGGGAATCAGAGGCCTAATCCCGGCCTAATCCCCAAACAAACAGATCTATGGCCTTCATTTCCAGCGGAGCCACCGCAGGCAGCCCTCTCTACCCCCACCTCCGTGTCCTGCTGTTTAATCTCTGCCCCTGAACTAACCCGGTCAGGGATGGAAGTCCTTTTCGGCTCGGATAGTTCCTTAAATTGATCTCCGTGAGCATTAGCTGTGTTTGAGCGGTACATAATATCAGTGCAAAGCACAACTTGTGACTTTTCTTAGTTTTCCTCTGTTGTCATTAAAAAGGAAAAAGCAGAGAATGCACTTTCAGAAAGTAAATTACACTTTTACAAGTAGTAATTTAATACCTTGAGAGGCGCAATTCGATTGGTTTGCCCTCAGCGAAGATTACAGTTTATCTAGGCTGGCATTAACAGCTCCCTTTCTGTCTTTGATCGTGTCGAATAATAGAGATGTTTTCAGTCCTGTTCCACAGAGCTGTTTCTGCTCATCTATTCATCGGCTATATACAAACTGGTTTGTACATGTTAAAATAACGTTTAGAGCATGAACAAAGCAGCCTTTACACAAATCCTTGGGCATCAAGAGATGGACTGCAAGTTACTCACTGATTAAAGGTTACTGAAAATCCACATAGAAACCATCATGATGTGATACTAGACGGGAACATGGTAGAGAGACGAGGCTGCTGAGGCATTCATCTTTCAACAATGCTTATATAATGAGTCTTTAACTAAGTCGTTCTTCATCTTTGTTTTCCAAAAGAATATGACGAGTAATAGGACTGTTTTATGTTATCTTCCACCTTTAGCGTTGTTTAGTAGAGGGACTAAAAGGTGTAGGACAGGAAAAGATTATGGCCATTAAACAGTGAACCACATTTAAAGCCGTCCAAAATGTCCAAGTGTTAGAAAAACAATATATATACAGTATAGAGTGATTTTGGATCTGCCAACTCTCTGTTCTAACTCTGGTTCAGTAAAGCCAACTAAAACAACTTGGTTTGTACGCCAATCGATTTACCTGCTCTCCCATAGGTTTGAAGGTTTCTCACCGAAGGAGAACTTCGGTTCAAATATATACCTTGATGTCCCGGCATAAGAAATGGCGATGCAATCGTTAACTGATTAGATTTTGAGTGGTGCTACAAATACTTATCTTAAACTGCACAGGCTAAACATCTTGAAATAACTTGATCGAAATCGGAAAAGTGCTGTGTCACTTTCACCTCTATGAGAAAGTTTTGAAAAGAAGGGCTTTGATGCTCAAACACCAACTCTGAAAACATATAGAAAAAAGACTATCAAGCCATTCCCTTCAAGCACGTACACCTGCTCCACTACCAATCTATCACAGAAGCACACACTCCAGCCATAAGTTCTCCCTTGTTATGATTCTGTCCGTGACTGATTCCAGCCTATCCAAGGGTGGTCAGATCTCTCTCATTTCCCTCGACTTGTACAAGTAATCGATTCCACTCAAAGACGAAGGCCGCAGCTCATTCTCACTCCCAGCCCGCTCCTAACTTCACTCGCCATATCTCTCCATCACCTTCTGCATGCAGATGGGTTTTGCGGGTTGTTAGAAGTAGATGGAGAGAGACGAAATGTGTTTGTGAAGGTTCCAGGAACACAGCGCTAGCCCCTGAGAAGTTTTGTCTCCAATTAAAAAACAAGCCGCGAGAGATGTCACCTTGTGAGTCGATTGCTTTTTGTTAGATTCAGCTGTTTGAGTTCTGCATCATAAAGAAGAGCTGATGCACTATAAATACATTAAAAGGCCAAACTGTTGGCTACCGGTTTCAGTCCATTAACTGCACATCATTAATGCTGACCTATAGTGATCCGCTGCTAGGTAATGCAGTTGCAAGTTGGGATTGTTTTGGGAAACTACTGATTTTTTTTTGTAGGTGCATTCAAGGACAAGGATATTTGAATTGCACAGCTATAAGAAACAACCAAAGTCACCTAAATGGTGTATAGATTTATTTTTTGGACAACAGTTTAAGGAATGTAATGATCAATGGAGTCGTACAATCAATATTTAGGTGTCAGAGCATCCTTGAATGCTTAACAAATAAGTACTATTACCTTACTACATTTAATTATGCCTCTTTTTAAATGTCAACCACTAATGTTGAAGGCAGCTACTTACTTTTAGAAACGGTCACAAATTATTGGGTACCAAACTCTCAAAAATTCCCTGAGATGGTACAAGAACCAAATTTGGTTTATTGCCATGATTAGAGTCTGAATTTGGGAAGTACATTGGTGTTTTGTTTAGTCACTTTGAGCTTGAACTACTGTGACCTTTGTCCACCAAAATCTTTCCAAAGTGAACGCAACATTTAAAGAAACGGAGAATGGCATTGAGTTTACACTGTGGAGGTGGGGGACTGTGGTTTCAGAGGTAGGAACGTTTTATCTCTGCTTTTCAGGAAACTCAAACAGATACTACAAAACAATATTACAAGTTGGAAACAAACTCTTCATGTGGGCTTGGAGAGAACTGTTTGGCACCGAACATGATTCTCAGGATTTTATACACCCAGACGTACTTTTGCTGCCAAAGTGTCGAGTTGATACAGTACTGTAAGAAGATTTCTCTCCTTCCTACATAATACTGTGGAGACAGATATATCAAAGAAGCTTAAGGAACATGCATTTTTAATCAGGTTAAAAAAGTTTGGGGCCTAAAAGTTCACATTTGTCACCATGGGCTCACTCAGCTCTCAGTGGGTAGTAATGTGGGTAAGAAACAAATTAGCTCCTGATAGTACTTCCTCACTGGTTTCACACTGATGCTGCTTTTATTACTCCTATACTTGCCTCGAGGTCAAACACAGTGTGCCTCATCAAAGTTTGCAGTGTGTGTGTGGACAAAGTTTACATAAAAGACAGAGATCACTCCTGACTTTGCCAATAAAACATAAACATTCCTCGCAAAGCTTCAGCACTTGGCTGGAGTTATGACCACATTTCAAGCAAATTACTTCCACCCAGTCGTTGGAAGGACCTTTACATGCGTTTGAGTTTCAGTAGAAGGGTAAATATAGTCGGGGGCTATGGGGTCAGGGTTCAGTGGGTAGTGCATGTCATCACTGTAGGGTGATATCCTTGAATCTAATTAATGTCAGCTTCTCAAAAGAAGAGCGTAGTTTTCAGGTTGACTCTAATGCAATTTATGCATTAGGTTTATCCAAGGGGCTTTGAAGTGTATTTAAATAACGCTAGCTTCTATTGACTAGAGCTCCAACACATTGTACTTTATGTGATAGACTAAGGGGCGGGACATCTGCAAGTGGTTGACCAATCACAACAGAGCCGGCCAGCTAACCAATCAGAGCAGACTGGACTCTGGTTTCAGACAGAGGGTGAAAATACCTTTTTGAACATTAAAGCATGTAAAAATGTCACAGTAGAGGCACACACTGCAAATATGAAACTGAATATGTCGTCTTTGAATGGGAGAATATGTAATCCATCAATTAAACACCTAAAACAACTTTGGAGTTGCGAAGTGAACCTGATAGCTTATCATCTGCCTCTGCGTCCAAGATCCACTCAAATCTACTAAAGCCTTTAAAACATTGACACTGCACTTGGCTTCTCAATACACACTCTGTTGAAAGAGTACCTTGTTACCAGTAAATGCAGACGACATTGGAAGGTTTCCATTTCATTTGTTTCAAAGGGACGAATAAGAGATGAGCATTAAATGAGCTGGGGCCTGAGGGAGGGCCATCCCTAGATTTGGCAAGTGTGTTGCATGAGATAATCTTCTGCTGGGCTCTCAGTGCAGCATTGCGACAATGTATACAGTTTACATGCTACATACCATAGCTGTATGTGATCCATAATTACAGCCTTAGGATAGCATCGCCTCTACACTGCTGACACAGGATTTTCATGTGGGAACGGCAAAGATAAAAGGATCTGGGCTGAATACATAAAGATGGACTATTGTATAGGGAGTTGTGCTGTTATTGTAGACTATTTGCTTCATCTTCTGATGAATTGCCACAGCTTTGAGTTTTACAATCTGTAACGTATGTTGCTTTTAGAGCTAATCCAAGAATTGATGCTTACTGTAACGGTGTGAGCTGTAAGCTGCTTTCCATTGACGGGTGAGTTAAATGCCTGTAGAGAAAACAAGTTCTTCAACTCGATTTTTTCAATGTTACTCCCAAATGATACTTAATGTAAACGATTTTCACTAGAATCTGACTCACTCTCTGCAGAGCTGTTGAACAACTTCTCTGATATCACACCTACATCAGTTTCAAGGGCTTTAGAAATTGGCACTTCGTTTCTACGTTCACGCAGATTAGGTCTATTCACGGCTGTGCCTCCATTCAGAATGCATGTATTACATGTGAGAGTCAGATTTTACAGCAGCGACGGTGCCGCCTGCGGAGTAATATGTTAAAACTCTCCGGTTATACAGATGTAACGGTGTGAATGAGCCATATCCACATCATAATTACATTCCTCTGAACATGCATTACTGTGTGTGGATTGAGAAATCCTTCCTGTCCTTTCATTTCAACTATTGCCTCCATATTAGTTCTACTTAATATCCCGAAGGTCATAACATTTGATAGATCATAATGTCAGTAGGGCTGGTCATAAGCGCCCCCCCGGCCCTCTCTTCTGGCAGCTACAGTCTGCTCACATCACACCTTAATTGAGGGAAAGAGAGGCAGACAGCACGCTCAGGCCACGGCAATCGATTGTGACAAACAAATTAGAGACGAGTTTGAATGATTAAGTTATGTATTGATTTTGATTTAAGTGTTAACGGCTCATGTACTCCGTGGGATTAGATGGAAAGACTAAATGTAATCAATGCTTCCTTGTACATATCAATGGGATTTAGCATTTAAAAGAGGTGGGCCAATGGGGTGATAAGGAGCCGGGGAAATGCACTGATTTTGTTGTGTGGTTGGAAGGCAAAGGATAAAGTGTAATGGCAGAATTACATTTAATATAAGAGACATTTAAAGCTGATATATTGAGTTATCTTTCAATAAAAGGACATTTTGTTAATGCCATTTCCTCCCTAGTTAATTAACTGCGTGCTCCAGCACGTGGGGGCATCATCATTAGTTGCCTCGAGAGAGAGAGAATATTGCCTCAGAGGGTAAATGAAAGAGGATTTAACTTGTGTTAACTTTAATGGTACTACAAAATGACCATAATACATCTTCGAGCAGCTGAGAGGGCCATTGATCAAAGGTAATTACTCGATTACTCTTTGCTCTCAGGGGCAGAGGGTCCTAGTTTTAAAGCTCATTTTTGGTCATCTTTCAAAACACACACACTCAAAAACTTGGTCCATTAAACCCCTGTCCACAACCTGTATTGTAAAAGGGGTGAGGGGAACTTGTGACACCTGTCGCAGGCAAATGACTATGGAGGGGGGGGGGGGGGGGGTGACGTTCATCCCACACAATGCAGTGATACAGAGCTGGTTGAAAACTGGCAAATTATCCCTTTGAGCTATCTGCATGGATGGATTGCCTACACACAGGGCACAAAAACTCAGCTAGCACACAAACACTGTTGCCTAAGGGTAATATACAGTTTCTTCTCCATCTGACCTAAATGTGTTTGGGATGTTGAAGGAACATGGAGCACCAGCAGGAAACCCACAGACACAGAGGAAGAATGCAAACCACATACAAAAAGGAACCAATTTGGATAAAATCCCAGAACAGAATAAAAACCAACACAGGGACATCGAAGATTTTTGACTGAGTCACACTCAAATCATGCAGGTCACTCTCGTTGATGACAAAGCATCCAACATTCGGATGATCGCACCTGAGCTTTGGTAACTTAAATCTCATATAATTGAATCAAACATAAACTGTCGCCAAAAGTGTCACCACATGCAGAAGCAATACTGCAGGTGGCTGCGAACATAACAGGACAAATGGCATCTGTTGTTTAATAAAAACTGATTAAACTGAATAAATGTCACATATTAGTCCTATGAAAATACAGTGCAAAAAGGGTAGGTACTGCTGAGGAAAACTGTGACTAAAAACTAAAGGTCAAAAGTGTACACGTGGTAAAACCTTTTGTAGTTTATTTTTGTTTGATTTGAGATTACAAACTTAGAAAAAGTGGGTTACATTCTATTACCAGTGATCCAAGTGATCAGTAACAGATGGTTTTCTACTGGTTACCTTTTGATAACAGTCCACAAACACCCCTCTTTGGAAGGATGAAGAAGGACTCCTTCTGTGGACAGTCAGATATGGCAGCTGGTCCTCGGCATCACTACTCCAGATTATGTGCCAATAAAGTGACTAATCTGCTCTAAAAATAGGTGCTCCGTGGTTTTCCACTAAAACAGACTCAACCAAACTATGCTTGTTCCACAGAGAACTCAGCAACCTGGATTCCATTAAAACATCTCAGTATTGATGCCTCACTAGTCCTACAACTCGCAGGCAAATAAAGATGGTTTCTTAAAGACCCTTTGAAAATTAAAAGCCCCAGAACAAGATGGGAAGGTATTCAGATAGAATTAAACCAAAAGAGCATTTTCACACAATATATCTGTGGTTATTAGTTCTGCATTCACATCCAGTAAAAATAAAAAATCCTCTCTGGCTTTTCCTGACTCTTATTTCCTTAACCGTGAAAAACAACAAAAAAAAACACCTGAAGTCAAATGTAGATGTTAACATTTCCATTTCAAAAGAATCCAATAAACAACTATAGGAAACTGAATCATTACACAGTTACAAGGAAAGACAACAACCAATAAGATATGAAACAACAACGAGCCCAGGGCTAAAAGCCTTTGAGAGACAGAAATGCTATGAGCTAAATGCTGTGTCAGCATGCTAACATGCCTGCCAATGTCAACAGAGTGATGGTTCAGTATGTCATTCTGTGTTAGTGTGTGGCGCACATGCATCACAGAAAAGCTGCGGCTAGCCAGGGGATTAAACCCAGAAGCTTGTACCACGTGGCCACCATGGGAAAAAGCAAAGTGAACAGGACATCAAAGTCAATACAAATCATTCTGAATGAAACATGCATCTCTGATCCAAATTTCAAGACAATCCATGTAGTAGTTGAGATATTTAATTGAAAAATCCAAAATGTCACCCTAAAAAAAGTAATGGGTAGTGATCTGGAGCAGGGGAGAGGAACTGGGAATGTTTGTATCGGTTCATGCTGTGGGCGGGAATGTTATACAAACGTTGATGGTAATCTTTCTAATAGTTGTTGACATATTTAAGTCTCACTGATTTTGCCATCCGTTGGTCCACGCCTCAAAAACAGGCGAGAACAAGATGTCCTTAAATAGCATGAAGTGTCAGGGTTGGGGAAACAGGACCCAAGTGCAGTAAATCAAGGGGAAGCAGGTAAGGGTCAAAAACAAAAGGAAGTTTTATTCAAAAGCTGTTGACGAAAGCACAGGACATGAAAAACACTTCGCTTCAGACATGAAGGATGACAGGAACAGGCAGGTATCATGGACAAGATCAGGGAAGAAATGACGACGACCGAACCACAGACAAAAGGGAAACAGGGTCTAAATACACAAGGGTAATCACAAGACGAGAGACAGCTGGAAGGGGGAGGAGAAACACAGGGGCAACAGGTGAACACAATGACACAATCAGGCACAGGAGGGAAACGCAGACAGGAAGTGAAGCTTAACATGACACAAGAAGGAAAACATTTCAAAATAAAACACAACACAAGGACATGACATACGAAACAAGGATCATGACATGAAGAACACATCTCTGAGCTTTTAGAAAGGGCACTGACGTGTTTCCTATTTAATTTATGACAATACAACTTGTGGTATTCATGTATCAATACTTGCAGTCGGTACTTAAAGTTTGCTGAACATGTCAGTGATGAAGAGCAAACTTTCCTGTATTAGCACGTGTTGTTTTTTCGAGGAAGATTGTTGGGAGTTGACAGGTGTTGATTGGAGAGTTGTGTTCGCCCACTCACAGCTCATATAGCCCTGGGGTAAATGTTGAAAGCGATCGAGGAGTGTTAAATTGACTCTGATGGGTGTGAATACCTAAAGTAATGACAAAGTGTTAATTTACATAAATTCACAAAGCTATTTTGATGCGGAGTAGTGTCCGATCACTATCACATTTTGTTCACCTATCAAAGGTAATTTAATATCACATAGAGGGAGCGAATAAGAGAAGAGACTGCGAATTTGTCCGGAGTTAACACAAGGGATAACAGTGGAGTAATGACAGCTAGTTACTCCCCACTATGCCTGGACTCTGGCACGGGGAGGTCAGAGAGGAAGCAGCCAGGAGGTCGGTGATGGGCAGTGGGACGAGGAAAAGCCGTGAGCTGTCGGTTCAGAGGATATGATGAGGAGTGACACAGCGTGAGGACGTGTGTTGATGCAGGATTTACACTCATCATGCAGCCAAGTGGCCTGTCATGGACCACGATGATGACAGTGTGGGTGCACACAAGCTAATGGAAAAGGGGAATATCCGTAGGAGGAAATAATGTGTTTGTGTTATTTTTGTTGATGTGGGTATATGCGTTTTTGTCAGAGGTGGAAAATAACAAATCCCAAGCGAGGCAATAGCATACAAGCTCCTGCTACTGAGGGACTTCTTACTTCAACACCTTTATGAATTCCTTGACGTGTCATTTGTAGCCTAAAACATAAAGTAGTTGCTCTCCTTTCAGTCCCAGAGGTCACTTTTGAAATGGCTCCACTCTAGTTTATAGAAAGGTTCCTGTTTTAGTCATAAAGTTAACAGTTATGAGCTGCTCCACTTTCAGTTCAATATTTGACTTTAGAGATTTATATTTTATATTCAACTTGAAACAAACCAAATAAATTTCACTAAGATTGTCTACTACATCTTCTTCTTTCATACTCGTCTACTTTCATTTAGTCTGCCTCTTCTTTCTTTCTCCTTCTTAGAAAGCATCAAAATTCTAGCGAGAGAGAAACTATGGTTGATATTATCAGTACTTTAATTTGGATACTGGAGTAAATTGTACTGCTAATTAGTATTCAATACTTTTCATTTGTTCTACAGTGTTAGAAAATTGGGAAAAAATGCCAAATACACATTTCCAAAGAGATGGCAAATTGCATTATATGTTCAACTATGAGTGAACTTGATGAACAACTAAGTTATTGAAATTGTTGACTTGACTTTCAGTTGATTGACTAATCAATAAAGACCTTTATTAAAGCTGTCACCTAAATCCTTTCTTGCCTGTGTGAGCGTTATCTAACTGCATGCAGAGGAATTCAGATTTGGTTTTCAGCAGCTCATAAGTACAGGCAGCTTCTTACAGCTTAAATAGGGTAATACCTCATAAATGATGGCTTGTAGGGCCAGTGTAATGATGAGGGATAAGAAATACCCACAAGCATGTATCATCATAAACATCAAGCAGCCCGAGTGGCGGTGATTAAGTATCCTGCAGGTCAGGACCGACTTATCAGATCTTGATTTGGAGGGAGGACATGTCTTGTAAACAATGATAAATGCTCTCGTGTTGCCTCATACATTATCCTCAGCTTCTGTCTAAAACTGGGTAAACCATTTGGTTTTTCTAAATATGTTCCATCTTCTTATTTTCTTCCAGGGCGAGTTTTTTGCGCACGCTCATTTGCAACTACTGCCTGCTGCATGTTTACACAGCTGCACACGCCGCAGCCTCAGGTGCCGCTCAGTAAATTCCCAACGCTTGCAACAGGGAGCAACGCTCTTTCATTAAGGGCACAGTGATGGAAGCTCTTCACTCATTCATTTTCCATTAGCAGATTTTCTGAGCACATCTAGGCTTTCAGAGCAGTTCATAATTCAGTAGCTCTAGTGCGTTGCCCATTTAAAACGGGCCTGTTTGTAAACCGGCAGACCACCTGTAATCTGGTATTTGCTGCTTGAAGCTTTCTGGAGAACCTCTCGTCCACACTGCTCTTCCAAGGTTCATGAGCAATTCACCCATGAGCTCACTCTCAACACTGCACTTCCAGAGGTTGCATCAAGGAAGGGTTGTCGAGAAAATCAAAGGTCGTACAAATTGAAAAGACAGACAGCGACTCTGTCCATTTAATATTGAGTAGCATTTCTTAGCGTGCCGAGCAGTTAGAAGGCTAAATGATCAGATTTTAAACATAAATGCTTTAAAGCAGCATTTATCGATTTTGGTTTGACACTCTGGGGCTTAAAAACAAGCTTTTAACACAATTCTGATATATTTATAGCAAACTGTATAATTATGGGATAACAAACTCTTGTCTGTTGACACATCCAGCAGACAGGAAGCAGCTTTAGCATTCATTTGGAATTGTGCTTGCTTGGCTAGAATTAACTTTCATTTGGCTCTATTTTGGCCTCCACCAACCCCCCAATCTAACTCTTAAGCAGCTTAATGCTCCGCTTTGTGCACCAGCTAGTTGCTAACTTTGAGGGTCTGCTGTTTGGTGAAGTTAAGGAAGTTTAACTGTTCTTATTTTGTTGCTAAAAACCACTGTCTGCTGCAGCTGGAAACAGAGTGGCTGACACAAAAAACAGATTCAATTCAAAGACCTTAAAAAGCTTTGTAAAGCTTTGCCAACTAAAAATAATACGGTGTTAAGCATGCTAAGTGCTAGAATCTCATCTCAGCTATTCATTAAGCCTTAGTGGTACTGCATGCAGGCAGCACAAAGCCTCTTTTCAGACCAATTTAGCTAAAAACAGCTGGCTGCATCTGAGCCAAAATGTTAATGTTTTGGTCCATTTATCCAAATTAATTAGCTGACAAAATGGACTTGAAATAATATTTTAAAAAACATAGTTACTATGAATAAATGCTCAACAGCACATTTGACACAAGACTTGAATCTCTTTGTAGCAGTAGAATTGTACTCGAGATTTTTCAGTCAGTCTGAACCCATGTTGCTGCTCAACAAAATTACTTTTACCAGCTCCAGACAGAAGTTCAATTCAAATTCAGGTTCAGGAGAGTATGAGAGGAATTAGTGCTAGCGGGAAGTGCTAGTTCTGTTTCAATTTGATGCTAGTACTTTTTGAATCATTACTTCCTTCCCAGCCTGGCTTCAGAGTGTTGAAGAATATAAGACTTCACTCCTCAGGACTCAAACTGGTGCAAACAGCCCAAAGACACAGTCCAGAAACAGACATGAATGATTCCGCGTTGAAAAGGTTGCACAAAGTAATAGACTGTGCAGGAGAAAGTGATTTGAAATGCAAAGAGGATTTCATTACAAATCCAAATGTTTCAACACTCAGGCCAGTCCCAGTCAGTTTCACTGTCACTAACATAATTCCTTCCTCTTTGCAATTCAAATTCTTCCCTAAATATGACATTCGACATTTAATAATCTTCAGTTGAAACGATCGTATTTGGTGTGGAGAAGAGATAATATTCATACATGAACACATGCATTAAAGATGAAAGGACATACACATGTTTCACAGACAGATTCCAAGTAAATGTTTTCAAAATGTGGGATGGAAAACAGCACAGCACACAAAATCTCCTTTGACCCCAGAAACTATTTTACAGCAGAGTAGCATCTTTTTAAATCAGCAAAACCTACCCTGACATATATTATACCCTGAAGCTACAATGATTAGTTCACTAAAACTATTCATTTCAAGAAAACTATTTAGATAACTGATTACTTGTTTTAGAAAGGTAATAAAAGGTTATTTCTCATGAGAAATTGCAGAACTGTTAGTTTGTTTGCCTTTTAAATATGGAAAATTCCTTTTTCTGTGCATAATATCTTTTCAAAGTGAAACATTCTGATATTTAAGACATGCTTTTGGGCTGTAAGAAAGTGGGATGGACCTTTTTCCCCCCATGTAGGAGATTTTATGGATTTTACCAACGACTAAATTCAGCAGATTGAAAACTAATGAAACAACGTGGTTGTTGCAGCCCTACATTATACTGCATGTTGAACACATTATAAAATATAATAAATATCATATTTTGGTGTGTGACATGTCTTGTGACCTTTTGCTGGAGCCAATTTACTGTCCAATTGATAGAACTAATCCAGCGTGGCAGCACATATAAGCACTTTGCAGTGTTTCCATACAATATATGATACAGAGAACACGGCGGTAAGGGAGAGGTTCAATGACAATCTGAAAGCGTGTGTCTGATTGAGCAGAGTGTGCACTCTGTCTTATCCCTGCCTCTGTGCGTCTCTGAGTCCATCAGCGCTGACAGAACTGTCCGAATGTGACTCTATAGAAAATGTGCCACGTTTTCAAACACTTAGGTTCAATGTTCAAGCACATCAGTCACGGCCGGTGATTTATTGACTAAAGCTCTGGCTCTGCATTCATATCATGCTGCTGCCTTCGTCTCCCAGAATGCAGCAGGACACCCGGGCCCAGGGCGAGAACCTGGAGGCTCAGTGTTATTAAAAATGGAGAGGAAACATTTACCCTCTAGATGTTCTTCTGCTTGATCATTCGCATTCTCTGATTCATTCCCTCACTCACAGTCCTGCTCACTTACTTCTTCGTCACTCTCTTTCCCATAAACCCACATTCAGGTAGTCACTTGGTGGCATGCTCACTACCGTACCCGCTTGAACTGGCGATGTGCACCAGTAGAGATATAAGCCTGTGATCGGCTGCGTTCCGCTTTAAATTGTTGATTTTACAACATTTAGTTTTATTTGCCCAAAGTTAGAAAACATCTGCCAATACTAACGGAAGTAAATGTGAACGAAAGTTTGGAAAGCTCTACAACAGCGCCTGGAAGAAAAACGTCTTGATAATGATACATGCAACCCAAATCTCAAAGGTTTTCGGCAGTATTTCCAAATGCAGGATATACTTCAGTTCAGACAGCATATGCTTACATCTGTCGGCAAGGGTAAGTAAATGAAATATTTTACTCTAAAGCACTCAAAATGTCTGTAATGCTCACAAAAAGACCGTTCAAAATCCAATCCACTCACTGGAATCTGTCCAGATACGCTCTTAAATCTTAATTTGCACACTTGTTAGCGCTTCATTTGTTTTGTCCTCTCTTCATAACTTTCCTGTTGTTAAATATCTATAGTAAAGTAATATTGTAGCACACTATTTATCTTTTTGATGAAAGTCTGTCTCTTTTCTCGTGCCATCTTGTGTGATTAATGGTATTAAAAAGCCATCAGAGAAAAACAACACCCGTTGATCGTCTTAAACATAACAAGATAAATGTTTTTCACGAAACTGACTGTTTGTCATGTGTTGTGGGAATACAAGACAAGCTTTCAAGTCAATGACAGGATCTAAACAGGGGGAGTGTGTGTACTGCCACACTATCTGCTTGTATGATCTCAGGTGGAGTTCTTCACACGTCAAGGACACATTGAAGGAACTGCTCATGTTCGTTTCACAAGGATCCATCAAGACGTGTCTCTCAATGCTCATCTGAGCTGCCTGAAGCCGCTCCGTGGGGATGTGGCTGGTTGTTCAGTATGCACCTCTACAGTAAGTGGGGATTTATAGGGGGCAGAAAAATGTGGAAACAGCATGAAGAGAAGGCCAGGTCAAATGTGTGTGTTCTCTGCTGGGCTTGCCTCCATCTCGGGGGCACAGCTTGGTTTGCAGGTGTGAATAATGCAGCCTGGTTGCCTTGTTCTGCCCGTGTCTGTGGAAGGAGCAAGCCTTGAGATAGGGTCCACAGATATTTACATTCAAAGCGTCGCCTGCTTATTGTACGTGATCAGACGCGCTGCAAGAGGATAAGAATGACAAAGACGCGAAGGTTGGAAGTGTCCCGGTGGCCTCCGAGTGGTGATATGGTTCTGCTTCTGTGTTATCTTGTATTTAACCGTAAAAAAAAAAACACTCTTAAGTCGTCCTTTTAATTTAAAGTGGAGAAAATGCCTGTGGGGCTTCACATTTCTGCTGTTATTCCCTTTTGCAGCATCAATGCGAGCAAAGGCTAAGGAAGTTGCTCGTCCTTGTCTCGTTGAAGTTGTGATTAAATGTTCTGGGTCACTGCTATGAATATAACAATATAATGAGTACATCTGTGTGTCTTATCTGACTAAATAAAGTAAAAAAAATGTCCCTGCAGAATCACTCGCCTTCTACAATTGAATCTACTTTATGGCAGTCCTGTCGCTCATCACAGCCGAATTGAAGAGATACAAGATATATTATGGTGTACTTTGTCATGTTTTTAAAAAAAAACATATATGTATTGCCCTATATCAATTTAATTATATTCTATATTTTAGGAGCAAATGGATGTACAGTGTTCACAGAATCGCGCATTGGCAGTCTTTAAAAACAGCAGTGACCTTCTGTGAAAGTACACAAGAGACATGTGACCAAACCCTGCAGCATTAAGAGCGATAACAACAAGCTACTGTTGGACAACATCTCAGTCATCGGCATCACGTTCACAACTGAATCTCACCTACAGGGATGTGATAAACTTGTGTGTGTTCCTCCCCATTTCCATGAATGTGAATATGTTTGGAGAGCCACATGCATTGTCTCTGTGAGTTTGATACCAGGTATCTCCAGAACATCTGAAGAACTGAGATAACAGAAAAGTTATTCACTGGATTCACAAGTTGTTGTATTGTACTTGAGAGGCACAATACCGTTAGTTGGACAAAGACCGTTAGTTGTATTGTACTTGAGAGGCAGTAGTTATTTCGTGAGTGTGTGTGGCTACCTTGACCTGCACAAAATATTCAGTTTTACCCTTTTAAAGAAAAACAATATTCCAGCTCAACTTTTTTCCATGGCCAATATTCTCATTTAATATGTAGCCATGCACAGGTTTCTTTTTAAGTTCATCTCTCTTGAGGGGACATGTTGTTGGACCATGTGAAGACATTGTCCTTATTTCAGAAAGATTGGTTTTGCATTTTCAAACACCTGTTTATATCCAAGTCCTTCATAAGTCGGTGTGTCCCTCCTTCGAACCGTAAATGTGGGCTTTGCTTTTGGATATGCAGCTGTGAGTGCAGCAGCTGGTCGATAAATTCATTGATTGTGATGCAAGTGTAAATTTTGTCCCCACATCATGCAATTCCTTATCTAATCTTTCGAAAATCGAATCGAATCGGCAAGTGTAACCGAGGTCTGCCTCTCGGTGACAGCCGGGAACAGTCAGGTAAAGAAAGGGGCGGTGGGAGCCCCGTAGGGAGGCAGGCAGGGAGAGCGGTCTTATCTGAAAAGATTACTGAAGGCAGCCGTGGCCTCTCTGCTCGGCTGCCAGGGCGCCCTCGCTTTGATCCTAACTCCCTCTGAATGATAATCACCTGGGAAAAGGTCCCAATTATCTACCTGAAACTCTCAGAGGTACAGTGTCCCTGTCGCTCTCCCAGACTGGGATTAGACACAGACACACAGATACCGACGGGTGCAGACACTTACATACTTTATATATGTAGTACTTTCACACATGTTTTAATGCTGAGATTACATTGACTATGATCATTTCAAAACCTTTAACAAAAACCTTAAAGGATATTGTGCTGTCTTACTATATACTGAAAGGGAATACACACTTTCGTGTTTCATGCAAACGCAGGAGATGATAACTAGCTCCCCCCAAAAAGAAGGAGAAGCAATAATGAATGAAATGTTGATGGTTAAAATGTTCCTACGTTCATGTTATAGCCCATCTCTCAGCATGACTTCTGAGATGCTAATTGCTAACTTGAGATTGCCTCAAAATGTTTAATTAGTGTGTATTAAATACCCAAGATATATTTTCTAAGCTAATACAACTGAGTAATATTTAAACCAATCTAATCATTATTTCAAAGTGTTGCTTTAACTTTCACTGTATCCCAATGTCTTAGCGGTAACCTCAATCGGTTGATTCCATATTTGTTAGCTCCTAAATTCCCTCTGTCTAAGTCATTGTATTTCGTTCAAGCAGAGAAACGGGGTTATTAAGTAATGTTGATTAGGGTTTGAGGTCAGTCCTTTTCAAGCTGAGTATCTACAAAATTGCATAGTTGCATTCAAGTTACCATCTTCATGACATTTGACTCAGCTAGACGGCTGCAAATCCCCCTCTGTGAGGGGAAACAAGAAGCCTGAACTCACATGCTGCAACACCTTAGGAAATACAGGAAGTCACAGATTTAAGATTTTGTTTTATTTTCACTGAGCTTTTGTTTTTCTGCTTCATGTGTAACATCTGTTGCAGAAAGTCAGGAATAAATAGGGATAACGCTTCAAAGCCTCTATTTTTAAACTGTATTCTTAAACATAATGGTCATTTAAATGAGGGGTGTAAATCTCATAAAACAATATATCGATTATCTGGACAGCTATATGCTATTTGCTGATAACACAGACTGTGCAACAACGTGCATTTGATTCCCTTCAGGAACCTGCGATCGATATTAAACAATATCATATGACCATTTAACACAATACGTTTTTATATGAACTAACAAGTAACACATGGAACATGACTCGACGGGTTTACTTCACAGAGAGTTGCCATGGGAATTTCAAAATGAAAGCTTATGTTTTTTCTTTGCGTCAATGACAATGAATCGATTTAAAGACCTAGTTATACAATAAATCTCCCACAAAAGATGTATGAACTAGGAATGTGAACTCATTGAAGGTTTTAGACATGCCTGTTTTCACAAGCATGGTAAAAGAAGAGCACACACACAAATACATAGAAACATTCAGACACATACACTCAGGAAACGCTTTACAGTGATCTGACCTACTAAGTCTAAGTAGAGGGCGATGCAGAGCCAGAAAACCGTACTTATTTAACCCCTTAAGTGTGTCCTGCCCGTTCGGGAATTCTGAAAGCTGGCTGTTGAGCAATGCAGTGATTTACAAAATTGCATAAATACTCACACTGCAGGTCGCTCCGAAACGTCCCTCGCCTTGACTAACCAGGAAATTACACGTTGTTTTCAAAGGAAGGTATCTCTCACCATCAAAGCACTGCGGTCGAAAGCCCATGGTCTAAGCGCGGGTCGCCAGGTGCAGAAAAAAGAAATGGGATCTTATTTCACCAAAGAGGTGCGGAGATGGTATCGGTGATGGTGAAGTGGAGAATGGTTGATTGAGATAAAAGAGTGTGCCTTGCTTTGAGGGCTGGCTGATTATGACTGGGCAGCAGATCAGAGGAGCGAGAAGAAAGTGAAATGGATGGATGGATAGATGGGTAGATTAATGGGTCTGGCTGGGTAGGTGTGTGGACACTAGATGGATGGTGTGTGGGCACGGATGTATCTGGGCGGTTGCACTTTACATAACAGAGGATTTTCACTGCAGGATTTCAGGAAGAGATAAAAACACAATTCCAGCGGGCAAGGAGACGTGTGATCGGCGGGGTGTTTCGCTGTCGATAAACACTTTCCTGACAAAACTTTACAAACCTCACCACAGCCAAAGGCCTCAGAAATATTCACAGAGTTACGTTGCTCCCTTTCCTCGTACTTCGGGGACGAGGCTTTTCCCTGAGTCACTTCTCATAATGCGATTTTCGCCCTTGAAAATGTAATCACACCCTTAAAATAAGGCTTGCAGTGCACTAATCCTCTCCAGTGTGCCTAAGTGCTGTGGTGGGAGAAAAAAAATGGAAAAAACACATTGAATCACTCATCCTTTTTTTATGACCGTATTAATTGTCCTTGCTATTTCAACAGTATCATGATAATCCCAAATAAGCTGGAATGCATCAACATTTTCACAGGGGGGAAAAAAAGCATACAAACACGGATTTACCCCGCAGAGACCGGATGCTCGCTGGGAATTGATTTTCCGAATGTTGGACCATAAATATCTTCCTACAGTGTACAGAATGTTTCCAGAGCAAACATTACACTCTTACCTCTAAGAAGGAGTTCATGGTGATACAATACACTAAGCATTATCTACTAAATACAACCAAAATCCACATGGATGTGCCCTAATCTAAAAATCAAATCCACTACACTTCATTCATGTCATGTTTTTTTCTTTTCAACATGAGTACAGAACATGCTAAGGACTCTATCAGCCCATTCAAGGACACGACAGTGCTTAAAGCGAAGTGCTAGCATCTGCATGCCAACATGGTCAACAAGGGCATACTGTTTACCATGCTCATTATCTTAGTTTGATAATGCTGATAAAATAAATATTGGCATTAAGAAAGTGATTCCTGTTCGTTCTCTGGGGGAAATTAAGATTTGTAACACCGAACACCTATTTAAAAAACACCCCAAAATTACCAATACAACAAAAGATCAGAGTACAATTGTTGTCCTAATTGGTACCATGAATGTCGGTAGAAAATATCAATACATACATCTGTCAGGGCCAAAACCGTAGACTGACAAAAGCATAACCATCCCTAATACCATAGAGCCAGATTATATAACAAAAAGCAGGGTCCCTTTCCTACAGCGATTTAAGCTTTCCAACATAATAACAGTAGTCACCAGTTGATTGGCGCTTGGTGTTGGTGCTACAGAAGCAATAATTACCTCAAACCGTGGCTTCCTGACAACATGAGAGCTGTAATCTTAATGTTCCAACATCCCATCAATAACACTGGTCTCCATTAATGTGTTTTTCATTCCGAGTCGTCCATGTACTGTATGCAGGGACAGATGCTGGTTACTGTGTTGATTGTGTCTGACATACGTACTGTATACATTACTTAGTTGTGGTTTGTTTTGTATACCCCTTTTTACCCCCCCCTTTTTTTCTACGCTCTTATCTTTATGTTATATGTTCTTGTTTATATTTGCACTGTGGGACTGCCAGAAACGGTATTTCAATGTTCTGTATGCATAATACATGTGGAAACTTTGACAATAAAGTGGACTTTGACTATATAGTGTAGTGTGCATGAATCCTGGGGCCGTCAACTGTAATTGACAAGAATATGCTCCATTTAAAGGAAGTAGTGAGTCTATTTTGGACGTGAGAATTTTCAGTTTTTCTCGAGGCATGTCAATCAAAGCTGTCCATAGGGCTGTGCTTGGAAAATCAGGCTCTGTTTTTTCTATGACTGTGAGCCGTTTCAAATGCAGAAAACATGTCTTCCTGCAGCGATGCCGGCAGAGCAAAGCAAAACCCAATATCGCTTTTTTAGTTTATTATAAATTGCACTGGGAAGAGCAGAATATATAAAACACCTTTTGGGAGAGCTTGTTTTGGCTAAACCCGTCCGGACGAGGGAGCTCTTCAACATTATGCTCACAAACAAGAATAGTTTCATTTCTCTGAGCTGTCAACGTGAGACATAATTAGATTATTGATTTGTACTCATCCCATGAAAATAAAAGCTTGACAGAAGCAGGTGTAAGATTTTGGTGGTATGTTATGTTATCAAATGAGTATTTTGTACATCCTCCACATGTTTCCTGTGTCCTGCTTCACATTTCTGCTTCCAAACTACTGATTTTAGCATTGAAATGGGTCAGTGAGAGATCCTATCCCAATCCATAGCCTTCAACTTTAATAGGAAACGTATATATTCCATATATATTTCTAAAGGAAACAACCCTGGCCCTCTTTACTTTTCTGTACACTGCATGTTGTACTTCCTGTACCAGAATGACAGGTCTACCGAGAAGATGTCAGAGATAGAATACATTTAGATTCCCATTTGATAGAGATTTCTCCGAGGGCTGAGCATCTGATATTTACAGTATGTATCTCGGTCTGTACAGAAGGTGTTGAGATAAGACTAAAGAGGTTTCAGCATGTGGTTGGCTTAGTCATGGCCACTCTTCTAGGAATTCTGGTGAATGTGAATGAACCTACGGAGTGGAAAACGTGAGAAATATGTATAGAAGTAAGTTTATAGTAAGTATAAATCAGAGGTAACAGAAAACCTGCCTAATATGCCTACAAATAACTCCATGTTTGCGGCTATGATTTGAGGCATGATTTTTTTTCTCTTTTCTGCCAGTTGAGGGAAGCATTTCAGGTTGTCAGAAGTGCAGGAATGAACCGAAGTGGGGGGCTGCCCGACCGAAATTGCCGTCCCATAGAGCTAGCCTGCGTAAAATCCATGACTCTATCAGTAGTCACATTGATTAGTTCAAAACTAAATGAAGCAATAGAAAGAAATGGAAGATTTCAGGGGAAAGTGAATAAAATGACTATCTTCAGCTCAGACAGTTAATCTTGGTTAGATCTCACGTTGTGCATTTCAATTCCTCACTTTAAAAGAAAATCATTCAGTGAGAAGGGTTCAAAATAAAAAATAATGAGACTTACTTGTACAAAACATAAACCCATGTATTTAATATTCATGGTGCAGTCAGAGCACCTTGCAATCCCCCGATGTTGGCATTACACTGAGTCCTGAGCTACATGAGAGCCAGAGAGAGTGCAGGTGCTGCTGATAGATGTCTGTCATTGATATAATGGACTGTCAGTTGGCTGCTGCAGTTGTTGTCTTGTGACGGAGGCTGTTTCCCTGCGGGGGGGCGAGCGCTCTGTAGCTGGCAGCGCTGGCCTTGTTAGCTGCCTGATGCCTCTGCACCTCTATTGTACCGCCCCCCTCCCCACCCCAGCCTCCCTTCAGATCAGCTCATCTGAGATTACACAGAGAGCCAATAGGAATCATTGCATCCTTGCTCACATATGATCAAACACATTGGATGAAATATTCATAAAAACATGTTAATATTTCTTTGTGTTCAAATAGTGACGAGCCCAGCATATAATAATTCTCCTACGCTGCAGATTTATATGTATGTGTACTGTATATATGCAACACACACTTCAAATATGCATGCAGCATATGGATGCACCAGGGTTGGAAATAACAAGGTAGATTTACACTAATTTCAAGGTAGTTGTACCTCACTTGAGTACTTAGTTTGTTACTACAAAGTGAAATATTGTACTTTCTACTTAAACACATTTATTTTAAAGCTTTAGTTACTGGTTACTTTACAAATTAACATTAGTGCATGAAAAAACAGCTTTTTTTGACAGATATTTAAGTATTTGTTTAAAACATTTAGAATTATTTTTAGTGTTTTTGGTGTTTTTTTATAATCTTTTTAATAGTGCATGTGTTACGTTACGTACAAACAGTAATATTTTCAATACAGAACTTGGACTTGGATTGAACTTTTTGAATAACTTGTCCCACTATGGGATGCACCATAGACACAATAGAGCAGTTCCATATATACACTTTAAAGGTATTGTATTCTGCTCTCATTATTTTCACCTAGTGGTCAGAACAACTGCTGGATCTTTAGTTTCGATTAAAATATTGATTTGAAAGTGTTGGAGGAGCTGTGGGGAGTCGCAATCTCCGGCCCCTGTGGTCTCTGCACCAAACAGATACACATGTTTTCAGAGTCGCTGCTCTGTTTGGCTAAACCCAGCCGTCTGAGAGCAGGGCGTCCTGCTGGAGCCCCTGCCCTCTGAACCCCGGGACAACAAGGCTAGCACCAATCGCAGATCCTCAATGCATCATTAGTAAACAGACTAACCTTTACATCAAAATACAAACAACAACTTATTCAGGTCAAGTCCCCTTAAAGGCGTATGAACTGCGATGAATTAGGAGCAGTGACAGGATGATGGATAATACAAATATAGGAGCTGGCCCAGACTCAGTTCACTAACCAGAGTTCCTCGCCTCTGGAGGAGGTAGACTGCCGGCACAAGGATTTCTGTTGGAAATATGGAGGAAAGAGAGAAAAAAGGAAAGCCTTGGATGTTATCACCGTGATAACAGTGTGGGCTTGGAACGAGGGATATTAATGCAAAAAGGAGAACACTAAGCTCTGGGTTTGGACAGAGATTTACCATCTCAGTGGAGCACCTGAGCCCCTGCAACATCCCCAAATGAGGCCCTCTAATTGGGCTTATTTGGCTGACCAGTGCAGCCTCTGCCAGCCCTCAGCCCTTGAGGAATGAGAGGGGAGGAATTAAGGCAGAAAAGGGAGTAGGAGGCACAGAGTATGGAGGGAGCTGGTTGCAGGAGATGCTGTCTGGCTGCAGATGAGCTCTAGTTACAAGAGCTGTTAGCCGCCTTGTTAAACTGCTCTTCTTATCTTAACACCAGGAAATGGATCACTAAAGTCCTTTGTTTAAATCGGATTGTGGAGGAGGAAATCGTTACATGAGAAATGTGTCTCAAGAAGGCTGCTGCTTTATCCTTAAGTCCCAACAGGGTGGGGAATGTATCTGCTAAAGCACTGTTTTCTGGCATTGAATAGCTGAGAGCATTGATGCTTGGAAAGAATCTGATTTTAAACACTGCTGCAAAGCTTTCTCCACATTTAATTTCCCCTTTTAGCAAAGGTAAAAGTTCTGATTGGGGGGGACAAAGTGCAAAAAAGTAAATATTCAGTTTTGATGAGTAATATTGCATCTTGTTTCACTACAGGAATAGTCTAGTCAAACTCTGTAATGTCAAACAAAGCCACCAAATCTCAGGAGTCATTAGGCACTGAGCAGCACAGTGATGTTTCAATAGACCTATTTCTCTCTGTACTTTTGGTACATTTTGTCCGAAGCAGTGGTTTTGAATAGTTTAAAATGTCTCCTCAGTTTTAGTCTGAGCACAAGTTGTATTTTTGTTATTCATTTGCGATTGTAGCTGAGTTTTATATTCCTGCATTCTCTGCTGACAGCAAATGGTAAAAATGCTAATAACTAATAAGTGTAGAACTGCCAGACATCGGCAGACACTACATTGTTACTCGGAGGCCTACAAGTCTCTGGGTGAGCCTTATGCGACGGAAAATTCACTACATCTGCCTTGAATTGAGACCAGGCTGTCAGTAAACCACTGATATATGCCTTGGGCTCGGTTACAAAACTCTCAGATAATAGAGAAAGTGACACAATGCAGTAAGTAAACAACAAACCGGTGGTCTGAATGGGACCTAGAGATGCCTCCCAGAGGAACCGACTTAGCTAAGGGAGAGTTGAGAAAGGCTTATCTTCATGCAAATGGTTCCTGAAGCAATGCAAGCCTCGTTAAAAACCAAAGCACAGAGATGTCCAACAAAGTTGACTCGGGATCGCTTCCAGCACAGACACATGACTGAGATGTGGATCAGCATCGCAATTATATGCCTTATTGTTGTGCTAAATCAGTTTCAATATCATATACAGCATTTAATAAAAAAGACAGGAATTAAATAGATGATTTATTTGGGAAACTGTGAAACTGAATATTTTCAGAATTTAATCACCACGTCATTGGGATTCATTCTCAGAGCATTGAAAACCATCCGATGGTTGTGAGATGTTTCCCAGAACAGTCATTGTCGAGCGCAACCTTCCAATAGAGATCAAGAAGGTACAAAACAATCTTGAAAGCTAGTCTTGCATTCTATACAAAGACAAAAACAGTTTCAAGAAGTTTATAAGTAGATGTATGACATCAGTGAACAATCCTTTGTTCTAAAAATCCCACTATCAAAACTTTACACGCTCATGATTAAACATAAGTCTTGAGTCACACGTTCGTAATGTACAGAGAAGGGGATTTGTGTGATTACAGGGTTGAAACTGGGTGCAGAATGAAAAAAACGACGTGTTAAAAAAAGAGTTGTAAAAATAGAGGGCTGCATTTAGCAGATGTCTCTGTGAGTCAGTGTGCAAAGACATGTATTAAAAATGAAGCCTTATCTGTTCAAGAGACAGACAACTAACAATGCTTCAGAGAACAATGTCAGCGTGTGCTGGCCTTGAGGCTACAAAACGTCCATTTTCCTCTTCAGTTACTAAAGAGTCAACAAATCACTAAGAAGTTGTTGAATATGTTTTTCTTCTTTTCACAAAAACAGGGCTCTTTCTTTCTGGTGCACAAACTGTGGCTCGTAGCACTGAGGACATGCACTTGTAAAAGAAACTTTAAAACTTTCTTGACGTACCTTAAGTGGGATGTTTTGTTTGTGTTGATTCACTTTAGTGGGTCATTTGTGTACTTTTGATATCAAACACCCAGACGCAGACATTTTGGCTGTCAACATAATACACAGGGAATTTCAAATAGCTGACAGGCAACAATGCCCATAGGTTCCTGGATGGGCCGTGTATATCTGAAAAAGCTCCACTAGCTCTGCCTGAAACTTGTCCCCAGCAGCCAGCAAACCACTAAGCGCTGTCTTGTATTCATTAGTGGGTCGTTTTCGTGTATTCTCTGGCTGGGGGCCGGCCTGCTGGCGGCTGACAGGTTGGTGACAGGGCCTTCATCACCACCGTGGGCATGCCAGTCGCAGCACCTCCCCATGCGCTCGGTGTGTGTTGTGCAGCCTAGATCTGTCCCAGCCGTCTCACTGCTCCTCAGCTGTGACTGGGTAGCGAATCCAGCGCCAGACGTGATAAATATTCCATCTGCTGAGAGGCCGTTTCCCTCCCTGATCCCCTGCAGAATGAGCCATGAAAAGACCAGCTTGTCTCGGTGTGTGTGTGTGTGTGTGTGTGTGTGTGTGTGTGTGTGTGTGTGTGTGTGTGTGTGTGTGTGTATGTCTCAGAGCCCTGTCACTCTCTCTGTCTTTAAGTTTTTTGTCTATCTCCCTCTGTCCATCTTTCTGTCCCCAATACCTGTCTTCCTGCATGTCCATCTCCCTGTCTGTCTGTTTGCATGACCCTAAAGCTGCCTACCTGTTTTCTTCCTTCTCTGCCCCGAGGTATATCCACCTGTCTAGATGTCTGTCTGAATACACTATGAGCATGCGTCCCACATATTTGTCCAGCCTCATTGATATGTATATTTGAATAGTGCTATGTTATCTGAATAGCTGATTCCCTGTGTGCGGTGGAGAGACAAAAAAAAGCCCCTCTCTGATAACTTTGCCCTCACTTCTCTCCCACTTTATTATGCATCACTTTTTGAGGGACACAGGAATATTTATGACATCCATATTCTCTGCACTGTTGCTCTGACCCTTGAGGTCCTCACTTTTGATGGGTTGTCATGTCGTTGATCGAGGAATTTAAGGATATCCTTATAAACTCACCAAAGTCATTGTAGATAAAACTGTCAGCTGAAACGTCTCTGACGTGTCCTCTGCTTGACTTCCTATCATCTCCCTGCTAGTTCATCTGTTTGCATAGTCTGTCTATACAATGTTTCTTATTTGCTCACTTGCCAGCATGTCATCCCTGTGTATGCGGCATATTCTTTGGAGAAGAAGCCTAGGCAGACAGTGGTAAAATCAGCAGGGGGACAAAAGACTTTTCCCCAGTTCACCTGAGGGAATGATCTCCACATCATGCATATCTTACCATTGAGCATTGGCAAGACAATGCAGGAAATGCAGCGGCCCGGGAACAGTGTTCCTCCGAGTTGATGCCTCTGGGTGCGAGTGACCTTCAATGCTCTCACTGTAAAACCGTACATTCATCTGGTGTGCGTACTATCTCAATGTGACAGGGAGCCTGAGCTTTGATAGAGACTTCTATTCAAAGTTTAATGATTTCCAGGCCTCAGACTAAGTCCTAGGATGGAGCGGTGGCACCAAACTGTCCTCACACTGCTGATCTTGATGTACTGGGTGCTCAAGGAGGAAATGTACCACAAAAGCAGCACTTTGGGTGGTTTGACTCAGCGAGCTGTGGGTGAGGTCAAACTTGATCAAGCAGCCCTGGCTGAATAGAACAGGTTGGGTTTCCACAGCATCTCCAGTTAACTGGGTTTTACTCGGCTGGTTTTACTGCAAAAAGAGATCACTGACATTTATGAAATGTGACTCCAAGTCCCTTTAAAGTAATATTAGGTATTATTTTTACTGCCACACAGACCAACATGTCTCTCTGTTATCTGCAGGGGGTTAATAAGGTTGATGGGGACTCTGCAGGGTGCTGTGTCAGAACAAAGACGTGTGTGGGAGTCCAATCAGTGTTCTTCTTTTTCCTCCTAGTTAAACTATAAATAGTGCAGAATATTCAAAGCCCTTTTGTGAAAATGTTGATGTTTATTGGGGAAACAGTAGCTGAAATTTGAAGCCGATGATGAAGCATCTACGAATAATGTACCAGTAAGGTGTGATCTAAAACAACTCTCTAGAGATCTGTTAAGAAAGTTTAACTGAACAAATGATAGACTTTTCACTTCTCTCATGTGTGTCATGGTGGAGGTAGACAGTGATTCAGCACATCAAATAAAGTAATGTACAGGAACAGTTCATTCCTCAAAAGGGATCTATACCTTGTTGACACATTTCACCGATTATCTTCTTCCTCAAATGTAGTGAGTAATGGAGTAATCTGTTCTACATCTTTTAAATACTTCCATCACTGACAGACAGTTTAATTAGAGATGCCAGGTATTGGTTGTCTGCCAGTAAAGTTAAGCAAAATAGGATTCCCATTTGCTTATGAAAGTAATCGAGGACAAAGCAGGGGTGTAAAAAATGTCATTGTATTTAATATTTGGAGATCTTGCGTCTCTCGATAGCGAAACTGCACCGCACGTTCACGTTATAGCTTGTTTTAAAAACCCTCCAACCTTTATCCAAAAGTCCACTTAGTTGAGAGATTCTGCTCGGCCAACAGTAGCATTGAACTACGCTATTGAATATATTGTCAGTATGAACGTTAAGAAGATAAATATTAAGCATCTGGTAACAATATCAATTCAAACCCAGCAGACACCAGCTCTACTAACTTTCAGGGTCATCTAAATGTCGGGGCGGAAAAACAAACTAGAAAGATTTCACTTCATTTGAGCCTCACAGACTTCCCAAATAGTTCTGTTCCAGGTAAGTGTTTTCTTTTTTGTTCTTCTGCTCCATAAGATTACACATCCAATTATGCATGAAGGCATCAACATGCAAGAGTGACTTGCTTAATTTCATCAGTGAGAAGCACTCAGAGAGGGCTGGTGCCTTAGATTGATTCAGCTTCGGTTACAAGACAACAAAAGCTTTCTCTAACAAGAGGGGTCTTTAGTTTTTTCAAAGATGACAAATACGTACTCTCTGGTGCCCACCATCCCTGCAGACATCAGGAAGGTATCATTAAACTTTTAGATTCAAAGTCGTGCTTTGCCGAGTGGCCTAAAAACCTTTCATCATATCAGTGTCCCCGTGTCTGTTAGCCTCCATTAAACAGAGGAGCCAGGGATCCTGCTGGCTTCTAGCAAAAGGTGAGAGCGAAATGGGTTTCTATTTGTGTGTGGTTCTCCGTCAGCTGTCTAACTCTACAGTCAGTGAAGGCATCACGCAAAACCTTGTGTTTAAACTCAACACAGTCATTTTATGGCTGAGCGACAAAGACGCCCCTCTTGAGATGATCTTTTTTGGTGTAATAACTAGAAAGCTGCTTTGTAAAGGCATGATAAAATACAAAACGTTGTGGTCCATAATGAGCTTCACTTCTATATCAATGAGCACACATTTCAAACACAGCCGTATTTTGCTCGCTTTCTTGTTGTCTCTTGAACTGTTTTCTCACAGTACTGGGATTGACCGTAATAATCCTGCAGTCTAACACAAGGTCTTTCTGTCAAATAAACAAAGAAAATAACACCCACTCTTACTGAATGACTGTTGGCAAACTGAAACAAATACTGGTTCTTTTGTATGCTCACATCGGTACAAAACATGCTGTAAAACATTTTTCAAAATGTATATCTGGCAATTTGGAAATGAGCTCTTCTAGCAGAATATTGTGCTTCGGAGGCGAGTAGGCAGCTGAGTTGCAGAGTGTCGTCTCTGTTTTCATACCGAAGAATAAGCACGAAGAGGGTGGAAGACTTCAAAGCCGCTTTTTTGTATCACCAGAGTATTCCATGGATAATAGACTTAAGGGGAAGATTTATCAAACAGCCCACTGGAGGACTGTAATGTGAGCTGTGAATGCATGAGTGTGCTTTTGTGTTGGCATGCACACTGGTGTACGCGTTTCTTAGGTGTGAGTTAGAGCGAAGGCAGGATCACGGGTGCCTGATTTTGTTCTAAATTTGTGATGTGAATATGCTAATGATCGGCCCGTCCGCCCACACAAACACACACCATCTGCCGCACAAGACGTCCACCTACCAACAGAATCAGAGTAGGCACCAGGGGCTGCGGGGAAAATCTTATTTATGCGAACCTCTCCTGTTGATCCCCGCCAACTTTGATACGTGTTGCAAATTTTCCATCAGCACACAGTCGTCATCCAATCCAAAGCCCTATCAGTCACAGTGAAGCGTATAGAGAAAGCATTAGGCGTGCACTCTGCCCCATCATCAGGCTGCAAACGTAAACATTTGAATTGACTCGATGATAAAGCATGACCGACTCCTTATGCTCGCTGGAATAATGGGCTAATACTTATCAATATTAAGCAGGAGTTCTTTCCTGTTACAGCTTTGCAGAGAAGTCATTAATTGTGCAGTGTTCATGAAAAATATGCAAATATTCCGTTGACATTCTGATATGTAAATCACTATTTCTTTTTTTTTAAAATAATAATGAAAAGTGGAGATTATGCAGTTGCTTGCAGATGGAGCAACACAAGAGCTGTGCAAAGGAGGAAATACAGACTCCAGATTTAAACATTCATTATTGGTTTTCCGCATTTCCCTATTAAAGTCTCCACTTAAGAAAAAAAGAACAAAAGATCCAATACCATTTAAAGCAATCCCGTTCTCCACTTTAATTTACTCCTTATTTAGTCGACGTTGTTAGAACAATTTTATCATTTTGAAATGTCTTTTACTGCTTTGTTGTGACCAGACACACAGACGTGGTGTGTAAAACTCGCCGCTGATGTCCACACCGCCACAGATTGTGACAAACGGAGTGTGTGAGTATTGATTTCAGCTTGTGAGGCTCGCAGGCAGGCGGGGATGACAGGTGAGGTCAGAGGAACCTTGCCATGGTCCTGTGATCTACCGGCCAATGAGACGGAGAGAGTGGATATAACTTCAAGGAACAATGGAGAGAGGTACATGGTCCGGATTACACTGTAACACATCGTATAACATTACAACTCGACATTAAAGGGGCAGTCTGCAGGATTTAGTGGCATCTAGCGGTGGCGTTGCAGATTGCCACCCTTTTTCTAGAAGAAGAGTCGTGCCACATAATCCAAACTTCCATTTCAACGTAGAAATGGGAAAGCCCCCTCTAGAGCCAGTGTTTGGTTTGTCCGTTCTGGGCTACTGTACAAACATGGTGGTGCAACATGGCGGGCTAGATAAGGAAGACCTGCTCCTTATAGAGGTATAAAGGACCAATTTAAGCAAACAGAAACACAACAACTCTGACTGATCAGGTGATCATAAAACAATGGAAGGGGGATTATTTCACGGTTTAGCTGAATATTCGCTTCTGATTGGTGAATTTTAAGGTCTGCTATTTCTGTATAGCAGCAGTCTGCTAAACTTAAGAAGACTACAGAGTTAAATTGGAGCAGTTCCAACAGTTTCCACGCAGTAAAACACAATCGTTTTAAAATCCAAAGGTTGTGTAAAATAATAGTTCAATATTAAGTAACTGTGTAATAAAATGGATAATATTCCCACCAGTCTGGGTTCATTTTTGCAATAATGACCGGCTAGCTGCGCATTACCATATATCATCATCATACACACTCCTTCTAATGATCGTCTCTCTTAAACATAATGTAGTTGTGTCTGATAGATCAACAAAGTAAAGGAGGTAGTGTGTTTTTATATTTAATCGAGTTATTACATGATGCAGTGTTATAAGCCCAAAACAATCTAGAAATCTCATATACTACATCATTTAGGAGAGGATTAAAGAGAAACTAAGGAGAGGAAAGAGTGATTTGAAAACAATGAGGGCAGTTGCGAAGGAAGGTCGTTGAGAGGGAGAAAGTGAGAAAGTGAGATAGAAGTTTAAGGAGGAGGAGAGTAAAGGTGAGAGAAGGAATGATAGTGCCAAGGCTTAATTACAGGCCGGTCCCCTGCTCTCCAGGTCAGATCATGATTCACAGCCAATGGACAGGCGTGCGTGTGTGTGTGTGTGTGTGTGTGTGTGTGTGTGTGTGTGTGTGTGTGTGTGTGTGTGTGTGTGTGTGTGTGTGTGTGTGTGTGTGTGTGTGTGTGTGTGTGTGTGTGTGTGGTGTTATTAGGGTGGGCAAGCAGCCACCAGCTGCACTGAACGTCCATAACCTTATCACTGGTAGGAGGGTCAAAGACATGGCCTCAAACTGTAAATAATATCCTAGTTGTGGAGGGACAGATGGAGAGATGGGTTGGGAAAAAAGGAGAAAATGGAGAGAGCGGTCAGTGACAAAGGGCAGGAGAGAGAAACTGTTATAGGTCAACAGAAATGAAAATCTCTCCACGAGCAGAGGAAGAAAAAGATACTTTAGAAGGTGCAACTTTTTTCCGGTGTATGATATTTTCTATTTTCTATTAGTTAGAAAACTTCCTTTCTCCAGTAACTCCATGAACCATAGCTGAGGTTTGATCACAGCAGGGGAGGATGATGTAGAGAGTTTCCTCCTGCTGTGATAGCCCCCATCTTCCCCTGAGCTGTGGCTGTGCCTCACTTTTGGGCTCAACATAAATGATGATGAGGCTAAAATGTTCTGGATTTTTTATAGCCTGTAGATCATGCGACATAAGCATTTATGTAAACTTAACATAAAAAGTAATTTGTGTTTGGTAGATTATTTATTTGATGTAACAATGCTTCTTGGCATTAAATCTTATATTGTTGGAAAGCCTGTTTTCTTACCGTTCAAATGATGCCATATTTGTGGGGAACCTGCATTTGTTGGAGGAGCAGCAGAGCTGAGAATGTGGGTTGCGCCCATGAAAAATGTGACAAATCTCCTCTGCCAAACTCCAGTCAATCTCTGGTCTCATACGGCCACCAGGAGGCCTGCCTTGACTGCCCTTCACTGTCAGGCCCACTTGCACTGGAACCTCAACATGTGGAGGAACATTATATTCAGCGCTGAGTCCAGATTCTGCCGACGGCACTTGGATCGTAGGGTCACAGTGTGGAGAAGACGCAGAGAACGCTTTGCTGATTGCTGCGCCGATAGAGTAGGAGCGGAGAGGATCGAATAGCCTGCAGTCCTGACCCCCACTGAACACTTGTGGGATCAGCTTGGGCGTACTGTCCGTGCCAGAGTGAACAACGCAGTCACGTTGGCTGACTCGGGACAAATACTGGTTGAAGAATGGGATATGCCTTCCCACTGTTGAGAGGCTGTTGTGGCTGTGTGTGGTTCTTCCACACGCTACTCAGGCTGCTTGTTAAATTAATAAATAAATTGTTGCTAATATGTCTTGTTTCATCAGACTTCAATCATCCAAACCACCAAACAACACCAAAAGAGTCAACAGCAAAACAAGGCTGTTTGGCATTAGCAGAGGAGATTTGTCACATTTCTTTTGGGCGCAACCCACATTCTCAGCTCTGCTGCTCCTCCCCCGAGTGCATGCTCCTCACAAATGTGACACCATTTGAAAAGGTAAGAAAACAGGCTTTCAAACGGTCTAAGAATTATTGCCATGAAGGCTTGTTACAAGAAAAAAATAAGCTACCAAACACACATTTCCTTACTTTTGTGTAAAGTTTAGTTTAGGTTTTTGTTGCGCTTTAAACTACAAAGCAGCTTTAAATCTTTTCAAATGTAGGCCTCTTCGGATTTGTTAAAAGAGGAAACTAAATTCAATTTCTTGACACCACTTAACTGGGGTTCTTATCGGCTCATTAGGAAAGGGTTTTCTGTCACTGCGACGACGAAACTATGCTTTAAAAAAAAAGGTGCTGCTTTTGTACTCAATTAAAGTTACTAGTTGTAAACAAAGCATTTAAATGAAATGCATTGTCAGATAAGCTTCATGGACTGGTTTCTCTGAGGAGCCTTGTTTCTTCAGAAGAGCTTCACATTTACGGCTTTTACTGTAAAGCTGCTACTAGTAGTGTGTCATATTTGTGAAAGTGTTTCTTGTTTGTTTTTTGAACTATACTTTGCAACGAAAATATGGAAAAATGTGTTGAAGTTCTTCAGGTGCTCATCACTGTTTTGCTAAACTTCAAACATGTGACAACCATTTTTTATGGTGCCATTTGGAAAACCACTAAAGCCCTCTCCACATCACAGGCTCTGATCATCTTGAGCAGATTCAAAACCAGCACTGTACTTCTTTCCTCTTCCTTCTTCATAATAATCCTGAGAACAAGCTATTCTGCACTTAACGTTTTAACAGAAGGCTGAGAGAAGGTGTTGCTTCTCTAATTGGTAGATACATGAGAGGCTGTATTTAACATTAACCAGGCTGGCTGCAAACTAGGAGAGTAACCATAGAAATAGTGACGGAAAGACAGACATTTATCATTGAAATCAACACAGCAGGATGCACAGCACTGTGGACATTTATGAGTGCTGTTACCACTGTGGGGACCATTGCAGGCCAACTTCCCTTAAATGGACGGATTACACCAATCAAAGGGTCTGCCTTCAACATGTCGAAGGGCCAATGGGCATGATACTAAACCCCAAATTGCTCCCAATGCCCAAAGGTGTGGTAGTGTGTGTGAATGGTTTTTGAGGTGTCAAGGACTTGAGAAACTCTATATAAATGCAGTCCATTTACTTACACTGTAAACCCAGGCCTCAGGATGAGCATCAACAGGAGACAGATCAAATGAAAACGCTTAATTTGAAGGGAAGGCCATAAAGACGTTCTTAAATGACAATGACACGGTTTATTGCACCATTGTGTGTTGTGACCATAACACCTAACAACAATAGTCATTTTCATTTTGAACTTAAATGACCACAGCAAAGAGTTTAATATCCATTCTCGTCGTATATTGTTTGGAAAAAGATTGTAGCCTTGTATCTGGAGAGAGGGAGGATACTCTGCATATAAGCTGAAGAGAGAAAGATAATGAGTATAAGAGTATGAGCCAGAAGGGGAGAAGTGTGAGATAGTGTAACTTCAGGGAAAGAGAGACAGGGACACGTAATGTACGCATAGAAAGAAAAGGAGCGAGCTCACACAACCTCAGGGACAGAGATAGGATGATGAGTGCACTCCATAACCTCCGACAGGCTCAAAGCTTTGATTCAAGACCGGAGAGATACGCAGAGAGGAAAAAACCTTGAAGCATGCTCGAACCTGACATAAGTACACCTGTCTGGGTTGATTCATATTTACTGATGTAACTCTAAACTGATGAGTCCGTGTGAGAGAAACAGAGTAACGGAGATCTTCAGAATAGATCAAACTTAGAAATATTTCAAGATGGCCCTTACGAAAATAACTGTGGTTCATGATTGTATCCTAATAATGCAGCAGAGAAATAGACTTCATCTTTTTCAGTAAACATCCTTTATGGTCAAAAACAAACAATCAAACCGTCTTAAAAAAGGTAATCACAAATTGTATATATTGGCCCCCTGTATAAAAAAGGAAATGAGAAAAGCAACATTGGGGGAATCTTTTCTTACATACAGACTCCAGCTTGTCTTGTGGGAAGAAAAAGTCACAATCAAAAAGGGATTTATCTAAAACAGAAACACACATTATACTGCTTTTAACCATCACATCAGAACCTGAAAACACCTGTGTTTTGTCGAAACAATGTCTTGTTATTAAGTATGTTAACAAACTCGGAAGTGCAAGTTGTCTTTGAAACATCTGGTATGTATTGATTCCATCTGTCAATGAACATAGAAATTCTGAAAGGACCTTGAACACGGCTCGACCTACACACGTAGCGACCATTGTTAAGAGGGAAACAAAGCAGTCAGACGTTCAGTCGATCTCACAACAACGTCTGTTTTTGTTCAAATAATTGTTGTTTTCAACAAAAATGGGAGATTTTTCTTACTGAGAAAGCAGCTTAGCGATGTCGCATAACACTTATGTGAGGATCTGTGTGGAAATTCAGTGTGAAATTCATAATTCTATGCAGTTACTTATAAAAACCTATATCATCCCATCCCTAATCCACACCATGAAACACACTCTGCGCTCTGTGATGCTTTGAGTTTCAACAAAGCCACCACACCTTCCTCCCACCATCACTTGTCCTTTAGATGACTCAACTCATCGCCATCTGACGAGCACAAAGGCTGGATGATATATCGTGTGACAGACACGTCCAGCTTTTTGACATTTTTCACTAGCCTACACATAGTGAGGCAGATTTGACTCCTCTTTGAGAGAGTACCATCGTCAGACAAAGACGCATGTGTGAAAATGAAGAAGCAGATTTTGGGTGAATTTCAGTTTTTCCTGGTGCAGCGATCGTACTGCATGATATTCTTTGCTTTTTAAGAGTTTTATTGTGTAAGATTGAGCAATCATTGAGTCATAAATCATTGCCATGGCCCAGCAGAGGTGTATCTATCTTGGCATGGATGACAACCAATCAAACCTTCCTGTCTTTCATAACTTCCTGTAAATTGGTGATTTTCAGGGATGGAGTTGTTTCACTTGACAGCTCCGACAATATCACTCCTCTTTTGCGTTGCCATATTTACAGCTGTATGTGAGCGCAGTGTGTTGGAAGAAGTTGTCAAACTAGGTAAAAGAAAGCGAAAAAACTTTTGCCAAGATGCTGTGGGACTGCATTGTTTGTCTTCCACAGTTTCGTGCTAAACGTTTCCCTCTGCGTCTTTCAGGCCGGGCCATTACCATGCTGATATTTAAGATTCTGATTCCAGCATTAATCAGTTTGATAACCTCTAACTGTGACAATCCGCAATTAGTATTTGTCAAAATGATTTAGAGGGTGAGTTTAAAAAAAACAATGGCTGTCATGTTTTTCTTGTTGTGTGTCCTGGTTTCTACTTCATTCATAATATAAAATGAGCACTCCAGTTGCATCGGGGAATAAAAGGAGAACATATTTCTGGGAGTTTCTTTCAGATTGCATCTATATTAAATCTGGCATGTGCATAATGATAACGTTTAAGCCTTTTAGCTTTGTGAGTTGTTTTCCCTTGCTTCTAGAAAGACCTTGCATTTCAGGGTGGAAAGTAGTTGAAAAATAATTTACATTGTTTTAAAAGTTAATTTGTATAAAAAATATTACATTTGAAGTTCATGATTTAATCAAACATTTCTCAAAACCTCAAACAAAATTCCAAATGATCATAAATTATTCAAATCAGTTTGACTCTTGCTGATTGCTCTGACTCAAGAACATGCTTTGTTCCTTTATGAGAGTAGTCAATGTCCTTTTGTTTGCAAAAATGATGGAATTATACTTGCAAAACAATGAATACCAAAACAAGGAGGAACACCGTTTCATGTGAACGTCCGCTGATCTTAATGAGGCCTTTGGATATATTCCATGTGGAAGGGATGAGATTGTGTGTCCATAAATTAGAACAAATGTTATCTTCTGTTGTGAGTGTATCCAGCATCTCTATGGTACCTCAGATAAAAACATGAGTGAAGTGAGTTTAGTGCGGTTTACCCCCCACTGTCCCTGCTTGTAGCTGCAACCTCCCACAGTTCTGCTCCCACAAAAACATGGTCAGATTAAAGAGCTCTTCCAGAGGAAAGGAAGTGCACGTTTCCTTATGTTAGGTCATATAACACCACAGCACTTTCTCTGCCATGGATACAGAACCAGGGAAGATGTGCAGCATAAAGAGGAACCACAATCACTAAGGATGCATTTGTTAGACTAAACAGAGTTCTGAAGTTTATGTGCTGAAGTTACATGTGGCACTTGAACTACATTCTGTATCCAAGCAAAACGTGTGTCATAACGTGGCAAGATGATTCATAGTGTGTCATAATGTGTACCAGACAGAAAACCTTGTTTGTGCAAAGTCTTTGTTTGACTACGGAAAGTAAAAACAAACATATAGCCCACCGGGTTGAAATATAACTAATTACATTTACTTAGGTACTACACTTGTGTGTGTACATTTGAGGTACTTGTACTTTTCTTATACTTATAGTAGTATCCTATTCCACTTCTTCTTTGTACTTTACTACATTAATCTTAAACATGTACTTCCTAATTGCTATACAGATCAAGATGTCCGCATAATGCCTTGTTTAAATTGAACTAGCCAAAAATGTACTCAAGAACAGGTTAGTTAAATGATCAACTAGTCGATTGAGATATATTAATTGGCATCAATAAACTGTTAATACTGATTAATACTTTAAGTAAATGTTGCCTTTTATTCTTAGTGTCTTTTACTTTACTACGGTTTGCAATGCATGACTCATACTCGACAGAGATATTCTACAGTGTGGGTTTTAGTCATTTTAATACTTAAAGGATCAAAATACGTCTTCCTCCACGGCTCATCTAACACATTTGTCTCAATGCAAACTTTCCATTCATGCGACACAAATAAAAACATCAACAGTGCAGGCAACTAGTGAACATTATGCGGAATGCTGGATGTGTTGTTAAATGAATACAGCATGTGTGATGCCTCTGCAAGGTGTGAATGAAAAGCTGTTGTGTTGCCAGAGTCACACCCCTGTTCCTCTTTGGATGAAGTTTCGGTGTGACTGTGTGTATTTCGTGTGTGATTATGAATGTGTGTTTGGCTTTGGGGAGTCGGTATGCACAGTATATGCACAGTATGTCCACTGGTACATGTATGTTTGCTTGCTGGAATGAACTTTACTCCATCAAATATGATCTTGTGTGACCAACGCGTGTAGCATGAAATAAGCAATAAAATAACCAATCTTCACTGCACACATAGCATACTGTAAATTTATCGCTGTAGGGGAAAGATATATTTATGCGTTTTCCACTGAATTTATGGGAGGTCTGTTATTTTGTTGATGAATAAGCAATTTCCTGTATCAGCCATATCCTCAGTCCATGTACACAGGATGCGCTTTCACAAGGCAAATGGTTAACCGTGTGCCTTTTTTCAATGAAGTGATAGGTAGCTACAGGTAACATCCATTTGATTAATAAATGCATCTCTAAACGGACAAAATAACCTTGCTATCAAGAGTTTCACATTAATGTACAGTTACTCTTCCACAGTAATGAGGAACAGAGGCGCCAGAAAGCGCTTTGAAGGGCACTGCTGCATTATCCAACTCACCCACGCTATAGACCCTGCAGCCTGTGTGTGTGTGTGTGTGTGTGTGTGTGTGTGTGTGTGTGTGTGTGTGTGTGTGTGTGTGTGTGTGTATGTGTGTGTGTGTGTGCATGCGTGTGTGTCTTAACAAGTCCACTGGCCTTGACAAAGCTTCAATTGTGGCCTTGTGTTTTCATATGGACAGTGATTTATTTACAACAGTGTACAGTAATTGTGGACCGGGGGGGGGAACCCTTTTACATAAATACCTTTGTGAACGTTGCCTAATAAAAATCCCAAAGATCAAAGTGTATGTTGTGATTGTGAGGGTATAACTTTACAACTTGCTTTGTTGTTTGGAACAATGTTGTCCCTGCATTATCTTGAAATCTGGAAGAAACCAGTCCAGAGTAGCTCACTTGAGGATGTTGAAAGGCATTCCAGGAGAATTATTTAATCAGAGAAGAAGAAAGATAAGAGGTTAATGTGGGAAAATTAAAAAAAGAAATTGTAACAGCTTATCAGAAAGTAATTCCTGGATTCCCCCTGAAAATCACTGATGATTTGTGTCTGAGGGGTAATTTTTCCACAAGTTCTTTGATTAAGGGCACCTTGACAGCCCTTCAGGGTGGAAGTAGAGAGTTCTTAATTCATGCTCTACCTCCAGAGCTGCCCACGGAGTGGAACCTGCAAATTTATAATCAGAGAAAACCTATTTCTGTAGCCCATCAGGATACTGCTGCTACATAATACCTTCCTGTTTTTGCTTTCTCCTTGAAAGCCTATAGAAGATATAATGGGAAGTGAAAAAACACCGTGCAGAACGAAACACTGCTACAATTAAGGACTTTACATTCTGTTAAATGGAACTGAGAGAGAAATCAATTACGTGAAATTAGCACTTTGCTAACTACCCTGCTCACTGTTAAGAATGCATGTGAGAGCAGACCAGAGGGGAGATGCCTTTTTAAGTGCCAGAGAAGCTTTGTTATGGCGGGATCAAACCTCACATGGTTTTTAACAGAGCCGCTGTGTGGTGGGGAATAAAGAAAGATGGGAAAGATCAAATGCTGCTGCGGTAAATATGAGAGAAGGTGCAGATTAACGCCCAGAGGCAGTATTTCTGTTGTGTTTGATGCGGCTGACAGACATAATAGAGTTCTACAAATGTTTAAAAAAGCCTCAGTGGGGCCACGGCTACGCTCTGAGCGAAGAAAAAGGCCAGGGAAAAAGAAAAGTGGGGAATAACTACTCACCAAAATATTCCGCAGGGAGCAAAATGTTTGAAATGCTGCAGAGGGGAAGCATTAGAGCATGAGTGCTGTCCACCAGGGAAGGAAAACAGACAATGGTTCACACTCCTAATCTGAGACTTCTTGCAGCCTCAGCTTGGCCTCTCGGAGATCCTTTTCCCCTCCCAGAGCACGAAAAAAAAAAAGGTTGAAAAAGTCGAAGGCTGATGTGAGGAGGTGAGAAGGTGAGGATGAGGTCCCTCCCTCCCTCAGAAGGGAGATCTCACCTTGAAAAGGCATGGCCTCCTTGATCAATCTTTCATCGTTGTCCCTGCAGACAGCCTCTCACCCCCCCCCCCCCCCCCCCCCACTCCCCTCCTTCTCCATCTCCCTTCCCCTCTCCATCGCTCTTTGGCATTATAGACCTGGAGAAATGCCTGCTCTGTTTACAGACCCACCTGCCATTTCACTATCTGCTCTCCCTAACAGCATAGCAACAGATATCTGGACCATGGCTGCTGCAGTGGAGACCATAAAAGCTTAGATTGAGCATACAATGTACAGCCTTCTGTATGTAGGGTATATATATTTATACATCCGGCACACTCTCAAAACAAAGGCCATAAAGTATTCAGTCTAGGTTACCGTGAGTCAGTAAGTGGTTCGGTGGTGCTGACAGCAGTTTTAATGGGAGTCTGTTGTTGGAAATAAGTTAATTAATCTTGTCTATTTTCTCTCAACTCTCCATTTCTTCATCCCCTCTCTTGTTCACCCCCTGCGTCACCTTATAATCGCTCTCACTGTCAACTCTATTTCATCCATTCTTCTCCCATGCTAGACTCTCCCTCCATGTGTCCCCTCGTGTCTATTTCTGTTTCTCCGTATTTCTCAGACAAGAGCATTAAGGAAGAGGGACAGCAGCGTAATTCCTCAAGGGGCTGCGAGACGAGAAACACAACACGGCGCACACACATCTCATCATTTTTCACACTTTCCCATACAACCTTCTCAGTGTTTCCAAACAATACAGTTTCTGCTGCCGTGTCTCTTGACTTGAGACTGGAGGTTTTGACACCTGCTATTTTCAGACCAGGTGTGGCGAGGGGTGTGCTTCCCATTTGCGAGACCTTTGCAAGACAAGGGACTTAACACAGGAAGGTGCAGCTGTGTTCACAAACATTACTCGCTGTTAATGAAAGTCACTAAGCAAAGAGACAAAACTCAAGCTACAGGGAACATCTATTTGATGAAATGTGCAGTGGGCAGAAGCAACTAAATCACACAGGTGGTTTGTTGTAAAGAAACAACCACACTGGTTTATCAAAGGGGAAACAAATAAAGATGATCAAAAGAAAAGCTCATAAAGTACTAAATATATTGATGAGAAAACAAACAAATCATTTTAAAGGTTCATTAATATCAAATCACATGTGCAGAACATGCTTAACATACACTGGCCTTAAATCGATATCAAATGGGAACAACTCCATTAGAAATGAATGGTGTTGATATTGTAAAGATTTCCCAGAGGGTCAGATATATCTCCATCTCCTCGGGTGGATTGTTTTATGTTTTTTTCCTGGTAAACATCGGCAACAAAACTGATTCCATGAGGGGTAATTACAGCAAACGCAGGAAACAAATCAGCACAGCCAGCAGGGAAATGCACTGATTTAACAAACCAGGATATTAAAACCAGCAGACCTCGGTGCAACGAAGTGGTAATAGAGGACAGTGGGAGATTATAGGCTTGACAAATGGTAGCAGTTCATTGCTTATACTGAGCTATGCAGACATAGGCCATTACACAAAACTATTCAGATACAACCCAATTTGGTCAATTAAATAGACTGAGCATCTGTCTGCATATGGGAGTCAGCTTGGAAATTAAAACACACACTCAAACAGTGGGGATTTGTTGATGTATTTCCCGCTGATACGGCTGAGCTTTTGCTAACAGCATCAGTAATGAACGTGTCCATGTTTTGAGGGAGATGTTGGGCTTTCAGCCACTGGTCGGACAGCTGTGTAAAGCCGGGGTTGGCTAATACCTCTCCACCTCTGCACAGGTTTATGGCCACGGATCAGCAGGCTCAGTAACAAGGCTGACAGAGGCTTCTAACAGGTCGGGAGACAGGCAAACAGATGAACCTGGCAGCTCCCATCTCCGAAGAGAGCGGCGAGGGAGGGAGGGCTAAGGATAAATGGGAATCCTTCATTCAAGCATAGCTGAACATGCGAGCCCATCTCAATGGGTCCTAATGACTGGGCTGGGGGATCAGTGTGACATGACTGTGGTCGGAGGATTTAGCAGGAAGGGAATGGAAATTTCAGGAGTCCTGTTCAGGGTATGTGACGGGGCAATGGGGAGCACAGAGGAGCGCTGAGCCGGATCACTGGGGCTTCAAAACGTAAATGTCAGGAATTCTCTCACACCTAAAGGTCTACCTGCACATGCATGAACACACATGGACACAGAAACCATAGCAGTGCCTGAATAAAGGAGAACTACATCAGTCAGAGAAGTTCATCTCAATACATTTGGCAATTTTGCAATCACTAACTGGCAGAACGTTTAGCTGATAGAGACTCCATGAAAGTGTTTCCATTCGCAGTTTTAAACACCCAGCATCAAGCAGCAGATTCGTGCTGTCTATCCCTGCTCTGGCAGAAAGCCTGTGCCTCCATTAGATACCAGGCGAGAAAACAACAACAGAAAAACACAGAAACCATTTGAAAGCAAAGTGTGTAGTTAACTGACGCAAATGAGATCCATGTTTGCATATTTATCTTAGTGTAAACAGTTAAGCAGTTGCAGTGTCAAAGTAATATGAATAGAAACTAAGAATCCCATTCCCATTTAATTGTCATAAACAAACAGACCACACCAAAATGACATATTTTCTGCCTTGCAATTTTCTAATCTTGACGGCTGTCTATTTAAAATGAGCCACAAAAGAAAACTGAAGACCCTCTAATCACTAGATGAAAACACCCAAAAACTCTAAATAGAAGAAGGATGTTTTTATCATTTAGCTAATCAAGAAGACCAGCTGGGAAGGATGCAGTCAATGTGTGTGTTCCCATCGTTTCAAATGCTCCCTCCACAAGTGTTAAAGTCTTCCAGGGAGCCAGGGATGGTTATAAATCTCCTCTGCATCGTCGTGTTGATTACCTGCCATCTTTTTTTTCGTCCGAGTGTTGCATAACTCGCAGTTTAACAGCCAAGTTTGCAAATTGATTATGGATGAAATTGAACCAACATTATTGCTGTATGTGAATAAGTAATAATAAAAATCAGACCTGAGGGTTGATGGTGCCCACAGATGCCAAGGATCTCATTCATTCTGCTTGTCACGACAAGGCGTGCTACAGCTTCAATAAAACCTTCGCCGCTCCTCATCATCTATCATGGCTCTGGCCCTGGCAGATTCTTGGCTCACTGTCTAAGGCCAGCCTTTAGGTCTTGTAATGCGTTTTGTGCTCTTACCCCCCTCTGCTCCGGAGTGTACTACAACACAGCTCCCAGAGTACTGGTAGACTGTGTAAGTCCTTAAACGATATTGATGGGGGCTGAAACCTCGTGAACCCCTTGAAGGCTGGGGTACACGGAAGTCTTTCAATGTCTTTCATCCAATCTAGCCGTTATCAAGATCGGATGGCGTCTTGTTCCGCGCCATGAACATGTAATCTCGAGTTAGTTCAGGTTGCTGATCAGACAAGAGGTCACTGCAGCTGACATGAAGGAGGGGCTTTCACTTCATCTGCTGCCTTGTAGGATGGGCCAATGAATCCGCTTAAGCGCCACACGACTTCTGCTTTACTTCCTCTCCTGTCTTTTTGAGAGACCATGTCCATTATCTTTATCAGATACCATCAAGAGGTATCAAGTGACTCTGACTTCAGCGGCTATCTACCCATAATCCTTCCTGTCCTTCAACAGCACTGCTATTAAGAAGCAGTGAAAAGGTATCGAAAATAGCTTTGATATTGTATGATGCCAAGAAAACCCTAAAAGATGTGTTTCATGTGGCTACTCAAGCGCTGGTATAGAATGTATTACCTGACCGTCTGGGGGGTAGATGTGGTGGATTATCAAATAATTGGAATCTGTTAAAGGTCAGCGGCATGATGGTGAGTGACCTTAGATCAATGGCAGTGGGTTGAGTCACATTTCAGTAGAGACGCCTGAAGCAACGGAGGGTAAGGATCCAGGATCACATGGAAAAGGCGATGGATAAAAAAGCAGCAAATTAAACCTAAAGATGAGAAATGGCGTGCAAGCAGTCGCCCGGGAAAGACTTCGAAAATGTCCACTCACTCCTCCTTTGGTTTCTTTCCCTTCCCTCTTCAATCTTTCAGTTCCTTTTCCCCCTCACTCAAGTCGTTTGATCTCACTGTGGCCAGAAGTCACGAGGCAGACGGGTTTTATATCTTATATTCACTCTTCCACATGAGAGAGCTTAGAAAAAACTCATCTCAAAATAAATGAGGCTCTCTGAAGGTAGGTGCAGGCGATGACCCTGCCGACACTGAGCATCGCAGCAGGCATCGGTAATTTGATTTCTCAAAAAAATATCTGTGTGTGTGGTTTGAGATGGTGATAGTGTGTTACTGCAGTCTATCTTTCTCTCACTTCTGTTCCAAAGGCCCATTCGGATTAAGGCAGGTGTAGGAGTTGAATGTCCTCCTTGGCACATGTGTTTGCTTTTGTTGCTTCTCCCTTTTATCATCGCCACAATGCCTAACTTGAAAGATTAAATCCTATGGACAGGCAGACTGTAATACCGCAATGATCTCTAAAAGATAACACCAGGGGGAAAGAGTTAAAAATCTATTTACTGTAGCATTGGATGCCAGTATAAATTGGCTGGAGAAGAAGCTAAAGTCCATGGGTTGTGTTAAGCCAATACATTCTTGAAACCTTCTGAGCAATTAACGCTGTATTTTTGCAAGTGGCCAGATTCTAAATGAACCTGCACTCTTACTAAACGAGCATTTAAAGAAAATCAATATCTCAGTTAACTGTCTATTGTTCAAAACAAGAGGCCTCGAAAGGGCTGAGATCAATATATCGCTACTGTCGTCATCTATAAAACGCAGCCCTTTGACTGTCACTGACTGGCATACCAACACCCACTACTTAATTGGAATTTTCTAATAGGAAGACAAAGAAAGGCAGCTCTCTTTGTCACTGACAGGATGCCATGAGGCCTGGGGAAATTGAATTTACATCGAGAGGGATGTAATTAGACCACTTTGTACCTTTCATTGCAGCTGAATCCTATTTACATTCGTTCCTGTGTTACTAAGCTCCCTTACCCTAGTTTTACTGCCTCCACTAATCTTCGGTGGCTGTCTTTACATTAATAAGAAGAGCAGACGACATGTTCAGATCAGAACATGAGATCAGAGATTTATCGTTTTAATTGCTCAGTTTTGAAGAAGAGTTTGATTTAACATCATGCATCGTATGGAGAGCAGCAGTGTGGACAACCTGATGGATAATATAAAAAAGCAATGCAAGAGATTCAGACTTTCAAGCCCCGTAGACATCTCATATGTCTGTTCCAGTAGGAGAGGTATTGCAACACAAATCTGTGATCCCACCGGAGAAACACATACCTATATCAGATGAACCGGCAATGAAAGTATCTCATTCTTATGTATTGTGTGTAGCATGTCAATTATGACCCTCCAGAATCCTCTAAGAGACATCTTTTTTTAATGTATTTAGATGTGCTGGACCAAAAAGACCTTGAAGGCAGGATTTATCTGCTTAGCTAAAGGGAGATGATCCACCAAGCGCAGATAGGAAGGGGTTGCCCCATCTTATTTTGAGCTTAAATGAAGACATGCAGAAAGCCCTCTATGACAGTCACATGGAATCCATTCTAGGGCCCGTAGGAGATACATTCTTTCATATTTTAATAACACCAGTTTAACCCTCACACAACTCCTTTCCAGTTAAAGTCGTTGCCAGGTTTAGCTATTGACAGTCTCCTCTATTTAAAGATTCAAAGTCCTACTTCTGCCACTCATCGGAGTTTGTGTCAAGGCAACTGTCACTTGTCTTAAGGCCTCACATCTTTGTGGTCCGACGGTTGAGGTGACAGTCAATCCACAAGGAGAAAACACATCTTTCTTAAAGCTTAAGGCTGTCAATCAATACTTTTATATTAACGGTTGATCAAATGAGTAAGTGCCATGTAAAAGCAGTCACTAATATTTGAGAACCAATAAAGAATAATGGGATTTTCCAATAAGAGATCAGCTCTGGTCTATATTTATATTGAAAAGGCTTTGATATACCTAATACACACCCTTCCAGCCCAGCGTTATTTTTTGATTATGACTGAACATATAACTGAACTTATTGCAGATGTTGAGTGTGATCTTGAGATGCGCAAGAGATTTTAGTTCTGAGAAGTTTGATTAAGGTCGATTTGGTATGACGAATTACTTTAAAACGTCAATATCTATGAGTACCAGAGGCCGGTACCATATTTAAAATACCAAGCAGAGGCATGAATCAGAACACTCAACTATCATTCCAACAAAATGGACCAAGAATACAAAAATGAATCGATAGACACTGGTAAATGTTTAATGACATTCCACCAAAGCGTCTTCTCTAGCTTGAGGTTCAACAGATTTTGACTTCGCTAATTGGACGTTTCTAGCATAACTTGGAAGTCCTTGGGAGCCGTGGTTGACTTATCGACTTGACTTTTAATGTGCAAAGACTTTACCAGGGAGGACAAATTATTTTTATCGCAGTTTCCAACAATTTTTCCTGATATTGCAAAAACTCCAACCACCTTCAAAACTTGTATTTCTGGAATAAAGTAGAGTATCAATAAATCCAACACCTGGGTTAGGGGAATTGTTCAATACAGAGAACCAATCCATTGCCAATGTTTAATTAAAAAGCTGTACTGTATGCCTTACTTTTTGAATGTGATTGGGATTATCCTTTTATAGGGAGGGAAACATGACTGAAACATTGATTTGAATTGGTATGTATTAAAAGAATGGTACCGGTTACAGATCATGACTCTCTTATGCCATGAAATAAGGCATCGGAAAAAATGAAGAGACCACTCCAATGTCTTCTTAAATCTGTATCTCTACATGTATGGCAGCCATTCAGTGTCTGTTTAATTCCAACACAGAGAAAAATTTGCCAGTAGTTTATTTCAGTCAGACAACTCACGCGTTTCATTAATATGTTTATTAGAAACAGTTTGAGTTTGGCCGCTAGGCTCGGGCCTCATCACTCCACATATTAACATAGAACATTGAGTGATGATGAGACAACTAACCCCCAAGCCTACAGGTGGAAGCTGGGGAGGAAGCTGGGGTGGTGGTGGGGCAGGCGAGCATCACCAACGTGAACGCAGCAGCGAGGTGAATGCATTAGCAGCGTGGAAACCGCAGTGGCAGCAGCAGCATTAGCGAGGCAGAGGTAGGCGGATCCAACAGCTTATTAAAGCGCCAGATTAGGAGACTATGTTTGGTTGGTTTGAAGAGTGACGAGGGGCGTTATGTGCGAATGTATCATTGGTGCTCGAGTTGACTGCCTGAACTAGCTCGCAGGCTTCGCCCCATAGAATACAATAAAAAAAACATTGAACTCAAAAGATGTAACTATAAAAAATAAAACAAGAGAAACTGATAAAGTGGTCTCTTCATTTTTTCCGGGGTTGTAGTTTAAAATGTTCCGGCTATCACTGAACGGCTGTTTTCAGCAGGATGAGAATTTCTTTGGCTGAGTGAACACAAGGTCATAGAAAATATAAACTGATATCATATAACATATGGCACTTGATTAGTTTATTTTCATGCAAAACACTGCATACTGTAGCTTAGTAGTTAAAACAGACTGTGAGATAAATATTCTGGGAAATGAATCAAGACACAAACTGCCTCATCATTACTGCCAATAAATAGTTGGTTTTTTTGTTCATCCTCCATTTTTATGAAATCTTGAACATCTTTCTTGTTGCCCTGTTTTTCCATCTGGCTGGAACACATAAGACACAAAGAGATAATCAGCTGATGGGCCCACGGCTCCAGACTAGAGACTGGAAACCATGTAAGTGTGTTGAGCCGCAAACTCTTTCATTAGCCTTTATAAATGTTATCTGGCACATTTCTGAGACAGGCTCAGTGGATCGCCTGCTGCGATTTGGCCCGTTCTACGCAATCCCTTTCCTCCACCTCCCTCTAGCTTAGTCAGTCGACAGACTGGCACTAAACCTGGTTCCTGAGTCCTGATTTCACACTCTTGCTCCATTTTTATCGCAACTGACTGAGCAGACCTCCACGTAAGAAACTGCAGCTTTGACTAAAAAAACAATTAGCTTTCCAGATCCAGGGGCCCCTGCAGAAGAGCAGCAGGATTTCAACTGGATTTGGATCCTGCTCTGGATGGGTATCTCTGCTCACCGTCTGTTCCCAATTATTGGATGCTGGAATGTGGAGGATGTATTCCTTTAAGGGAGGATAACCACACCTAAACGTGAGGCAGTGATGAATAACCCTTGGCCCCAGATTGTGTCCCCCATGTAATTATCTTTTATTGTAAATTTGGATTTAGCATTGAGGATTTCCTTTGAGTCAACGGAATAAACAGTAACTCTGAGAAAAAGTTGTTTACAACACAAAGCATTTATGAACACATTCCTAATCCTCGAAGACAATTCTGCTGCTGCCATTATAATCTGTCTGGTGCACGCTGAAATGTATTTATTTATTTCAAGGACCTTTTAGAGCCCAAACAAAAATGCTTTATCGTCAAGATGCAGTCAATTTCAGTACCACAGAAAATGTTATTGTTTTCCGTCTACTCTTTATTGATATTTTAGCCTCACCATTTTTTATTTGAGTAACCTTGACAATGTTATGTTTCTCCTAATTGACATGTAAATCCAACCAATCAAAGGTAGCAATAATGAAATTGAGAGAAGCTTCCCACATTATGAATTTGTGTCCCCTATACCAAAAAAGATAGAACTAATCCATCAGAAAACTAACTCCCGTTTATTCTTGGTGAATCATTTTGAACAGACACACTGTAGACACATATTTATCTCTGCTGTCCTTACATACAATTCTAGGTCTTGAATTTATATTCCCAAGAACATATCCACATGCCAATTTCTGCCATCTAGGTTAAGAAAACGAAGATGGCAGATGTTAAATGATACTGCATCTGTCCAGTTGCCATCTTATTCAGGCTAAAGACATGCAGTGCGTCCCAATTCCAAGTTATACTCTTGAGTTTATGGTGAATTCACACTGGAAAAGGACAGAATGAAGAACAGTTCACTCAAAACAGTCAGTATATTATCACTGCAATGCATAGACAAGATGTAGGAGCTGCTAAAAGCTGCCAAAGTTAAAAACACATTTCCTGCAAGTGCAGTGATGCTGATTTGTTGTATGTTCATTATCATGTTAACACCATAGTATTGTTTGCAGTATAAAAAAGACATATTATTGTAAAAGAATCACTTCAATCTACACCTGAAGGCATATCTCTTAGCAAAAGGACAGAAAATCCATTAGGGATTACGGACATTAGTCAATAAGCACTCGTTAAAGAATCCGCAAAGACTAGTGATAAAAAACTGTTTGATTTCTAAGTCAAAATGTAATCCTTCCAGCTAAAGTCTCAAATATGAAAAAAATTAATGACAGGAGAGGCACAAACCGGGGCTCAGACAGCCAGTGACCGTCAGCCTGGAGTGTGAGCTTGCAGGGAGAGTGTCATTAACACATGGGATCATGTGGATTGAAGCACAGCCTTGTGGTTATCTGCAATAATTTTACATCAGCTTCATCTACATGCCGGAAGAGATGAGAATATGATTGTCACCTCCAGCACCTCTCTCAATAAAATGGTGGCTTAATAAGAGCCTTTATTGTAAGGTTTGAGGTAATGCTTCGCGCCAGTCGCAATGAGACTCTGAAAGTTCCTTACACTTAAATACGCGCTGACAGACGCACTTAGAGGCCTTAAGTACTGTGAACACTTGATGAAGGGCCTTGAAGCCTTGCTATAGCTTGTTTCATTACCACTTATCATTCTCTGTGCCAAGCCAACTCAATGCTACCTTTTCCCTCCCCGCCCACAAAACTTTTTCTTTTGATTAATTGCAGCCTTTTAGACTTTCTCACAATCAGCCTGGACCATTTCGCAGCCTTTTCATTACAAAGTAAAATGTCTGGCTATGGAATACAGTGGCAGTAAATGCCATATCCTTTCAGAAATGCAAGGGCAGGGTAATTGTCTCCACAGTATAAATGTCCCTCAACAAAAGACAGTTGAAATGACAGGGTTTTAACATAATAAGGAGCACTATCATTCTGGTTTCACACAACAAAATCCTCCCACCAGCATCAGTGCTGCACTTAGATTCCCTCTTTTCCATGTTTATCTCTGTCTTAGGGCCTCCAGTGCACTCTTTTCTTCACTGCCTACGGCCTGTAATTGCTTCCATCTGCTCTTTGTTCATACAGTATTACTTGTCCTGGCAAAGATAAAACAGCGCGGGGAGAAAACCAGTACCACAGCAGAGAACAGCCGGTTATAAATGTCAACGAGTCCCAAAGTCTTTTGTTGAGTCATAATGACAGAAAGGCAGTGTTTCTTTAAACAAATTAGCAAAAGCATTGTCTCAGTGAGGAGACAAATAAAATCTATAAATCTATCACACGAGATGGATTGAGTGTCAAAAATGAAATAGGCAAATGTGAAGATCCTGGATGCAGATTGGGGGAAGCCATCTCTACCATCTCAAATGGGATGCAACAGGTGTTGTGCATAAAAAGCAAGCATGAATGAAATAAGAAAGAAAGCACAGTAAATGTGAGACTCCAAACTGAGATGTCGCACTGGGGATCTAAAGAGCAACTCAGTTCTGGTGAGTCGCTCTACAGAGGATACATATCTCCTCTCTGTTAGATGCCCAAACGACAGCTCCAGCCTTATGGAAAAATAAATCCCATCTCTCGCTGTCACACACGGCTTATTCGCATTCTCATCCTCCTCTTCCTGCTATGTTTGCTCCTGTAATTCTCCAACACTATTCTCTCCCTTCACTCTGTCAGAGGAACTTAAAGGCACAGAGACTATAAGAGAAATCAAGAAACTGTGCAACATTGCACAAGTTATGGGGACCCGGTAAGAGAGAAGGGTGAGTATGAATTATACATGTAGTGTTGAGGGGTTGGGCGTCAGATTTGTCAGAATAAATGCATAAAACAAAGACTTGCAAATAAAACATAATATTATCTGTCACAATTCAAGGTTACCAAACAAGCAAGGAGCAAATTATTCATTCCCATACAAAGCAAAGTGTTGAGGCTGAATAACTGCTGAGAGCGACAGAAGGAGTTTGGATACACGGGAGGCCTCTCTGTGTATGTGTGTGATTGTTAATTAAGAAGCTATTTTTGTGGAGAGAACCTTTCATCTAATGATCTGTAGAGTGTCTGTCACCGTCCCTCTGCAATGTAATATCTGTTCTGTGAAACTCTCAAGTATATAAATATACACCTCCTATGCCAAACTTGGAAAACTATACTTTAAAGACATTAAAAATACTGTTACAGAAGAAAGCACAAACCCATTTTTTTTCTTTTCTGCAGAACTTCTAAGCCTCTGTTCGCTCTTTTTTTGTTTCCCACCAGATTTATTGTACAGTTGACTCCCAGTGTTATAATAAAACAAGCTCTCGGCAGCACAGGGGGATGTTTTTGGCAGACACCTGATAATCTCAACAGTATCTACTGCTGTGTGTCCAAAGCCAAAACGCAGGCAAAGCAAGATAGCAACTTAAAGTCAGAGCTTATAAGATAGGTAAGACGCAGATATTTTAAGGAGATGGTGAAACCAAAACAGATGTAAAAGGACACTGAATAGTGGACATGTTTTTCTGGAAACAAACATACAGTAATATGAATGCAATGTGTCTTTGTGTGGTGCAATTATTTGCCAACATGTTAGCCAATAAGCTAACCCTAGCCCATAATGGCTTTAAGAATATGTCAAAAAATGTCCTGCAAGTATCCTGGACCCATTTTGATTTTATAGTTGTGTATGTGTTCTATTCCTGTGCATAAGTAGTCAAAATAATATTGTATAACCATCAAAAGACCTCCAAAAGATCATTTTGATCTCATTTTATTTCCTGATTCCAATTGCAATAGGGTATCTCCCAATTACCTATCCGAGGTGTGATTACTCATCATGGAACCAGGGATATCTGTGGGTCTAACAAAGGGGTTGTTGGCCCAACTTGACTAAATGTATTTTAAAATAACACTGACAATCACTTAACAGCCGCTAACCGATCTGCTGAAAACAGGTTGGTATTGGCCAAAGGATTTGGGTGGATCTCTTCCATCAACAGTTTCAGTCCCCCGGCATCAGAATAAAGCTTTGATTCTTAAGTCCAGGCCCACCATCTGGCACTGACGTTTAATAACTATATAGACAGAATACCCAACTCGGAGTAAAAGTGGAGTCAGGCAGATCAGTTTATTTACACTGATGAATGCTTAAATTCACCAGATTGCAATGAAGTCAAATATTGTACTTCAAGAACTTTTCCTACTATAAAAATCCTTTCATTTATTTTATACTTTGCACTTCAACAAAGTCGTCATATGATGAAAGAAGATGTGCAAAATCCCCCCAAAAAGTTGGAAACCATTGCCAACCATCTTGATAATCTATTAAGTGTAATGACATTGTTTACATGTCTCGAAATTCCCTCAAATATGAAGTTTTACTGCTTTTCTTTTATATTATTTGAGTGAATATCTTTGTGTTCAAGAGAGAAACAGGGAAGGACATTTCTATGTATCCATATTAAATAAAGCAGAGTATGAAGGACCTCTTTAAAAAAATCAATTCGACTGGACTGGAAAGAAAATCAGTAAATAATTACCTAGTGAAGAATGATAATCAGCATTCAGCTTTCCCTCTATGCTGTAGTCTCAAATCTGTAATTACTTTTGTGTAACTTCGCTCGAGAGGCCTGGAAATATGAAATCAAAATGGCTCTTTAGTTCCACTGAGTGACTAGAAACGCTTTCCTGTCATAATCAACATCCAAACCATGACCAGTATAAAATGACTGATGGTGTAAAAACAGCTAAATAATAACAACAATAATGGCAAACTCTTTATAAATTGTGTTTGTTTTGAAGGAATAATCAATGTATTGGCATCACATTCGACTATTTGTTTAACCTGAAACTCACTAAACTAATCACATCCAATCATTTCATTGCGTCTTTCCAAATTCAACAAGTAATTAGTTCATTTTGGGATCTACAATTTGTTCATCGTGTTCTTTTTCCTCACTAAATCTAACTGAGTACAGCTACCACTTTGAAACAAATAACACATAATCATCTGCTTGCCAAAAGAGGCTGGTATAAAAATCAACAGTGGATGCCCTTTTCAGTTGGCTGGGCCTCTTATAGGACATACTTCTGGCTCCCCTCCCTGATTAATCTAATCTGCAGCTGCACCAGTTCGCCTTTGTTTAAGGAACCCTGCAGTTTAACGCATCCTGAAATTGTTCACACCTTGCCTCCCATCCACAGCCCCTGTGACGAAGCAATCAACACAAAGTCATGCTGGGAAAAATATGCATACCACCCTCAAGTAGTGGGTCGTTTATGTTTATGATCATTGCTTCTTACCAGCAAATTACCACCGTGGAAATAACACTATTCACAATATTAGAACAGAACAAACCCTCTGCCATGTCACAAATTGTGAAGGTACGCTGTGTTCACTTGCTGCCTACCACTTAGAGAAGAATAATATGCAGATAAACCTGGTCAGCTAATTACAGTAATGATAGCCAAATGTTCAGAGCGGTGCGGGCAGATAATCATTGAAGCATCACAACTTTGACTGAGCAGTAAATATGCTAATTTCAATCAGAAGTAAATGGAGGCTTATTTTTATTCCCCTACTGTTTTCCATGCCAGTTAACGAAATGCAAAAAACACTGCATGCTAATCTAGCGTACATCAACTAAATACTCCTCGCTTCATCAGAAAGAGACATTCATTAGACTGGACAGATATTATTGCAGCCCAAGACACCACGGGCATTTTAAAGCTTTGTTTGGCACGGCAAGATGTAGAAGAGCACGTTTTTATTTGCAGCAGGAGCTTTAGGAAGAGAGCTGCATGCAAACACAAACACACACACACACACACACACACATACATACACACACACACACACACCTATGTCCTCTTATAATGAAAGGTCCTCATAAGGAAAGTGCCGATTATTGGTCCTCACATGCATAGCTAAACAAGTAGACACACACAAACACCTGAGAGTAAGTGCTGTTAGGAAACGTGGGGCACTCTGGCAGAAGATGTTGAAGGAACTGATGCTGCATTCAAGTGCTCCAATCGCTGAGCTGTAAACATGACTTTTCACACATTCAAGTGCTGCCAGTGGAACATAATAACATAATTCAAGTAATTATTCAAAGTGTTTCTGTACGGTGTTTGATGTTTTACTTGAGATGGTAATGGTGCTGCTTTGCACAACAAAAGAGACGATGCAGAAAATGGATCACAAAGGAAACGTCTAAATATGTAATAAACAAAGAAACACGAACATAAAATAATAAATCATGACACTCTTACATTATTTTACCTGTCACACCTACCTTTTGGCGTCTCATCACCCCAACTCACCTCTGTATTAACCTGTTTCCTCCCAAAAAAAACTCATTTCCATGTGCACTCCAAACATTGCTATAAACACTTTAAGAGTAATTTACCCTTCCTACTTTGATTTCCCCCTGGGATTCAAACCAACTATGTCCCTCTGCCCCTCTCTAACCTTCAGGCTAAAGCCGGAACAGTTCCTTTGATCCCACCTTCCATCCTCCATCCTCCCTGTGTGTCTGCCTCCCTGTGTGGCTGAAGGACAGGATCATGAGGCCTTGGGTGAGAGACTCTCTGACATTTTGACACATTTCTTTGACAAGGTGAAAATATCTGCTGAGGAAAGACTAGGACCCCCCCTCTCCCCTCCACTCCGCTCATCCTGTTTCCACTTACTCACCCAGCTCACGTCTTGAGTGACAGCAAGGCACAGTGACACACGTTTTACATATAATGTGAAATGTGACGGAAGACAGGGGGACATAATAGCTTCAACTCCTTCAGGGGAAGAGTGGCGGACAGGGGTGTGCAAGTGTGTGTGTGTTCAGGGTTGAGGGTAGTGGAACATCTCGTCTGGGGGCCCCAGAATTGCCAATGTAATTCCAGCATGCAAGACTGCTCCCAGTGTGCCTGGTGAGTGGCTGCAAACACAGCTGCAGCAAAGGGAAATGGACTCTGAGATGTGAAGCTGTCATCATCGAGGCCATAAATCTCACAAATACAAATCCCTCCGTCAGTTCGTTCTGTTTCCAGGCTGCACTCACTCTGCAGAAAAGGCTTTTTTCTTAGCTTGGTGGGGGAATTTTGCAGAAGAGAGTGCAGCAGAAAAAAAGGCTACAGTTTGTACCAGAAATGAATTTTAAATTAGACCAGCCGTAAACAGCTCTGACATCAGAAATGACTTGCACCAGCTGGCACAATGCAAAGCACAGGTAACATGATTAATAGATCTGGGTAGAAAAAAGTGTGTGTGTGTGTGTGTGTGTGTGTGTGTGTGTGTGTGTGTGTGTGTGTGTGTGTGTGTGTGTGTGTGTGTGTGTGTGTGGTCAATGTTCATGAATTCATTGTTTGATTCAATCCAGACACACACTGTTCACACACACACACACATACACATACACATTGCACGCACGCGTAAAACTAACCATACTGGCTGGTAGGCGCGCACACAAACACTTTGACACACACTTGTCTGCATTGGCAATTTCGCAGTCACACTGGGAACCAGCAGCGGCGGCTGCAGCTTTGTAGGCAAAGAAAAAACTAACATTTTCTTTCCTCCGTAAGCTGTTCACAACTCCGTCTGCTTTAGGAAATAAAATGAATATACAGGGTATGTACGGGCTGCTGCCTGCCTCAAAACTGCTGTTAAAGGGCTGAGAAAGGACGTTCAAGCATCTCCAGAGTGGAGAAAATCCGGCGAGCACCGCGGCTTTATTACTGTCAGTCCCCCATCAGATCATATGCGGTCTTTCTGTGTGGTCCTTTAAAACGCAGCAGCCTCCCGGCTCTGTCCGGGACCCTGTAATTCCTCCTTCACATCAACAGAACGGGCTTATAAAATAAATATCTCATCATGCAACTTTCACCCAAATCAAGTGAATAAGGACTCGCCAAGGAAGAGTGGCAGTAAATGAGCATGACGCTCAGACTGATAAGAGCTCTAACAGGAGCTGCAGCGACCACCCGCAGAACAACGCATCCATTCTGCACAAGTTCATCCACACTGAATTATATTCCAAGTGTTGTTCAACTTACCAATAAGAGCCAGTTGCAAGAAGTACAGTCCGAGGAAGTCCATTATGGAGTGCGACATTAATTCAAATGGATGAAATCCCTGGCGCGATGATGTGCGAGAAATAAAAACCCTCTGTTTGTTGAAATGGCACCGAAATTAAGACCGAAAGAATCGCAGCTATTTCTCAAGTGATGACTGGTCACTTACGCCGGAATCCACAGCATAGCATGAAAAAGCAGCAGCGGAGCAGAGCCTCATTTTTCAACAGTCAAACTTTTGTCATGGAGGAAAAATGGGTTACAGCTGCGGCGAATCAAGCCAGCGGTTCCAAATCAATGCAACACCGAGGGGTGGAGAGAAAACAGTTTCTTCCTTAGGAGGGATAAATCTTGCGCGTATTGAACATCCCTGGCCGTGAGATCGGTCCGTCCTGAGCGGCTGCTTCCCTCTCGAATTCGCCTCCACCTGCGCACCGTCTGGAAACTGCGGATGAATCACAGGGGCGCGTTGCTTTGCGCACTCCGACCTGCGAGTCACAGCGTCCCTGGGATCCTCTGCTCCCAGGCGGGTCCCAGCCCAGCTCGTTTAAAAATCCAATCTTGGCCAAAGTTGAAATAGGACAAGTTAAATCGATAGCCTATTTCATAGGGCCATAAAAATGGAAACAATAAACCTGCACAGAATGGTGCAGAGTATGGGAGGGTATCCACACTTCTCTGGAAGTAGGTTATTCCGTCCTAAAAAGAGCAACTACCACAATCAAGTTGCATGAGAATCATTGATTTGGAAGAAGTTGAGAAAATATTTTAGGCAGGCAGAGCAGACAGTGAAAACAGAGCCAGACTGACTCACAGTGTCTGTGCCTCTTAATGGTAAAAATGAAGAGACCATCTTGCAGCCAGCATGGTGTGTTTGAGGCTACCTGCTGTCTAATGTGCTCACGCTGGTCTCCTTTCAGAGGAACAAAGTATAATCTATTTCCATCTGGGTTTTGGGGACAGCGGACTTGATTGACGTTCAAAACAAACTGTACTTGTATTATTTTCAGACATACCCTACTTTTCATCTGTATGCATATTTTGTTTGCCATACACCAGGAAATAATTGGATTTAGCCTGAAGCAGCAGCACTCCATAAATCATGGAGAATATTTAAATTCTTCATGCTAACAGCTGTTGTGGCTGCTTTTTTTGTGTGTTTTTTTGGTCAAAGCCTGAATTATTTTCCAGCATTTTCCCTCACACTCCTGATGAGAAATTAATGTTGAACAGTATCTCGGTTGGGAGTTGTCTTGCCTCCTCAAGCTTGTTTTTTTTACAGGATCTCGGGGACACTTTCATCCAAACCCTTTTTTGTGCAGTATGAAAAAAAAGGCTGACACTCACAGAGACGTGGGAAGGATCATACTCATTTCTAAAGAATAAGCTGCACAACCTTAGACACTTACAAACTTCTGTTCAGTGTTTTATTTTTTTTCGAGAAAGAGTGGGCAGTGTGTTCCTCTCAGGATTTGCTTATACTGAGACACTATGAAGGTTGAGAGGAGAAAAGCTGCAGCATTGTTCTGTACACTTCTATAATTTTGGCATTTGTCTTTAGCCTGAAACCCACATTGAATTACTCTCTGATGGCGAAACATACACTTACAGTATGATGTGTTCTATCTATTCATTGCACCATATTTAAATACAGTGATTACTTTGCTACTTACTGGCTAAATCTTGAGGATTTGAGCAAACAATAAAAGATTTGAAATGCTGATCACTTATTGACATTTTCTCGGCATGCCGGTGTGTTGTCCCCACAGAAAGGACAGCAACAGTTATTAAGTACCAAGCTTAAAATGACAACGTTCAAGTCATCAATCCCATTTCTTATGTCGGGAGCAAAGGAGGAAGTCTGGTGAACATATGAGCCACAAAGTCTGCATGGTGACGAGGTTAGGTTCAATGGATCTAAATTGTTACCACAGTTGAATTGCATTACTGAGAGGAACATGTTTACACAGTACTCTAATGTGCACGTTTCATTAGTCAGATTTTAGGATTTATCAAATGTGTAATATACTTGTGTTTTGTGTTCAGTGGTTCGGTAATTAACTTGTTTTTGCATTTTGAGAGGTTTGCACTTGCCATGTGAGTAACATGAAGGACAATTGAGTTAATCTTCACTTGAAACATCTTCGAGGCCAACAAACAACAATGTTATTTACTAGCAAGTGTTCCTTAACCATCACCCTGTGGTTGTCATTGTGGCTATTATAACAATGGTCCACTAAAACGCACACTATAATATTTCCCTCAACCCAAGCCACCTAACATCAACTAAAGCATAAATGAAATGTAGTTAAGCTGACAGTTAGGAAAGCTCTCCTCGTTTCCAAACACTTGGTGTCAATAGCAGTTATCATACCAAATAACAGTTTCATGTTTGGCTGTCAGGATGAATGAGCCGGATGTCCTTATATTCCATGTTGTGTTAAAGCGAGGATATTCATAGCATAGCAAAGTGCAGATTTAACAAGAAGGAACACAGAGAATATTCTTTTCTCACAGTGAAACCAGAGGGGGAGTATAAGTCTGAGGTTTGGATTTGTACCCTGGCGGTGATCCAGCAGCGCCTCCACAGAGCAGCTCCACAGCAGCAGCAGCAGCTGGTGGTTAACTGCCTTGCTCAAGGGCAAACTGCCTACCATTGCAGTGGGAAGGCAGAACAGTCTTTATTCAGGTCTCCAAAAAAGGTTCACCTATAAGGTTATGAAAGCACAAGCTAGCAGGACCCCTCTCCAAACACCCTTGAATGATAGTGCCAAATAAGATTACATATTGATTCCCAAACCCTTTCCTTTGAATCAAACGCCCCACTGCCTGTTTTGGATCGAATCCCTCCAGAGCTTTCTTTCCTGTGTGTCTGCCTCTGTCCCACTCTGCTTCCCTCTCAGAGACTTGAAAAGCATTGCCCTCAACATGTTTACGATGTGACAGCATAATGCTGGAGAGAATGTGGGACAGGCTCCTGCTGGGTTGGTCATGAAGCAGCAGAGCGATCTTACCACGGGCTGATTTGGAGGTGTTAATGAATTCAAATTAATGCCTGAGCTGTTGTTTTTTTGTGTGCCTCTGCCTGCTGATGCAGTCTCTCTGAGACACATGGCAAAAGAAATGAGAGGGAGAGTCAGTGAGGGAAAAGACGGAGAGAGAAAGAGACAGTATTGACTGGCAATGGAGCTGATTCAAACGTTAGAACAGCTCTCAAGGCTGCGGCACATAAAGACCTTCTGGGAAATGGAGGTACAGTTACATGGTAATGTCAGAAGGCAGGCTGCAGCGCATCACTCTGCTCTCTGCTTCTCATATCTTCAACCTGTCTCTTTCACCCCTGTGTGTCTCATCTTGGTCATATCAACAATGCTGATGCTTTTCATCAATGCATCATTCTAGGAATTATAAGTAACACTATATGATTCATGACCTAGTTACACAACAGTGTAGAGTACCTTCAGGGCAGCGGCATATTATCTCTCTCATAGGGATCATGTTTGACCATTTAGGCTAACATTTAATGTGCTGCTGACCTTCTCAGCTGAGGTGGTAATCCTAATAACGGCAGTGTATTGTAGGTCAGAAGCGATGAAGATGCATGCGTTTAAACGTCATCGCTATAGTATAACATTGACAAGAAGATACTTGGAGAATCCATTTATTACTGAATAAAACTAATGTCCTGAAATCAGCATGTTGATGTCATGTGATTCCATGTGAAAGAGAGGGGATGCAGATGTGCAGACAGAAGGGGTAGAAGAAGTAAATCTCATACTTAAGTACAAGTCACAAAACTACAGTGTAGAAATACTCTGTTACAAGCTAAATTCCTGATTTCAAAATATTAAGCATGAAAATGAAAGTACCAAAGGTAAAAACACTCATTATGCAGAATGGCCAATTTTAGAATAATATATACTGATTAATAATGGATATTGTATAATAAATATGCATTACTGTGTTCATCACTTCAGTCTTGTACGTGGTAAAGATGTTTGTTTTAATTATCTGATATAATGCTGGGTAGCTTAACCCAACATTAATAATCATCATTTATTGGTTGATTTATATTTTGTATTAATCATTAAAGACAGCAAAGTAGTTAGTAACTAAAGCTGTAAATAAATGTAGAGGAGTTGAAAGTAAAACATCTGCCTGCAATATGTAAGAGAGTAAATGAATGAAGTAGCATAAAGTAAAAATACTAAAGGAAAGTACAAGTACCACAGTGTTGTACTGTAATGAGTAAATGTACTTCATTTTATTCCACCACTGAATGGCAGTGAGATGTGTCTTGTTGAAATGTTAAAAAGGTTCTTCTCTTCAACTTCCTAATTGTTGTTTTTACTCTTAACAATATCCATTGGTATCTGAGCCTAATGTAAAACACAACCAGCCACAGCTGGCCAGTTGTTGCAGTCCATTGTCTAACAGCCTGAGGCAACTGTGTGTGCATGGCAAAATGCTACACCAGAACCCCTTAATGAATACTACCAGCTTCACAATTCCTGTAATTGTTACTCAAAATCAATAGCTGATTTGCATTTCATGTTGGTGGTGTTGGACTATAGCTAAGTATTCTTTTCATCAGCTCGCTGTGGTCCTCGGTTCAGTTCATAACGCTTTAAACTTCCTCCCCTTCGGCAGAATTACAGCAGAAATAAAAGCCTGTGGAGTGGCACTGAAAGCCCGGACTGATGGCACTTTCTTGGCCGTCACACTGATTTTGTCCCATTTGCAAATTCTGTTCCTGCTGTGGGAAATATTACCGAGCCATACTGCTACAAAACATTCCCCATGTATTACAACCTTTAAAGCCTGGGAAGCAGAGCCTGTACGCAGGGATGTGAGAGAGAAACTCAGCATGTCTCATTTGATGCCCAGGCTGTTTGAGTCTCAGCTGATTGAATTTGATGCAAAACAATGAAATGTGTACTGAAAATGTTGCCTGCTGTTAATATACGCTGCACTAACTCTTGTGATAACATATTTAAAAGGAATCCACTGGCACCAGCTAGTGTTCCTGGGATCCAAAACCCAGAACATCATTTTGACCTCTAACTGTGTTACTTTAACAAAGCGGTCGTTCAAATGTTCTTAAAACTCATTCCTTATAAATTCCCCTACCTCATCTTTAATTGATCAGTCAAAGAATAAGTCTACATTAAAGCATCATGAACAAAACAGCATGACTCACAGACGATTGATTAGCTGTTCAGTAATGCATTCTTGAACTGCATTTAAAACAGGATTTGTTAAAGGATCAACAAATTTAAATGAGACAGCTTCTCCAATGATTGATGAAATGACTTATTGCCTTTTCTAAGAGATTTTTTTACACGGTATTAGGATTTGGTCATTACGTGTTTGAGAGAAATGACTGCAAAACCTTGAATCCATTTAGTAAAATGACTGTGGAAAGACTGTAAAGCAATACTTGCTAAAGAATATGACTGTGCTCAGGGCAAGCTTTTTCTCTATAGTCACCTGGGATGGAAATGACTAAACTACATCTATCGTACTCATGTGATTAGGTATAATTTGCTTTTAAAGATATGTTTAAAGAGGTTTCAGTAATTCTGCAAACCTAACAGGACAAAACACATGTTTGACATTGGAAGTTTGTTGCATTACTTGTGAAGAGCCGATATGAAAGCTGCTAACTATCAGGCAAAACACTTAAGTGCGACTCAATGATTTCAGGGTTTTATACTTTTCCATTATTACCATAAGCTTTATTTGTAGAGTACGCTTCAAGGATGAACCTGCTATTTCAGAATAAGTGTATATTGACTACTTTTAGACAACACCTTTAAGGATTGACTTTCTCTACCTCAATTGTAGTTTAGAGGATTTTTAAAGCTTCACTATACGGAAATTAAGTCTCAAATTGAATGTATTCTTTACAAATACAGAAGAGTAAATAGGAAGGGGTTTGTTTATTTGTTGAGACAATTCAAAAGACTCTCTGTGCAGGCGCTAGTCAGGGTTTATTTTAGTTGCGGCTGCTAAACCGGTCAGATAAATGTGTGTTGCTATGACTCGAAAAGCTGCCCGGGAAGGCGCAGCTGCACTCTCCATTGAAAGTAACGGCCTTGTTCGGCACAATGTGGCTGAGTTTGGCTTGAAAGGAGAGTTTGCACCACCTGCAAAGCTGCAGCACACTTTACCTTTTCGCACATTTTGATGCTGAACTTTTACTTGCAAACAACTAGTTTACATGTCATTGCACTTCACCACGTATTACACCTATCCCAAAGATAGCTATTCTTGCATTTGGTTTTTTGTGTAAGCTCCAGACCGCTGGCTAAAACAATGACAGCAGGCAGCGCATTTCAGCGGGAGGTTCGTCATCCAGCCTTTCCCACAACAATGAAAAGCCTTTGAAGATGAAGCTAAATATGAGAAGCCTCCCCTGCAGTGGTACCAATGTACTGCAGCATCAGCTCCTGCTCTTATTGCAGGCGTGAGCTGTAACCAGACACTGGCAGATAAAAAAAAAAGGAGTAGAAGACAGGCTGCCAAATGAGGCTATGCCGTATTCAGGCTTTTTAAAGACAGGCCTGTGGAGTAATTATAATCATACGTGGCCATCACAGTGGGCAGGTGATGAGACGGATGTGTCCAGAAATAAGCGCGAGGCATAAAACACTGAAAGACCCGTATGCCCTTGGCAATTCGTGGCATTTTTTCATGATGTGTTTGCAGTGGCATATTTCAGATGCACAGCAAGGATGCGTGGAAATGGATAAATCAATGAGGCCATCTGGGGAGAGGAAGTCAAGATGAGAAATGGTTTAATGCTGACATTCATTCGACAGTAGCCTCACAGACCTAATTATTCCATTCATTACAGAGAGGTGTGAAAAAAAGAGAAAATAGAGAGAGAGCCTTGTTCCTCTCATGACTCGCATCAAATTTAATTTGCCTTTAAGGAAGTCATAGGTCATACAGTATCTGTGGAAGTGTGTTTATTGGAGCAATTGACAAAGACTTTTCTGATGTGTTTGTTGAAGGTTTTTTTAAACAAAAACATTTATAGTGGTAATGTCTTACGTTGGAAAGTAAATGAGATGCACGTGCAGATTAAGCAAAACGTTAAGTATAGAGTGCCAACGTGTGAAACTAAATAGCCGTGTACTCTGTGACTTCAGCATGTCTAAATTAAGGCCTCTGTTGCCATGAGTATTACTGAATATCATCATTGTCATTGTCTGCCCTCTCCAGCTCACACACACACAGATACACACACACACACTCCTCTCCCTCCCCACTAATCATCTGTCTCTAACAGAACACAATCTAAGATGAATGCATCATTAATACTCCAATACAAATCATTTTCTTTTGCATTTTTCAACGTTAACTTTAATATCTGTTTGCACGGTATAATTTCTTCTCCAGGAATAACCAGAACTGTAATATGAAGTCAATCTATTGGTGTGTGAGCAACACATAGAAATACTGGAGAAGGTCAAAAAACTACCATCACTTTCAGGGTCTCTCGAACAGATTGTACAAAACAAAAGACACAGATTTCTATACCATAATACTATGTTTTGTTATCAAGGATATTTCACACTAAACGTGTTCCTCTCTTGAGTCAGTAAACAGCATTCACCTCTTATGAATGTCTTAATTGCATGATTTGAGGATGAGTACAAATATATATGAATAATAGTTCCACCAAACCACAAAGCAGCCAGCATCAACATTTAACTCTTTAGCATCAACACCTCTAAAACCCTCAGGAGCAGTCACCTGTAAACACACTGCCCAGGGGACGGGAAGGCTTCTTTTCCTGCTCCTGATATCAATAATTACTAACGGCCAACATTACCTCTCACAACGGAAAAGTAAGAGTTGGCTCTAAATCAACTTGTTTGAATAAACCAGGCTTGGTTTTTATTAAGCTATGCAAAGGAGTACTGTATATCCCCAGAGCAGGCTGAAGTGCTGAAAGAGGCAGATGTGGTGCAACAGAAAGCTCTGATGTTTCCTCCAAATTTAATTATTGCTTTCCGTGTTTGCTCTCTGCCCACGAAGACACGGCAGCCAAAAAGTAGAGTCGAAGTTTTATCCGAGGTGAGTTCAGGCGCTAAGCAACAGAGGAGTTTTTCACCAGAAAAGCGAGAAGTGAAGCATCAATTGAGGTGAAGAAAGGGGAAGATATCAGTGTAGTTATTAACTGCATCGTGCATGTATCCTGCCTCGATTTCAATAAGAACTTAAATATTTGGTTTGTTTATTAAAGAGCCAACTTCGTCGTGTATTACATTTAACTTAATATATTTGCATTAGGTAGTTTGATCCATTAGTCTCTAATGGATCAAAAGATACCTCAGAGGGGTTGCTTTTTAGAGCAATTATGTGTGAATGTTATCCTATTTGTGCCACTACCATGTTTTAATACAGATTCTTGATTCGAAAACCACCTAGTGTAGTAACTTAAGTGGTCAGATACAGACAGAGGAGTAAAAACTACAAAATTGCTCTATTATATTTAGTTTACTTTTTATAAAAATGGAAATAAATCAGAGGGAAATTGCCTGGAAATTGTACAAAAGTATAATACTTGACTAAATGTAATTTTGACCATGGAGTTTTGCTGCTTTCATTTTAAGGACTTACTTTATGCCAATCAGAATTTGACTTAATACCAATTTTACTCTCTATTTTACTGCTATCCAGTTCTGTGTGATGTTAATGCAAGAGAGATTTCTTTAAAAGTATTCTTTCAAATGTTCTGAGATATAACAATGCAAGCTCAGACAATAATTATTCATAAAATCCTAGAAAAAAGATTGATTTAAGACAAAACCATTAGACTTTATCTTCAAACTGAATTCCTTCATTTATCTAGTCGACATTATTAAAAAATAAATAGCTTGATATGAGTTCAAACATATGAACTCCAAATAAATCTCTGCTGACACTAATCTCTCTCGGAGCATTTATCCAGGGAGGGTTGATTGAGCTCTCTGCTTCACATGCATACATATACATTCCCAGCAGGGAGCCAGCCAGCATAACCAGTGTCGTACTGGTGAGCCCTGAGCAGCTGCAGCGGAGCAGCGCAGGGTTGAGGCCATGTCGACGTTAGTGTTGAATCAGTCATTAATTTTCCTCCCCAAGTCTCCCGCTGCTGCAAGACTTTCTAAATATCGACTCTCCGGTCACGATTCTGTTTCTGACAACGCTCCTGGAAGTTCCTATTCTAGTACACATCTCAATTTCAATATCTAAAAATGATCAATCTAACTTAGTGCTGACCTCTGCATAGTTTCTGTGTGTCGTGTTGTGTTGAGGTAGCACCGCCTTGTCTCTATGCTCTTTAAAAAGTGTGTGAGTACAGAATGATGCATCAAGAATAGTTCCTAACAAGTTTTAGGGATTACTGCAGTCGAGTGCATTCTGAAGTGCCGGATGAAAATGGCTCACAAAATAGTCTTAAAACATTCCGTAACGTAAGTTTTAAGAGCCTGCAAAAAGCTGTAAGAAAATATTCACCCACTACAAAATTAAAACAGCAAACAAAGGACTCTAGCATGTGTGGGCCGAATATACACTGTAGAAATGAGAGTAGAAAACTGATAATGCAGTTAGCACAGTACAGAATCTTCCTCAAATACAGATCTTATCCTATCTGTTTAGCAACAGGGTAAGGATTTGCTTTAAGATAAAAATCATTACAGATTCAATTTTCCTAAATCGATGTCAAAGTTCTTTAAAAAGGAAACGTTTATTACAGAGGCTTTCAGCTACCTTAAGGACAACCGTCAAGCTGTCCTCACTTTCAATTCACAACACATGGCTACGCTTCTTTTCTTTTACATAACCAATCAAATGTCAACAGGTGAGCCCTTTTTACTGAGATGCTTATGGCAGACCCTTATGACGTGTTGCAGTTTGATCTGTAAGATGCAGGCTACTGTCGTTAGCATTGATGTCAATTTCCCAAAATTAACATCTTTGGATGCTTCTGAGCTCCTCTGTCTTCAAATTAAGTGACAGGTGCTATTTTTCTTCGATTGTTTTAATGATTCAATGTTCGTTTAAGTCAGTTTCAACTAACTCTCGAGTCTTTTAGCCCCGCAAGGTGACAAGAAAAGCTTGCTAAGTAACATAATGATAAGCAATGTTGGATTGTGTGTGTGGGATTTACTAACCTGAGATAAGACGGAGTAAAATAAAATGGTTTTCCTAAAGTTAGTTAAGATTTTCATCCATTATACCAAATAATCCTATCTTAGACTCATTCTAGATACCCGAGGGAATAAGGTAAGTTTCAAAGATACAGAATATTAAGAGGGGTTGATATGTGGGATGTCAAAGTTTAGGAAACTGCAGCAGAACATGAATAAAATGCAGAAGAACCAAGTGTTTATCTGATAGGCTTAACTGATTTAAGTGTGTATATATTTCCCTTTGTTAGCGAAGATAGAAATAATGTCAGTATAGACACGTGCAACAGTGGTATGAGTGGAACCGTCCGTACACATTGTGTATGGTGAGTCTGCACGGTTTGAATTGGTAAGCGACACGTGCAGCTGTTCATTACAAAATCTAGAAGAACAATTATAAAATATTCAGATGTCCTTCTCGTTTCTGGCGACGGGTCTGGGCCTTGGCGAAGTTGGCCAACTGGACACAATCCAAACCGCGCTTTCTGAAGAGTGAAGGCAAAACCCCCAGGAACGAGAGAGGAGTGAAGATGGCTGCAGTACAGGCCTGGCAGAGCATCAGCACGGAATATAGCAGGTGCCTGCTAAGGTCAGGCTGCAAACCGTTTACGTCACACACTAAAAAAAGGAACGAACACCCAGGGTTGTGATGAGGTGAGGATAACTAGAAGTAGACAAGATGTGTTGCACACCCTCGCACAGTATGTATTTCTATTCTTATTAAGATGACCTTTCAGCACTCAAGTCCTCAGTGACGCAAATTTAAAAGTAAAAGTGGTAGAAGCAGCAGTTCATAAAAAGACCGTAAAAGAAATATAGCAAAAAATGCTGCTTCTTAAAACTTTAGAGATGTTTATTGCCCATAACTTTTTTTGGTTATATTTAAATGTGAAAAATACGCATATTTATATTTCTAATTGGTAGTACAAGATTAAAATCAGCTCTATATAAAATAAAAATCAGTGCAGTGGATTTTCATTCACATACTAAATGAGGACAAATATTTATATATTTCTTATTGTTTAACAGATTTTGATCTGATGAACTTCTGATGTAAGCTCAATGTTCAAATTCTTTCTATTGCAGTGTTCATCCCATATATGCAGTATCAAATGTCATTTTCTGGATCACATTTTACATGTACTTGTCTGGAAGCAATAAATAAATAAATGACTGAAATTGCAGCGAACTTAACATCACTTCCGCTCTCACTTCTGTATTTAAACTTAAACATACAGTATGTGTAAGTGCAGAAGGAAAGTGAGCACGTCACCTATGCCACTTCAGCAGTAATAATGAGCATACCGTATGTTCAGTTCTCAACATTAATGATGCTGATCGAAATGTGATGCAGACGTGTGTGAGTGATTTCTATAGCCAGCCAAGTGAAGTGCATGTTGAAAAAAACATGTGCCTTTGGGAGAGTGATATCTTATTTAAATTATCATGAAACTTAAACCATTTAAAGGTCATGAACTTCTCATTAACCATGAGGATTTGTATCACCCTAGATTCAGTCATGAGGCTCTCTGGGGTTTGTTGGCATTTAAGTGTGGACACAATGTAATTAAAAAGGAAAGATCACGCTGGAAAACTGACTGAAAGGCAACGGAAATCTCTTAATATCTGAAAGATGTTCTAACAACATCATATATAGATTTCATTGAACAAATAAACACCCAATGTGACTTATCTCCATGTGAATGTGAAGAATAAAGCCTGTGAGTGTGCCACATTAAGTAGAGTAGGCCATAGTAGTTCAGTTTGATCGTGAGAGAAGTATGCAGGGGAATGCAGTGCAAACAAATTGGGCAACATAAGAAAAGAAAAACATGATGCTGAATAATAAATATGTTATTTAGCAGTGGTGTGCAGCTTTCAGCGGCACACTAATGAGCCCATCGGAGGAGAAGAAGTGTGGATGAGTAATGGGTTAGTGCTGACGCTCATTGGACAGCAGGCTCACTGAGCTGATTGTTCCATTCATTACGGAGATGAGGAGGAGAGCCTTGTTATCAGCGTCGCCACACTGATCCCTCTATTTGTTTTTATAATTAACTTTTGACCATAATCGCACTGAATTACGTCCACAGACACGCTCGCAAAACTCAAACCTTTGTGATAATGTGTCATAAATTGCGTGAAGAAATTGCGTTTATTTTCCGTTAAGTGTGCTGCTGCGTAGGTCAATGGCATTAAGGCTGCATTGAGTCTGCAGGAAAATGCATTAAGATGCAGTTACTCTAAAGGCCCAGCAAAACCAGAATTACATTAATATGGGATGTTTCTGCAGGTCATGATTTATAACCCAGTGCGAGCATTCAATACATGGCAAGAAGCAGTTTGACCTTAACGTAACGTAGGAGAAAGTAAGGGAGGCCATTGCATATGTCCACCACACACCTGCACTCAATATTCCCCTTTTTAATTATCATTACCCCAATGTTTCCCTAACATCATTATGTTCTAGTGGCCTAGCCCCACAGAAAAACATAAATGTATATTATGTCTTTATAGAACAAGGCATCTGAAAAAGAGAAAGATGATTTATGCCTTATTTGAGTTTATAGCTCATTTCCACCTGCATACCCTGAGCAGATAAACACATAACAGTCAACAAACCCTGAAAAATCCATGGTTCCCCGATGGATTAAAAGAGAGGTTTTTGATAAATGTGTTCATTGGTGAGCCTTAGACATGCTTGTAGGTGGATTTTGTAACATAGCCAGGCTAAAAGACCAAATTGGCTGTTTATCAGATCATTCTTTGTGATTTAAAATTGATGACCGTTGTAATCGGTGCACCCTGAACCGTAACCTCTCAGCTGTTATATAACTTTTAATTAAAGTAGTTACAAGGGTTAGCAGAGAACTGAAGTATATTTAGGGCCATGATTGACAGGTGGTTCTTCCAGCAAAGGAAATATATATCAATCCTGTCCCTGCGACTTAAAGTAACAACAAAGGACCCTGAGTTTACATCACTGAAATCTACCAGATATATCTTAAACTCTCATAGACATCCATAGGTTTCCAGGGATCCAATACGTCAAGCTCAATTCCAGGAGAATGTGCATAACATCAGGCACCAGACATCTAAAATATTTCAATTTGATGTAATGCTGCAGGCGTAAAAACACAGTATCTTGGGTGTGAATACTTAGCTCACTGTCAGCATTTTACAGCACTCTGTAGCTTTGATTAAATGCTGCCACCAGCAGTTACAGAGTAGCTGAGATGCTGTTGTGCAGTCAAACATTTTTCAGTTTCTAAAGAAGCATGAGTCGAATCCAAAGTAAATCATGAGTTTAGAAGATGTGAAAAAAAGAGAGTTGAGTTTGAGCGTCCGTCCAGACTGCCCTCGAGTCATCCAGGGTCTGCATGCAATAAGATATCAACATGTACCCTCTAATACCCCCTGGCATTGTTTCCCTCGGTGGGTTTGTATTACATTGTCAGAGCTAGTTACCCGCACTGTCTGAATTTTTCCTTACCTGTCTAACTGATCCAAAGTAAAAGAGGAAAAGAAACGCCAGACTTTGAATAAATCGCCCAAACATGTCTAAAGTGAATGTGGATTTGAGTTTTTCTACCACCGATGCTTAAGCACCACATTGGAGGAAAGCATCGACTGAACAGCAATTTCACAGCACTTGCTCATAGTCAGAGTGTTGGAAAACCATCCTTTTGCACTTTTGGCATTGTGTGGCTCAAATGTAATTGCTGCATACAATGGAGTAAGACCACTTAGAGAACCATGAAGATTATGGGTCTTTCTTACGATGTCAGAGTATATCTCAAGGAAGCAAAGTGACAGCGTATAAAATCAAGTGCACTCCGCTCTCCTCTTCCCGATATGCACGGACCATTTCATTTGTAATGAAGCCCGTGGCTCTCGCACCTAAATGAATTACAGACTTCTGAACCATGAACGGCAGAAAGAGTTAAAAGGTGCAGGGCAGCCTCGCGCTCATGAAGACGTCCCTGTAATTAAAAGATCACAGGTTAGATCCCCAGAGGAGGAATACTACCTAAAGTGTCCTTGAGAAGCACTCAAAACTATTAAACCACTCAAAAACATCCTTTTATTCTCAGAAAAACGCCTCAAACACAGGAAACGCTGACACTTCAGCTTCAGCCAGGGTGTCCTACAAAGACTGGCCCTTCTTTGTCTACATTAATTATTACATTTTAGCTTCATAATTCCCATTTTCAGGGAAAAATAAATACAAATATTAATATAATTGTGTCATCTTTTCAGTCGATCTCCTCGTTTCATACCAAATCAAATAAACATTACTTACTAAATGTTGTGTAAAACAGTTAGAAGGCTTGTAAGATACCACTAATACAGGACTATATGAATTTAAGACATTTTTTAAACCACATTCGTGAGGATTTGTTTAGCATATCAATGTGAAAAACAGTGCAGTCTTAAAGAACGTAATATCTGGCAACGGCATTCAATTACAATCCATTACAAACGATCCATTTATCTATCTTCAATAACCTAAACCTCCCTATAGATGGAGAGTATCGATCTTTGGATAACTAGCTACAGATAGCAATCTCAATACACTATCATTTCTGCCTGCTAAATGTATCATATTCTTCTGGTGCATCAGCGATCAATACATGTGTTGTAGCTTTACAGATAGGAATTGTAATGGCAATGCAGCTCTGCAGCCTCCTGCACATTCAGCTGCAATAGTAAAACACCGTTTATGTCCTTCTCTTATCTCTGTTTGCTCAGGAATAGTCGAATGCAAGTGTGTCATCATGAGTGAAACATACTGCCCCGGCCTTACCACCCCTGCCAGTCGCACCTGACCTCCCCCCCCACCACCTTCCACAGACACCCTTGAGAAGATTAGGTGGTCACTTTCCTGTTTCATTTGCCTCTGGTCATGCAAGGCTGAGTCAGTGTCTCCGGCCGTCTCCCTACACTAAATCAAAGACGGAGCCGAGCGCCCAGCCGTGGCGGTGACTCCTTTTATGATTTTCTATAGGAACCCCGTCACTGAGAGGAGTGAAATGTGTGGCCACTGAGACTTACAGATCCTGCGTGGGGTCACAGGGGCCCGCTCGCCTTGTGAATCACCCTCACAAGTGCCAGTCCCTACTTTCCATTTCACTGAATTGTATCGTTGAAAACCTCATTAAGCAGCGACATTAGAGAGCTTAGTGTTTATTCTGCTCAACCTCCTCTCGGTTTGTTATCAAGCTGTGACAGTTCCATTTGCAGGTGTTAGATACCGCTTGTGCATCCCCTCTTCTCTCCCTCCCTTCTCCTCTTTCTCTCTTCCTCATTGCAAACATGACAGAGAGTGTCACCAGCCGCTGATTTGCAATTTTGTGCAACCCCAGCTGATGTTAAAAAGAGCAAGTTGGCTCCATAGTTTGAACTGCATTGCAGCAAAATAATTTTATGAAGTGCCCTAAACCACAAAACAGACAGTCATGTGGGGGAGTTTCAGCATTTGCATGAAAGCCCTTCCACATTCTTCAAACCGACATCAGAAAGACTTTAATGCAAATCTGTGGCGCTGTCAGGTTACTCAGAGTCACGCTCTGCCTATTGAGATATACATGACCACAAACACTTTCCATGGTAGAGACTAAATATTCCGTGCAGCTCAGAAGGCAGCAGAAGAATTATTCAAACCCTGTGTTGACACCGCAAGTTATACAATCAACAAGTCAGTGAAAGACAATTCATTTCTGGAGATAAACAAACTGAGGAATCCAGTCAAGGACTAGATAACCATCAAGCTTGTTATCACAGAAAAGTTTGTCGTTGTGGAACTTTTCACCTCATCTCAAGTGCCAATCACGTTCCGGTGCAAAATGCCTCACAAATATTCATAATTCACAATGTTGTAAGATTGATAATTACACGAGAGGATGCCCCTGTGGCTATTTCATGTACCAAGTAGCTTTCTCTTTGAGGAATGTGTTGAAATAAGGAACCAACTATTTACTTATAATTTAATCTGATTTTGTGCCAAGCAGCTCTTTTCTGCTTCTCAAATGTGAGGATTTTCACGTTTACTTTGAACTATGTGATGTTAAACTGATTATTGTTGTGGTTTAAACTGATGATCTCATAAAAAAGGAAACTTTAGATTTCAAGTTGGATTCTGGGACATGGTGAAGGTGTTTTCTTACTGTTTTGGATAAATTTATACCCAAGAAAATTGAAGGGAACTTATTGAGTAGCGGCTCTACGGGTAAATAATACTCTCTGACAAAAGTAAAGTGGGAAATGACCCAGGAGTATAACATTTAAGAGCTAAGATAAGAGCTGTTCAAATGTTCTCAATGCTAATCCAATGCTTTCTGGTCTCCTTAAGCATAGTCTACACTCTAGGGAAGGAGATACAGTCGTCCCATAATTTTAAGGGCAGACCTACGTCAATAACATTTCGTCACATAAATATGAAGCATAGTGTCAGTGTAGGTTCCTACGATCTTCATATCTTTCCCTAAACTCTCTAGTTTTCTATCGAGGATAAGGAAAAGTGGTTAGGAAAAGACGTGAAGCAACTATTGGGGACTATTCTACAGCAGCCCTTGACTGCGAAGGAGCTACTTAATTATCAGCTGCAACAAAGGTGATGTTTAGATGCTAATCATAGCAATGAGAAAAAAAACAATCCCACAAAAGAGACTGTTAAAAAAACATGTCTCCTCTCAGGGTGTACAGCTGTTCAGAGCAGCCAGCTCCACCAGTGAATGTGGTGTCACGCTGCCAGATGTAGAGGTTGTTTAACCACTGAAAAAATCTATAAAGTCATGTTACAGTTAAGTGCTTTGGTTAAAAGTACATTATGAGCATTTGATTATGTCGGTCAGTTCGACGTTACACAACCCCACACACCTGTGGCGAAATGGGAGGCGTGTGTTTGTCTACAGTACTCAGCCTCGCTGTGCAAGGTCATAAATATTCATTTAGCATCTATCAGCCTTAAGGGATTAATTCCAGTAGGATGGAAATAAAATGTACAGAACACAAAACCTGCACGATTGGCATGTTAAGTCCATCACATTCTGTAAAGTAGCAGGTATTGCCCACAGGAGACTAATGGCTTATTATCAAGGATCCCTGGAGGGTAGCAGACCTGCACCTCCACCAGCACAGCTTCCATTAATGCAAGGCAGGTTTAATTCAAGAGCACATTCTACAAAACGCACCTGCTTTAAAAGTAAAATCACTGACATTAGGGAGACAAACATCCTACGCTTTCGCTCTTTTATTTTCGCAGAGAGCCACCTTCAAGACTGAGGCTCTTGTTGTGATAAAAGGCTTCTCTCTGCTGTGCTTTTTAATTTACGTAGTTGACACGGGTGCTTTTTGTGTCTTGACATTCACGCTGTTAATTGTCACAAAGCTGCATGAGCCACATTTTTTCTGAAAAATGTGTGGAAATACTAAAATAAAAAATAGGTGCTGAAAGGGGGAATTACGTACAACAACAACAACCAGGCTAATGGTTCCAACATGCTGCCTCAATACAAGGGCGTTTAATTCAGCGTCCTTGTTAAAGCACAAGTACAAACAGGCTCATCATTAAACAGCTGCTTTCAAGTGATTCACATTTACATTTCAATCTAGATCATTAAGCAGAGGCACTGTAATCCACATCATGTTTTCACAGAGAGAAATCAGCATTAAGTGTACAGCACACGCTTCAAAATAACAGGTTTGTTGTTTACCCTCTGACACCAGAACAGAACTCACAACACAACGCTGCTGCAGTGGAGCCACAGCGGGGGGAAAGCACATTCAACAATACAGTCGAGAAAAACCTATTTTGACAGCAGCCAAAATAAAACACTATATGTGGTTTGATGCAGTGGAAAGGACATTAAAACTGAAAATGTCAGTTTTTGTTATTTGTTCTGCTGATGCTTTCCTCCAAAGAAGAACACCATCAGTGCCCAACAAGTGTACCTACCTGCAGTATGACATGTTGAGTTGAATAAAGCTTTCCAGATGCTGTGGTTATTATAAACGTGAGCAGGTTGAATTATAGAGAGAAACATCAGCACAAAACATCTGCCTTTAACCCAGGAGACTAGGGCTGTTGACCAAATATAAATTGGGGTACATCTAATTGTATACCACAGTAACAGCACATACAATGATAAAGTAATAGTTCCATAAAGGGTTTAAAATAACCATAAATACTTTATCATATTTGATTATTTCCTTATTTTATTTGCATCATATGACACAAAATGCTTTAAAGTCCATTCAAATGTATAAAGGTTTCAAGATAAATAGCAACCTGACTTTATTCAGGGTGTAATAAAGCCATATCAAAATTTAAGAAAACCCAAATGTATTCTGAAACAAAAAACTACTGCAGTGTTTGCTCATCTTTCATTACCAAAAGCTGAGAAAAAGAATACTGTGCAAATGGCAGGTTGTCAAATACCCAAAGTTTTTCCTCGTTCAGATATAAACAACATCAGCGTCTACCTCGATGTCGACTGGAGACATGTAACGTTTTCAGGGCATCTGGGTACGTGAGATCACGACACAGCAAGGTCACACGTGACTCAAAAGATCGCAAGAAAAAAAGCTAGCGGGGAGGAAAACCTATTCTCGTATTCAAGCCCAAAGTCATACTGTAATCGTGCCTGAACTGAACTAAACCTAAGAGAGGTAACATTGATTTAGTTTGAAGCATTGGTTTGTAACTTGGAGGATATGTTTGTTCTGTCCATTGCAGTTTGTTTGTGTGGCTCCTTTTGTATTCCTCTGTTTGTTGAAGGTTGCTTTGTCTGTTGTAGTATTGTTTTTCTGTCTGTTGTACTGTAGCAACTGTCTGTTGTAGTATTCCTAATGTGTTGTTGATTGCTTTGTTTGTTATCATATTGTTTTTCTGTCTGTGTAGTATTGTTCTCTACTGTAGTACTGTTCTGTCTGCAGTAGATTGCTTGTTTGTTGTACTGCTTTTCTCTGGACAACATTTAAACAGCAGCAACAGAAGAAGTTGGAACAGACCAACAATCCCCCGCTTTTTCATTGGCACCATTTTTCCCGGAGCCACCGTTATTAAGAGGGACCTCTATTTTGTTCTCAGCGGTGTGAGGCCGGCGCCAACAGTGTCCAATCTATCCTCCACTTTACCTCCTACCTCGGTCAGCACCTCTGCCTTTATTGTGCCGGATGCGGTCTGGCAATTACGACACAATTTAACAACCACAAAAATAAAGGTTGTGGATTATCAAGAGAGCGACGGATCCTCTCATGGAGGTCATGAGGGCGAGCACAATCTCGTACATTTCTTTAAAATACTGATGATTGCATACTTTATTTAAATACCGTACACCAGCTTATGACTTCAATTATATTCCACAATGTCAATTTAAGCTTTAAACCAGCAAGAACATTTTTCAAAACTCGTCCATATCTCATTTTGAAGAAAAACTCTGTCATCTTTTCTCACAGGTCTGCATGAATCATGGTTGTTAATGTCAGCATTAAGCAGCATCAGGCTTAATCACTCTCTTTCTGTTCTTTTGCAGACCATAACTATTTAAAAGTTAGAGTTCTGAGTTCTCCCTAGCATTTGAAATGAATCACCAAGCCACAGTCAATCATTCAACAACAAAAAGACAAATTATTCATTTTTTAAAAAAAGCGTTTTCTCATCCGAGGTCATCAGTTACCGGCTATCTCAAAATAAATACTGTAATTTCTGCTCAACCTCTACCATCAGTCATTTTGTGAGAAAATATGTCATCCTTTCCAAAAAAGAACGCTGACATTTTTACTTGGAGGTAAGCTTTTGAAATTCAAAGAATGTGAGAGTACCATTTCACAGACTAACTTCAGGAAAAGGATGTGCGATTGTTTATGCCTCCCTGTTTCTTGCCACTAAAACCCTGGAGATGTTCATGGTCTTTCTTTTGGAATCTGTGCATCTGTGATTAAACCAAGTAGAAATGTGTCCCTGAGGGATTTCTCATCCCAGTGTTAATGTTTTCTATCAATAATTAACTAAGCATTCGAACCACAGTTCATGTAATAACGATGGTACTTGGTACACTGGAGTAGCCCCGTTTTCGAAAGTGCTGATTCTGTGATCTGATTTGAGCTGAGCTGAAGCTGGCCACGCCCTTTTGGAGCGTCATGATCTCTCTGTCTGAAGAGAGAAGTTTCTAATGGAGATACTCAGTTAAACGCTGCCGTGATTAAACGCCATATGATGTTCCGAACCACATCAAGCATTATTTCTCAATCACTTCTCAGTGTTTACCACTAGAACAGAGACATTATATGTATTATATACACAACAACTCTCAGTCCCTCCTGCAGACATCCTGCACAGAGACACAGAGGCGCTGCGGAGGGGTATCAGCTCGCGACTGTATATGGGGGACGATAGGTTGGAACATGTCAAGTGGGTGGGACGTCGTCAGAAGTTCAATGTAAAGCCAGCCCACATTAGCGATATGACGTCATATCGGCAGCAAATCTGGATCAGCTCATTTGTACCCCCGTTTTTAGAGATGTGGGTAAGGAGGAAAAGAGAGAGGGTTGTATTTTCTGACACTTTGTGAGTCTCCTTACACACCGGGGACACATATTTATATATAAAAGACAGCAAAAAGTGTGTCTGTACTTTACTGTACTAATTATGGTCTTTGTTTTGCCTCCTTTGCATATCTTTCTTTTTTTTTTAACAAACTCATGTACCTCAGACACCTCACACATAATGAAAACACACTGAACATAGTTTTGACTAAAATATTTTTCCAAAGAAGAATTAGAATTGTCCTGTGAGTATTTGTAACATGTTTGTACAGCAGTGGCTCAGTAAGTAGGGACTTGGATAAGGAGCCGTAGGGTCGCCTGTTCAAGACCCCGAACAGACCTAAAATATGGGGTGTGGACTTGCAGAGGTCCCAATTCTGCTCCTGGATGGTGCCCTTGAGCAAGGCACATGAATATCTGCACCAAATTTCATGAACATCCCAGATAGTTTAGTCAGACATTTCTCTAATTTCACTATTCCTAAGGATTAATTCAATAGACTGTTTGAATATAACAAATTTCATGACCAAACATTCAACTGTTGCAAATTACATAGGCAGACCATAATCTCAATATCTAAAGCTGTATTCAATAACCAAAACTTTAGAAACACAAGGTTCTCCCAGGACACCATCTAGCCGTATTACTGTAACAAGAGTACTGTTACTTCCTTCTTACATCAGAATATTATTTATGAGAATGGTGCATAGTGTAATGAATAACCATTTTATTATATCTCTAAAAATGTAATGGGTATTGACAAAAAACATGGTTAGCTCGCTCTGTGCTCAGTCAACAATTACCGAACAAATTAGACCCTGTGTTTCCGAGCAGCACAGATGTTTGCTGGCTATTAAAAGCACAGATGACTCCTATTGGAAAAGCGTTGCAGATATTGAAGGAAAGCCTCATTATCAGGTTGGTTTATTTGTTTTCAGCGTGCTCCATTATGTGGAACAGCATTTCAGATGAGCCAAGGACTGCGCCATGGTCCTGCGGTCAGCACTGTCCTTGGTATTGTCATGGGGAGCGGTGTACTTGGCCTTCATGCTCTATGAAACTCCTTCCACACCCCACCTGCACGAAGCTCTCCTCTCCAAATTCACTGAAGAGGCCAAGCCAAGAGTCAATCAGCTGTGAGGGCTCAAATGAGCCACCGAGGGGGTGTGCAGCATGCCAATTCAACAATCTCACATCTTTGAGCAAACACAATTTTCTCTATGCATGTTATTTAAGCTGAGGCAACCACAGGTGGTAGGTATGTCCGTCAAGTTGAGGCTGGTAATGGGCAAAGAATTCAGAGTGGAGCTTGCACAGCGGGGGGCCGTCGCACCATGAAAATAATTCTTCTGAATCTTAAAAGAAATATGATTTTGAAGGTTAAATCACACAGCAATTACATTTCAATGTGGGACTCGAACACAATGAGGAATTCTGACTTTGGAAGTGTAACTTAAACTCTTTTGTCCGTCTATCCCTCGTTACAAAGCGATCTTACTTTTCTTCTCCAGAATGTGCCTTATTTCCCCAGCTGTATAAATGCTTGGCTCTGAAGGCAGCAGTGGGCTTTTATGGTGACTGTAATACGCCGCTGACACTCCCCTTCCAATGGTTCACCATTCCACCTATAAATTGAGCTCCATTAAGTCCAATAAACGAAATGCTTTACGATCCATCATCACCCTCCTTCTATTTTTGGCCTCTGCTGGCAAATATCTCCGAGCATCATTCCAATAAAACTGTGCGAGTGAATCAGCAAGCAGAACAGCAGTAAATGTATCTGTTTTAATGTATGGCGGGGTCGCAGAGGACTCGAAAATTTTGTGATGTTGATAGTAGTGTGTGGGAGAGAGAGGTGGAAAAGGTGCCGGTGCTTGATATCAGAGGAAGAAATCATATGGGAGGGAAAAAAATAACAATCTGCTCCTGGTAGTGATTATTGTAGATATATATTCACCGGTGCCGCTTAGACTGAGCGGAGTGGTGCTTCACTCAAAACACATCCAGGAAGGTAAAAAAAACAGCTCTTGATTGATATTCTGGATGTGGTGGTGCTTACCTCCAAAATTGCAAGTCTAAACAAAAATGAGGTCGATTGAAATTCCTATTCAGGCTTGCCCTACTTTTCCCTCATATACATTTATATTGTTTGGGGCGGGGCTTGGGAATGGGGACTTATTGTAAAAAGATATTATCTTATAAACAAGTGTGTACGAGGAAAGCACTTGGATCTGTGCTTTGGTGCTATGATATCTGTGGATGCTAGGAGAGACAGGCAATCTAGATAATTCTGTCCTGTAATCAGCTTTTTGTTTGCACTGCTGACAGCGGCATTACTGCTAGAGAAGTTCCACTACACAGCGAAGATAAGCCGATACATTTTCGGCAGGAACCTGCGAGCGCTGAATCTGTGTGATCATGCAGAGAAAATGACACAGTAGGTAATTCTCTGTGCTGGATTCATTTCGGGGATGGGAAATTGTGGGGTGAAACACGGAGGAAATGGGGGCCGGCTGAACGCTCTGTGCTCCGCTTTAAATGAATATCTGCTCACATTTAATTTTAGTGATTTGATTTTCCTAAAGATGCCAAAATTAATTGAAGAGCTCAGCAGGCGGCCGTTGCATAACGGACTTATGAGTTCACGTCCTGAGAGTGAATGTGACTCATGATGTGTACTGAAGACGTTATTGAGATGGAATAAATGGGAATGCTTATTAAGAAATATTATGTCTTCCATTATATCTGCAATGCTTCAGATTCTGTCTATTATAATGTTGCACAAGTGGGAGACATGATGTATTGATGAATGTGAATGCGTCTCAGAGGCATTTAATGTCAACCAGTCATACAATTAGTGTCCAATTTATGCAAAAAACCCTTTCCCGTTCAGGCTGGTTTGGACACTCAACAAAAGCAAGGGAACAACACTGCTCCCTCCTGCAGGCAGCAATATACTAGAAATGAAATTGAGCTTGCACAAAATTAAACTGCTGCTCAACTGGTTTCAAACACAGTGCTTCAAGCAAATATCTGGATACTCACTGCGAATTGACGTCTGTTTACTTAGGGACACTCCACGGCTCCTTGGCAGATGGGGCTGCTTGCAAACGGCAACACTGAGATTAAAAGAGGTAGAAACGCAAATAACAGTCAGAGAGATATAGTTTGAACTGATTAAAATCTGAAAATATATAAGTTCAATATTAGGGATCAGTACCTAAAAATAAGTCAACATATACAAACACCCACTTTATACCAACAGGGATGTGGAGTGAATACACCAGTTGTAGAGTGCACGACCTGTCCCAATTGTCTAAGTAGAATAGTGAGCTTTTAGTTTTGCAAGCCAACGACCCAGATTATTTCTCAGTTGGTTAAAAACATCCTTAACTCGCATTTGTCTTTAAAAATAAAAAAAATGTACATCTAGATTAACAGGCACCTACACAAAATCCTGGGACATTACCTGAACAGTGGAGATTGAGGTAAGTTTCTAGTCAACAAGGAATATGAAACAAACTAAATTGTTTATTCAGTAAACTCACTTTCGACACATCCAGGGGACAAGTAATCTGTGTCAAAAATGGGAGAGAACGACATGTGTAGCTTCCTAACACTGGATTTAAGCAGCTTGTAAAATATAATTAAAGATACTAATGGTTAAGTATTATTACCATATAAATAACCTCTACAGATGAGAAACATTTGGAGATGTTGATGGTTTGAAAGGAAACTGGGTGGATGAGCTGAATTTTGAGGTTCTTAGACGATGGTGAAAGAGCCTTTTGCAACAGCTACCAAAACAAAACTAAAATAATGTTCTTCATCAGCCGTTTATTGGGCGCAACGTCACATGTACCCTGTTTTGTTTCTGGTCGGCATATCATTTGCCGCTCACTTCAAAACAACAACACAATTAAAACGGAGGAAAAAAAGGACAGAAATTCTAATTCTGTTACCGACATGTCACACTGTTGACCTGCTGCATGTAACCATTCAGGGACAATGAACAAAGCTGCGTCCTTTTATTGCCTTTCATTTTCTATTGATAGTTATTTGTGTATTCTGATGTGGACTATAGTACTATATTAACTGTTTGCACTTCATTATGCCTGATTAATGAACTGAACCATTATGCTATTATAGCACCATTGGTAGAGTAATATCAAAACCAATATGCTAGGATTCAAACCTCCCCCCCACGTAAAAGAAGAAGCTATAAAGGTTATTATACAAAAATCTTTTGAGACGTTAAAAATTCCCTCTTTGATATTCATGCCTCATTGCTAATTCACTCTCCTGGTCGATTCATAAAGGAGCTCCTGGTGTTAGGTGTGCATCTCACTGCATGTTTTTTTAATCATCACTAATTTGTGCAATGTATTCATCTGGCCCCTGATGGAGTAATGAGTAAATGGTGTCGATGAATAATCTTATCAGCGCACCACGAGCGTCTCTGCTACAGGCAGTGAGTGAAACAGGAAAGAACCCACTGAGTCTGATGCAGCTGGCACTAAGGTCGTGAAAACAGCTCAGGCTTTAGACATTTATCCTTCGATTTTTATGGAGTTTCTTTAAGAGCAATCGAAAGAATGAGACAAACCCTGACCTGCTGCGTGACACCGGCTATGTGACGAAGGCAGCGGTTTCTGCAAATTTTCCCTACAGCTTGAATTCCTTTCATACAAATATACAACAGACGACTTTTCAAAAAAATGCGTTTTCCCTTTACAGCCTCACTCAGAACAGCAGCTAGAACGTCAAGGAGCGCTTTTGTTGAATCTTGATCTGTGGAAAAGTGGATTTTCCACTGTGTGAGAGAAAACGAAGGACTGAAAGCATCTCCAGGAAGTATTGATCATTATACTTTAGATGTGGACTCTGAGGAGCAGCAGCATATGGACAGATGGTAAGAACAATAAACCATTTAAAAGCAAAGTTGTACCTGTAGCTTGCTTAACCTTTTTTCGCCTCAAATCACAAATACCTTTCCTCACAAGCTGACCGTTCGCTAAACCTCTCCCGAACAGAGACGGTCCAATAGTGGTTTAGCAACCATACCTTGGTCAAAGAAGCCTGTATATCTTTGGATTTGTTTGCAGCTCTTGGGAGGTCAAATTCCAAATCAGCACAAGGGAAATAATTGTAACTAATAAACCAAATGTGTGTCTGCTTTAACATCAGGGGAAAACGAATCCCGTCCATCTACAGTAAGCTTGCTACCAATAGTCGACACCAACGTTTACTTCCAAAGATAAAGACCACAAATATCAAGATACTACTATATCAACGTTAATAGAATTATCTGCAGTTCTGTTCTGCTCTTTTCTTTTGGTTTAATGAAGTTTACAAGGGCCAAACTGAAGACACAGTAACTCTAGCCGTCATGTGCTACAGGGGGAACAGGGTCAGCCCTAAAGTTAGTGACTTCTTTTCATATAGTGTCATTTATTCACAAGTTAAATAAAAGTACAGCTAGTGGCCAAGACAGACAAAGATGTAGAAAAGTTTACAGCGTTATCAATCTCAATCCACACTTGAGGATCTCTGCAGGCCACACTAGAGCTGGTACATTTGAGTTTGTGTTTTATACTCCTTTTAAAATCCTTGTTCCTACAGTATGTTTCATATGTATGCGAGGGTAAATGAGTAGGGATAAGCTCACACATGACACTGACCTTTAAAGTGGACCAGCTATTCTCATTTTAGTGACAATAGTTTGGTTCGAATTATTTTTGCAACAAAGGAAAGCCTAGCATTAATTACAGGCTGCTAAATGGAGCTAGATTTGACCAACCCCTTCTCAGGCGGAATGCAGCCGTCACACCTGCAGCTGCCTCGGAGGCCGATAGAGCGATCAGCTGACTGAAGCGAAGCAGCAGGCAGGTGTAGAGATAATTTGAAAACAATTCTCTTCCGTACAGAGACTAAACAAACATCCCCGTCTGCCTCAACCATTAAGTTGTCAGATATGTTTAGCGCTGAAGGTCAGCCCGAGGAGTGCCTGGACGCTCCGTCTTGACCCAATGATGCAGGTAGATTCAATTGATACGCCGCAAAATGAAACTGTTTGTGAGCTGCCTCGTGTCTCTTCCCATTCCTCATCCTGATCGCCCGCCCACTGAATGCATCAGAAATTATGCGGGTTGGAATTGACTAAATTGCTGTTGCCCAGCAAAAAATGCACGTCTAAAAAGAGTATGCTTTCCAAAGAGTGTTCATTTCTTTATTGGCACCTGTTGTATGAGCTATTTCTCAGTATTCTCAGCAAAGTTTTTTAGCTGGCCCCTGAGCCAAAAAACTCACTCAACACTTAATTTTCTGAGTAAAAACTGCTGCTACCTGGTTGCTTTTATGACAGCGGGAAAATTGTATGCTCAAAAAAAAAGGCTTAGCTTCTCGCTTACCCTCGAACACTTTATTCTAAAGAAATGAGACAGGGCTACAGTGTTCAGAGCAGTGAAAACCATGTAAGGGCAACACCAAAAAAAATCAATGTGTCTTTCCGTAACTTCAGAGCTCACATCACCACCTCGGCTGGATCACCTGGGGATATAACCTAGATGTTTCAGGGATGCAAGTGAAAAGGGAATTCAAACATACACTTGTGGCTTTGCTTCAGAAATAGCAGACTATAGCGTCAATAACTATATGAATAAGGAAATATACTATGAAAGGCATTAATGCTACTAGGATAAGTGAAGTATATTAGATGAGTTCTAATGAGGAAATTAAACTGAGTCCATCCATTTGTCCATCGCCCAGCTCTCAGCCTGCACGCTGCTTGTTACCACATCACTCTGTGACTGTCCCAAGGCCACTTTCAGACGGATGATTGCTGGTTGTGGCATCACCGGTTCTGCAGGGATTGACGGGAATACCAGCAACACGACGTAGCTGGCAGTAGACGCTGATGTACAGGTATGTATGTAATGGATAGAAGATATGGGTCTAAAGATCTGGATGTTACCTGTTATTATTGTAAAGCCTTTTGTTCCCAGCATCACTTTTGTCTTGTTTCCCCCGATGAATTGATGATAATGTTAGACACGAATGACCCTAATACATTACAATTTATTTAAAAAAGGGTATTAAAGGGGTGTGGATTTTAGCCTTTGCAGACCATTTACATCCACACAAACCTTTATAACACACTACAGGAAAGGGAAAACATAATAGGGCCCCTTTATGTACAGTCTGCTGCTGTCTAAGGAGATCAGTGCTTGTAGGAGCGCTAAAGTTTATCCATCTTGACCTAAACACACTTTAATGAACTACCAAAAGACTACAAACCGCAGCATGACCCAAAGGTAGCGCTTACATACTTTTGTGGAGCATGTTGACGTGTATGCGACAACAGTAAGCCAGTTGAATACTTGTTTACTGTGCCTGCCTATGTTTAAGCAGGTTGCTAAGGTAACAGGTCGCCTAGCAACATTGAGGTTAGCATTTTAATTTAGAACAGTGATTTAATTTAATGGATAATCCACAACAAGGTTTGGCGTCCTGCCTCTACCTAAACAACCTGGCAGCAATCGGAAAATAAAAACCATACAAATATTTCTCCCAACATCTCCGTAACCTGGGAAACCTGGTTGTGTAAAAATTAGCCAAAGCCTTCGAGCTACAAATATCAATTAACCATGCTGATGAGGCTGGAGTAAATCAGAGACAACTGCACAATCTGACAGAGTATTCTCCATGGCCATAGTAAAGTGGATTCACCCAGACCCTTATACGACGGAGGATGAATTATTTAGTCGAGAGTCTGGGTTGGCAGCAGGCCGGCTGTGTTGGACAGCTGCCAGTGCAGAGCAGAGTTTTGCAAAACTTCACTGCCTTTTAAAGAATATCTGACCTCAAGTTCTCTCCCAGTGCTTCATCTGTGATGTACATTGCCTTCTGGGAGGCAGTGATTCGGTGATTAAGTGTTGTAGTGGAGTCTTGTGGTGTACCCGGTGTCCTTCAACCTGCCTCCCCTGCTTCAGTCCGACAGCCTCCAGAGAACGGGTGTGAACTTGATTCGCTCGGCTGTGGGTTGCGTGTGGAGGTGGAGAAAGCGGTAGCAAAAAGAGAAACTATGAAAGCGAAACATTTTCTCACATTTATTGCAGCTGCAACGCTTCACAGCTTACTGGAGCTACAATGGGAGGTGAAACTGGTCCCCGTGCTGCTTTAGCAATGGATTTCTCTCTGTATAATTATTAAATACCACCAAAATAGTGGCTTTTGAAAGAGGCACTTGATTTTTATTTCTGAAAGGTCGCAACTTTTCAGATTCATTTTGGGTTTACACTAGAACAAAAAATGAGTTATTCTTTTACACTGCCCACCTGAATCATCCCTTTGTCTGAAAAGCTTTGGTTTAGCTTCTTTCTCTTTAAGCCTCCTTCCTGAAAAAGCCCAGTCAGTCAGCATTTGACTGCACTGTCAATCAATCCCCGTTTTCACAGCAGCGCGGCTAGAAAGACTCCCCGTGTCTACTACACTGAGCTTGGCACATCAACAAGAAAGATCACCTCAAGTCAACTTTTCTAAAACAAAATCTCACAGGTTCTAGCAGAAAAAGGATCCCCTTGAATGTTTTGTCTGTAACGTGCTAGATACTAACCCTTGGTATTTTTGGCATTATAAGGGCCAAAAGTCTGTTAAAAATAAAGATTTGGAACGTCAATTCTCTTCTTACAGCTGAGAATCTGTATTTACTCTGGATATTTTGAGTCCGTACATAGTGTACTACATGGAAGTCTACTGACGAAAGTGTCTTAATTGAGACACGAGTTTATGCTCAGTCACAGGAAGTAAAAATACATACGGCTAATGAGATACGACAATCTCAGCTTCCTCTCTGGCAGGACCATAATTTGGCAGAAAGATAAAAAAAGATTCATGCAAATGTACCCCCACCTACTGATAGCAGAACTGCCACTAAAATAAATTTTTCAGACAGAAATATGCCGTTTTAATTGCTGGACTTTTTGACTGCGGTGCCAAATTGATGGTGTGAATTCTCAATAAGTCATTGTGTGGAGGATTTAAACCAAACGGACAATTTTGGCATGACATGCTGTTTGTCAAAAGGAATGAAATAAAAACACACAGTACAATGCCATGTCTTCAGACCATTGTTTTTTTCTTGTTTTGCCCCTAAACACCGTCTGGTGAAGCACAAATGGCAATTTTTTTTTCTTAAAAACAAAAAAGAGCATCCTTGCCAGGGACTCTGTTGGTGGGTTGAGTGAAACGTCATCCAAATGAAGAATGGCAGCGATATCCAGCCAGAGGACAGCTTCCTCACTCTCCCCGTTTTTCTGAGCTCAATAAATCAGCTCAAGGTTCCTCAGTGATCCTGTGTGTGGCAGAGGAGGGGGATTTATCATTCTCAGATAAAGGCTCGCTCCTCGTCAATGTTCGCTTTCACCCTCGGCTGGGAATTTATGAGTCCTGGTGGCACTGTGTGTGCAGCCCACCTAGTTACACAACAGAGTGCAAAGGGCTGCACAACAAGACGATCCATTGTGTTCACGCTATCAATTTCCACCCGCAGGATGTAGTTCAGACAAAACACAAACGCTGTTGCACACGGTTATTTGCAAGAGTGTAAAATTAAAGAGACAACTGGTGTCACTGCGATGTGGCAAGTCCATTCTTCAATGCATTTCATAAAGTTTACATTTTTCAAGAGCAGCAGAGTCTTAATCAATTTGACAGGAACATACAGTAGGAGGAATGTTGCAGTGTATTACTAATTAGCCTTATTAAATTACTGAGCAGAAACTATAATTCACATAGTTTATGAAGCCACAAGCTATTACTCACAGAGTTTGGCAAAACAGATGTGAAATCCACTGTTAACTTCTACTGATTATGTGAAAATATGTGTTTATTTATTACAAACAATCAGTTGTTTCGATGCAGACGTCTATAACACTGAATACATAACGTGTTATATCATTTTAAGTACAATCTGTCAGTTAAAAGCCATTTTTAGGATACATTATGCCAATATAATTTGCCTCTGCTTCTGCTTTTAGAGCTTAGAGTCGAATCCCTAAAGATAATCCACTTGTAATATTGCAAACACATTCCAATGTATATTAGAGAAAGAGGAAGAAAGAATACACCCTTTAGTCGTCCAACAGAGGGGAAACTTACATTCTGCATTTGATCCATCATCGTGTTAGGAGCGGTGGGCCGCCATTATGTACGGCGCCTGAAGAGCAGTGTAGGGAACGATGCCTTGCTCAGGGATACCTTGGTAGCACTTGGTCTTTCCAGGACTTCAACCGGTGACTTTCCTGTTTCCAAGCCGAGTCCCTGTGGACTTCACCACCAATGGCCGGAAGAAATACCTTTTCAGGTTTATAAACTTGACCAAGTCCTGATTATTAGGGTTAGTATGAAAATTGATCATTGATTAAAAAAATAAAGCAATACAAAATTTATTCACAATTACAAAAAATATGTCTGTTTTTTTTCTCCTATGTTAGGAAGATAGAACAAGTGTTGTAATATGCCACTTTTAGAGACTCAGTGGTAAGGTTCATACTGCAGGTTATGACACGCAAAAGCAGAGGTTACTGATGTCGTTTATGGACTGCATCTTGAAATCTAACAGGAAACTTGACAGCTCTAGTGTTTGGAATTGATTCAAGAACAAATCTATATGCTATTTCTGTCTCATTCAGTAAAAGACCAAAAACAACAATGAAATTGATCTACTAACAAGTGTTAAGCATGATAGATCTTCTGGATATTCAACAGCTATCAAAGTATCAAGTATTAAGAGGCTCCCTAACACAACACAGTACTAACACCATGTTTTAGGTAAGCATGGAGTTAAGTTGTGACCTAAAATAATCCAAATCAACTGTTTGTTTCTTATGCTGATGTCAAAGCATTGACAGAAAAATGATGTGCTATCACAACCTTGTCTAATTCCAACAAGATGAGATAACTACCCCTTGCATAATGTTTGCTGCCACCAAAATAATTACTGGAAAGCACATTAGGCATTACCCAAACCTTGAAACGGCTTCCCACAGTCACTTGTGCTTCTAAAAAGGAAATGACTCATGAGTTTTTGGAAACTAAACATTTCCAAATCACATTCCACACTGTCAGCGTGAAAGCCCTCATTTAGAAATATTCATTTGATTTTTCTTTGTGTTGTTTTTTCTATCCTTATAATGAAGGCACATTTGCCACAGACCATAAAGCGCACGTTGCAACATCCTGATCGCCGTCATATCATGTTCGGTTTGATTCGTGAAAAAGTAAAGCTCATTAGCTGATATCCTGAGGCCCAGCTGTGTCTATTTTTTGCTGGTGAAGCTTTTGTTGTTGACCTCCGGGTGCTATAGCCATCTCTTTCTTTTTACTCTCTCCGCCTCACATACTCTGTTCATCCCTCGATTTCCTCCGATCGCCTCTGGCGGTGGATCTTTTTGTATCGCCCATAAAAGGTCTGTTTATGGCACGGCATTTTGAACGTTATAAGCTGCATCCTTGTTAGGTAATGCTGGTAATGATGAGTGGAGACATGAGCTGCATACCCATGTAGGTGTTATGTTAGCCTCATAATAGTTTCCACGTTAAACCGTAGTGTTTGATGTATTTTGCTTAAATGTGACACAAGCGCTTAGGTTCCTCTACGAGGCCACGGGGGGAAATAAACTCAATCTCCTTGGAGCATTTCACCCGAGATGCGTGATCATCGCTGTCATCACTCTCGTTTGGTCAGCTAAAACACTCCATTTTCCATCCAGCCCTTATTGTTATGACAGTGGGCTTTTTGTTTTTAGCTGACTCAGGTTACTCTCTGCCTCATTGGGTCATATTTGCTGAGTCACTGTAGGGCCTCAGGACCTCGCGCCGTGTATCATGATCAAAGGGCCTCAACCATCAGCAAAACGGCAACTTTGACCAACTCCAGCAGGCTGCCATCGAGCGGGGAGAGGTTTTAACTTGTTCTGACACTCCTGTGATCCGGGCTACAGCAGGTGAGAATAAAGAAATCTCACTTGCTCATTTGATTTCAGCTTGAGTATGATGTGAATTCTCCAGGGTTGAATCTAAATCTGACAGGTACAGCCATGGAAAGAGAACTGGATACAGAGTGAGAGGCTGGGCAAGGTTCATTCTAAGGAAAATTGCTCAGTGACGCAGGAAGCAGAAATGACGTCAAGATCAAAAATACTCAAATCTTCGGGTGAACTTTGGACAGTCTAAGATAAGAATTACTTCACTAATCTCAAAAATGTTGTGTTGCAGCAGCATAGAATAGAAGAAATAAACGATGCTGAAGACATCTTGTAGACATCTTAAAGAAGAAATAGAAATAAAAATAAACTAGCTGTAGAGAAAAGATATATACATCTTTCGCATCCATCAGGCCCCTAAGAGAAAGGTCTCGGCTCAGTCGAATGAATGGAGGGAGAAAATAACTCTAATGTTCCTAATGGGATGTTGATTTACCCAATGTGAATTGACTGACACGTCAATTGTAATTCTACCTTTTGGCCACCACAAAAACGGTCTTTAACGCCTGAAGTACTTCCTGGGGGACTGGGTAGAGCAGTCAACATAAAAAGTGAAACCTCCATATTAGGATATGACAGAAGGCTCTTGTTCACATGCCGTATGGTATTAACTCCTCGCCCACATTCATCCAACATAACATAAACCCCAAGGCATGAAACATAACAGATGCCTGAGATGCTAAATTTGTCAAAGCGATGACATTTGATCTGATATAAATCTATAATAAAACCCTTTCTTTTTTATTTTAAACACAGGAACTGTGATGATGAACACCTTCATTTACATCAGAAGCCTGACAGTATAACTACACAGCAGCAGTGGAGCAGATGGAGCTAAAGGTGTCTACCCTCTCTGTAGTTCATCTGCTGCGAGACGTGCTTGCTCAAGGACATTTGACACTTTTGCTCGATCAGTGGATTTCTTTGTTTCCCACATTCAGACAAACAAGGTGAATTTACACTTAGAGTTTAACCAGCTGCAGCAGTTGGCCAGGAGCAGTTTGTTTTTTACAGAAAGCTGTAATATAAAAGGATTTAATGCAACAAACAATTATTCAGATTGCATTGGACTTGACAATATGAAATATAGAGGGATGGTGGCTGAGAAAATACGAGACTGTAGTAAGAAGGCTTCAAAGGGTCTTATAGAGCAGGATATTTAACCAATATCTACAGTATTTACATTTTCTCTTAGGGTTCTTACTCTAGCTTGGCCATGTTTACATTTCAACTCACACATCCAGCCAATCAGACACAAGAAATTAACCTGGTGCAGCAGGCACGTTACAATTTAGTGATTTGATTGGGAGTAATGGAAATTCGTAAACTCATAAATCAAGTATTAATTCACCATGAGTCATGTGCAATATGTCACAGACACGTACTGAGTGTTTGCTGATACTGCTCATATTACGCAATTCTGTAGATGATAAGATTTATTTCCACTTCTACACATCCTTTCAGTTTTGGAGGACTGGCTGACATTCAATATGTTTTTTTTCCCCGGTGTTGATAACACTAAGCCCATACCGGGTGCGTCATATCAATCCAGACCTTTACTATGCATCCTGATACCCATCATAAGTGAATGTAAGATATTATGTTGTAGGTTTTAAGGTCACAGAAATGCATAGGTGAACATGAGGAAAACATACTGTTGTTTTTACAGTAGAATAAGTTTAAAGTCATTGGTTTCAGTATTTATAATCGACTTAATGTAATAAATACATCTGTTTTTGGGTGGAATCAAACAATCTAAATATTTTAAATGCATGAATTGGAAAGCAAGAGATGCGGACGAGTGCTCTGCTACCTGAGCCTCACTGAGATTTTCACCAGCAACCTTGAAGATATAACCCCCACTGTTCTCACCTTCATGTTACCTCTGCCCTCATTGAATGACTCAGCGCTATCGCTGTTGATACCCTCTGTCAGACACAGTAAATAAGAATATATCGGCCTGGGGATGATGAGGGCATATAAAGGGGATAGTGAGGAGGGTGTGTGTGTGTGTGTGTGTGTGTGTGTGTGTGTGTGTGTGTGTGTGTGTGTGTGTCTGTGTGTCTGTGTGTGTGTCTGTGTGTGTGTGGTGGGTTGGGTGGGGGGGGGTTGCAGATGGTGGTAGACCTGACTTAGCTGAATAGGTTGTCATGACTCAGATTACTGGAAGTGGGTCAAAAGCACAACCCTCCGCCCGAACAATACAGTCAGAGCTTATTAATTCAGAAGCAAAGATGAGCAAAGTGCCATATGACTCGCAAATTATCATAATATGTAAATTTAATTCACATAATTATGCTAGGCTATAGAGATAAAGCATTTTAGACCAGTTTTTTCTTAAGTATCGACATTAGCTCAGTATGACATGCCCCGGAGCACATAATAATAATGATGATACATAATTCTTCCCCCGATAGAGCCAAAAATACTCTTCCTCCGGCAATTCTAAAACAGGTAACAGACTCCGCTGTTAATCCTTTAAATGTGAGGAAGAGACGCTTATACATATTCATGCATATTAATGCACTGCTGCAACCCAGCCTGACAGGGGAGCTTATTAAATTCTGCTTCTTTAAAACCACTGTGACATTCAGGAGACTAAATCCTGTCCTAACCTTGTTAGCTTGTGTAAATAACAATGATGTGGGGGAGTCGCAACACTGTGCCCCTCGACACAAGCCTCCAAATGAAGATGTGTTTTGGCATTTTCACTCGGGAAAATCAGTCAAAACAGGGAGGGAGGGAGGGAGGGAGGGGATACTCATGCGCATGAAAATCAGCAAGCAAATACTGATATTAAAATAACCGCAGGCAAGTCTCAGCGCAGTAGTTAACAGCAGAATGGTGATGTTACCGTAAAATTGTGAAAATTATACAAATGACTAACGATCATAAAAAATCACAGAGAAAATAAAAAACTAATTTAAACCGCAGATAAAAGCTGTTTCAAACTGGACTTTTACACTTTAAAAGAACTCCTGTCTGTGCTGACTTTTCTTGGCAGTTTAACTTTTCAAGGACCTGTCAGAGTCGCAGCAGCTCCAACTCAATGCAAAACATTAAAAGCAAGTTGAGCGTCGCATCAGTTTATATAGTCTGTAAACTATGTTATCAGGCAGCGTACACAAAGGCGCAGATTCTGGACCTCACGGAGTATAATAACACGCCTTGCAATGACTGAAGCACTTCCTGAGGGCACTTCATAAATTATGCAAATCTGCAGAAGAATAAAGTGGCAAAGCTTAGTTGAGATAGTGTGAGGTCGAGAAAGACCAGGGAACATCGCAGCCCCCTTCTCACTTTCATCCCACGGTGGAGCTTCTTCACACGTCTCGAAAGCAAATAATGAAAGGAGAAAGAGAGACACCAGACTAAACCTGATTACTCAAATGGTTGTTCGCCTTTGACAAGTCGTTGGAGTTTGTTCATTAGTTTACTTATGATTAAAGGTTGGTCAGTGGCTTGGAAAAAGTGCAATGATGGCACACGCTGAGGTAAGTCAGAAGAACAGCCAAATTAATCTGTGCCTGCCAGGCAGGAGCAAGCGCTAAGAGCAAAGTAACAAACAGGAGTTTCATTCAGCTGCTCCACAAGGTCAAACAGGCTTTGCAGAGCCTGTAGGGGGGATTCTTCGGATGGCAATTGTACACTTTGAAATCTCAGTGTTCCTTCATCAGGGGCTCTGAAATCCAAACAGTCAATGAGCACTTGAGGGTCCCTCAGAAACAGAAAATGCCAGCAACCATTTATAGATCATTACAGTTTACACAGCAGAGTGATTTCAAGGAACTCAGGAGTCAAGCTAAATTCAATAGATTTCAAGATACAGTATGTAACTAAAAGCCACAAAAGAAACACAAAAACTAGAGGGTATAATGGATTAAATAGCGAATAAAAGGTCTTCAAATTAGACTCCCCAGCAACTGAGACTAGAACCAGAACTAAAGTTGGTCTATTAAGTTATATTCAGTTGAATCGCAGGGGATCTGCAGCATTTACTCAACTAAATTTCACACTTTTGAGACCTCAAAAATCAAGATTACGTGGGCTAACACTGAAACTACACACTATAAAAACTCTGAAGCATAATTGATTTATTTGATTGTATCTAATTAGTTGTTTTTTTATCCAAATTTTAAGCCAACTTCTCAAGAGAAAATGTGAATTTCTCTCACAAAATATTTTTATTCTAAAGGACTTGGTTTATAGAGATACACTGGAGGATGGAAACGTACCTCGTGTCACCTTCCTTACACTGAGGCGTCAGATTATAAATGCTTAGCTCACATTTATCTATCCATCAAATTAAAAACACTCGAGTGTTTCCTGTAACTGAATCTGCTAAATCATTAATCGTCTCAACAAGCCAGAGGTATCACTTCATAGAAGGAAAGAAAAGCAGAGTCCGGATCAGTTTCAAAAAATTATTACAACCAAACTATCAAAGACAAAACTCCACACCAGAGAAGAAAAAGGTATTGGATATTTAACAATTTCAACAAATTCAAACAATAATAGTTTGGTGGGCAAGTGAGTATTTAAGCTTTGACCAGGTTTCAGATAAAGAGACTTGTGAGGGGGATCAAACCATTTTTTACTTTGGTCTTTCATAGGACTAAACTATAAATCAGACGTAACATCGAAAAGCACTAAGGCCTAAAATCACTGCTGTTTCTGTTGCATTCCCTGGGTAATCATGTGACCCAAATTTTTGTAAAGGATTCCTGAACTCTGTCTGAACTTCCGTACTCGACTTTCATGCAAAGGTTTATCACTTCACCTTTTATTTTTCCTGCGAGGCATCCTCAGTCCTTTGCTTGCTCTCTTTAGGATTCATAAAAAAACTCCCGATGAACCTTTGAAAATGTCAAATCAAGACGTATCTGCAATGATGGCATCTTCCAATGCAATGCAATAATTGTCCCACAGGCTGGAGAATCATTACGGGGCTTTAACCGTTCATAATTCACACACTATAATTGCATTTTGCAGGGGGGGCTTTACCTCCATTACTCCTGTTAAAGCCACATTCGACATGCCCGTGGAACACAAAGGGATTTGTACAACTTCTCAATGAAAGGATATTAACTATGCGGTGGATTTGATGGCTGTTACGCTGTAATGAGCCCAATTTTAGTGGGCAAATTGACAGCAGAAGCATTACGTCTGTCCTAAGCCTGTGTAAATTAATACTGAGGTTCTCAGGACATCATATTGTTGTGTTATATGACACCTTGTTGAGCAGAGAATTAGCTTCCCACCAAGAAACTCAGAACAAGCATCACCGATTCCATTAAGACATTAAGCTGCACAGACTTTTGGTGTGAGGAATAATCAGTTGTTTGTTTATTCCAAGTTATAAACAAATACACTCCTAAATTTGGTTTGATAGTGGTTAATGTTTACGAAACAGCCTTTCTCTGACAGCTAACCACAGCAACGACCTCTCAGCAAAAACCTACCGAAAACGCTGACCATTTAACTGTTTTTTAGCATGGCAAGTTGACTAAGAACACAGTTTAATTTACTGCATTGTGACCTGAGGGGGAAACACACACACACACATTCTCTCTCCCCTCACAAACAGCTTAGCGTAGTGGTACACTAATACCATGCTGTTAGCCACCAACCAGTTTAGGGAGAAGGCAGGATGCTTTTGCTTTTCTTGTAGCAGACTGTCTGTTTAATTAATAAGCTGAATGACTACATTTGTTAGAGACGGAGATCTTTACTTTGTATGTAAGTAGATTGGATTTAAACATGGCTTTCCATATGGGACAGATATTTTGTACTGAATTGTTTTTCATTATAAATCATGTACTGTTTTCCCCGGTCTTCTTGAAACATTGCCTTTACAGGGATTGGAAGTATAGCTACAGAACTCTTTTATTAAGCTAGCACGAAAAGCCTTCAAACAGCTGACATGTTTTTTGTGCACTCCCTCTACTGTGCGTCCTATGGTTGTGCAGCTGAGTGACGACCAAGTACACTTAGGACGAAAGTGTAGAATCAATCTAAACAGATCAGCCCCAATCCTGCCATTTGAGTCATTATTGGCCTGATATCCCATATTAGTTTCTGATAGGTGCATTTATAATTAACCCACTAACAAATGGAATCCCTATCTAAACATTTGCTGTATTTTAAGCGTTGTTACTCACGTCAGCAGGATTTTAAGCAAGGCTTTGCGTCACATTGACTCTTCATTTCCAATGTTTATCATAAGTTCCTTGTGTAGCTCACATTTGCTGTTTAGCACTCAAGTTAAACTAAAGCTGATGAGATGTTTATTAGTCTTGTACAAATTGTCATTTTTCCCCGATGATGACATCAGTTAGATTCATTTTTGGATCATAAACATCGACACTACATTTCATGCAAATCCATCAAAAAGGACATATATTTAACTATGGTTAAATATTCTATCATGTATTTATATCACCTTGCTTTGATCTGACAGACTTTAATATTGTTTGATGTTTTACTGATGGTGTAAAACAACCTAAAAGTCCCCTTAAAAAGGTGGACGGTAATGTGCTGTATTGTAGATGACAGGTGATCCCTACAGTATAACGCAGACAAGGCCCTGCGATGAAATAAGAGCTTGTTCTGGGAGCTGAGGCAATTTTCATCCATATATTTCCTTCCTTTGTGCTTCCTTGTATAAATTGTGGAGCAAAGTGAAAGCTAGTCTTTGAAAATATACTCCTGGGGGTATTAATCGGAGAATAAAAGAAAACTGTCGTGTATTGTAAAAGAGAACGTTCTAATAGTTTTGCTTTCACTTTTTGTCATATCGATTTATAAACAGCTAAAGGACTTCTTTCTGGTTCTATAGACAGTTAAAAACAGGGTTTGACTTGCAATCCATGCAAGGTTACTGTAACCCGAGGTAGAATCAGCGACTCTGGAGAAAGATCGCTGATATTTGAACTAATTTCCCCTATACCCCAGTTTAATGGCTGTACACACCTGTCCTGTGCAAAAGCATGACCGTACCCGGTTTCTTATTACCTGAAAATGCGAGTTTGTCCCGGTTCAAGCCACTTCATTTGTTTGCCATTACAGAGCCAGGGCTGTTTATCAACAAAGGATATTTTTCATCGACCGTGAGGAGATATTTGCTGAATTTGGCAGAAGGTGTATTGGATTAAAATCGCTGACCTTTAACCGGTTTGCTGTTATGACCATGCTTAGTCAAATGGCCCGTGTTTATGTCAGAAAGTGATTTGATCATCATTTCTTATTTGCGATTTATGCCTTGATCAGAAGATCAATGTGGTAACTTGCAACATCTTTCAGTACTTCCTGCCCTTCATGCAAAAGATGCAAGGAAGCATTGTTCTGGGAAAGTACAAAGGCTGACTGTTCTCAGATACATTAGACACTTCATTAGGCACCAACAGCTGTGGGTCGCTTCGGCTTCTCAATGCTGCTGAGCCACATTCATACATTTATTACAGTAAACAAGGACCTCTCAAAACAGCTATTGTTCTTGAAAAATAACGTAGTGTTCTTTATCACAGAAGGAGCCAGGCAAGCCTCGAGTTTGAAAACAGGTTGCCATCACAACTTAGAGTTTAGCTTCACACATTTATACGGTATTAGGCTCAACAATACTGTTCTCTGGTTCAGATTGTACCCTCATTTGTACGTCGCTTTAGTCAAAAGCCTCTTACAAATACTGTACACACTAGCATTCAATCTTTAGAGTAAAATCTATGTTTAATTAGATTTACATCTTGATAAACACACCTGTGGAGCATGCCCCAAAATGACAAACGAATACGTTGAAGTGAAAGTCCGGTGACGATATCGTAAAGATAAAGTGGAGGCTGTGGGTTTTGAAAAAAAGCTATATAGTAGACTTTTTTTACTTCTTATTTCCATGAAATCATAACCCCAATGATTCCCCATCCTTAATCTAGAATAGGGTTGCTAAGGGGCGGAATATTTCCAGTAAATTTCTATGGGCAGTTAAGCTGGGGAATTTGGAAATATTCCATCCACAGACCACAGGTTCAAATGAGTGGCTTCAATAGTGTTATGGTTTGGGCTCAAAAGTGTGTTCCAGTCTTCTAGATATGTGCATGTGATGGAGGAATGCACAGTGCCTGTAGGGGGTGTGGTCTCAATAGCCATACAGTAAGCAGTGTGCTATGTGCATGTGATTGAGGAATGGCATGGGTATACTTGAATGGTATCTGTTTGTTTTATTCAAGATTATGCTAAAATATCCTTTCCCCAACTATATTTAAGTTCTCTATGAAGAGCCAATCTTCAATTTGGAAAATTCCCAGCTTATTCGCTTTAATTCCAGTTAATTCCAGTTAATTCCCGTTTATTCCCATGGAAAATTTCCATCTTTGAAAACTCCCGGAATTTTGCAACCCTAATCTAGAATGAAGGTTATAAAGATAAGATAAAGATAAAGATTCAACTTTCTTGTCACTTGTCACAGAGTACAAGTACTAGGACAACGAAATGCGGTCTCTGCATTTGACCCATCCTAGTGTTAGGAGCAGTGGGCTGCCATTATGTACGGCGCCCGGGGAGCAGTGTAGGTAACCAGTGTCTTGCTCAGGGACACCACGGTGGCACTTGGTCTTTCGGGGACTTGAACTGGTGACCTTCCCGTTCCCAGGCCAAGCCCCTATGGACTTCGCCACCACCGCCCATTGGAAATTATGTTTTCAGATCAATTTGTTCATCGGTTTTTAGTAAGATTACTGAAAAACTACTGGCCCGAGTCAGAAACACTGGACAAATATACAAACAACACTTTCGTTGTGTCTCATTCAAGATGAATCAGAGTTAAAGGAAAGCTTGTTCTTTTTACTGGGAAAAATCATGTGAACCTCGTCTCACTTCTGTCTAACACCCCTGTAGTTCCCACATTACCAACCTTAAACTAGTGAACACTCAGCCTATCAAGGAGCCTGATAAGCACCTCAGCGTCACTCTTTCAGGCTGTACCTGCAATAGTCTGCAGAAGAGTCTTTCAGATGTACATTTGTTTTAGATGAATAAAAGACGTCATGATCATTTCAATTATAATTTACTCAAATATAGCTTGAATTGCTGTGTATGACATGAACATTTCCAGGTCGAAGGTTTCCCTTTTAAATCAGCGGCAGGGTCTCCTCAAAAAGCAGTTTTATGTGGCACCAACCTCTGTTAGGATGCCACATCAAGGCAGCAGTGTTTGTCGTTGCTGGGCAAGAGAGAGCGACTGAAGATGAATAAATCAATCAGGTGTCACACACACACACACACACACACACACACACACACACACACACACACTAGAGATATGCCCACGTAGGCAAACAGCAGCAGTCAGCTCCATTTCTACAGAACGTCAGCTTTGGATTTTATGGTAAACGAACAGAGGTGGTAAGATGATGCACATTAGGTCGCGCATTTTTTTCGTATCACAAACGATGAATTACTTGAATTATTCACTTGCAGATGTTATGACCTGTGGTTAATTCAAGAGGTTTAAAATACTTTATCACCCCGATATATATTTAACACTGCACTGGTATTTATTGTATTACTAAAATATCTTAACGTGGCAGGCTCCCATTTTCCTCTCGTGTTCCTGAAGCTTGTGGTAGTATAACAACAACATTTAGCAAATACCAAACAGAGTATTAGATGTGTGATATGTTATCATTTCCCGGCAACCGTCAATTGAATTTATTTCCCAGGCATTTGGACAGTTGTTGGTGTGCGTGTGTGTTTCTGGTCACACATTGTTATTTTGTACAAGCAGCTGCCGACCTTAAAAGACCCTCAGTTAAGTCCTGTTGCTTTGTGCTCCTTTGAGAAACGTCCCTCTGTGCGGTGAGTGCTGAATGCAACACCTTTTTTTTACGCATTACGTCATGAAAGCACCTTTCAGGATTTGTGTCCACACCTTACATTCAAAAGATTCTGTCTCTTGTTGTGCAGCAGTAAGCGTAAAAAAAACACTGCACCATCATTAGCAGGCCACGTGTGCTTGTGCTTGTTCTGCTTCCTCTAAGAAATTAAAACTCAAATGATCACCTGTACAGCATTGTGAGAGAGGAGTGAGAGCAGACTCGGATCTGGTTCCTAACACTCCTTCAGAAGCAGCCATCATTTTTGTAGCATTGCTGTGACCTGCAGCAGCTGATGTGGGTTATTTTCAGGCTGTAACTCCACATAATGATGTGTTCTACTCCGAACAAAGAGCTGCTCTGTTTACATAACACACATCGAGCATCTTTAATATTTTAGTGATGTTTTGTTTGGGCAACTGGGAAAGCAAACAAGAAATTCGCACACAAGTCACTTCCCTTCTGTGCTTAACATATTTTCATTGACTACTTCTGCAGGAGCAATCTGTAAGAATAACGTCAGCGTAGTAAATCGCAATTTTCCTCTAACAGAAAAAAGTTGAAGTAGCACTGTTCAGCGGCTACTTTGCAACAATTTATGAATAGAGCTTTAAACTGCATTTTGTTTCTGATAGCTGGAGCTTCACAGCACAGTGATGCCAAGTCTAAACATGAGAGTGGTTGAATGGGGAGATGAGATGTGTGTGTTTGATATTACATAAAGTCAAAGTGTGCACCCTAAAAAGCGGCTGGAATTTGGGCTTTAACCTGGTGGATGCTTTGTCCAGATTTGTCCATTTATTTCAGAATCACCGTCACCCAGAGGGGAGGGCAAGAGGTCACTGAAAACATTAGGGCTTCATCCTCAGGGGGCCAATACAATCAAAAGCAATAATGGAAATCTGACCGTTACATCCAAGTGATAAGAGGAAAATTGGAGCTGACAGTGATGCTACAGATCATTGATTCTCAACCCCAGGCCTGAACACTAGGAGCAGGCCACAGAACGTGTGCCACCGTTGACAGGAAGGGATGTTATTTTAAAAACTAGAAAGCTCAATAATTGTTGCGTTGTAAGCTATTTTTGTTAAAGCTAAATTCAGTTAATCAATCTATCCATTTGGTTCTTTGAGTCACTGTTGACTTCTTATTAATATCAACGTTAATCCAGGATCAGCCTTTTCCTAACTGTAATGCTAACCAACCACCGGTGCTTTAACATATCCACAAGAAATGTTAACCAAGTTTCATCGTGGATGTTGTATAAAATACTTTTTCCATTAGATGCCTTTGATTACTCCTAAATCTAACAAAGTACCTTCTAATAATTTAATTTATGCGACACACGGATTGCACTCTTTACAGTAGCTCCTCCAAAATATTTTGAATGCTTTACTTCACAACACCAGCAGCTCTAATCTCTATACAGTTGTCAGTTAAAAATATGGGTTAACTGATATAATCCTGATGGTTATATAGCTGATTGTATTTGGCAGAGCAGGGAAGTGAGAACAAACATTTGAGATAGGAATATTTTATTCTTAATGTCTGTTAAGGTCTTCTTCGCGTCTGAGATCTTGCTTCACATGCTGGACTTTTGCAGGAAAGTAAAGTAAAATGTGCTCTACTTCACAGCGTCTAACAGCTTGACTGATGCCATCTGACAGGTCTGGATTTCGTAAACTGCACCAACCTGACACCAAAGGATTGTATGAAATGTTCAAAATAATCAATCACAACCCCGACTGCATGCTTATCTGAACTCAAATAGAATCTCAGTCAGAGAAACGGCTGTGTCACCTTTGGAAATAAATTAGGGTAAGATATCAATTTCATAAGGACACAGCTCCTTCACCATCAACAACATCCTAAAAATAGCATTGATTTTCCCCCAAACATTTACTCACCATATGTGTGAATAATCTGTGGAAGTGCTCCGGGTGATAGTTGGAGATATAGAGGCAATTACACAGTAATAGATTCAATCTCTGGCCAAGAAAAACATAATTGGAGAGGGAGCTCTCGCCTACGGGCCAGAATATTGTATATTGTCACTGTGATTATAGACACTTGGCACAGCGTGATGCTGTTAGCAATTTAAAATCAGCCCATGAATGGCTGACATTAAATAGAACCCTTTAGATCAGGGCTTTGATTGCACTGAAACATTTTGGGGGGGATTTCAAAACACACTATTTGTATCTCTGCCTGGCCAGTTGACTGTGATAAAAAGCAAATAGCAATGCACACCATGCATGGTGATGTGTTTGTACCGAATGTAAATTAGGCATTCGAAGGGACCAGTAAGGGCTTTTACATTTACAAAAGGGAGGGAAGAACAAGAGCGAGTGCTGAGATAATAGCGGTATTCATACATTGTTCTCGTCCCCGCAGAGACTTCATACAAGACGGCAGCAAGATAAGGAGCTGGTAAAGCAGGGATGTCACGTGAACGGGATACATGGGGACTTACACCAGAGAGCAGGTGGAGCTCAGGAGGTCATGGATACGCTGGAGGTGGGGGTCAGGAGTGGAGGAGGTCGTGGCACGGCGGAGTAATGAGCATGAAGCCTCAGGGAAGGGAGGACGAAGGCTGCTGCTGCTGCTGTACCACACGTGCAAAGACACTCATGCTTGTTATTTTCTATATTCTGAGAATTCTGACACTAACAGTGATGGGGTTTGAACAAATTGTGGATTTTTTCCTCCGCAATTTATTTATGTTCTTGGTGTACATGGAGTAAACAGCAGTGGAGAAAGAAATAATCTGACTTTTTTACAAAAGTAAAAGTCCTGCATTCCCAAAGAACCCTAGCTTGTTGGCACTGAAACATACCGAAATACACCGAAATACCAAAAGTGAAAAAGTACTCGTTATGTGTTCAAGCTTATTCTGCGGTCATATGACTTAAATGACTGGAATATGACAATTAATGAATCAATGGGCTTACTGCAGCTGGTAAATGTGGAGCTGGTTGTAATACTCTATATACTGATGATGAAGATCTTAACCTCAAATTATGTATCAGAATTTATTCATTAGTTAATTTATATGTTGAATTAGCTACATTATTACATTACATGATTGACTTCAAAGACGTAGTGGAGTAGAAGTATAAAGAATCATACATAAAAGAGTCTAAAAGTACCTCAAAGTTGTACTTAAGTGAAGCGTATCCTCTGTATCTGCACCAAAAGTCCTGCTTTGCATACAGCAGCATGTTGGTGGAGCTCACAGCCCCGTGTGCCACTTATATAGTTAAGCAATTAAGTGGAGAAAAATAAAACGACTTGAAGCCTAAAAACCACCTCAAGGTGCATTCATGCATATTAAACTGTAGTTTCTATTTGGGGTGAGCACACAGGAACAGATGGGAGTGGTTCCAGATGGGCTGCACATTTCACATGAGGGCGGGGTTTTCCTGCCTCTGACATAAAAAGGTGGATGCCCCGCTGAGTCTGAGCTCACAGCTTCCTGTGGAAGTATTTCAGGGGGGATGTTAGATCCAGATTGGTTTATAATTGCGACAGGATTAAAATATGTTTGAATAATGAGTTCTGATGTGAAATGGTATGACGGCGTCGCCATCAGGTGCTTTGGTATTACACATTTTCCCAAAGTTCTGCTATGTAGAGAGTTGAGAAAAAGGATATTTCATCTCCTGTATGTTAAATGTAATAAGACATAGCAGGGTTATTTGATTTTGTTTGGCACGGCTTAATCTAGAATTGTACTTGTATTTGTACCTGTATTTCACTACCAGACAAAACAGTGCAGGTGAGACAGGGAAGTATGAAGAGAAAGATAAGAGAAGACATGAGAGGAGGAGGTCTTGAAGCATTTTATAAAGTGTAATTCAACACCAGAAATGTGTCGAAAGTCCTTCTCATGTCAGAGGAATCGCAGAATATCCTCAAGCAGCGCAAGTTGAAAGTCATGCACGTCAGCACCGATACTTCAAAAAATGTTTTACAGTGTTACAACTTAATGTATGCTAGTATTCGATAGTCCAGCAACAACGATTTCAAAGAGTCTGAGGAACAGTTGATGTGAATGTGCTCCAAGGTTTGTACAGGGAAAGCTCCATATATCATTGTCAATGACTGAATGAATGTCGAAAAGCTTTGGCGGTCCAATGCTCTCCTTCTGCAAAAAGAAAAGCAAGGCTCTCATCCTTTTATAAACTTTATAAACTCAGACACAGATAACAAGGTGCATCTCAACACAAGTTGACACTGAATCTATTCTTCCTGTTAAAAAAGAAAATGGAAGTAAATCAAATACTTTCATGCTCTGATTTTCCTTCAATGAAAAGAGCCGAAGGGCCCCACAGTGTGCAGCATCGCATATTGTGAGAAAGCAGCACTGTGACAATCGCTGAGCAGTGTGCAGGCAACAATGCCACAGGACCGGTATAAACACAGCTGCAGGACACTTGTTTCCCAGAGTTCACGGCGGCAGAGGGGACAGACATGACTGACTTCAGAGGAGGAGACAGAGAACAGATGGATGTGTGTTGTCCTTGTGTTTGAGGTCGTCTTTCCTCATGGCTATACAGTATATTACAGCATGTACTGTACAGACCCACACACACACACACACACACACACACACACACACAATTAACCTAAATTACAATGTTTTGTGATTGGCCAGCTGCAGGACATCTGGTCAACACCAGAATGACCCGCTGAGAATCTCAATGTAAAACTAACAGTAAACATGTGTTCAGACTGCGACATTAAGGGCACGATACTCTATTGTGGAGAAGGGGTCGCAGTACAATACAAACAAAAAACAAACAAACAATAGCTGTTCAACTCAATCAATCTTTCTTTGTTGATTTTCCAGGATTGTGTGTGGCTGTTGGTTAATGCAATTTACTTGATTGTGTCTTGCAAAGCACCAGGGTTCTGTGGTATGAAAAACATTCCCTTTCTTTTTTCCCCCACTGCGGTAAATACATGTTTTATACTTACTGCCAATGCAGTATAAATACCTACCAGAGCATTGCTCAGCCTGGAAAACAAACGTTCCTCTTAGCTGGTGTTGGCACCACACAGGAAAAACCAGTATACAATTTTTGGTGTTACATGCATTAAACGGTTAGGGGTTTATCTCCGCAAATCAGTCGTTGTTTATAATCGTTTACAAGATTTAAAGGGGAAAAAAGGGTGTGAAATTTAGAAATTAATTTGGAGGTTTCAGTGTTTCAGCTTTGGAGTTTCGTTTCTTAAAGCAACAACAAATCATTATCTAAAGGCCAGACCTCTGAGGCTGCTGTAGATGGCATCTTCTCTAGCTTAGCCAATGAGGCAATAAATACCTCGACAGTTTGACCTAAAAGAAAGGATAATTCCCAGGCAAACTCTAAAACCCAAAGATATTCAGATTACTTTGATGAATATGTTTTTCTTAGTTGTCATTAATAAAGTATGTACACCACAAAGACAAAGTGGTTAATCATTCAGAAGCTATAACCAGTATAAACCAGCCTTTTTGGCATTAACTTAAACAATGATTTTATTATTAAAGTATGAATTATTGTTATTAACCTGATGAATTATTCGCTGATAATTCTTTGGATCTATTTATATTACCTTGGTCTTGTTAATGTTATATATCACCACTCTGATTTGTAAGTGCTATAACATTATTGTTGTTAATGTTGAATAGTTGTTAAAAATGTTCTGCTTTCTGAGTTTACAGTGTTAAATTGGGAATTTAATTCACGGTATAAATAGACTTTGTCTTGTTTAGCCGACTACCACAAAGCCGCATTTTCCTTGGTATCACACTTGCATAACATGTATCACCAGATATGTTTGGAGGGTCTTACTTTTACAATGAAATGACTAAGTCTGAGGACATTCCTTGAAAATATACTCGCCGTGGGAACAAGTTAAATGCTCCTGCCTCAACAAGCAAGGTTTACAAATTCCACATTTAAACAAAATTACCCAATACCAGATTAACCAGCTTTTTAAAATGAACCGTTTACAGTGCAGCCATTTCCATGCAGGATGCTGCCCGGGGGTGTCGTTTGTATGTCTACATGGAGATAAATGGCTGCTGTTGCACGGAGATGTTGGGCTGCTGACTGATAGAGGCTTTGTTTGGGAAGAAGCGCGGCTGTAAGTGTTTACTTCAATTGTCCTGTAATCACCGGCTTTCTGGGAAGGAGAGGTTCCCCCACTGCGCTGCACCTGGACCCTATTCTGGATCCATTTTACCAGAGGCGGAGGAGTATCCAGTCCTCAGGAGAAGTCAGAACACACCAGCAATCAGAGGAGAAGAAGAGGACAAGGAGAGTCAAAAGCGTAGAGAGTATATTGACTGCATGATGTGTTTATGAGAGAAACAACTGCAGATATTCAAAGGGAGCATCGCACATACTTAAATGAAGGAACATGTATAAATGTGTTTACATATCTGACAGTTAACAAGCAGAGAAAGGAAGAAATTGACAGCATAATTGGAGGTTGGTACATGTTGCAGTTTAGCAACAATAAAAATCATTACAACAATAATTTGAGGTGTCATCGTAATTACAGTAAACAAACAGGTCCATCATGACTAAAAATCAGCAGACTATAGCCTACCAGCCTCAGATTAACATTTTCTGTGGCATTCAGTTTGAACGGAAATGTGAGTGATTTTTCTACAGAAGGTGAGTGTTTTAGGCTTTCGTTTACAGAGACACCTTCTTGCCTTATTTGCCGTCCTAAATATGAACCTTTGTGAAGCTGCATTTGTGAAATTTAAACCAATCTAATGTAAATGTTTAGCAGTAAATGTGGTAATGTTGTTAGAACATTTTGCAAGGACGATTAAGAAGTTTGTTTGGTCATTCTAGCCGATTGATTGACCATGTTGGTCCAGACTGAAAAGCTCAACGACGATTGCATAGATTTTCAATTCAATGTTCAAACTTCCATGTTGCGAAGAGGATAAATCTAGCTAACTTGGGAGACCATTTGACGTTCATCATGGCGCTATTAGCCCATCCAAACGTTCCATTATCCAGTGACATTTTCACCATCTACAGGACCAAATGTTCTTTAACAACCGTGCATTAAACAGGACTTAAAGTCTGTTAATCTCTGTGAGAAATATTAGTACACTTACACTTAAAACAAAGTACAGCCAAGGGTGGTTTGGAGGTAGCTGTTGAGATATTTTCAACTGAACCAAAGTGTTATAATGACAGGCAAGGGCGACTGTGTGAAAAATGATGAATTTGGTATACAGGCTCAATCAGCACTCTGTTAAATTAAGTTTCTCACCGAAAGAAAAATGGACATTTCTGTGGAAATGTCACAGATTATTAGTTTAACACATTCATTGAGAGCCAGTATAATCTAGAAATGATGAGATGTTCAGACAGAGAGAGAAGGCAATGGGTGAGAGATCACGAGACAGTGCTATATTACACAGTGCATAATCAAAACAAAAAAAAGGCAAGGGAACGGAGAAATTGAAAAACCAACAGAGAGCAGGTGTTTAGAGCATGAATGGAGTGTGAATTAGAAGAAATGGGCAGAAGAAATTGACTGAGTTTATGAGTCTACAGAATGCATGTGGAAAGGCAAGAAGTGCAGAGAAGGGAGGGGGGAATGTGGACTCAAAGAAAATACAGCTGGGAAAAATTCTTATTATTGGAAGGTTATTAAATGCTAAAGACACAACACACAAATGTACATCCAACAACTTATTTCCATCAGTGTACTACAGGTCGATATGATGAGAGTATTTCCATTTGGCATGACTGAAAGGAGACAGCACAATCAATTTGAAGACAGTGCTGTACGTTAGTGAACTTTGTGAGAGTGAGGTGAACTTAAACGGAGCTTTGCCTCTGCACTGTGTGAACTGGATAATAAAACATTACCCTGAAAGCAACTGGATTTTGGACCAGCATTTTTCAGCCACATCACAGCTGAAAGAAGAGCCTGATTGGTTAGCTGTTTGGGTGTGTTGTGATTGGTCAACCGCATAGAAATGTCCCGCCCGTTTGCCTATCACGTACAAGTGCAAGTGACACGTAGTGATGTCACTGTTATGGACGTAAACAAAGAAGTCCAAAGGAGTGTTTATGCAAGGGGGAGGGGAGTGTGTAGGAGAGAAACTACTTCTGGAGGGAACTTCGGGATTTTAGCCTTTGAAGAGCATTTACATGCAAAAAAAACCCCATTTAAAACACTACAGGAAAGAGAAAACTAAAAATAGCCTAATAGGGCCCCTAATGGTTATCAACAAGTATTGGATGGATAGCTATCCATTTTGGGACATGTATACATTCAGACACAACCCTCTTTGCATATTTTAGGATCAGAAGTATTTAGGAAGAGTTGTCACCACAAACCTGGCAATGGCCGGAGCCATCCTTCAATGAGCTTCACAACAGCTTTTGAGCAACCTTTGGCTGACTTAATGAAGGTTGCATCCATATTTTATACAGCCAATGTGAAACATGGGCAATGAATAGATAAGAAAGCAGGCTTGATCCAATCAGTTGTGCATCGCAAATCAGAATTACGATCAGACAACAATCCTACAATGTCCCTGCCATGTCAGGTTAAAAGATGGAGGAAAAAAAAGAACAGGGTAGTGTTATGCATAAAAGACTACAGTGAAACGGTTGTTAATACCAAAACTGCCAGGGTTCTCTCAGAACTGCATCTGACGTGATGGATGAGGTTGTCAAAACCAAAATTTATGGCTGGAAATATAAGTGTCTGGGAAAGCGTGTGTGAGGTGTGGGAGTGGCTGTTTAACCGCAACAGTTCATCTCTGACAGGTTTCATTTTCCCCCTCAGTCCTCGGTTTCATCACCACGTTCAGGGAGCTGAATGATGCCCTTCTGTTGTAGCACAGCGTCAAGGCAACAACATGAAATTTGAGGCTAATTACCTCTGATGGCCCCACTCTGACAGCACCTGTCCTTCTTAAACTAAAAAGGCAGCGTGATCCGTGACATCTGCTAAGTCTGTGGAAAGTTCATGTAAATTATGCTCAAATCAGTAGTACACCCAAGAGACTCACTCCTTAGGGTCCTCAGGAGAAGACCAAACTATACTACATGAGGAGAGAAGTAGGGATGGTTTGGAGGCGCCAAAGGAAGGGAAAATATGGCAATCAGGGTATTGATGATGAGAGGAAATGGGTAAGAGCTAGAAAATAGGTAACTGCAGGGGTAAGACAGAAAGAAAAAACTGTGAAAGAACATTTTAGGGGTGAATAGAGTACTGAAAACTACATCTCATATCTACAGAGACCTGCACATTTATTGGGATCTCTAGACAGTATGTGGACTCCTGCTGCATTTGTTAATGTCACTCGGTTCAACTAATTAGGGACCAGTCTATATCTTTCGAGCGTGAACCAGGGACATGGACTCTGTAAGGTCTTTTGTAGAGGGGCATAAAGTATGGAGCGTGTAGTAAGCACAGCGGGAGTGTGTAAATGAGCTAGGAAAAATGCTGCTACAAGAAAAAAAGCAGCGCGAGGAATCACAAACGTTTTCACGGCTCCTTTTCTTATGAAGTATGCTTCTGTTAACCAGTATTTTTAATTTAAAAGTCTTCCTACTGAATGCAATTATTACTTAAAACACTTTTTATACTCGGCAGAAGTGGTTCGTCCTGTTGATTTCTGATATCATCGCCAAGAGGATTACGTTTTAGGCTGGGTTTGTCTTTCGATAGTGGCCAAGAAAGAAATTCGTAAGAAAGACTTCCCAACTTGGCAAATGGATCGTCCAAAAAGCATGTGAATGTGGCATTGGCATCGTTGGAGGACTTTCCTCTTGTGTGACAGTCTAGTTATCAAAGATGGATAGCTAAGCCAATTTTTCTTCTGTAAACTCAACATCGCTCAAGTGTAAGACAAGTGAAATGATGAAAAATGAAGGTGACCAAAAACAGGACCGGGTAAGGACCAAAAACAATCAGATCAAGGATAAAAAGGATATTCCTCCAAAGAAAATGCTCCGAAAAGAACGGCTGCTCTTTCACATTGAAAAAACCTTGTCGATTTGGTCGGGCCACACATTAGGATTTCTACTCGACAAACTCAGTGACATCTAACGTGAACAGATCCAAAACCCTCAAGAGGGATTATATCTTCAATCTGGCCTGGGAAAGTCGCAGGATCCCTAAGGAAGATCTGGGGGAAGGGGAGAGTTGCACGTGGGCTACCTTGCTGACTCTGCTGAAATGGCAACCGAGACTCAGTGAAGCAGAGGGGGGGGTATGATGGATGGAGGGATGGGATAATGAACTTCAAATATGTGGTTTCAGAGACATTTCAATCAAAGGTTTAAGAGAGTATCTTTGCTGTTGAGGATATCAAACTGACAGAAACCAAATTAGTTTGATATCCTCAACAGCAAAGATACTCTCTCAATATCTTGCAAGACCTGAAAAGAAGGACTCTTGTCCTTTCAAGGAGACCAAAAGGTATGAAGAGTGGAGTGCTGAAGATGTCAAGCAGGAGGGCAAGCAAATATAATGAAGTACTGGAAGAGAGAAAGATAAATCAGGGAGAATATTCAGACCGCCTGTTCACAGAAATACGACTGAATGATAACTAAATATCGACATCTTTCTTTCATGCTGAACGACTCTCCTGCACTCTCCACTGCACTGCACGGGAGTTCACACTGCATTTGTTTACAATTCTACAGCCACCTAATTGTGCATGACTCTCTGCAAGGGTGCACACAGGAGACCGACTCCTCAGGGTCCTCCAGAGAGAAGCAGGAGGTCTTGAGCGAGGCAGAAAGTGGAACTGCTTTGGAGGGGGGAGAAAGTCAAGAAGGGAGGGTTTCTGCTGAAGGGAAAGCGCTTTAGCAAAGAGCTGCAAAGCATATAATTGCCTCACTCGGATAGAAAGATGAAGACGAAATGGTGTGAAAGTGGTCATACGGTTGTTTTGCACGTGGATTTGTAGAATGATAAGTTATTTAAATGTTTTTCTAAGTCCCTTTGCACTGCATATGAAGCCCCGCTGCATTTGTTGGTGTCCCGAGTTTCGTTTAATTAAGTTCCACTCGATATATCCTGCAAGTGACGGACTCCACTGGGTCCTTTGGAGTAGGCCAAGAGGGAAAACAGGAGGAAGAGGGCTCTTGCTTCCAAAAAGGAAAGGCCTTTAGTTATAGGCTGAAAACCATATAATTGCCTCAGACAGACAGAAAGAAGCAGAAAGAGACAGAAAAAGGGACAGGAAGGAGAGTAAAGGGAGGGAAGACTCGAGGAGAGGGTATACATTTTTTTATTAAAGAATGAGAGAGCTTGTGTATCTATTAAACGTTGGTAAAGTGATTGGGATTGTTGGAGAGGAGCAGATGAAAAGAGAAGAGCAGTTCAAAGACAAAAGGAGTAAGACGAAAGCCAGCGAGCCGGTTCTATTACCAGGTCTTCTTTGACGGGAAGGGGAGTGCCGGGCCGGAACAAATGGACTGTAATTGCACACAATCTGTCTTCAGAGCTCAATCACTTTGCCCTGCGGGGTCCATTGGTGAAACACTCCTCTCACACTAATCTAATAACCTTGTCCCTCACCTTCCCCCCCATGGAGACTTTACCTTTCACCTTCAACACGGACCTTACCCCAGCGGAGGAGTGAGACGTTAATGCGTTGGCTGCTGGTCATTAACCGGAGACATAATGAACTTGCATATATTTGCATACGATAACCACCACTGGAACTGAAATTCACCTTTTCTATGCTAATTTCTGCAACAGGCTTTTCTAAATCATCTCGTTGTTCTTCTATTTTATTGCTTTTCTCGTACTTTATTTATTAAACTTTATTTCCTGCGAGCAACATTATGATTCTTTAATGTCAGTTTCATTAAAATTGTCTGGCTGCAGATAAACACTCCTTGAGAATGGGATAACACCTTGTTATTTGTTGTTTGTAAATAATGAGACTCCTACAGTGTTTGCTTGAAGTAAACTCAGAATGGAAAAACTTATTTTAAGTTATAATGGATTTTAAAAGTTTTCCTCCACAAGGAAAGACATTTTTGAGGGTAGCAATTAAATCCTGGTATTAAGGGTGCATGCATTTTAAGCAATTAGTTTAAAGTTGGGAAAAATCTATTTCAAAAACATCCTATTTGATTTTTTCAATTACCATAAAATACCAACCTGAATTTCATTGGTTTGTTCATTTTGGTTTACTAGAAGATGTATGTGGTTGTGTTGAGAGCTATATTTACATAATGAATTCACTGCATCTCATTTTGGAATTAACTCTTAATATATTCAAGAATTACTTTTGCAGTGCTTTGCAAAAAAATGGTTTTCACATGGCATTCAGCCTTTTATTAAATCCTTAAACATCTCGTTAAGACCTGCGTGTCGCTGTTTGACAAATGTAAAGACATAGGGCTAAATGTGTCAATTATATGGCCAAAATTGCCACTCATCGACAGAATCACCAAAATAATTTCAAGCACAAAACCTTTTGACAGATCTAGTACAATCGAGATATTTCTTTTACTTTAAATGACCTCTGCTGGTTACTCAATAAACAGAACAAGTGATTGCACTCCTCCATCACATTTTTGACGAAAACCCTACCCCATTACAACACATACCGACATACCGTTTATGGTATTGAGAAACAACAATACGTCGGATTAAAACATTCAATCAGGGCCAAAATATTCCTCTAGTTCACATGGAATAACCACCACTACTGGAGAGTAATGGTATCTGTTCAATCAAACAGAGCTCTCTTGGACTCAAACACTGACACTACATACAGTAGGCATGTCTTCTTCAAGTAGATAAACGGGGAAATAGAATAGATAAACACTAACTCCTGGGATAAAATCTAAATTTTTTGCATTTCTAGGTATACTATCGTGAGAATAACAAATTACAAGTCTCTTTACAGATACCGAGTGGTCTGTATACTCAACACCTGTGCAACCATAGTTTAACTATTTTATTTTTGAAAATACACAGCAGAAGTTTGTGTCGTACTAAATGCGGTGCATTTTGTGTATCTCTCTGTTCGCTCGGACATAAACTCAGTAATAAATGTAGTCTATGTTTCATATGATGTGTAAAATCTATCAGCATTTACCGTTTAAATCGCACGTGAACGAAACGCTTGTAGAATCCGTAGTTGTATTTGTATGGTTGATTTAATGTGTGAACGAGCGATATAGAGAAGGTCACATAAAGCTGTTATTATTAGGCTGTAATTTGTATACTGTTGGAGTAGTAAGCAGGCCTATTGTATTTATTCTAGTTTATATTTAGTTATATTTAGTTATATTTAGTTATCTTTAGTGTATATTTCTCCTTCCTTCTTTGTATTGAACTGTTGCACCTCAATTTCCCTCGGGATTAATAAAGCTTCTTGAATCTTGAATCTTGTTTTGGGATATTGGGGGAGTTAGGTGGTCCGTGAGTATTTTTTTATTGGTTAAGTGGTCCTTGGTCTGAAAAAGTTTGAGAAACACTGGTGTAAAGGAAAGAATGAATGGGGCCATGTATCGTGAGATTTTGAGTGAAAACCTCCTTCCATCAGCAAGGGCACTGAAGATGAAGCGTGGCTGGGTCTTTCAGCATGACAATGATCCCAAACACACCGCCAGGGCAACGAAGCATTTCAAGGTCCTGGAGTGGCCTAGCCAGTCTCCAGATCTCAACCCCATAGAAAATCTTTGGAGGGAGTTGAAAGTCCGTGTTGCCCAGCGACAGCCCCAAAACATCACTGCTTTAGAGGAGGTCTGCATGGAGGAATGGGCCAAAATACCAGCAACAGTGTGAAAACCTTGTGAAGACTTACAGAAAACGTTTGACCTCTGTCATTGCCAACAAAGGGTATATAACAAAGTATTGAGATGAACTTTTGTTATTGACCAAATACTTATTTTCCACAATCATTTGAAAGTAAATTCTTTAAAAATCCTACAATGTGATTTCCTGGATTTTTTTTCTCATTCTGTCTCTCATAGTTGAGGTATACCTATGATAAAAATTACAGGCCTCTCTCATCTTTTTAAATGGGAGAACTTGCACAATTGGTGGCTGACTAAATACTTTTTTGCCCCACTGCATGTGTATGAGGGAGGGTGTATGTAAAAATAGATATTTCCCATTCTGCAAAGCTTGCTTGAAATTCATCCAAATCCAAAGAGCCTTTGTTTATTTATTTTAAGAAATCCTTCTTTTGTCTCGTTTTTGTTTTATTTTCCCCTACCCTTTTCTTTAAATTATTTTATGTCCGTTTTCCTCTACAACTCTTTTATGTTTTGTAATTCAATAGCATCTTTTGTTGTCTTTGTATTTTAAGTATCTCCAAAAAAATAATTGGTGAATAATTAGGAAAACAGAAAACATATTTCCCAAATACGTAGAGAAGTCTGTGGCATTTGAAAGCCGTATCTGCTCCATCATGGTGTAAAATGATATTTTTTGAGCAGTTTCACTATGTTTCAAAGTGTAATATCATCAGCAGTTTGTGGCAATTTTTGTTTTTGTTAAACTTGACCGCCTGCTGTGCTTCACTGTCCGTCAAGTGCTCGCTGGGTGAGTGCTGATTCTGTCTGTGTGTATCTGTCTGTCCTTTTTTTGACTGTCTCTGACCATGCATAAAATGAATATGATTTGAATTGTGTGTCCATGCATCAAAATGTGTGTGTTTGTGCAAGTCTGTGTGTGTGAACCTGTTCTTGTGCATGTGCCTGTTTAAATGCCAGCTTGTGTGTTTATCTTGCTTTATGTGCATGTGTGCATGCATGTGTAATCCACATCCAGCGTACATTGTGTCTCCAATTTTGTTCCCGTGCATCTGTCTGCTGTCTGGTTTCCTGTTCATTTCATTTCCCATCGTCAACCAGGGGAAAAGGTCTGAGGAGGATCTCCTTGCACAGAGCCCAGGTACGGGATATCAAGAGCAGTGAACCAGGGAGGGTCACTCATGCGTGCTGACTACAGAGACAAACACACATAGCGCTCCAATAATAATGTTCGTTCCCCCGATCTAGTGAATACTCCTTGATGTGGATTTTTTGAGGCGCTGATAGAAGCTGTCTCTTTGGTTAAGGACCAAACTCGTCTCTCAAGAGTCAAATATCCATAGCATTTTTGCCTGCACTGGGATTGTGTGGCTATAGTCAGTAGAGATGGATAGACTACATGTGTTATGTATCTGTCTGTGCACCTTAGATCTGAAATGACAAAGATTTTAAGTTATCTACATCAACATCCATAGGAGATGCCGGATACATTTTTTTGCTGGTCATTTTGGGGGATTTCATAACTACTCATTGTTTCAGTTGAAAGTCAATTTCAAGTATTAAACAATTACTGCAAACAAGTTAAGATTCAAGAGTATTACATTAAATAGCACTCACAGTTGTTTAGCTTTCCAGCTCTTTGACATGACTCTTAGGTATTCAAGTGCAGAATGCAGGGAGACGTGGGCCGAAGAAAATTCAGGCAAAAAGTTGCATCCAAGCGAAAGAATATTCCTGTGCTGCTCAGTTTTGTAAAAGCCTCTGTTGGTTGTGGTATATTGGCTTTCATTCAACCGCCATAATTAACAACCCTGCCAGGAGTGAGAAGAACCAAAGAAATTTACAAAGACGACAACTCAATGAAAGTATTTTTCAAATCCAATGAAAATTGCCTTTGTTTGAGACCAACTTGTCTGATTAAGCTATCCAAACAACATCTGTCGACTCAGAGCTTTAGAATGATACCAAGTTTGTGAAATTGTTAACCTAACTTCAAATGTTATTTGCGAAAACCCTAGCTGTATAATGTCAACACACTCAAATATCAATTCATACGAAATGTGCCTCTTGGGGGACAGGAAATGTTGGCACCAAATGTAATGCGTTATCTTTACTGATGAAAAAATGTTTTAGTCACAAGTTTTCCCCGATTGGCGGAGTCTAACCTGCTCAGTCTCTATAGTTTCTGTATACTCACTCCAGAACCTTCTAAAGTGGGTCTGTTGGGTCAATACATCTGAAGGACAAAAAAAGGTAGTAGACATATTATTAGACTGATTAATACAAACTAATAATATCTTCATATGACAACTGCTTCCTCCTTGGTGATCCTACATGAGCCTTACATTCAGCCTGCTTTCAGGGCTTTTTGCCTTCAACGACAACATGCAGGACCACACTCAAAAGAGACTAAATATCTGCAGAATGCACTGTTTGAGGATATATAAAACAACAACTCTTTTGGAAAAGCCTACTTTGTTTTCATGAAACAGTCACGATTGGCATTCTTTAAAATACGGGGCTGTGTGTCGTGTGTTGCTGCTTCACTTCCATCGTGTTCAATATGTGAAAGAGTGTGCTTTAGCTGAGGCTCATACCGTAGCAGTGTATGTAGATTTTGGAGCGCTTATTAATGTTTTAATGTGTACCTCTGTGCTATAGATTCCTTTTCAGCAATATTCATGAGGATAACCCCCAACATCCACCATCCAAACCACAAACGCCCACACTACATATACATAACAATTGTGACTCTTGTTGTGAATACGCTCTCATTATTGAGGGAACACATTTCTTTTCAACCCCTAAGTATTTTCTCATCGATTTGGGGAATTTCAATCCTCTTTTCCCCCTGAAGGTGTGTGTGCGGATGAATCAAAGCCGCAGCGCACGTCTCAGATGGAAGGCTGATTAGAAACACTAATCTGCAATAAGGAATATTCATGCATCTGTGGAAGTGATTGGATGACTGAAGCAGAGCGGCTGTTGTAGGTACAAATGAAGAGTGAGACAGCCATTGTTTCTGCTGGTACTGGTAGAAATGTACTCATTAGGATTCACAGACTTACATAGTACAGATGCCTGAGCATGCTGTGTGGAGATTGAAGACTCCTGACTGTCAAATTAAGTCCTAAATGCAGTGTTTGGGTTATTGCTTTGCAGGCGTACAAGTATTTCTAAGGAGTCATGCATAACTGTAGCTCTTTCATTAGATACAAGATAAGAAAGCAGAATTATTAAGCTCTAAGCACAGCTCACTGGGGCTTTATGCTACTGAGATTTCTTGGCAAAACATTTGCTGTATTCAAAGTGTTTTAGTAAATGATTATCCGCATTCTTCCAAACGAAACGCCATACAAACATTGCACTGAAAGTTCAATTTGTTGTACGGTAAACTGAACTGCTGGCAGGCAACACAGCTAATCAGCTGGAAAGAAAAAAGTGTTACATAAAAAACAAACAAAACAAAGAGGAAGACGAGACAAGTTAAAGGATAAAGTTGGGTAGACGGAGAAGAAGAGGAAGAGAAGGAGGGCAGATGATGTTGCCTTCGAGCAGTGAGAGTCTTAAAGTTCAGCCGGCATCCTGCTCCCATCTGTCCTGGCCCCGGCCCCTCTCCTGTTGTGTCAAGGCTTCCCCACAAGTCATGTAGTGCACACAGGCAAGTGGAGCTTAACAAACCTTTTCCATTACCGTAATGACCTTCATGACTGAAAACCTCGCGAGCTGGAGTCGGAACAGGACTGCTTCCACAGCACGTCCATTAACTTCCTCCCCATGGGTCTGCTGAGATCAGATCAGCTAGAGAAGAAGCTACAGCGCCAATGAAGCCCAACAGCGATCACGGCACCAGTTCTACAACAAAGCATCCAATTCAGCCAGTTCCCATTCAACCGAAATTGGACCAACAAAGCAATGGCGTAATATTAGCACCATCATTAACATTTTAACCGACTCATCATCATGTATTAAGTATTTGACAGCATTGCTGACCCTCACACCCACCGTTCTGGTAGGCCCTTCATGGATTACTTCATGTGCTCTACAGGATTGGGTCGCACAGGCTACTCCTAAATCCATATCTAACTTCTTAGGAGCTACAAGTGAGACACAAACTAGTGATTTATGAAGTTTGTTTGCTCCATTAAACTTAAGGAATATCTAAGCTAGTAATAACAAGATGGTTGCTAAGAATTATCTGTAAATCCATCCAATCAAAAAACATCCAAGAAATTGTAGCATTAGAAGCATATATAGTTTCCAAAGACGTATATTCAATTTAATATTCAGAATACTGCAGGTACCGGGGATCAGGGCTTGAAGGAGCGGATACTCTTCAGGATGCCTTTAGACAAATAGGTTTGTATGTGAATGTTTGCATTGAGATAGCTTGGCAAGTGACAAAACTTAGCCCTGATGTGGAATCCAAAATGATGCAGTTAACCCAGTGTGACTATTAAAGGTACATAATGATGCACTGAAATGTTTTTCTGTAAAAAATAAGGCAAGGGTAGATTTTAACCTTTTGATTATTCCGAATGTTATCTTTTTAAGCTTTCTTTGGAGATAAAAAAAAACAACTGTTGTTTGAAACGTTTCACAGCAATATAAAACAGAAGAATTATGACCCCTTTAACATTCTTACAAAAACCTGTATGCAACGATGATAAAGGTGTGTATTTCTGAATAAATGGGATTACATTTTCGGTTTGGTGGTATCAAATTGGCTTTAAAGGATTGCTGGATTTCACTGGTATTGGTATCAACTCATACATTTCTTGTATCGTGACATCCGTAAGCTGGTGAAACTTAGCCAGTCTTTCTCTCTCACTGGCTCACACACAGTTTGGTTTTGTTGCATAATAGTACACCAATTCCCCTTAGTTACGTGAAACACACTTCTTCTTAGTAACAACTCCTGTGCCGTCTACCCTCCTGCCTCTAGGCTTCAGCCAGGTTGGGAAAAGTATGCAAAGCTTTGCTATGAGGAAGCGTCCTGTGATCACCCTACTCTCAGGGCCTCGGCCTCCTGGCCAGAAGCAACTGTTAGGTTGTGTTAGGAATCAAATGTCAGTCTTTGCGGAAAGCATGATCAGCCAAGAAGCTTCTCCCCATGGTCCCCGTGGAGCCTGATGTGCTGTTGCTCTGAACCAAAACACTCACTCCAGGATGCTCACCGAGAAATGTTTTCACCCTCTGCTGATTCTCACGTAGCATATTTCCCTTTCTGGCTCAACCCCTCGCCTGGCTCCCACTGCATTTCTACCTCTTTCCTCTCCTCCCTTGATCTTTCTACCACTCTCACCCTCTTGTCTTTCTCTCACCGTGACTTTCTCCCCTCTCCTTTTCTTTCTCATAGCCTCGCTCCCATTCCTCCAACTCTCCAGAACACTTACATTGCAACACACTCACCATCTCTCACACTCCAAGGGGAAGTGTTCAACTGGTACATTATGTCTCATGAGTATTTCTCAGACTAATGGAAACACTCAAAATGCCTTAGTATTCCATCATTCCACTGGTGAAAGAGAAACTCTCAGTCGACATATTGCCTGCGTAAGGGAAAGTTTCTACCAACAAGCTGCAGCAGCCACTAGTTTATCAGTACTGTGAGCTCTTTTCAACTTTATTTCCTGTTTTAGTTTTCTGGACTGTGGAACTTTCACATACTTTAGCTTTCTCAAATGCACATCAGTTGTTGGTTGAACACAGTATGTCTTTCCATTGACTTTGTACACAATCATTCTGAATCTAAAACTGTCTTAACATTTAGACTGAACACATTAGAACAATCTGTCAGGTACCATCCAAGTGCAGAACGAATGACATTGATACAAAAGAAACAAAAGCAAGAACTCCAGCAGCAGGGTAATACAGATTTGAATTGTAATAATGGGATGTATTCATGCTTGTTTCATGTGTGGCTTGGAGGAACATGGTATCAGAGGAGGTTTAATTCAAAACAAAGTAGTGAAGTGCCCATTCTGAGTGCGCCATTGCATTGCCCCACTAAGAGCTGCTTGCAGGGTTCTTGAGAAACGTTCATCCAATCAACTCTCCACTCGACACTGGACTCCCTTGGGTCTTCAGCATTACACCCTCCAAGCATGAGGTCTATTTGATGAACAATTCTTGAGATATGCAAAGGCGAGTCTTACATACATACACAGAGACAGAGATTACTTTCTTTATAGGGAAGTGATGATGCTCCAGCGCCACCTACAGGCCAAATTACAATACACTTGTCGAGGTCAATCAGAACGTAGATCACTACATGTCCACCAAGTGTGGGCTCAATATAAAGTTGCAAATGTTTGTAACATAAGCCTTGCTCAAAGCATTTGAATAAACTATAAGGGCCAGTTATAGCAAAACTGTATGGGACATTAAACATCCAAAGATTAGATATCTTTGGCTTGGTCCAGAGATGCTCTGTGTCAAGTTTGGCGCTTAAAATGTACAAGAGGAATAGCGAAAAACTGTTTTGGAATTTCCTTTCCAAGATGGAGGTTTCTGAAGATAGAGGTTAAAACTTTAAGTTTGTTCATGAAGTGTCATCCAAAGCAATACACTACAAAGACTAAGGTAGTTTGCTCTCAAGAAATGACAAAAGAAACAAGTAAAAACACAATGGCAGTAAATGGCCCAAATGGCAGTGAGAGTTTAAGAACATCAAAGTTGTCTTTCAGCTCCTTTTGTCAATTGAATGAGTATTGTGGCATATCGCAGCTTTTGCATGACAAGGTCAAGCTGTGTGAGTGGGAGCCTCGCGTGGTTCAATGAGGACATCACGACCCATAAGTCAGTGATGGAAGATGTAAGCCCCTTATCAATACTGTATCCTCCTGCTGCCATGATGTCTCGTACTAATTGAGTTTTAATGCAGCCCGACAGCTACTGTATGTAGGCCACCACTTCGCAACTTCCCTAAGGACATCATTAGAGTAAATGTAAACATGTATCAGTGTTTCAAACATTTATTTAGTCAGATTTCCTCCCGATTTCGTAACCAGTACTTAAATCAATCATCTCTTTGTGTAGATTGGTGAAAAAAGACTTCAGGTGGATGACATGTGAGAAAGGTCCCGTTTCCAGATTTTCATTTTTAAAAAGAACCTCCTTAATACACAACTTGCATCTCAGCCATGCAGACGTCTCAGTGCATACCTTTGAAGATTAAATTTGACTTGAAGGCCATTTCTGCGGGGGGAAATTGAAGCTGTTTATCAAAAACATTAAAGCAATGCAGTGATTCAAACTAACTTTGATAAATGATGTATGCATGTCAAAGATTTGTGCGGTTTTTTTTTGTGGAATTCGTTTTATTTGGGTTTGGATAAACTAAAAGGTGGGTGTTTTTCTAACAACGACACTCCTATTAATACAATGCTGCTAAGATATTGATCTGTTAACCCTCTTTTTCTGCAATCACCTTCGATAATAACTGTGTGACATTACAAACACTGTTTTAATCCATTTGCTGTCACACTCATATTATCCTTCTTTTTTTTATTCAATGTGTGCTGAAAGGGTCCATTACATTTGCTTTGCCATCTCTTTTTGTTTCAACATGTCAATACTAACATATTGTGTGTGAAATTTCCCCCATCTCTCACCTGATAATGAGGCCATGTGTACACACTACATGCACTCTCATGCCCTGTTTAAGCTTTCTGTCTCACCAGGTGACTCCTCCCAAATATGAATATGTTTAAAGACGCTGAGGACAGGAGAAAAAAAAAACAGGCCAGTGCACATTACTGCTAATGATCTCACACACACACACACACACACACACACACACACACACACACACACACACACACACACACACACACACACACACACACACACACACACACACACACACACACACACACACACACACACACACACACACACACACACACACACACACACACACACACACACACACACACACACACACACACACACACACACACACACACACACACACACACACACACACACACACACACACACACACACACACCATCAGTGTAAGTGTATCCTTCTCTAGCAGTGAAGCAGCAGGAGTCGGCTTTATTTGGGTGTAAGTGAGGGAGGGATCGAGTCTATGATTCAAACCCAACAGAGCAGGCTCATCACAGCTCTCTTTAATGTGAAGAACGCTGGACTGTGGCACAGCTCATTTATAATGTCGGACTTTTCACAACGGGGATTGGCGGACAAACCCTAATGAGAGATGGTGCCGCGAGACAATGACGAATGGTCTTTGAGTCATTCTATCATTTGAAATGTGTGAGCTTTCTCTGGACCGGCAATGTTGGAAATCTATAAGCTGACATGAAGCTGATTTCTCAGGCATTGACTTAAATTGGACTGGAAAAATAAATACAAATTCCACCATTCCTAAGTTTTATTTCTTTATAAAAACGTGTTGTTCCCTTAACTTTATGATCTAGCATCACGGTCTAACAATGTTTGTGAACAACCTCACAGCGCTGGAAGCATAAAACTAAGATTGGTTTTCACATGGCATCATGGTTAAACCACTCTGGATATTACATTTCTGGAAAAAAAAGAATATGCATCATGTTTTGCAGTTCCTTCCAAAATAAAACCGTAGACACTTAACCTACCGAGCTGTGTAATGAAAAGTCAATAATGATTTCAAACTACTAAAAAAACCTTATTTTTTTAATTACATTTCAGCCAAACAGAAATACTTTATGTCTGACAAGGGAGTAGTTTCCCAATAACTTGCGAAAGAGACAATAAAAACAAAACAAAACAATCTGAGAGCAAACGGCAGTCAGGACTGATGAATGAATATGAACACTAGAGAAAGAGAATTACAGCAAAGAATACAGAAGGGTCCGTCATGCTACAGAGAGTGGAATGAAATTTGTTTCGATCATCCTGCCACTGCGTCTATATAATCTCCGTATGAGTTTTGTTTAGGAGCCCTAGTTTACTCAGAACTTGTCAAAAAATAAAGCAAAGCCAATAAAGTGCACTTTGAAAAATGAGCTGCAGGGGATCAGACCTCAAATAGCTACAATCAATTTTAGGCGATAACACAAGATGCACCTCCGATTAAAGCGGAGAGTTGGCACCCTTAGAACGAGGCTTGAGCAGTTAATAAATGAGCCATAGGAAGAGTTGGCAATCACAAGGCATACTTGGAGGCTTTGATAGGACAACATCTGGGATCAAGAAATAAATGAGCTCTATAGGAATCTGAATCAAAACAAAGGCTGCAATCACAGGCCAAGTGCACCATGCAGTAATGATGCGTCACGGTGAGCAGAACATGCAGGCCGACATGAAAGCTAAACGACAGCCCTGCGTGCAGCTTCTGCCTCAGATAGCTCTTAGAGGCTTCATGTTATTAACTTCCTGACATACGCACACAGTGAAAAATAGCGCCTCTACTAGGGGTCTTAATCGGTTTTCTGGTGTGATAAGAGCAAAGACTTCATAAAAGCCTGAGCTACAAATGGTTTTATAGATGGAGTGACCGGGCAGAGCTAAAGTCAGATTTGGTGATTATGAGGAGAATTATCAGCTATCTGCTACTGACGATGTATTAAGTTGTGTCTTTTATGAAGCACTGCTCTCACAATTGGTTGGAAAATGTTTTTACAATAGAGTAACATTTAATTCATGTAATGTAAAATTAAGAACCACATTAAATTCTCTCATTCAGTGCAGCCACAAGTGCTCTACAAATGTAAAAATAGGCCAGTCTTCTAATTATATTTTTTACATGAGGTGTTCACGGCCCTTTAAAACAAAATGTCTAAATATAAACACATTTTGACCCATTTCTAATTAATCTACCGCTATGCAGGAAATGGCTTTATGAACACTAATGAGCAAAGCAGTTATTTTTTAGATGTTTTATTATCATTAAGAAATCCAATGATAAAGTGAAGAGAAAATCCCACTCAAAACGAAAGTTCACCATGTTGTTTTGCCTGTGACTAACTCAAGCTGCACCTGTTAGGTCTTTAATGAAGCCAAATATTTGTCTTCTCAAACACAAGGATTTGCTTTAACATGGTCATACACTAGATTTGAGCAAACTGCATATCTATATGTTAGTCATATGAACAAATGTGGCACCTCACAAAGGATAAAGGCAATAAATGCATCTTTAAGAACTCTTTCTTTTTTATTATTCCAGTGTAGATATTCAGTATACCCAAGACACGGCTATATTATTATAGTATGCAAGTGGAGCACAAGGTCTGCCGTCACCTGAGTCCATGCCCATACAGAAACTATTTTCCTTTGAATTCATTTTCTAATCCTGGAGCCAGGTCACAAGATTGCAGTAGCACCATTACGAAGGCTAGGTCAATATGTACTGTGTGGAGCTCTCTCTCCCACTTCCTCTATGTCTCGCTCTCTCTCTCGTCCTCTCATCGCCTGCAGGCTCGGACGTGCTGCCTTCACCACTCGGCACGGACACCTCAGCAGCCGTATGCCATTAGGGAAGAGCCCACAGCAGCAATACTCATAAATATTGACTTGGTTTCAACATATCCCTCAGGAAGTGTTTGAAACAGCAGGTACTGCATTAGCACAGCAACAGCAAACACAAACCACGGTCAATACGGACAAGTGGCTGCCGCTAAGCTAACTCTATAACCGTTCATTCTTGCAGAAGGAACTCAAGGCGCTGCAGCAGGCCTGCGGGATCCGAGGTGTTGTTACGGAAAATATTTAATTAGCAGCTGCAATAAAAGTCTCCCTGGCGGACGATCACTGTCAACCATTAAGCATCTCTCAGGGCTGGTGGATTTCTCCAGAGGAACTATGTTTTCCATGGGTGCTGTAACACCTGGAGAAACTGAGATTCCAAAACCCAACTCCCAAGGTTTGGTCTGATGCCATCAGATGAAACACTGCAGCACCTGAACACATCCCTTTCAGTGGATTAATTCTCCTTCCCCCTATAGGTATGGTTAATTAAAAGTGTTTTCTCGCAGAGTGCACGTAAAGATTACGCACGGCTCTCTTTTAATCTGCCAGGGACGTCTCTTGATTTAGACTTGTTAATCAATCTTATTTGGATGTTAACTAATTACATCCTCCTATTCGAGTAGATCAGAAACAGAGTATTATACGAGGCAGAGCGGATCTCCTGAAGGTTGGGGGGGCATTCAGGTGGAAGAATTTAGTCATTTGCTAACGAGTGAAAATGCAATTTGTTACTTCAAGCCTGGTTCATCAGCTCTTGCAGGGGGGGGGGGGGGGGGTCGACCTCGACGAGACGATGTGTGGAACATGTTTAATATTGAAGCAAGACAATTATCTTTCCCTTACTTTAATCTCCATGTTTAAATACATTAACAACTCTGAAAACATATTCATACTTTATTTGCTAGCAGCGAATACTGTATGAATATTAAACAGAATATATATGTGAATGTTTTCTTAGAAATATGAGCAGTGTTACGTTTCTGCTAATTACATTTGTATGCGATGACAGTACAGATTTGTGTTATGAAAATCAGCTTTCAATGACTTCCACGGTTAACATGACAGCCTTGCCTGGAGTAATGATCTCCTCTGCTAACACGATTAAAAATGAATACAGCTTTGCATTGGCATAAGACATGGTAAATGAACAGTGAACACAACAGCTGCACATGCTCAAAGTTTCAGCAGCTTTCCTCCAACAACCACGCTCCGACTACTGTTGAAAACTGACTTTGAATAAAGTCTGATTCACATTTAATAAAGTAGTTCAAAAAGTTACTATCCTGAATGTTGCTATTGAACATCTTATCCTCCATGTCTTTAAGTCAAAAGCACACTTGGTCCTTCCCCTGTCCACCACTTTTTATCTGCATAATGTTGAACTGGGCTCAACTTTTAAGTGTAGCTTATTCACTGAGTTCTCTGCACTGGCTGCCACGTCACACTCTGTCGCTCCTCGTATCCCTGCACTCATTTCAAATGAATAAGTGCCTGTCGCTTTGTCTCATGAGTCATGATGCTGGTGGAAGCACTGAGCACACACTTTGAAACAGTGAATTAAACTCGGGGTGCAAGATTTGTGAAAGGTACATAGGGAAAGAAAAGGTTAAATGTAAGCAGTGAACTGATAGTAAAATACATAATGTGTACCTTAAATACATTGTTTCCCGTTGTGATCTGATGGTGGTTACATTCTACGGATCCATACTTTGACACCTTAATTAAATCCTTGTGATTGACCTTAAGTAAAGTATTACACATCAAGCCACAGATTACATTATGTTTAACACAACGCCAGCAACCAAGAATTCTATTTTTCACTGAAGAAGTCTACAGGACTGAAATCCAAAGTGACAGTTTAGCTATTAGTGTTTGTTCCATCCAGATGATTTGGGAGATATGCAGCAAGTTGGCCGTTTCCTCCCACTGTAAAACACTTCCTATTGTTGTTTGGTGTACATGACAAATCACAAAAACTGTTTAAAAACGGAATGTTGACAAGGAACAACTCAATTTTTATGGGGGGGGATGAATTTCCCTCTTTAGAGTCAGTTAAAGTGAATGTTTAATGACATTTCTGGATGTGTTGGAGCGTGGTGAGTGCACTGAGACTCACAAAGACCGTGACAGCTTGAATCTACAGTGGCAGGCAGGGGCGCCACACTGATGTAGTAATGAATTCGAATAACAACGACTATCATTTATTTATTCTTTTATACATTTTTTAAAATGTATTATTCAGGAATCACCTCGGTTGTGTGTGTTCTCGGCCCTGCAGCAACAGCAGGCTTTGTGTGTTTTGTACATTCCCTCATTAATAAGTCATCCAAATGGTATTGAGTATTGCGTATTAAACACTCCTCTCTGCAGTGATATTCCGAGCACATAACTCATGGTGCAGAGAGCAGCTTAAGGCCTTCAAGGATTCCCACTCTTCAGAAGACAGTAAATAATACATCTCATTGGATTTGAGGAAAGAGCTTCACACTTTGCACTGGAAAAATAATAAATAAATTCAAATAAATGTGGCGCAACAGGCCACGGCAGGGACACGGAGGGATAAATAAACGCTGTGAAACGGTGTCAGCGGAGTGTCTTGTTGCCATTGCCAGCCGAGAGGACTGCGATGTCCTCTTGAGCCTGATACATAATGTTATTGTTCCTCCTCTCTTTTCCTGAGCAGTTTCAGCTGCTGCATAATTGAATGTGAAAAACAGTGCATTATTCTGGAACAGGATTGGAAAAACATCAGAGAGCGAGCTGGGAGATGGAATAACATTTCAGCCCAGGCTCTGCTGCTGTTGTTCTTTTAGTCTGACCATATCACTGAGCAAATGTAACCCGGAGATCCAGAGGGCTGACCACCGAAGTGTGACGACGTCCTTGGCTGTCTTTCTCATCTCGAGAACTGTCTGGATTTATTGTCATTCACTGAATACCAGGATTCAGAGACGGGTACTCACTTTTCACCCTCGGTGAAGGCGAGCCGACAGTATTGTTTGTGTCTCTGCCTTCACATTATTTCTCATAACAACTCACTGGCATCGGTTTAGGAATTCTCATCATTTGATTGATTTTAAAACTGGGGGAAACAGTAGACAGTGCGGGGGAGGCTGGGAATTTTGAGACTGACCCTAAACTCGCCGACCTCTATGTATTTTGATTGGATAAGCTGATATGCTTGTGGAGACTGGCTCCAGTTGTGTGTGTTTTAATTTAATGATAAATGTAAACTATGGAACTGGGATCCTTTGCACTTTCCACAATGAATGGAAGGCCTATAATCCTCCTGGACTATATATGGGTTTACAGCAAGATGAGAGCTATGACTATTTATTTAGCGGCACTATCATGCTTTTTAGGCTTTTCTCTCTCGTGTAGAGTGTTATATAGGTTTTTGTGCAAGTACACGGTCTTCAAAGGCTAAAATCCCAAATGTCCCCCCTGTCTGAAACACCTCCATGTTCTCCAACTCTTGTTCAGTAACACTGACATCTCAAAGCCATGATTTTATTGGCTAGCGCTGCAGAGCTTTTTGAACATCAAAGCATGGAAACATGTCACAGTGGAGAAAAAGTATAAATAGGATCCTGAAAATGTGCATCATGTCAACTTTAAGATCAGCAAATCAATAGATTAACTCTTACTCCACTTTGTTCAATTAAACTGCAGGGATTCTAAAATAGTTTCATACATGTCACAAACCACTTTTTAGGTTTCAGTTTATCAGTACTGACTTGGCAACACTGAAACGTGCTCAGAGCAAAATGTATTTTTTGAGTAAGTAAACTATTTTACAGTTTCCCGTGGAGAACTGAAAGGATCCTTGGACGTCCATGGACCTCGGTTTGAAAGCCGCAGCGGGCTCCAGAAGTCCTCCTCCCCGCCCGCGCTGCCAGTAATTAAACATTTCTGAGCCAGATGGTCATGAATTTTTCACCCTTTCTCCTGGCAAAGATTAGTGTTTGACTTGATTTATCAGCATAGGGAAACACACATTAGGTGTTTATAACAAGTAGTGAGACTTGGAAATAAAAAAGCTTGTCTGTCTAAAAAAAACGTTCATTTCAATTGAAGATGTCCTTCATCCAAGACCCTTTTTGGTTACATGCTGAAATTGTAGCTTTCAACAAAGGATTATCACTACATGAAGTAATGAAGGAGTCATTTGTGTTTGTTCAATACTGGTTTAATACAGATAGAGCTGTGTGCTGAGAGGAGTAATTATTTATCGATGTGATGTGGCTGGTGATTGCATCGTCGGACCAATTCATTCCTCGTTCCTGCTCTTTATAAAAGAACAAAAAGTTATGGATTTATTGGGGACTTCAGTGCTGGGAATGGCCAACATGGGGCGCTTACTCTGGTAACAAAAACAGTCAGATTTTATAGAAGTCTATGAGAAAATGACCCTACGTTCTACTTGATTTATTACATTAATTAACATCTTCCAGACAAAATGATGGTCTCATTGTATAGTTGCAAGACTTCTTCAATACAGCATGATGTTCGTATTGTAAACGGAAAATAAAGTGGAGTTTGCACGTTGTGATTGACAAGTCGCTACCAGTGTTTTTTTGTGCTCTGTGCTTCCTCTTTAAATGTAACCTTTCAGTGCATTTCCCTTTGTGAAAGTTAATTGTGACCTTGGGGTTTTTCCTCTCGTATCATTTCTGTGTACAAAAAATAAGATGGCAATTTGCAAAACTGTACTATGTTCTTATGGTTATAAAAGATGGTTATAAGTGTACCGTAGTTGCAGTTATGCGCAAAGTTAACTCCTGGGAGGCAAAACTATACTGAAGGCCAAAATAAACAGCTGAATATTTGGCTGAATTAAATCTCAGTCATCAAAAGGGTTTAGGAATTAAATATCTAGCAAGCCAGAAAGTAGACCAACACAATCTGGTTGCCATTGAGGGAGTACAAATTGGAGGGTTTTCCCAACACACACACACACACACACACACACACACACACACACACACACACACACACACACACACACACACACACACACACACACACACACACACACACACACACACACACACACACACACACACACACACACACACACACACACACACACACACACACACACACACACACACACACACACACACACACACACACAAAAGGTGGATGGAAAGTTACACCACAACTCAGAGGTGTGCTTTTGATCGACAGGAGCCCATTCATTATTCAAGGTCTGGTTTCTCCTTTAAATTAAACCATATTATTTATTATAATTGGAATGTGAAAACGCTCTATAAATGCATTAATGTAGAAGAACTCAAAGGCAGTGGGAGTGAGCTTTGTCTACTTATTTTGTCCATTAACACATTTATGACTCAATGATGAGTGCATAATCATTATTTGTTCTGGGACATGACTCGACCTCAATTATGTCACACTTCTTCTGCAGTCAATAGTACTTCCACATATATGGAGTACCACACTTTCTATGTGAATGGTTTGCAAGTTCAGATGGGCTGAGCACCGAGACAAATGGATAAGTAGCTGCCACATCTTTCTGAGGTGCATCTGTGCCAACTGCCTGCATGTAAACCCTTTAATACTCAATACTCTGCACTCTCCGTGGGGCCCTTTTTTCTTAAAACAGCCAACCATGGCGCTAACAAGCCTTAAAAAGAACGTTATGAATTATAATTTGAGAACATAATGTGCTAATTTCTCCAGGGGTAATTTTATTATCCAGCCTCTGTGTGAGGCCTTTTTTCATTGCCTTTCCTCCCCACACACACACACACACACAAAGTCACAACAGAGTAAAAACCATAACATTTCTCAATGTGCTGCTGCAGCCTGTATTCACGCTGTGGTGAGTGGGAGCTTGGCGGTCCGTGCTGGCAAGTATGAATCATTCCAGTCGTTTTTAGTATTAAGCATTATTCCAAATAGGAAGACACTTATTACCACAGTCAGGCAGTTTCTTGTCAGTCAGATCTCCTGATACCTGCATGAACATTACTCTATGAATATGGCTTTGAAGCAGCACAGTCTCATTAATAGAGTATCCAGAACCGTGGGGGGTCTGCAGGACACAGACATGCACAAACATACATGAGCACACACCCACATCCACATAAAATGAGCAACACAATTACAAATGTAACCCCACCACAGCTCGCCACGGGAGACTGATGTATATATTTACCGCCGTTAAGATGGATCGGTCATGGAGAAACACTGCACCAAGCGTAGAGGCAGTGCAGCTAAATTACTTCATACATTTTCTTGCTACTTCTTTCCCCCCCACAGAGTACATTTGCACACCTAAGGCTGCAATAAGCAATATTTGACAACAAGGGGGCAGGAAGTTAGCAAGTAAGTTTCAGTTTCAGACTATTTTCATTATTACTCACCAAAATCTTTCTCTCATAAAACCCAAGTCAACGAAACCAAATATCTGCCCATTGAACGGCCCAAACAGCAAATATATGGAGTATTCTATCATGAGTGACAAAAAGGTCTTGTGAAAGCTGGAATCGCCACATTTGTATTATTTTTTCTTCCTTAAAAAAGGACTAAAGCTACATTTTGATTATAAAAACAGTTGGCTAAAAAAATGTAGGCCATCAATTGCATCACATTCTATCAGAACTTGCATGTTATGTGTAAATCAGTTCTACAAGCCAAGTTAGGTTGAACCTTGACCAACGTCATACCGAAACAAAAACAAAAAACTGGTATTATTAACAATTGTTGCTATCAAGAGTCATAAGTGTTGTTTCTCAAAGCTGCGGAGGCACTAGCATCTGGGTTTCAAATGTTGGGAAGCCATATTCAGAGCCAGAGACATAAAACAACTTGCTATGCATTAATCCTCGTGACAATATAACTTAAGCTTAATGTTGAAGTTGGTGAAGGACCCCTTTATAATAATAGGCAGTCAGTTGATTTAGTGTGTAAGTCTAAATACCTTCGAGTGCACAGAGGGTATATCTCTATTAAAGTGCCTTTAAACAAACCAAATAACCATTTGCCTGTAAAAGGTAATGTCTTAAAGGCCCATGGTTCATTGCTGTTTTCATTTAGACTTTGCCCTGAGCTTTAATTTAAGCAATTCAATCCCTGCCTCCGTGAACCATTTGGATCATGTTTGCCTGCCATGCTGCTTAAACTCACAGCCACAGCAGAGAGCTACATGGAAACAGGCAGGGTGGCATCTGCAGTCTGCCGCTTGAAGGTCTTCTCTAAGCCATGTTGTGATTTAACAATGCTCGTCAGAAGGCCCATTCAACTCCAAGTAACCGTTATGCATCTGTGAGGCATTTCTCTCATCGTCTCATGTGATCAGTGAATAAAATCTCATTACGATTGGTTAGAAAAATAATGCTGTGAATTAGGCAACAGGTGAAAAGTGGATAAACTAGACTTCCTTTCAGTTGAATCACAATGAATATACCGGTGTTTACAAGGTACGTATTCACCGAATGGTCTTGAGTGTACTGCATGGTATCTATTGTCAGCCTAAGCCTCTGTATCCTTTTCTTTATTAAAGTGCATGACCTGACAGTTTGAATGACACCTACCTCAGTATAAAGAGTGCCTACAGACTAAAGTATACAGAGGTCAGAGCGGGAATATCTTGGTGAACTGGAGTTGCAGGTAAAAGGCAACTCAATTAAACAAAATCATGTTTGAGGAACGATTCCATCAGGAAAACCAGTCGCATGACAAAATGTATTCTGTCCTGCAGGCAGTTTACACAGAAGAGAGAAGAGGAGGCAAAAAGGTATCCTTACAGTGGTTGGATGGTTAAAGCGCTGATATCAGCAGAAGCTTGGTGAAAAAAGCTAAGAGCTACCCTAAGCGGTAAGAGAACCAGTTTTTCCTTTGTATTTTTGACTTTTGTATTTTTAATTTAAATGTTTTTGTCACAGCATTACCTGAATGGTTGCACAAGTGTACTACCCAAAATGAAACCTCTTGTACTGAGGAACAACACTTAAAGTAGACGTCTTTTTTTCCATTCCAAGTAGGGACATAATTGTACATTTGTGGTTCAAATCCTGTATATGGCTTCCTACCTCATGATGCACCTGCGTCACACTCTTGAAGTTGAACAGAGTCACAGAGGGGGGGCCACAAAGCAAGACATTGTTATAGATGAAAAGAACAAATGAGATTTTAAGTAAGTTATTTCTGATTTGGTTAACTTAACAACATGGTCAGCAGTGGTAGCTGCAGCGTAGGCTCGTGGAGGCACTTGAAAACCCTTGGAGGCTGATTGGAGCAATTTGCTGCAAAAACATTTCACTCAATTGTTGAGTAATTTCAGCCAATCTGAACATACAGACATGAAACACAAGAGTTTTGATTAAGTAGAACTGTGCTCATATCAACTGCATTTAGAAATAATAGATAAAGAGAGGCTCTGCATGAGTCCAGAATGTGCCGGGGAATTGTCACATTTTTATAAAAGTAAACCAGGGATTCCGTTGCACCTTGAAGGGTACATTGCATACTAGAATGGCGATTTAGCATGCTTTTAATGGTGCCCATTCCCCTAAAATTTAGATTTTATCCGAAGGGGTTAGGAGGAGTGTCAAAATGTAAAACCCCTTGGGGCCAGATTCATTAAAGGCAATAATATGTCAGCCTTTAGGCTACTGGTTCTTCTACCCCCAAACATCAATATATGCAAGCTAAACTGTGTGATAATCTGTCAATAACCAGACTTTTATCATTCTCTTTGACGAGAGGGTGGAATATAAAAAGTTGAAGGGAAATTCTCTGGACAGAAATTAACCGTGATACAGGCTGTTAACAACATTTTTCTGTGCACATCTATCGATTCCTCTGAACACATCGTCAGTGATGTTCCCGTCAAAGCATTTTCCAGGACTCTGCTCACCAATCTTCCTTTCTTAAGCTCTTTAAGATAATATTTGCCTATGCCAACCAAAATGTTTGCAGTAGCAGCTTTCTGTTGCAAAGCAAACTTCCAACACCCTGCTGTTCCTGCCAAGAGAAACCGATTCAAAGGCGACCTATCTGGAAACTCAAATGCTAGCTGCCGTGTACAAAAACTATGGAAGTCTTTTTTTCCCTCCAAGAAAAATGAAAAACTTTTCACCGTGAACAAAAAGGAGCTGCACAGTTTGCAGCGACAGATAATGCAGAGTAATGCTCACGGCTTTTGATTGAGGATTGCCAGCCCGTCAGTGGGATATCAGATGGAGTTTCAAACTGAATCCTGTGAGCAGCGTAGACACCATCACATGTTTCATACATCAAGTAACGTTTGGTACATCTGGTTTTTTGATGTGGAGTTGATCACAGCAATCCAGTAAAAGAAATGTAGATGTTTCTAAGAAGAAAAACAAAGATGCCCGACTGTCCTCCTCTTCTTTTTTGCTCGGTCAAGTCATTTCCATATTAAGGTTTTTTCTAACAATGCCCATGGGCTCCATTCAAACACAGCCACTACAGTGCGAGTGGAGGATTAGAATATAATCTCAGACTCCTTGCAACTTCTGTGCAGTGCTATCATTTCCAGGCGCACAGGAAAGGGTTTTTTTTTCTGTTGGTGGCGGGCCAAATCCATTGTGTTTCCATTTTTCAACCTCTCCTGCTGCCCTTATCCAATTCAGAGCTTATGATTGTAATACTAAAACAGAGCGAGTTGTCAAACCAGAAACAGCAATGATGAATGCACCGCTGCTCTGCGTGTTTGTTTGGGGGGGGGGGGGCAGAATTGAATTTTATGCTTAGTTGTTGAGGTGCATTTTCTTGACCGTGGCTGTACTCCAGCAGGCAGCATTGATTAAATGGAATAGTTCTGTTATCTGGATAAAAAGGGGAGAAACACGAGGACGATAGTGGGCAAGGGAAAATAATGAGTTCTTTCATCTTGGCAGTGAGGGCGTCTGCTTCTTGCAGACTTCCCAGGGAGATGTACACAGCTTAAGGAAACGTTTAATTAGAAAATGTCAACCTGTGTCTGTGTGCGGAATAATAACATTTGTGATGTGGATATGACAGCACATTTCCTTTCAGCCGCTTTCACAACTCAAAGACATGCAATCAAGTGATTCTGAAGAGGGAGAGAAAATAATTAGCCGCCTACGTTACTGCCACCGCTCTGAACAAGAACAGGAGGAGGAGGAGGAGGGTGGATGGCACTGGATTTTAAATGCATTTCATATTGTTTCAGACAAGGTGATAGTCCCGCACCAAAATCCTCCATGTCTCAATGTGTGTGGGTGAGACAGGTATAGTGTTAAAGTTGCCAAAAGTAAACAAAACAAGTCAGAAGCTATCAAGTCAAAATGACTCATGGGGAGGATTTTTGAAGAGCTGTGGACTAAAACAGCTTCAGAAGCATATACGGTGATGTCCGTAAACAAGACCCTCCTTTTCATCATTTTGCAAAACGACAGCAGATGTAGGACCAAAAAATGATTGGTGAATCCATTGTTCCATACGGTTATGAGCAGGCTTTAATAACAATATCCTGTATTGTTCACTGGCTCCTGTAGAGAGATTTCTAAAATATATCTGTAATGTTGAACTACTAAAAAGACTTTAGGTGATGTGAAGTTCCCTGACGTTTGTCTAGTCTTGAGCAAAGTGCGTTATAATATTAGAAAGGCATGTTTCCCCTCTCCTCCTGGCCTTTCAGTGAGGTAATTGTATTTGCCTTTCAGATCCATTAGGGCTTTAAAATGGCCGCACAGGTAAATGCTGCTTCCTTCATCTGCCTGGTTAATCCTTGCTAAAACACACATAGATCACAATTAATGGGAGTCGCCTCTGATCTCTCCGAATCCCTTTTCATCCACTTAAGAAGCTGTCCCTCTCAGAAACACTCTGTAATTTAGCCTCGCTTAATGTAGTCTCCCAGAGTTAAAGGTCTTCGAGGAACCTTTAGGGGGTTATTATAGGGCAACCACGAGGGAACTTCAGATATTTCCTTTCTTAATTCATTAACGTCTTACAGCATGTGGAGGGATTAAAAGAAACAGAATTCATTTAGCACTTTAAAAAGTTAACGCGCAAGCAAGACGAGAAAGTTTGGGAAAACATTTCAAAAGCAAAAACAGTGCACGGTGTGAATAAGATAATGACTTCCCCAACCCAAAGCCTTCATCTACTGGATGGGAAAAAGAACCACCTTTGGAAGCGACAACTTTACTTCGAACAAAGATTTATTAAAGGTTATTTCTTGTTATCATACCAAAAACTTCCACTGAGAATAAGAATACAGAGATGAATTTAGCCTAGCTTAAAATAAGAGCTGAAAGAAATAGCTAATGCATTTTGTTTTGAGTTTACCGACTGAACCTAAGTTTAGTTTTGACCTAAATTAAATCAACCAGCAGAAAAGCCAAACAAGGATCAGGTTCCAGACTCTCAAACATGAAGATTTGTCTCGTTTGAAAACATCTTAATTGACAAAGCACCCAAAAAATATTGTTTGATGACTTCTTTTTCGGGACTCTGACAATGAGAGGGTTATTTACTTGTTTCAACATCGAAATTAATTGGCCAAATAAACAAAACACAGGTTGATTGAAAATAACTGCATGTTGTTACAACCTCACTTAAAATGATAGGTTGCTAAATCAAGGCCAGTGTGAGGAAGGAAAACAGGTCCCAATTCCTTTCTTGTATCTATTTTATATTGCTGTAAGAACAATGCTTTAAAATGATAGCCAATTTGATTAATCCGACCAACATGAACAACAACAGGTGCATTTTTGTTCTATTTGAATCGTTGAAGCCCCCCCGATGAACCTACGTTTTGTGCCGTTGCCAGACGCAGGCTGCTCCAAAGGCCTCTAAAACCAAGTTAAACACGGAGACAGTGTGAGGTTATTTATTGCCTCCATAAAAGCTGGTGAGTGCGAAGGGGAAGAAGGGTGGAAGATGGAGGACAGGGTGAGAGAGCGAGCAGCTGCAGGCTGGGCTCTCTGAGAGGCTGTAGTTTGTTATCGGAAGAGGATCGAGCATCACACAAATCAAAGCAGGAAGCCTCCCCAACACGCGGCACAAAACACACAGTCACATGAAAGTAAAGAGTGAAAGGTGGTTGTCTAAAAGGTTTTACTTGCAGATAAGCACGCATAATCACACAGACGTACACCTACAGAGAGCAGTGATGCACACTCACACAAAGCGTCAGTGTCTGATTCATACTGTACTAACAATTTCACACTTTCTCATTATGCCTCATCCGAGAGCACAGGAGTACACACTCATACGTGACGGCACAGGGAAACAAGCCACACACAGATAACCACAAAACAACACACACTTGTGCATGTACACAGACAAGCACCCTCTTTCATACAAACAATTTCCCACTCTCTGCCCTAGCCAATTTTGTGGCAAAAAAAACCCCAAGTCCCTGTTCAGCAGCTGATAGTGAGTGCATGGTGGTTTCCAACTGCCTGGAGATGAGAAAGTTCAGCTGAGGTTATTGGATTAGTCCCTTCTCTCTTTGTTGTGTTGCGTCCTTAACTTACAGGCCGCACTGCTGGAAGGATCAGACTCTCTTGAAAGGGCATGACGTGCAGGTTAGCTTAGAGGTAGATTTTATACTTGTTTTCTCCTGAACGCTCCTGGTTCATTTTCTAATCTGGCAGCAGGACAAACGTTTTGTCACCTTAGCATGATGGCGGGGGACATTACACATGCTCAATAAGGCTCCATCAGAACTGCATTCACACTTTGAAATGAAAGAGGAGGCTGTCATTTCTCACAATGACATCACTGCGTTGGCACATGCAACCATTGGATGTAATATAGGAAGAGGACACAATTGTTTCGCCCATAAAGGAGAAAAGGTTTTCTTGTTTTTGCATTCTGCTGTTTGTGTTTTTAATGGTTTAAGTTTGATTATTGTTCACTGGAGATATCCATTACCAGTAGGTGGACTGATTAAAACAGTCCCCTGCCTCGCACAATCTGCAAACACATTTTTATCACATAACGCAGAGCGAGAGCTCCAACAGCCCAAACTAAATAGCTGTTGTCAGGTATGTCCTGTTCAGACAGATAAGATAACGTTGTTTGGTGCAAAGAGTGCACACCCACGCCGGCTGTCTGACTTTTAACTTGACAATTTGTCACAGCTCATAACAGTTTCCAGTGTGGAGCAACAGTTCAATATCACCCAAGACGAGCGCTGAGAGGAACAGAGTAGTGATCGGTGTGCTAATGATGCGCCTTTTGTTTACTGCCGATGACCACATATTCAAGCATGCACACAACACACACACACACACACACACACACACACACACCACAACTTGGTACCAACACACACGCTTTGATATTTGCCCAGAGATGCTTCTGTCAAACATGGTCTGGTTTCATTTGTAAAGCACGCACAGTGTGACAGCGCTTGTGTCACTCTGACAGTAATCAGCCTCATGTTACCAGCACAACACTCAAACCTACCATATTTAATTAAACAACAAACATTTATTGGCCCAAACGTGATTAATATTCACTATTCCCTATATATTATGCACTCAGTACTTTATGCAACAGCGAGCAGTCAAGCAGCTCTCAGATAATTATGAATCCTCATCGTTTTGCATCATCACTGACAGGTGTTGGGTCTCATGACTCCGAGTTTAACCATCTATGAAAAGTGATGCATGGCAGTGAAGACACAATGTAAGTGTAAAGTGTTTTCAAACAGCCTTTTTTCCAATTATAGAGAGAACTCAAAGTGCTATTATTTTTATATTTGTTTCTCTCTTGCTCTGCAAATCCTGCCGCTCTAATGGATGACAGAGTGGAAAAAGATCGTATATAGTAAATCTGGGTTACATAAAGATGGGCTCTAAAAGTTCTAAACCACCAAATGCCATTAATATGTATCAATAATGATTTAAATGACCAACACCCAAAGTTAAAACAACAGATTTCATAAACATTTATGTGGCAAAGTACATTTCTGAATCCCAATTAAGAAAGAAATACTTAAGCCTAGACAAAAAAAAAAGTCTGTGCCTTTTTTTGAGAACTCTATCACCTCGAGCCCTGTGAATCACAAGAATTGACCATTTCTGCAACAGATGTGTCCAAGTCTTTGATCAATACTACATGTGGACTATAATCCTGATCATTGGAATAATGGCAGTCATTTTAAAAGGTGTGTAAAAAAACATGTTGAGAGAATAAGTACTAAGCAGGCCTTCAGAGGTTTATTCATGCCTTAAAGTGCAATGTTGCTGTACATGAAGAGCAGTTATCAGCTTTTAATTTTTAAAAAGGTTTTAAGTGAGTCATGGACTCCCAGGCAGCTTTCACACTCTGAACATCATCTCACCACGGGCTGACTCTCATTAGCATGGCAGACGCCGCCTTTAGGATAGAAGGAGCGAGCGAGCCTAAACCTTCGCACAGAGTCAATCTCTCGCTCTGGTTTCTCCACAGCAGCCCGACACCTGCCAAGAACCCTTTCAAGAGGATTTCCGCTGCTCCACTGATGCACAGAAAGGGAACTTCCCCGTGGGCTTGCATGGCCACTTCTCATGGTGGAGGACGTCTGCGTTTACACCAAAGCCTTAAAGCAGAAAGTGTCTGCCTTAATAGGAATAGGACGCTTCAAAAATGTGAATGTAAATCTAAATGTCTAAATGGGGATTTAAAACAGGACTATTTTTCATTTAAAATACCAAAGATAAAACCTTTAATTGGATTGTGTTTTTGGAAGACGTTTCAAAATCCTTTAAGGTTTATAAAAGAGCTTCTTAATATGAGCGATGTTGTTCTGAATGAACACAGCTATCTGAAATATTTACGACTTTTTTCCAGTTAAGAAAAATCTGGTTTAAAGGTCTCCTATTATGCTCTTTTATGGCATATATTATAGGTCTCAAATATATTTAAAAAAAACATGTCTGACTTGTTTTGCTCAAAATACCAAACCGATCATTGATATTAGCAGGTACGCTATCCCTCTGTTTCAGCCCCGTTTTCGAAAGTGCTGATTCTGTGACGCTTTAAATTTGAGCTGAGCTGAAGCTGGCCACGCCCCTTTGGAGCTTCATGATCTCTCTGAACAGAGAAGTTTCTAACGGAGAAACTCAGCTAAACGCTGCCGTGATTAAACGCCATATGCAAGCATTATTTCTGAAACACTTCTCAGTGTTTACCACTAGAACAGAGACATTATATGTATTATATACACAACAACTGTAAGTCCCTCCTGCAGACATCCTGCACAGAGAAACAGACACACACACAGAGGTGCTGCGGAGGGGATTCAGCTTGCGAGAATAGGTTGAGACGTGTCATGACATTGCCAGGAGTTCAATGTAAAGCCAGCCCACATTTCAGTTATGACATCATATCGGCAGCAAATCTGGATCAGCTCGTTTGTACCCCCGTTTTTAGAGATGTGGGTAAGGACGAAAAGAGAGAGGGTGTTTCTGACACTTTGTGAGTCTCCTTACACACCGGGTACAGGTATAAAAGACAGCAAAAAGTACATTTTGCATAATAGGGGACCTTTAAAAAAAGATCCTTCGGAAAAAAAAAACGTACTGAACGGCAACATGGATTAAGGAAAATGTGGATGAAAATGTAACGACAATAGGTGGATTATTATTTGGTTGTTCTTCCACCACTTGGACCAGATGAGTCAATTAGTTGAGTTTTTTAATTAAAAAGGTTAGATAAAAAGATATTCCTTCCAAACGTTTCATATGATGGCTGCTAGATGATGCAATGACATGTACTGCTCGCCTCACATAATGAAAGATTTCTCACCAATTTCTATTTTCGGGGATGTTGATGTTGGAGGTCAGTTGAACGCTTAAAATCCAAAATCCATTGTCTCATCAAGGACATTTTATATAGCACTGGTGTGAAGACTAAATATTTGTATCAAAGCTAACAGTATCCAATATAGTAGGATCGAAATCAGCCATTTTGTAATTTTCCAAGAGGCATTTAGAAATGTGTCTCGTTGAAAGTGTAGCATATTCTCGGTTTGGGCTGTGATGAGACATGACATATGCTTGAGGGATTATATTAGAAAAAGTTGACATGTAACAGCAGGCAACATGAAGTATATACATCCCTGGCAGCCTGGATTCAGGTGGAAATACACATGTTAGGAGGCAGAGCAATGAAGCGTAAAAGTATTAACACATGACTTTAAGCTTCCTACATGCGTGTGTGTTCAGCGTGTGTGTAAGTGCAGGGTCTGTGTGGGATGTGCATTGGTGCGTGTTTATATCTGACTCACTCCAAAGCCGAACATGATCAAAGCCGGGACAGACCGAGACGGACAGACAGCGGAGGACACGGTGAGATGGATGCAGGCCAGTCCTCACATCAGACGTCTGCATGACAGGCAGGCTAATTATTGGGCAAACAGCTGATAAGAAACAAACTCCGGCAGGGTCTCGGTACATGTGTACGCAATGACATCTTTGGGCAGCACAGAAACATCTGTTCTGCCATATTTGGAAGCAGAAGGCCTGCGTTTTCCTCCCTCTCACTGATGTGAAAGCCTCACATCTGGGCATGTTTTTGCGCCGGCAGGTAGTGTTGTGTCACGTGGCCAGCAGGTTGCAGAGAGGCAGAATAATAACCACAAGATGCTTTATTTTTTGTTCAAAGCAACAGCAGGTTGCCTTCTCCAAGCTGGTGAGTGTTACAACTCCCTGTAACACCCTTGTTATATTTCACTATTTGAATACAATTGTGTTTACAGGGCCTCCTCTTGCATTTGTAGATTTGAACATAAAATCCAATCAAAAAGTCAAAAGTTGGAGGAAAAGTCCCTTCACTTCCCCCGTAATACCTTATATACTCACTATAGGAGTCAGGTGTGAGTGCGTTTGAGTGTGTGTGAGTGTTAGGTGATGGATGAACTTCAGTAAGGGAGCCTCCACAGTGTGCTGAACCTCCGACCGTTGTGTTCTTAATCTCTGTCCGCCTTTATGGGGCGTGTCAGTAATACCACTGAGCCCTGCAGGGGGCGCTGCTCTGTTGTGCGGAAATTATTCATTGGAGGACGCAAGTGTCATCTATTTTTCTCGTGTTTCCTGTCCCACTTGTTTGCATTTCATTTGCAAATCATTCCACGTGACAGTTGTGGTGGGCAGTGTGTCAGGCTGGTAACTATACGGTTGTAATAGTATTTTTCTATGTTTTACATTTACGTCTTTGGGAATGATTCGTGGCGTCGCACAATGATATTCTTTTTGTGTGAATTATGAGGAGATTGACGTGACTCTTCGTCTTTGGCATGCAACGTTTTCCATTTATTTCAGAAGCTTCTGAATGAGGAATGCGTGAGAGTGAAACAGAAGGAAATGAATTGTTGGCACTCACTGGAATAACATCATGAGTGTGTGAAAGGGAGATATGTAAACATAAATATTGAACTACAGCAATTTCTTCATTCTAAATATAGCTGCACAAAGTAGCCAGCAACCATCTCCAGTACCACACTGCCCTAAAAAGCATTATGTTTGAACAAGGATCCCCTTTTAGTACCTCATTTAGAACCATTTATTCAAACCAGCACGATATTCCTCCAGGAATGCTGCTACAGTGTAGAGATGTGTTGAGTCGGGATGACTTTTAATTTTATTCTTTAAAAAATCCTTCTGTCACTTTCTGATATTTCATCCATACAGCAGAAAAGTGCATGACGCAGGTCCACTGAACACTTGTTAAATTAGAACTCCCACATGCATGGAGACTTTTTTCAAATGATTTACTACTTTCCCATTTCCAGTAGACAAGAATGCCATTCTGGATTGTTTTTTAATCATGTTTGATGTCACAAACGTGCCGGAAATGACAGCTAAACATTACAAATCAGCATGGAGGCCAAATCAAATGTTTAGGTGGTTACGGGTTTGTCTTATTATCCATACAGTGTCTCTTTCAAACTCAATGCCGATTTGGACCGATGTCTGAGTGGTGGCAAAATCACCTCTTTTAATTGGCTAACTACAGAATTCCTCTAACCGAAAAGCACTGTCGTTTTATAATATACAAACAAAACAAAAACTAAGAGTGTATACGTGTGTTTGACTGTCAGTAGAAAGCATTTAAAGTCAAGCAGCAGTAAGTGGTAACTGAGCAGCCACACACTTAATATTCAAGAGACTTTTTTGTTGATAAAGTTCATTAGTGTTTATAAAACAGGATTCTGCTCCAGACAAAACTCATCCATGACCTGGATGACTCATCCATATTATGTGCCCTAATCCAGTTTATATATGTCACTGATAAACTACCCCATTAACTCCATCTGTAGCACTTTGCATTGTTTCATTTAAATGCGATTGCGATTATGTTTGATGTTGTTTGTCTTACACAGAGCCCAATTACACATGGACCTGAACTCCTAACTCCACTGCAGAGAAAGTCTGGTAATCTGTTTGCTTATCTGCGTCAAAACACACACTAATCTGCTTAAAAACACCTCGGAGTTGGACTGAGCAGTAAACCCCCGCATTGTGGTCTTTGGGCTTTTTTTGAAAAGGTGAGAGCTTTTAAGCAGACTGAAAACATGGCGAGCGCTCTCATTATCTGCCCTTCACTTTTCTGAAGCACTTTGTGAGAATTTGTGTACGTGTTTGTGTGTGTCTGGTTCTATCTTCCTGTTGTTCGTGTTGGAGAACGCTAATCTGAACGAATAATTAATTCAGCTGTGAACCAGTTAGAAATGAGAGGTTTGGTTTTCCTTTTTGCTCCACTACAAATGTGCTTTGATGTTTTTCGCACCAAGGCTGACTAAGAGCAGAAGGAATAAAAATAGAAGAGAGCTCCGTTACAGCAGGTTCAATGACTGCTCTCCCGTCAGAGGATTTTAGAGAGGGAGAGGATTTGAAGCTAATCCCACCGACAGAGTACAGTATCAATGAGGGCACCGGAGTGATCCGTGCTGCATCTCCGCAAAGTTGCTCAATGACACCGCTGTCAAAAGCTCTTAACTGATCAAACTGGCAAATTGCTATTTAGGCCTGGCAGTGTTCATAGGAGCCGTAAGACTGATAAAGATTGATAGAAACAAGCGGGGATAACAATAGACAGTGATGTTTTTTAATCTCTGACAAGTGGCATACCCCGTCGCAATCACAAAAGGAGATATTTGAATACGGGTTTGTCATCTGAAACATATATAACTCTATAATTCTGGTTAAATAAAGGCTGAAATGTGTCCGAAAAACAACAATATCAGTGATTTTCATTTACGTCATGATAGCGTGCACAGATTACTTTATAGGTTTAGAAATAAACCCAATGAGCCAAACATTTCACCTTCAGAAAATGTTTAAGTAAAATCTCTGCAACATTGAAAATAATGTAAACCTCTTACGTTTCACAAAACCTTCGCAAAGGCAAGGCTGTATGTATGAGCTGTTCATTTTTGGCCATTTCTCAAAAAACATTCAGACAAACAACTGTCCATCCCATGTGGTTCTCCTCCCAAAGGCAACACAAATGTAATCATTATCGGAGCAGTTGAAAGGCAAACTGAAACAGACTCTGAAGGATAATGAGATTTATGGTTTCTCTTCTCCCCCTCTAGGTACATGTTATGAACATCTGTATTTCACAAACGCCCATTTTGGTACTTGTTAACAAATCAAATAGGAGCTGATTAGTTTATTCTCTGGATGTCATACGTAGCATCAGACCACTTGTTGAACTTTCTCTGTTTAGGTATCAGACTGCATTCAAATAAACACTGACATTTTTATCTAAACTTATTTAACAAATAGAACTGAAATATTTTATAGTCAATTAGGAATGATGAGGCCAATGAACCAGTATCTGAAACTCAAACAATTGAAGAAAACACCACATTTGGCTGAAAACAACTCAACCACAAGGTCCATTGAGTAGCTGAAGTAACTGCTAAAAACTTACTTAAAAGGGATTTTTTTTAATAGGTAAATAAATGTACTTGTTTGGTGAGTTTGGTTATTCTACGGTTTCCAAATTCAAGGATGATTAGAAATAGATCTCCAAATCTTATATTCTGGGCTACAATACAATATGTCAATGGTTTTACCAAAGGTGCAAAGCTGGAGTTCATGTGAGGCTTCAGCAGTCAGAGTTAAGTGGCCATCTCACAAAGTTATACCAGTCATTATAAGATAAAGTTCCCTCTTTGTTTCCCCAGACAGTGTTTCCTTTTTGAACTGATGGAGAAATTGTCATGTAAAAAAGGGAATTAAGTACAAAGAAGACCTCTGAAGATGATTGATTTAAGTAACTCAGATTGCGGGAATACTTATACCAGCTTTGACTTAAATCAGAAAAGCTTTTCTTTTCCCAGAATGAGGTCAGTACATTTTCTTCCTTATCACTCGCATAAGATTCAGATAAGGAGGAGTGTTCACAGGTTGGACGGGAAGAACAATTGCTGTTACTAAAAATAGGTTTCAATGTTCATGCATGAACTTTGTCCGCAATTAAACCACATTTTACCCAAAAGAAGCTGCTCTTTACATGCTTGCGTATGTGGATATTGCTTCTCTGTAGCTTACTTAGCTTAAGTTAGCTAACACACTAAGCTAATTGATGATGAGCAGTTTTAAGTCTGACCTGCTTATTACGTTGTCTTTTGACAAAATGTGTATTTTTAATTTGAGATAATTTTGCAAATATTGATCAGTCAACAAACAGTAAGAGCATTTTAGTTTGTGTTGTCATAAATGTTAGCTTTGCAATGTAATGTATAAGTCTTCTCAGCCTTCTTATGCTACAAATATTTGTTATAATCGTATTTGTTTAACAATATCAACACTGGTGCCGAGTGCAAAAAAACTAGATAGCTTGTGTTTTATAGCTAAAGTTGGGTTGATTTCACATCGACACATTCTGACGAGTTAAAAAGAAGTAAAGTGTGCTAAATGGAACACAGCGCTTGTATTGCAGAAGGCAATATGACAAATTGAATAAGATATGTTTGTTTATGACTGACTTAAAGAGGAGCCGCTAGTGATAAGCTCTGAGCATTTTACTACAGAGCTAAGGAAGGAGATCAAATTTAGTATGCTGTAAAAATTCAAACAGTTGGAAGTGTTTCACACCAGAAATCTCTATGCAGAATTAGGCATACCTACTAAGGAGAGCATGAAAAAAAATCTACTCTAAAATAGCACAGCAGGTGGTGCATTTATCACAGGGTCTGTCCTATATAAGAGGTTCAGCTTAGTCTGTTACAGTCAGTGTGCATCCATCACATCAGCAGCTATGTGGCCTGTCAGGGTCCTTTGGCGAGACACTAAACTTTTTGCTTGTGGGTCTGTCTGGATGAAAGTGTCAAATTCTTGGTTTAATTTTAGCAGACACAAAGGAGTATTAAAAATGACACCTCCTCTTTAACGGTGTATAGAGTTCGGCCACAGAGAGAGGCCATGATGAGCCGCGGGCAGACTCAGTCATGAGGAGGACGCCATTATTGCTCTGATCCCACACCTCCATCCTCCCTCGGCTGCTTTAGCCTTTGACACCCATCACGTTGAGTTGCTATCAAAGTCTGACACTGATGATACGTTCCTTGGGCAGGGGATCCTGGGAATAGACCTTATCCATCATCCTGCTCTCCCTCCGATTAAAATCCTTTGCCGGAAAACACAACATGGGGCACCAGAGAAAAGAGATTTAACACCCAGTATTCAAGGATAACTAGCTCTCAGTAATCACATATGGAGCTAGCGGCATGCTGAAGTCATCAAAGGTCAAAAATCCCACAAAGATTCTCCTCCATGCTCACAGGGAGCAAGGGGGAGAAAGTTAGCAACAGGACATGTAATAACTTTCTGGCTGCCTTTATGAAGCATGCAGATGGTTTCATGGCAGACATTTTTAGTATATGCTCACTGAGATATTGCTGCACTTTTGCTCAATAAATGTACAAGAAAAAAATCCGAACAGGTCCACTACCGGCCTCTGGTGGCTGCAAAAGTCCTTCTATCATTACACCATACAGACGTTTAGAGAAAGTCCACAATTACGAGGATTCTGCTTGAGCACAGCTTCAGCAGTACTGATGCTGGAAATGTTAGGTAAAGGGACTATAGGCCATGGTTCAGTCAAATCTAAATATCATCCACACCCATAACCAAGTGAGTCGCTCCGCTAGAAGGCTAATAAGGAAGCCCAGACAGGTTTTAACTGAAGAAATGACAACTCATTATTATGAAATGTTACTTCTTTATTCATTTTCATAATAACTTTTATTCTTTAAATGAAATATAACTAAACTCCTCATAATTACACTTTATTCAAGAGTGTATACGCCTCACCAAGGGTGCTCAGCGAATGGAAGTTGAAAATATAACAGCAGTTACCAAATATGAGTGATGTTGTTAAGACAGTTCAGAGATACAGTAGTGTAGGGGAATGTTATTGTTTTCCAAGAGTCTAAACTTATAAATGCCTTATAGGACAGATTTGTTTTTAATGTATTTGTTGTAGTCTGAAGTCAAACAGCAATATAACGCTTTTTGGCTCAATTGTTGAGAGTCTGTGGGATTAAATAATGTAATCAAAATCCTATAGGCATCCAGGAATGTAGTGTAACCGAGCAAGTGAACTAAGATGGGGTGGGCGCTATGTCTGCGGGGAGGCCCACAGTCTAACAGTCTAAACTCTGAAAGTTCCATTTTTCCAAATACAATCAATATTGAACTCGCAGTGAAAACTTGAAATGAGTATTTGTCTTCTCACATTGAAGACCAGCTATAGAAGGAGAGAAAATGAGATGCTTTCCTACCACCTGATTGAGAGATGTGCTACAATGCATTAGAGGTTCTTCCGTCCACTAGAAGACACAAAAGACGTTTGAAAGAATCTCTTAATTATGATAACGGTGCATAATTGAGGAGGCTGGGAGCTAATGGCTTAAACATTTACACAACTACCTGAGCTGAATTTCAATGATGTACATGGAATGAGTAGTTGAATCCTCAAAGGCCAAAGCAGTGAACATGCATGCCATTTAGGGTTGTTAATTCTTTACAGACACATCACAGAAAATGAGCGGTGACACGTTTAGTATGTCTTGCTGTGTGATTACTGAAAGGGAAAACTGGGCACAGACCCAGAGTCCCAAGGCATCACAGAGCCCATGGAACACAATCTCTGTTTGAAGTGACGCTTAGCAGAGGAGAGATACTAGCACAGAAAAGAAACACATACAGCCTCAAAGAAAGAAAGAAACATCCTGCAAAGAAACAGTACAAGAAAATAGAGAGGAACAAAACAACAGCAGAGATATAATACAACTTCAAAAACAAGTGACGGAAGTTAAGTGAGCTGATGCTATTGCGACTGCTCCGGTAAACACAGCAACAGAACGATAAAAGATATACATGTGTCTGTTTTGTATCTAATAAACAAACTACTGGTGTCGAAAAGAAGCAAACTTTATTTTCAGGGTTAATTGAGCAGTCTGTCATGGCTACCGCAAATGATACCCAGCTAGCTAGCAACAACAATCCGTGTAGACTAGAGATCGATATCTGGTTGAATTCACCCACTGTAAGTTTGATAATGTACATCATGATACCAGGGAAAGTATAGAGCAGTTGTGCCACTTTTCGCCCACTTTCCGGTGAAGATAATGCATTACAGTGAAGTGGAAATGAATGGTTTCTTCATATCTTAAAGCTGCTGAGTCATATATTGCACATCAAACAACAAATAAACCCAGAGTTACAGTTTCTTTATTTCCTCTACAGAAAAAAAGGACACAATCTAATTCAGAAATCACAGTTTAATTGATTCTATTTGACACACTCTTTGGATTTTTGGATACAGTTTCTCCAAAACCTTGGTGTACTAAAGGAGGTGTTTGATTTAAGACGCAGCAGTTACCTTAAAAGGTGCCATAGAGAGCATCCATCTGGTATTTTAAATTGTTCTCTGATGTCTACAAAGAAGGTATATAACTTTGGTTGATCCAAAAAATGTCCAGATGTGGTTTAACAAGCCCATTTACAACCCTATGATTTGGTCCTGGAATGTAACGAGCTGAATTGCCTTATTTGGGGCTCATTTCAATAATTATGAAGAGTCTGCTCTGATTGGCTGGTTTACAAGGAGCAATCCATGGCTGCCTCAGAGCCCACAGAAGTAAGTGAAGTTCACAAAACTGTGAGAGATGAACCATGGAGGCTATTGGCATCCAACCTTACATGTTTGAGCCTTTATCGGAGGAGGGAACCGAGGAATTTGAAGAACAGCCAGTTGGTCGGAGATTGGAGAGCAACGTTACGGAGTGGTCAGGGTTAGCGTTAGTGTTTGCAGTAGCCGGTGTATGCAAATGTTGGGGCTGGACTACCGTGTGTTACGTAACACAAAGGGATTGTTGTAATTCGCCCGTTCTACCGCTGTGATATGCATATTCATGATTTGCACGTGAAGGAGGAAACAATGGTGTTTGAGGTTCACGGTATGTCAGTTCAATGTACCGAACTCTCCTTATTCAACTATACCAAGGTAAATACAGTTTTCCATTCTATGGCACCTATAATATCCATGTGTGAGGAACAGAGTTATGAACATTCAGGTAAATTGAGAATAAATTATACAACCGCAACGGTTTTGGCCTTTGGTCTAAAAACGTCGTCAGGAGTGCTTCAAACACTAACGCTTCAGCACTCCTGAGCACACGGTGTAGGAGAAGACTGTAGAAAGAAAAACGCTGCTGAACTCTACACTACAAATACATCGTCCTCTCTTAGTTAGTTTCCTTTCAACATCTCAGGCGTTCATTCACTTCATCAGACTAAGTAAAAGTTGGGCCTATGAGCTCAAGGTCTGATTCTCTATAACCAATATGAGTGAGAATAAAGCTTCTATAACTGTTTTCCAAGATAAGTACCTGCTAGTACATCCATTTAAACTCATTTATATTCTCACCCACACAGATCAGATCAGCCAGGGTTCGTCACAGTAATTAAAACGTGACAATAAAACAGACAGATTACTGTGTTAATAATCAAATTTTGACCTGAATTTGTTAATTATTGTGGGGTTTTCTCAGTTTCATTATTTTGAAAAGACTAAATGCTCTGAAAGAACCAGAAATGTCATCACTAGATAAAACAAAAACTAAAAGATCCTGCCAAAAGGATTTCCTTCCTCTCTGATCGGGGAAATAGCCTCATGTGTTTAATAGTGCAGTGATGATAGAAGTGTTGGGATAGTTAGCTTAAGCAAATGTAGAAATACCAAACTGCAAAAGAACACACTGCTAAAAGTATAAAAGAATAAGCTTCAAAGTGAACTTAAAATACTAAAAGGTAATTCATTGACATTATGCAAGATAATATATCTATATTTGATCTGTAAATTGCAGTTAATGGTGCATTGCGCGTTCATCATTTTAATGTTACAGCTGGTGTAGCCATTGTATTCTCGTTGTACACTGCTGGTTATCTTAAACGATAATATTAGATCATAATTAGTTGATATAGCAGGACTCTGAATTGTACTTTATCCGGCTACAGTAGTTGAGTACTTAATAACTTTCCACCACAGGGATGAAGCGGTTGTAAATTGTACAGTTTGATCTAAAGTCCTATTGGAGTCAAATGGCCTGTTATCAGGACCAGAATGAATGCTCTAATGGACCGGGAACAGCAGCTCCTTATACAAAGCCCATGATTGGATTTGAGTTTAGTGGCACAATATCAAGAACCATTTATCTTCAAGAGGAGAAAGAAAAAAAAACAAGGAAATATGTATTCAGCCGGGGTGTGTGAGAGCATGTTATCTGCAAACCCTCAGGCTGTAGGAATCTGTTTCAAAGGATTTGATGCTCTCCACTGCTGATGCTCATCGCCAAATTGTTCTGTTGCCAGTGGACAGGTGTCGGTCGGATTCCAAGAGGGCTGCAATCTGGAGGCGATCCAAACATTTAATAAGGCTTAATCATAGCATGACTTTGATCTTGTTTTACTTGCAGTATGTCCTTACAGGGGCTCTAAAAGTCCCTGCAGTGTTCCTTCATAACTGATTCGGTATTTTGGGACAACACTGCAGCTGCATTTCAGACAGTTAAGATTAGGAAATGCTGACTTGGGTTACAATAGCAACAGTAGCAACTGTAGAAGCAGAAGTAGCCGTAGCAGTAGGCTAGATCTCATACTAATAGTTGTTAAAAGATGTTGGACAATATGGTGTCCAAAAGAATTTAAAGAGATCAATTATATTATTGTTATTTTCTATGCCACTGATGTAATGAAAAAGAATTACATCCTTTTAAAGCACTATTTACGTTTAATTCTTAAGAATATTCAGACAATAGGATGGACCAAAGACGTACAATCATATGAACAAAACAATACATAAATATACTAAAGACATTAACCCAAAATGTGCCCACACTGGAGCTTCCAACAATAAATCAATTGTGTAAAAATGAATGGCATTATCCATATATTTCCTTATGAGTTGAAAACAAAATAACTATGCCAAGTTAAATTAGGATCAGTCTGTAAAAATGATGCCTCCAGGAACAACTGAAGCAACATAGGCATTATTAATGAAAATAAAAGAATGAGTCATACAGTGCAAATGCAGAGAGCGTAAAAAGCACCACAGTAAACCGAATGTGAACAAAGCCAAAATGCATATGAATAAGAAAATAGCAGCTCTGGTAATACCTTATTATTTCCACAGGGAGAAAGTTCCTTTATCAGCAAAACAGCCCGGTTTGTACAACAGAGGGAGCAAAGAACAGCTCACACAGATCAGAAAACACCAGAGACACGTACAGTAAATACCAGCCGCTGCCTGGAAGCTACAGGATCAAAAGCCTTCTGCACGAGAACTAAAAATGTGCCCATGTTTCATGTTTTCAGACAGGAAGGCATTTCATTTTAGACGGATTCACTGTGGTAAGCTGTAGGTTACAGCAAATGCCTCCAACATAATGGATTTCTATGTGTAGTACAGTCTGGACATGATTGGATGTGCTGCATTAATCCTTTGATGGCTCTCCTGCAAACAACACACTATTGATTATCAATAAGTGTCATGACAGAAAATTCATTTATTAATCATTTAAAGTCATTTATCGAGCAGAAATGCTAAAATTGGCCGGTTACAGACTGTCAAAAAATGTTTTACTCTTTACTGTGTCATAAGTTAAATCGCTTTTACATTTACCAGCTACAACATTAAAGCATGTTTATATTATAACATATACAATGAATACTTACTTAAGTACATATTAATGTCTCTGTGTGTATAACACCTTAACACATCAAGGAAAATGTGTTTACAGATTGAGCCGCATTATGTTCACAGCACACATCATCCACGGTGTTCGGTGACAGCCTGGCATTGATTTTATAATAATAAATAAACAGTTTTCCCACTTTTACCATGTGGAAAAACTGTCACTTCACAGCCTCCCATGTTCTCAGCACCCATAGGGCATCACGAAGCTGCTGAAATTAAAAAACAACAACAGGTGAGTGCTGTGGGGCCCTCCCTGTGAAATTGAGCTGTCTGAATGCAGGAGAGCAGAACACCTGTCTCGTTTCAGGTACACAGTGAAGAGAGGTTTGATCTCCGTGTGTGAGTTCACTCTGCAAGCCACTTGATTCTGAATCACTGCTGCTACAGTATCTGATTTTGAAATCTGCAACCAACATCTGCTAACTTATTCACTGTCAGGGTAGGCACACAAGCTAAAAATAAACATCTGTTTGTTACTTCCTCTACTGCACACCTGTACGTCCTGCTTGAAACTGACATACTTCAGCTATAGCACGGATGTTGAGTGTTGACTGAACTGAGGCGTTTGGCAGGATGCCACTCAAGTTGGTGCTTTTACTTGGCTTCCTGTGGTACTCCGTGCTTAAGTTGACTCCATCAAGCTGCAGTCAGCGCAAAAATGGTGGGTTGGGAGCCAGGTGATTAGCCTCTTGTTGTCAACATGTATTATTCCAATGAGTGCTCACGTACAAGGAGCATGTGCATCATGATGTTTACCCATGTGCTTCAGATCAGAGGTTAAGGGTCTCTGTGTGATTTCATTATATGATAAATATCTTTGGCTCTTGCTTGTTGGAATCAAAATATGAATAATACACGGGTACTTATAATACAATTAACTTAAATCTACAAACAAAAATACTTAAAAGGCTTCTTTTTTTTAATCACTTTAACCTCAAGTATTTCATCTTTTCATAATTGGAATACTTTTAAGCTATCCTTGCTTCTTTTATATAGAGATTTCATTAATGTTCTTTACTAGTCATTACTTGTTATTTTTATTGCTTGATTTTATGCGATGAAAGGTGACCTTGAGTGCCATGAAAGATGCAATATGAATATGTTTTATTAAAAGATCTTAAAGTACTTCGATTTGCAGTGGATATCTCCCTTTAGACTAAGCTAAACTCCTCCTTCAGGCTAAGCTAAGCTAGCCACAGCTCACTGTGTTGTCTGTGTTAATGCAAAAACACCCCAAAACATTTCCCAAAATGTCAGGTCAAATCGCTAGGAGGAAAACACTCATTTGCGTCACATGAGGAAAAAGTTATGGGCCACCATGGTATTTCCATCCCTCCTTGTTAGATCAAGAGGAGCATAGAGGCGCAGGAGAGAAGCAACCAATGAAAAATGAAACCACCAGCTGTGATGTATGAAATCTGCAGTGATCAGAGATATATAATACATAAACATCACGCTCCAAAGATATTCTGCCTCTCATCTCACTGATGTGGAGGTTAAATATCAGAGAGTTGCGTTTCTTTATCGATTCATTGCTCATGGCGGGGCAACTTTACAGCGCGTGAACTTATACTGAACAGGAATTCATTATGAAGCTCTGAGTCAGACTCTTTTGGGATAATGTGACAGTTGTTACTGGGATCTTACCTCATATCATATATCTCACTGGGATCAGATATGTGATGTAATACAGAAAGATACCTGGGCAACAAGATGGAAAAATAATGATAAAAGCGAAAGGTTTGGGTGCTATATTGACTCACTCTGGATTAGAGGATGGGATTTGTATCATGGCATATATACCTGCGCAAATCATACAAATCTCCCGAGGCATAACACCCATTTCATATGAAGGCTCTGGGGAACGAGTGGGGCCGTCTTATCTTCAAAGTCAAAGGCAGGGGGATTCAGGACAAAAACCTGACAGCGTTCAGTGTGAAAAAGTTGTGCCGTGGTTTTCAACATTAAAGATAAAATATTCTCCCAGTTTCCCAATTTCGTTCCAGACTTTGAGATACCTTTGCTTCAGCAACAGGAATGCAATCTCAAGCCTTCATTGTGAAAACCCAACAGAGCAGTGGCATGCTTTGTCAAACAGATGCCATTACTTTGACTGAAATCTGATCATTTTAAGAAGAGGACAAGAACTAGATCAGTCGACAAATTGGTTGTTTTGGTCTCTTGCCGTTTCAGGAAGAAAGAATTCTCAAATTATGAGCGCATCTCTGTTAAACACTGGATTTGAAGTGGTACCTTAGCTATACATTTTAGTAGAAAAAAAACACATTTACAGATTTATTCAAACTGATGTTGCTCAGTTGGAAAACTAACATATTCCAACCCCATTTATTTTGTTTCTTTAGGAAAGTACACTGAACACCTTTGGGTTTTCGACGGTTACTCAAAAACATCAAGAAGCAATTTTCTTAAATTAAAAACAGTGAGATTAATCTGAGTTTAGTCTGTGATTGTGATGAATGTTTATAATAGTTATTTGTCAGGTAGCCTTTTTTCCTCACCTCAATAAGTTTGGCTAACCTGAAGAGTTGCTTTTTTGACTGCTTGTGCTTCATGTCACGTCAGAGTATTGTATTTTTTTAGATCTTAAATTTGACTTGGTTATCAGATAGATATGGTTGTCAAATATAACTCAAGATGTAAGAAAGCCAAATCCTCCTTTGAACCCAGAAACTGAACAGGTGAGATGGTGGTGGGATGAAAATGTCAGCTGTTAATCTTCTACATTCATCTTCTCTCTGTCATTGCACTCGCTAGTATGAACATAAATGCCAAATGCAATCAACACATCACCTCAACCCATAGAAGTCAGATTCTTACAGTTCCTATAGTTCATTGTTTTTTTTAAAGTAATTTTTTGGGGGCTTTTTGCCTTTAATCGGATAGGACAGTGGAGAGTGACAGGAAGGTGAGAGAGAGCGTCGGGGTGGGATCTGGAAAGGACCACGGGTTGGGAATCGAACCCGGGTCGCCGGCGTACGGTGCAGGTGGTCCAGCCAGTTGCGCCACGGCCGGGGCCCTATAGTTCATTGTTAAAGTGCCACATGTGTCGGAATTCTTTAAACTACCAAGCCGTGAACCTATACTTATATACAGTAGAGTGCCGGAGGAAACTAGAAGACATCCATCAAAGTGCATGTATCATTAAACTGCCAGCCGATCACAGGGGAAGACGCTGCATACTGAAATATACAAGCATATGTACAGTTACAGCATACAGCTCATGCAGTAAAGCATCTTCAATCCATACAAATGCTCACAAAATCTGGGTATAAATATTCTGCTGTGATGAAATCTGGCACTTTGGTGCATTAGAATACATTAGGGATAATGAACTCCCCCCCCCCCCCCCCCCGCCCCGCCCCCGCCGCGCAGGGCTGTCCAACGCGTGAGATGGCGGAGTGACAAAGCTTGCAGTTGCCTGCATTCATATTTCTCCTTTTCATGTGGGGAGCAACCAGTCACGCTCGTGCCTCGCTGACAAATGAAAAATGTAAGGTTGATGACTACTTTTTTATTTGTTTCTTTGCACGTTCTCCTGTGATTTAGAGATGTCTGTTCGAGACCCTGTGTGCAGTACCTGCTCCTTCTCATAGCTTCCCACATTGCATGATTACACATTTTTCACGCAAACAACACGGACAGTACAGGCAGACGTGCTAAAAGGAAGTGTGGAGGTAATGAGTTGCGGTATAACCAAAGAAAACCTTGAATGCTCAGCCACACTGACGCAGGATCGCAGTGTTATGAACTGAGTTTATCATCTAATTTCTTCCTTTTCTTCTACACACTCCGTTTCGACCCAGCGTCACCTTATGTGCACTATGGTTTAAATGATATCAGCTTATGAAATGGGTGTTTTCAGTATCAGCCTTATAGATGTGGGTCAGAAGGGGCCAAGTGCACAAACCAATGGAATTTGCCTTTTTCTCATTAAGGTCAGACGACTATTTTTTATATCATCTGCATTCATCCTGTATACATTCCTATAATAATGGCTATTTTATAGGCTGCTCACATTCAAAATGAGTGTCAAATGCTGAATACCATACCATACAATACCACTAACAAATGAATAGACTAGTTGTGATTTTAACAATGAGGTTTAGATTTGTCCATGCTGCTGTGCTTTGATGTCTGTGTCTGTGTCTGTGTCTGTGTCTGCATTCTCAGACAATCCATCTCAGGCAGTATACCATCTGCGAGCAACAGCCTTGTTTACTTATCCCTCGACCAGAGAGCAGCAGTCTATCCACAGGTGCGCAAGAAACCAGCGTGCAGGAAGAGATGGGGAGGAGGAGAAGGAGGGGAATAAATCTGGGACTAAATCATTCTTCCCACCGATGCAACATTTCCACGCGTTTCTCACCTCTGACAACGTCTGCTCGTCCATATGAAATCTTTCTTCTTTCCCGCATACTTCTCCACTTTCTCTCTCCCCTTTAATTCACTTTCCAAAGCAATCCCTGCCCTCCTAATTCTCTCTCTGATTCCCCCCCCACGTTTTCACACCATTTGCCATTTTTCCATCTCGACCCTCCTACACTTCTGTTCCCTTTTCTCTGACACTGTCTAGTTATCTTTCTAAAGCAATCCTTTTCCCTACTTCAATCTCACTTTACCACGCTCTCCTCTTTCTCACAGTCCATATACTCCGAAGTTGTCTCTTTCTTCCAGTCAAAGCATCTCTCAAAGCCAACTCCTCTCTTTCCCTCAATCTGCTTGTTTTCCTCATCTGCCCTGACTCTCGTCGCCCATCATCATATTTTCACGGGCACGCTCTGCCTTTCTGTCCCTATCTGAGGACACAGAACAGCCGGCGTGGAGCTGATGGGGCTAGATAGGGTCCTGTGATGAATATTCATCAGTTTACCACTAGTAGTCGTCCCCAGTCACCGTGTCGCAGAGGCCTTCAGCCCACAGATGCCACCGTCTATTTGTCACATGCGAGACCCACAAGACGGTTTTCGTGCCAAGGCTGAGGGAGGGATTCTCTCCTCGGCTGTTTTCCCTGCTGCCTGTCATAAATATAAATACAACTCAAGGAGCAGAGGATTGGCAAAACATTAGATAACATTCAACTCATCAACTTCATTCCTGAGACTTTAAGCCCGAGTGCAACAGGGAGGAGAACAAGCTGTCTGTCACACAGGTTAGAAACAAACAGCCAGTATATTTGTTTATTTCAAAGAAAAAACTTAAGTGTATAAGACATGCACAGGTTTCATAGTGCTAACAAAACAAAGGTCAACATAACATTCATACTACGTAGGGTTGGACGACATGGCAGAAATCATTCATCCCAATAAAGGTCACGGTATAACCTATATGTTTGTATGATCTTACGTTAAAAATTCACAGGCTATCTAATTTTAAAGGTCTCCTATTATGCTCTTTTATGGCATATAATATAGGTCTCAGACATTAAAAAAAAGCATGTCTCTGGCATGTTTTGCTCAAAATACCAAACAAATCATTGATTTTAGCATGTCTGCTATCCCTCTGTTTCAGCCCCGTTTCCAAAAGTGATTATTCTGGGATTTGATTTGAGCTGAGCTGAAGCTGGCCACGCCCCTTTGGAGCTTCATGCTCTCTCTGTCTGAAGAGAGAAGTTTCTAACGGAGAAACTCAGCTAAACGCTGCCGTGATTAAACGCCATATGATGTTCCGAACCACATCAAGCATTATTTCTCAATCACTTCTCAGTGTTTACCACTAGAACAGAGACATTATATGTATTATATAAACAACACCTCTAAGTCCCTCCAGCAGACATCCTGCACAGAGACACAGACGTGCTGCGGAGGGGATTCAGCTCGCTGACTGTATATTGCGGACGATAGTTTGGGACGTGTCACGTGGGCGGGACGTTACCAGGAGCAAATCTGGATCAGCTTGTTTGTGACGAGAGAGGGTTGTATTTTCTGACACTTTGTGAGTCTCCTTACACACCGGGGACACATATTTATGTATAAAAGACAGCAGAAAGTGCATTTTGCATAATAGGGGACCTTTAAAGAACTTGTTTAAAGTTCACATTTAAGGACATAAAAAAAACACATTTATATACTAGCCTTCATCATGATAGAAACAAAGTCAAATAAAAGCAATTCTTTATCAATTTGAAGATGTACATCATCATATTGTCCAGCCCTATACTCGGTATGAGGTTCTAATGTGTTAAAGTATGTAAGAAACGCCCAGACTACAGACATGGACAAGAATGTTTGTTCAGCTTGTGTTCACTGCACATAATTAACTGCCCCATAATGCATTGCATGTAGTACACTACCGTGTGAATGGTTTGCTGGTGAAATCATACTTAATCTTTTACTTAGTACACAGTATGCATTACATATTGATAGAGTATGTAGTGTGATTTCAAACACAGCCCAAGACTTTACGATTTATAACGTTTTATGGAAACAAATGGAGGCAAGGAGCTCGACACTTTGAGAAAATAAAATATTAAAAATGTTCCTTCGGCACTGGAGCAAATTATACACACTTTGACAATATACTCTACTCTACCACTGCAAATTATTTTCTCTGAAGGTGCTCAGAACACTGTTGAATAAAAATACTGCTAATGGACAAAAAGAGAGCAGGGTCAGATGGGGGAAACCGTCGACATGATTGAGGTTCCAGCCCAATTAACTGGAGATCACTTAAATGGTTGGCGAGCTGAAGAGGTCATTATGCTGAAGAGCTGTGAAGAAGCCCATTAGGGCTTTCCAAAGCCGGACCTATGACTCCTCCACTTTGGTTTTCTGTTTCTCCAATAAAAAAAGACTCAAGGCTGAATCTGCCGGCCTGTTTAATAAAACGCTTTACCCCAGTTAAATCTGAAGAAATGTGTGCAGTCAACCGTGTGTGTGTGTGTGTGTGTGTGTGTGTGTGTTTGATCATCCATACGCACTATCATGCATTCACCACCCTCTAAGCTACAGCACACAGAATAAGCTATGGAGAAACTTTATCCTCCAACACTGAGCTAAGCCCTGAGAAAAATACCAAAGAACAAATCAATGTTTTCCACAAACTGAGCACTGCTCACAAAACAAATCCAAGAAAAATCGACTCTCACGTTAGCCCTGCAAGAGAGATGGTAAACCAAACAATGTACAAACGTTTCCCTGAACAGCAGGAGAAACATGAATAGCAACATCGATACAAACAGCTGTAGAGGGACTGCTGTATAAAGTCTTTAAACGAGATGCACGGTGTGTGAGGAGCAATCATTCATGTGCAGCGGCCCGACATAATCACGCTTCCCTGACCGTGATCAGAGCAGCGTCTTCTGTGTTAGTCTCGCCGTCACACCAACATGAAGCTTGACCTCCCACAAAATACCCACAATCATTTCACCAATATCAGAATTAAATCTAATTCTATTTCTTAGGGCTTTTCAGAAACAGAGCCGATTAAGAACAACAAGGGGAATAAATGTAGACCAAAAGACATTAAACTGTTTAAACACTGTGTGCCAGTATGTGTGTGTTACATACTAATTTGTTGCTCCACTTATGCAGAGTGGCTAAAAATTCACTGGGATTTTCAGAGACAGTGGAGAAGAAAATTGCAGGCACTAATTTTAAAGTAACCAAAATACAGTTGCAGCGGTTTCAGTAGATAGAAAAATGATTGTCTCTGCAGGGCGCTACATAAAGATAAAACATGCCTTTGCCTATTTTACATTCATTACAAGTTCGCTTTTTGTTTGTTTTTGATTGTTAGTTGGACAAAACTTGCCATTTGAAGATGGAATAAAATACCTACAAGAAAGCTTGTATGAATATTTGTCACTATATCCTGACATTTTACAGACTAAATGTGTAATAGGCAGAGTAATCAATAAAGAATATGCTCATTAGCTAACTTACACAATACTTCTGTACTAAGTGCATATTTTAAAATCAGAATTTTGACTTTAACCTACTCATTTGTATATTCCTTTGCAGCTAGGCATGATTTCTTGCCATCTAGGACAGGTATTTGAGATAACACCTTTAAGAAAATATTCTTTCTACTATTTTATTTAACCCTGAATACATTATTTAGAGGTACGTTTGCAATGCTCAAATTTGGAAAAGAAAAGTGTAGAATTACTTAAGGAAAGATCTAAGCACTATTGCCATGTTATGGAAAGGTGAATGAAAATGTCATTTAAATAGTGATAATAACCGACAGGCAGCTTTTTGAGGCTGGGCTCTTTAAGGCCCCATCAGCTTTAGGGGAACCAAAAAGCTGCAGAATTCCCTCGAACCCATCCCAGGTGTGCGACAGGAAGTATTCAGTCTGTGGTGATGAAAAAATGTACTCCTGATGAACTGTTAATTTGTAATGGGGGTGCATAATGGTGATTAGCAGCAGGAGTTCATAGTTTGCCCACCTTTTTTATTCCTAACCACATCTCTTGCAGAGCCCCGATAGAGACATTGCCATATGACCTAATTATCTCTCATTAGTGGCCTCAGTAATTACAGGCCCTTTTACAGCTCCATCTCCTCGGTCTCGCATAGGAGGGGATTTCAATTAGGCTTGCCTTGCAGCGCTGCCTGCTTCACTTTCACAGTGAAGCCACACTGTCACCTGTGCAGCCAAGCATAGCCAAGCAGCAGGCCTTCATGGAAAAGCTCCCACCAAAGGATATGAGTGTTTCTGCGGCTGGGTTTTATTCATTCCATATCATGCGCCCATCAATGCAACATAACAACTAGACAGCTTGAAGTGGTATCTTCTTTCAGAGTAGAGGAGAACCTTTTATGCCTTCGTCTGCGTACAGCACATGATGAAAAATACATAAGAAACAAAGTATGAATCGCAGCGCATCTACCTGTCACACGTAAATAGCATGGGATATGCGAAGTTTCATCGGAGTGACAGAAAATGCTTCCATCAAGCTAGATTCGTCAGACATAACTAGGAGAGAAAAAACGATGATTGAAAGAGGAGCCTCGCCATTATTCAGCTAAAAGCACAGATTTATGAGAGGAAGTTACAGAGGCGCAGAGAAAGCAACAGAGGAGGTTTGAAATTGTTGAGTAACATTAAGGATTTACTCCATGGTCTCCTCCACTGTTGCTTATCATTTATCTCTCACTCCAATCCTGGAGCCCAATCAGTCACCCTAATTAACAGGCGAGGAGAAACACCAATCAATACTGCAGAGGGATAATTAACCCCTTGTATTCGCAATCATCTCTACAAAAGGTGAAATTGAAATTGATTGAGATTGCGTTTTGTTGGCTAATTGTGGCCCTCTCTCGGGTGAAGGAGGGTCGAGTAATGGCATGTGTGCCGTTATCTGGAATCAGTGGGATTGATGTCAGTTGGATAGGTGTTGCGTTCTGGTGTTGTGACTGCTTAGGAATGTACCAGCTGAATAATGTTTTTATTATGAAGCTGCACTGGAAACAAGCTCACTATGGCACCTCTAAATGGCAGTGGGATAGGAAAAGTATGAGTTCCATTATCTTTTGTACTGTGCTACATTACATTGCTTAATTCAGCATCAGGCACAAGGCAAGGCAAGTTTATTCATATAGCACCTTTCAACACAACGCAGTTCAAAGTGCTTTACAAAAATGAAAGACGTTAAGAGCGTTTAGAAATAGTGCAGTAGAACACATTATAAAAAGGCTTTTGAAAACAGTCATTTAAGAGCAAAGATAATGAAAGAAACACAACAGGTATAATATAAATTATTAAAAGTCACAGTGCAATGTCAGATAAGAACAGTTCAATTAAAAGCAGCGGCACAAAGAAATGTCTTCAGCCTGGATTTAAAAGTAGTAAGAGTTGCAGCGACCTGCAGCATTCCGGGTTCTAATAACCGAACGCTGCTTCTCCTTGTTTAGTTCTAATTCTGGGGTCGGAAGCTGACCCGTCCCAGAAGACCTGAGAGTTCTGGATGGTTCACAATGTAGCAGGATATCAGAAATGTATTTTGGGCCTAAACCATTCAATGCTTTATAAACCAGCAGCAGAACTTTGAAATCAATTCTCTGACAGACAGGAAGCCAGTGTTCACTTCAGAACTGGAGTGATGTGATCCACTCTCTCAGTGTAAGACTTCAGAACTGGAGTGATGTGATCCACTCTCTCAGTGTAAAGACCTCAGAACTGGAGTGATGTGATCCACTCTCTCAGTGTAAAGACCTCAGAACTGGAGTGATGTGATCCACTCTCTCAGTGTAAAGACTTCAGAACTGGAGTGATGTGATCCACTCTCTCAGTGTAAAGACTTCAGAACTGGAGTGATGTGATCCACTCTCTCAGTGTAAAGACTTCAGAACTGGAGTGATGTGATCCACTCTCTCAGTGTAAAGACTTCCGAACTGGAGTGATGTGATCCACTCTCAGTGTAAAGACTTCAGAACTGGAGTGATGTGATCCACTCTCTCAGTGTAAAGACTTCCGAACTGGAGTGATGTGATCCACTCTCTCAGTGTAAAGACTTCAGAACTGGAGTGATGTGATCCACTCAGTGTAAAGACTTCAGAACTGGAGTGATGTAATCCACTCTCTCAGTGTAAAGACTTCAGAACTGGAGTGATGTGTTATGATCCACTCTCTTAGTGTTAGTGAGGATTCGCGCAGCAGCGTTCTGAATCAGCTGCAGCTTTCTAATGGTCAGAGTCCATGACTACACCTAGGTTTCTGGCGTTAGCTGTGGTTTTGAACATTGCTGACTGAAGCTCAGCACTGACTTTTTGTCGTTGCTCCTTTGATCCAAAAACAATTACCTCGGTTTTGTCTTTGTTTAATAGGAAACAGTTCTGACTCATCCAGTCATTGATTTGTTCAATGCACTTACTCAGTGTTTTAATTGGAGCATAGTCTCCTGGTGAAATGGTAATGTAAATTTGTGTATCATCTGCATAGCTATGGTAAAAAAAAAAGTGTGTTGCTTTTCATTATCTGAGCCAGTGGAAGCATGTACATTTGTTAAAGAGAAGAGGCCCCAAGATGGAACCTTGAGGAACCCCGCTTGTCATATTAAGGGCTAGACCACGACCTCACACTTGTGGTACTCTGTCTAATACTTGTTCAGCCAAAGGGCTAAAGCCAGAGGTCTCAATATTGGGAGAGCCCACAGATAAACAAATGTGTAGAGCCCCTCCAAAATGATCCAATAGCTTTGTCGACTGATAAATGGAGGATTGGGTTTATTATTATTCAAAAACATGCTATGATTTATACATTGAACACAATTGTGTTCTTATTTTTAGCATTAACTTTGTATTGTTTGTTTTGCAATGGTATTGGATTGTCTTTTATCGTATTACCGTTGTTTTTAAAGATGCCCAAACTAATACACTCCCATGCCACAATAGAGCGCTAAACCGGAAGTACTTCATGCGGAAACAAACAAGTATGCCTTTCCCAATTATGAGATGCATTAACATACATAATATGCATGAGTGCAAGTTATTATAATATTCCAAATAATGAAGTAGCATAACAACCCACAGGCTTCAGCAGTAGAGGATACCTAGCATACCTTGTTAGCGTGACTGTATAGAGACAGGTGTAGGAAAATAAACGTACCTTCTGGTCCCTGAAATGCAGATTTATCCTGCCGGTTTGTGCAACGACAGCCGTTAAAGTTACATCCACAGATATCCTCACAGTCCAGCTACTCTTGCCCGTTTTATTGCACGTTGCTCCGGGATCAAGAGTCCAATTCACCGGCCTTGTAGCTAATGACGCTAATAAGGCAGGTGCAGTTAACTCGCATTTCGTCATTAAAAGCTCCTTTCTCCTTGCGATGACATCTTTAAATCCAGAATTAGTTCCTGACATCGTGGACTGGTACAGAAACGCATTTATTCCAACCAGCAGCACCATTCCACACAGTTCAATTCAGCTAATTCAATCAAAGCCACCGGACACACCTGTGGGAACAGCTGCCATGGCAACAAACGAGCTACCGGAACTTTTTACGTTTTCAACAAGTTTTTTTAAACTTTATTGACAAAGAATTTAAAAATAATAATATAATTCATGAAATACATTTTACAATATACAGTAAGAAATACAAATTAAATGATTTAGTTTTATGACAGATGAACAGGTACAAAATAATAAAATCAAAATAAACTCAAACTTTTTTAAACGTGTATATGCATAAATAATGCCTAAATAACTAGGTTTCAATCATTTATTACAGGGTTTTTTTTATGTGATTACTCTTTGAAGATATGAGTAGCGATATATAACTTTTCTTAAATATGTTCTCTTAATTATTTCATTAACTTCAGATAAATACATGTTTTAACAGTTAAATTCTGCTCCTATATATGTGCACTCAATAATGAAAAAAACTAATGTTTATTATAAGCACCAAATAAAGACTCCAAGAAGGCACGTTTATTTATATCGCACAGTTCAACACAAGGCAATTCACAAAAAACATTACAAACATAAAGATGTAGAACAGAAACACATTATAAAATGACATTTAAATACATTTCAAAACATTTCAAATCCGTCATTAAAAATCCAAGATAATTATCCAACCATAACAAAAAACAAGCATTGATTTCTTGATATTCATGCATTTTATTCTGTTTTGCTAATAAAAAACATGTGTTGGACAAACAATGCGTGGACTGACTGGACATCTTAAGTACTTTCTTATCTTAGTAACAGTGTTCTGAACCACTCGTAAAATATTCTCTTATCTGAAATATGAGCAGAAGTAGGAAAACATTGTGCAAATCCTTAAATGAATGAGTTATTTTATAATAGAAACAAACTGGGGATATGAATAAAAGCAAGAGGAAATGTGTTTGTATTTCACTTCCTCCATGAGGCCATACATTTCAAAGGGACTTTTGCTATGATTGTTCATAGAAAACAGTTTGACACAAATCATCATGACCAAAGCGCACTACAGTAATGAGGGAGGTATTATTATTTATTTATTTAGTGCATTATCACATGGGACTTACCCCCAAGTGTTGAATCATAGGAACCAACGTTTTTAATATGAGCAAATAGGGCATCTCATTAGGGAGGTAGGGAGGAAAGTTATTGCTGCAGCCCATGTTGCTGAGTGAAGATGATTAAACGGGTGAGTTTTTAGGGATTTTAAAGGAAAATTTTAATATGGGAAAGTCCCAGTGCAAATCATAGCACTAAACCGTCTCCCTTGTTAATGTCCCTCTATACCGATATAGCTATATGAGACAAAATTAGAGCTTACCAAAGCAAAAACATGATGAAATGTTATGTCAAGGCCCCGGCTAGACACCAAAATTATGAAATATAATGACTAAATATACCTTTTTCACCATTTTCTGGGTTGGTTTGAATCTGTTTCTATACATTTTGACAAATATCTCTTAAGGTAATTAATACTTTAACAATACAAGCATTTTTATTTGAGATAATAAGCAAGATACACCAAGATCAATCACCTTTCTGATGAAAAGGTGCTTTGAAATGCAAATGGTTCAATGCAAGGTTGTAAGATGCATTTAAGCAGACTGAACACAATATGATAGATAGAGATAGATAGAATTGGAGGATGAAACCCTCTTTATTGTCACATACATGCACACAGCAGAGCACACACAGTGAAATTGGTCCTCTGCATTTAACCCATCCTAGTACTAGGAGCAGTGGGCAGCTATTGTGCAGCGCCCGGGGAGCAATGGGGACGGGGGGATTGGAGGTGTCCGGTGCCTTGCTCAAGGGCACCACAGCAGGGCCTAGGAGGTGAACTGGGACCTCTCCAAGTAGCAGTCCACCTTCCATATTTGCAAGTCTGTTCGGGGACTTGAACCGGCGACCCTACGATTCCCAGTCCAAGCCCCTACTGACTGAGCTGGACAAAGAAAGAGCAACAACAAAAAAGGAAGAAGCCGCCTCAGTGCGCATGTAAATGATTAAGCTACTGACTATAATTGGAGACTTTAAAAAAGCCATTGATATCATTGAAAGCACTTGAAACAGGAACCCTTGGGAATTTACATTTAGTGTGTATCACCTGTCTACTTTTTTTTTACTTTCTAGAGCCATTCAGCAAAGCTCCGGTTTTTGAAAACACATCACCATCAGGTGGTACAGCTTTGAAAAAGCGACTATAATGAGCACTGACGCTTTTCAAAGCCGTGGACAGAAATATTTCTCATTAGGACTGAAAGTAAAGAGCAATGAGCTATCAAATATGGCTGTCTTCAGTAGCCAGGGAAAGGTAATTTGGGGATGATGGATGGCGCCAACATTGTTTGCATGAATTCTAAATCCATCCCCGCTGTTAGAGAAAATGTGAATGTGAGGGGAAACAATGGCTCACCTGTCCATCATTCAAGGATTGTCATTTTGATAATAGTGACTGCATTGAATCTGAAATATCCGAATTTGTGTTACATTTAATTTATTCTATTATAACCAAACAGTTCTTTGGTGTATATGGGTCTGTTTTAATGCACTGTGTTGTTTTTCACCCTTTATCTACAGCATCCTGAGGTTTTGTTGGATTGAACGATCCATCAGATTCTTTATTATTATTACAAAATTGATTTGGGATCAGGACAAGGCAGGAAATCTTCAAAGTGTTGACTAAAACATAGAAGAAGCAGGAGGAAAATGTGTGATTTTTTTATTTTTTATGATCAGTTTCCTTACATTCTATCAAAGATGTTTCCAATTCCTAAGTAAATACAACACAAACATTTCTTCAAGTTTTAAAATGTAGACTTTTCTTCTTTCTTGAATAATAATGAGGCAGACATTAAAGGAATAAAGTGGGGTCGTAAGAGTTTCTCCATGATAGAAATGATGGGCTCCTATAAACCCCCCTATAAATTCACCTTGGTGCTTTAGAATAAATTGTATTATGAAACAGAGGCTGGATTCTGGCCCGCTCTGAAAAAAGGCATCTGTCAAAGGCAGGATCCATAATGTGTTCACATAAAGTGCAGGTATTTTCAAAAATATTTCAGATGCTTTCTCACAGGTGATACAAACATAGTTATGGAAAAAATAACTCACATCCTTGGTAAAAGGAGAAGTACTGTGGTCTCAAAATATTGTACGAGAAGGGGAAAGTCATCTTTTCAAAATAGTACGTAATCAGCAAAAATGTAGTTAAAGAATCAAAAGTACAAAGTCCTCACAATGCAGCATATTGTGTTTCACAGTATTATATTGTCCGGGAATTATTCCGTATTCATCACAATCAACAAATACATTTAAGAGCATTTTAATCTTGACGTTTGGCAATGTTGAGTCGGTTTGATATACTTTGATTTGTAGATGCATCATACAGTATAATATGTCATGGATTCATTCATGTTCCCTCTTTACTTTTAAAGTAGAAGTATAAAGTTGGAAATTCTCCAGTTAAAAACTAGTATGTCAAGATAGCACTTCAGATTTAATACTTGAGAAAAAGTACTTCTTACCTCCCACCACTGCACAAATGCAAGCAACCCACACACAATTAAGCTGCCATTAGAAATCAAAAGGTCTGCTGCTGTGTATCTTCAAATAACCAGACATCCATGATTTATACAGAATAAGAAAATACATGTAATACTTATATTGTAATATTATGAAACCTCTACATCATGTTTCATAATATTACAAGTCGCCCTGATGAGAATATTTATCATAAGTCAATCTCAGGCTTTATCGACACATCAGCTACAGCGAAAACCTAAAATCCCGGGATCCGCCAACGATGCAAACATTTGAAATAAAATCCGGATAAAGGTGAAATATGTCAAACTAGATAAGACAAAGATAGTTTAAAATACAATAATGTGCAGTAGAAGGAAAATAGGGAGATATGACTGAAAACGTTGTATAAACAGATGTGAATATGTATAAATATATAATGTAGGAACACATGCAACATTATGGCATTAACATAAACAACAAATATAAATATGAATGCATTCATCGGGCGCCATAAGACACGACAGCTGCCATCAAACATATTGGAGGCTCTCACTGTGAAAGGTAATGACCAGTAAGGAGAAAATTGGACAAGTTGCTTTTGAAAATGGATTCAACCTGAATACACTGACGCCGCTGACACCGGGGATCCTGACTGACTGCAGCTTAGTGAGAGATGACATGACAAGCGCATAGTGCTTTCTGCTGCACATCAGGAGTGACCCACTTTCCCTACTCTAATTGCAATTCCCTTTTTAAAACTGTATTACTATGCACAAAGGAGGACTCGTTGTGCAAACACGGTCTTCAGCAGATCACACGCACCACAAGGGTGAAAAGGTCTTTAATGTGGAAAGAGTCGGGTGGGTTTATTACGTAAAACATAAACAAACACGTATTTACAATGCATTGCTGCACACAACACGTTTGCTCATATGTTTGTGGCTGTGTGCAAATTCTGGGGCCAGATGCTCTGAATAAAGTGGCCCTCAAGGGAAGCTTAAAGGCATTGTGTGACCTGCACCTTCTCCCTATCTGACTCTAGAGACCGAAACTAATGGTGCATTCAGGCACGTCTTGTCAGTTTGTACAGTCAAAATGTCCTAATTATCTCCAGTTAAGTAGCTCGAAATGCCCAGTGAGGTGTGAAAACGCTCCATAACACCCAAGATAACAGTATGAGTCGTGACATTTAACCAATAGTGTTGAATAATCAAAAAATGTATACTATTGTTTATTTATTTGTCAGAGATAATGCAGAAAACATTGCAAAAGGTCACGACTTGACACAGGTTTGCTCCCTCTTTCTATTCAAGACTTTTCTACTAGAAAACATTAATGTGATTGTTACCAAAAGTAAATCAAATAATTGAATGTGTTATTGAGTAATCAGATCCTCACATCTAATCAGACACAATCATAATGTCACACAATATGTGTTTATGTGCACAATTATAGTAAAGTGTGTTTGTCTATGTGTCTGTTCCTCTAACTGCTGCTTGAATCATTAATATGATACCAAAAGTGGCCATCGTGCAGAATAAGTACTTTTCCTTTGGGTCATTTAAGTATTTTTTGTTGGTATTTTTTTCCTTTTACTGAAGAACAATTTTAAATAAAGGACTCTTACTTGTAACTTAGTATTTAAAGCACTTCTACACAGTAGAATCTGTGCTTTTACTTACTTTTGTGTGGCAAATCACAACATTCATGCAAACCTTTGGTGATGAAAACAGTGCGATCTTGCAAAATGTCTTTACAATTTGATATTTATTTCTACAACTAATTAAACAAATTATCAGTGTACGATAGATTGTGGGATGTTGGGCATTGTGATATATACCCGAGGTACATTTAAAGCAGATCAAACAAAATGCTGCTTTGCTTTTAAATCAGAGGTTATGATGATTTCTTGCATTGGTATAAAGCTTGTTTTCCACATCATGCTACTGAAAGTGTGTGTGGACACGGGAGATATTTAAATATAAAGTATAAATAGACAGCATGTACTAAGGCCACCTGGACATCCTGCAATCTATTTATTGCATTTCTGTTCTCCTGGGTCCAAACTGCAGATAGATAGAATGGGAGGATGAAACCCTCTTCATTTGTCACATACATGCACACAGCAGAGCACACACAGTGAAATTGGTCCTCTGCATTTAACCCATCCTAGTACTAGGAGCAGTGGGCAGCTATCGTGCAGCAATCGGGGGGGGGGATTGGAGGTGTCCGGTGCCTTGCTCAAGGGCACCACAGCAGGGCCTAGGACGTGAACTGGGACCTCTCCAAGTAGCGGTCCACTTTCCATATTTCACGTCTGTTCGGGGACTTGAACCGGCGACCCTACGATTCCCAGTCCAAGCCCCTACTGACTGAGCCACTGCTGGACAATTGTTAAGTGTCTGGCTGAGGAAAAAACTCACACACTTCCTGTTTTCCTGCTGGGCCTCACTCACAGGGGATTCTCCACAAATGAATAATAGATCTTCTCCATTTAATTTGGAAAGCAGCTGTAATGAGGCTCTTTTGCTCAGTGTTTTCCACTCTGGGCTCGCATGTGCCATGAGCGCTATGTGTGGTTCAATTCAAACTGTTAATGAGCTGTGGTAAACATGGCATAAGGGCAAAAACTAATTACTCATATTTCGAGGGTGTGCAAATTGACTGATTTTTATGCGCAAATGACTGGCAGCAGCCTGAATATCAATAGTGATCTTGTGACTTAAAGACTTTGAGCCTAAGAAATATTTATAAGCCCAATACATCAAACATTAAAAAGTGTCTTTAAATCTAATAAAGGTAGAATTTTAAGCTCTATTAATCGTGTTTTAGTATTCACGCTGAGGCAAACGACTATAAGAAATATGGAAGGTGTCACTTTTATGACAAACTCACTGATATTTTTCAAAAACTCTGCAGATCTTTGGAGCTTTTAAGCCCGTTTTACTGCATATTTACTGTATGGTTCAGTATCCCTGCAAACATAAAACACAGCATCCGTATATTCATATCGCCTGTAACCAAACACATTTAGTGAGTAGCTGGGGACATCTTCCACATCTCTCAGTGATTGGAGTAGATAAATGACAGGGATGGTGATTAAATGTTCATTATTCATAGATCGCTAGCTTCCTACATCAGTGAAAAACAGCGAGGGGATAATGGCCATCAATGGGGAAGAAGTTGAAAGGGTTCAACGTAAAATTCCATGTTGTTAAAGATGATATCATTTCTTTAATCAACGTATTTCGATGGCTTTTCACAGCAATTGGTCAGGGGAAAAAACATTAAGGAGAGAGGGGAGGGAGTTACATATAGAGGAAAAATAATGAGGGACTTCCTTTATAAATCTGGGATGTGTTGAGGTGGATCCAACCTGTGAATTACAGTTTTACAGTTTTTTTTCTGGAGAATTTTCTGAGTTTAATTCTCTTAAATGACCATTTTACACTCAGACAACATTCGTGATTTTTTTCATACATCGTTGTTTTATTGTTATAGATGAAATAACTACTTAACACAGGGATTATATATTACATTTGATAGTATATTATTGTATATATGTGACTTTAATGGCTTACATTTCTGAGGTTTTCAAACAATGTATGACTTTATAATCTCAGAGAATATAAGAGTTTGTTTGTAAACGTAAAAACTTTGTGACAATCAATCTCAGATCATTTCTGAGTTCTTCACTGAAATATATGGCTACAATATCTTAGCGATGCATCATTATTTTCTCAGAAATGTATCACTTTAACCTTAGAGAATTCCAGAGTTCTGTCTCGTATATTTTACCACTTTGATCGTTGAGAATATCAAAATCTGATCACAAATATTCAGAGTTCATTTCTCTAAATAGTATGCACTTCTTCAGCTCCATAAGACATATTATAAATAGCTTGAACACACTGCCTTAAAGCCCCCTTCTGTTTAAAACTCCTCTCCTCCTCCTCCTCCTCCTCCTACAGTTCTGGAGGATGTTAGGAGGGGCAGGGAGGAGAAATATAACCCATTAAGCTGAGAGAGTAAAATACAGCGACACACAATCTGACTGTAATTTCACCATAAAACAGTCAGCCTTTGTCGGATGTAAATTTATTGCGGAGGTCGTAACGTTTTACTGCTGGTACTCCGTACTGGATACTATCACGTTTTCTCCGAGCTGTTAAGATTACGATCCTGGATGATGAGTTACAATGCAAACAAGCCATAACCTCTGTCCAATTATTTTAATTAATGGGAAAAGATTGCTATTAATGATCACCTGCCAGCCATAAAGAAGCAGAGGGTTCCTGCAGGATAATAATATGAATTTTAATAATGACCTTGTAGTTGAAAATATCCCTGTGTTAAAAGCCACCTGTCGCAGTATTTTTGAGGAAGTATCCATTTATCTTTAATTGGAAAAACAATGGAAATAACAGTAATACTTAAACACATTTACTAGGGTTGCACTTTTATCTATTCCACTTCAATTCATAGCAAAATATTGCACTTTTCACTTGACTCAATTTAGCTATAAGTTACTTTGTTCTATCAAAAATATATATGTTTCTCCTCTGCATCGTTTACTTTGTTTGCAGCAGATCAGGACTTAGAATTACTACTTTTATATATATTGTTTTGATTTTGATGAATTGGGTTTTTCTACATTGAACACTAAGCTATACTTTGTTGATTATACTTACCAATAGTGCAATTTTCCAGTGCTTGAGTTCCATTTACAGCTACCTTATTCTTCTACTCCACTGCATTTAAAAGTGAAATAACCTGTGATTACTGCACTGCCTTTATTGTACTGCTTTAGAAAATTAAGAAAGTCTTAAAAATCATCAGTTTGTCTACAGTAGTTAAATGCTATTTGACAATCTGATGTTTATATGTAATCATATATCACTCATGGAGGCCATTTGCTGCACAATAAGTATTATTATTTTAGTACATTAAGTACATTTTGCTGATAACACTTCTGAACTATGACTTAAGACTTTGAATGTAGGACTTTGACTAATACTGGAATATTTGAACATGAATGTGTTGGTACTTTTACTTGATCAAAGGATCTGAATACTCTTTACTGAAGTGAACATCAGAGTATTCTTTCAGTGCGTTAGCAGTATTGTTCCTGAAGTGGAGGATCTTTATATTATTGAAATACTGGAGGAAACCACAAGACTTCCTCGGGTGCAGAGGCAGATGGCGTCCTGTTTGCTGTTTGATCCCCTCTGAGACAGGAGGAGCGTTCGGCCTTTTTCAGTCTAGACTTATTTATCACTTAGCTTATTTACAGATCAAATAATCAATATGGGGGGGGGAAAGTCCTTGTGTTTGTTTCTTTCTGAAGTTTTTGGTTTAGTCGACTGTTTTCCCGCACAGCGCGCCGCCTCTTTATTGATAATGAGCAACAAACCTACAGAGGACTGCAGAACGAGCTTAATTAAGAAATAATTGACTTGTATTTTTTTTAATTAAGTGAGTTGTTTGAAGTGGTGTGATGGTATGGTATCACTCTGCCAGCTTTACCTGAAGAAAGCAGGCGCCAGAGAGGGAAAGTAACTAAGTACATTTATAGAAGTGTACAATTTCGAGGTACTTTACTTAATTATTTCCTTTTCCTGCTCCTTTATACTTAGGCATATATTGCACTTTGCCTAACTGCACAACACAAATGTGGTAAAATAAACGTTGTTTCCAGAGGGCTGAGGAAATAACGTAAAATAAAATGGCTTGAAATTGCAAATCTAACACGATTTAAGACGCAAAAAGAGAACGACTTTCTGATAGAAGCATGAGGCTGGGGGCGAAATGACAACTGTGTGTGTGTGTGTGTGTGTGTGTGTGTGTGTGTGCGTGCATGCGTGTGTGTGTGTGTGTGTGTGTGGCAGTAGGCTGAATGATGTCAACAAACGAACATGATGATCAAAGCCATTATTCAAGTAATCCAGGTTTTTCATATCAACGCCTACATTCTGCATAATCTCCATTTATAGGTTTTTTGTCTCTTAAGATATTTGAAATCTGTTTTTGTCATTTTGTGTCTCTTGTGGTTATTTTGTATATTTGGAGTGTTTTTATAGTTATCTTTTATGACTTTTGATGTATTTTGAGTGCATTTTGTGTCTCCTGACAGTATTTTCAACCTTACTGTATTTATCTTCTCCCTTTTTGAAGGGAATTGGAGTCCTTTGTGTTAGTGTGAGTTTCTTTTTTAGGCATTTGTATCTTTTATCTCTTATTAGACATTTGTATAGTCATTTTGGGTCTCTTAGTTGTCATTTTATGTCTCTTTCCAGGTATTAAAAGCCTTTTTTTAGTATTTTCTCTGTATGTTTTTGGAGGGGTTTTTTTGTAGTTTCTTTTGGGCCTCTGTAAATATTTTGAGTCTTTTTGTCTGTAGTGATTTTATGTCTAACAACGAACATGAGAAAATGATGATCAAAGCCAATCATTTCTGGTTTAGCATGTCAGCGCCTACACACTGTGTTTCAAACATACAATCTCCCTCCTACACATGCAGGGAGGAAATGTATAAAATCTCCTGATCACGTTGATCTGTTGTGACACCTGATATGACGGCGTTTACTTGCTATCCCTGATCATTCCTCCTCCTCCACTCTCTCAGAAACTCCACTTAGATTTCGCCTGTGAGAGGAACGTTTGAAATTCTAGGAATGTGCGCATGAAAGGAAATAGAAATGATGCCTAATGTATATGAATGGAAGCCGTGACGTTCAGGTATTTCACGCTGCATGCCCTGACAGTGGCTAAAGTGAATAAGTCGTCAACTCATATTGAAATTCATTTTGTATCGCTGGCTGGAGCTGAGCCCATTTTCTCCACAGTGCTCTCGCCATGAGCCATACAATAGTCAGGGAGACATCTAATGAGGCAGGAGAAAAAATATTAAGAGGAAAATCCTTAAACTCTAGGAGTTGGCATATTCAATGGCTACTCTCGAAATTCAATGAGGAATCTTTTGTTGCAGCTTCAGGCCGGGAGGAGGGAGAGAACAAAACGAAGGTAGAAGAAAAGATGGAGTGAGTGGCTGAGACAGGCTGTGACAATGTCAGCCAGCACAGAGGATGGAGAATATAAAGGGAGGGAGCAGGAGAGAGTTTAGGGCCCTGAAGGTTGCAGGTTTATATGTTGATGTGGAATAAAACCAGCGCTGGACAATGCCTCCACCTTATCTACAATAACAGTATCAGGTGATGTGGGCTCAGACACGCAAAAGACCCCTCTCTCTCTTACATACAGTATAGGACCAAGACATACAGTATGTGACAGGTTATAGTCCCTTTATGCAGTGGTTTTGTCTCATTTTATGTGTCCTTGTAGTTGAATAGTTATAATTGGTTCTTCTGGAGTTCCTTTGTGTGTCATTGTAGGTATTTTCTGAATTTTTGTGGTTGTTTTTGACTTTTTGTGGGTAAGTTGAGTCTTTTCGAACCTGTTTTGTGTCTCTTTGTAGGTATTTTGCATCTTTATGTAACAATTGTTTCTCTCTGTGGTCATTTTTTGTCTATTTCTGGTTGATTTATTTGTGTTTTGTGCCTCATAGTTATTTTTTGTCTAGTAAATCATTTATTTTGGGAGTTGCTTTGTGTCTATATGTAGGTATTTTGGAGAAATGTGGTCGTAGTTTTTGTCCTTTTATGGGTAATTTTGGTCTTTGTGGTTGTTTTATGTCTTTGTGGTAATTTTGTGTGTCTTTGTAGGTATTTTGAGTCTTCAAGTAGTCCTTTTGTATCTCTTTGTGGCTGTTTTGTCCCTTTTCATGGTCATTTTCCATCTCTTTGTAGTCGTTTTATGTTTCTTTTTTGTAATTCTCTATCCCCTGATGGTCTAAAACTGTCACTACCAGTAACATATTGTAGGTGAAGTTCAGCGGGGCCCCTGACACTTTTGACCCCTGAGCCTGCTCCTCACAGACCTGCTCAGTGATACATCCCTGATTGTAGCTCATGTACAAAGCAGCAAGCAGGACTTTGCCTTTGATCCAGTGGCACTGCTGCCTCGTGCGGTTTGACCTGTGGCTCCCTGGAGAAACTGCCCCGACTCTCCATCTGCTTCTTTTTTAAACGTTGGGCTGCTAAAAACCACTCTGCAAAGATGTTGTTGCCTTGGGAATAGTATGTACTTCAGGTAATGGCTTCCAATTTATTCCTCTCTATGAGCGCTACTAATGCCTAAGAGTGTTCACGTCTTTATTCTGAACTACATGTTAATACAGCTGCTGAGCCTCGTCACCTGCAGTGTTGGACAGGAATGGAAAAATTATATAATGTAAGTGTCTGCAACATTATAAGCACTCACTTGAAACTTGTATTAAACTGTGCAATAGTTATATCACTTAGTATGGTTACTGCATTGTACCCAATAATCTAGTTTTCACCTTTAATATCACTATTTTATTATTGTATGTATTTCAAAAGACAGATTTTTGCAGAATTATTGTTGTTATTTACATTTTATATTTATTTTACTTTTTATATCATTTATTTTACTATAAAATGTAGCAACTTTTAAGAAATCCAATTCCTAATAAATAAATTATAGAGGTATTTTTATTGCACTATTGTATATTTATATATTTTTAAAAATTTATTATCGGTATTTACTTTATTTTTTGAATATTTTATGTTATCATATTCATTTTTTTCTAAACCTTGGCCACTGTGAAGAAATCCAATTCCTAATGAATAAAATATCACTATCATTATATTATTAACGCACTACTGTTTACACTTTTAAAACATATGTTTACATTTTGTATTGTTGTCACTTTTAATATTTTATTCTATTTTCTGTCTTTTTTGCATTTCAATTTTTTAATTTTTTTTATTTCATATAAGTATTTTATTATAAAGTTTAGCAACTGTTAATAAATCCAATTCCTCTCCAGGATAAATACAATATATTTTATTAATAAATGTAATCTTTTGACTTTAACCTCAGTGTCCTCTTGCTAAATAGAAGACTACTAAAAGTGTTCATTTTGTAGCATCACTGCATTTTCCAGTGAGGTCTTTGAACAATTAAAGGGAGATATTTTTGTATGCACAGATACATGTCCTTATTGATAATCTTGCCCACAAACCATGCTGCGTGATTATGGATCGACCTTACAATCAAAGGGGGATAAAAGCAAAACGTACTCACTCACATACACAGCAGATAAGCTCCACTTAACATTAACTCATGCATTTTATCAAACAGCTGTTGGTAGGCAAAGATCAACATCCTGTGCGTTGCTAATTATTGTAATTATGAACACACATGGAAACAATCTCAGTGCTGTCTATTTGATGTCGAGCAGCTTATTTTGTCTCAAAGAAGCTGCAGAATTCAGGATGCTGTTGCCTTGTGGATTTTTCGGTGTCATAATTTGTCTCCTATTATCTGCCTGCAGCTGAACACTGCCCCCTAGTGGAGAGGACTACGACTAAAAGTAAAATATAATATACATAAAGTGCATTAAAAATAGTAAAACGTGGTAAATAGTTCCTAAGTAGTTCATAAATGTAACAAAATGAGAAGAAGAAGAAGAAGAAGAAGAAGAAGAAGAAGAAGAAGAAGAAGAAGAAGAAGAAGAAGAAGAAGAAGAAGAAGAAGAAACCCTCTTTATTGGTCACACACAGTGGAGTTTGTCCTCTGCATTTAACCCATCCTAGTACTAGGAGCAGTGGTGTGCAAGGCCAATGGGTTGAGGTTGTCCGGTGCGTTGCTCAAGGGCACCACAGCAGGGCCCAGGAGGTGAAATGGGACCTCTACAAATAGATGTACACATTCCATATTTCAAGTATGTTGGAGGACTTGAACCCTCCGATTCCCAGTCCAAGCCCCTACTGACTGAGCCACTGCCGAAATGATACTCTAATACTCTTGAACCCCAAACCGTATATATCCCCAGAAAAAAAAACGCCCCAAAACCCAATATACACAAAATTATATTCTTATTTTTGCAACACAGTGAATCATAATGCCACGTTTTAGACTCCTATTAATAATGATTGTATTAATAATACATTTTATTTATCAAGCGCTTTTTCAGGTGCTCAAAGACACTTTTTACTTTACAAATATTACAAAAGATATTAATAATAATCATAATTTCATTTATTTGTTTATATAAGATTAGAAGGTTGCATTTAAATGCCTTTTCAAACTTTTTTTTTCCAGAATACTAGTTAGTTTCCTCCAAATGTCCTTCACTGCACATTCAAACCCACAGGAACAACAGCGCCCTCTGCTGGTCGTTCAGCGAAACATTCGGTATTGATTGAGTTGTTGTTCAGTTTGCAGGTGGTTATTTCTATTCCCCATGAGATATACACAACCTCTAAATCTTCTTCTTGTGTGTCCCATCAACTTTAATATGCAATCCCCGGTGCCTCGTTTTTTGGAAAACGCACCGCTTGTCCTTGATTGCCAAGTACACAACTATCAAAGAATGCGCCTTGGGTAATGCTTAAAATTAGTTTTATTTATTAATTTGGGAGAAAAAAAATGAGCAAATCAAAGCAATTGATGCTGGTACCCAGATAGATTCAGGGGGGAGGAGGGGGAGGAGGAGAGTCTGGCTTCATGGGAGGGGGGCAGTCGGAGGCACAACAGATGTTCACAAGGTACAGGGATGCATTTGTAATTATTGTGTCTGGAAGTTTCCATTGCAGTTTTTAATTTACTGTTTTATTGTTGTCCTATTTTGCATGCTGACATCTCTGCACATCTTTAATCTTGTTTTTTTTAAACATTTCATTTCACTTCCTGCATTTTTACAGCCTGAACATTTCTATAATAATGACTTCTTTGGTTCAAAATGTTGTAATTGTTTGCTCCATTCATGCTGTATGTTACTCTTACATGAATAACACTATGTATGTCACCAAATACCTAGTTCCCTATTACTTTACAAGAACAATAGGTACATACATCAAAAAAATATTGTATATTTTTGGGTCAACAGTTTTTTTCTTTGCTCCATTTCTGCCGTGCAATGAATCATTATTTGGACTGCAAAGTTACTTTATAAATAATGGGTTTCCTCCTACTTTCCAGGAACAAAAGCTGTGTCCATGTCTCAATAATAATGCATTTTAAGTTCTAAATGATGTTTCTTTGCTCCATTTCTCTGTTACTATATGAGATTTATAATATAATTTAAAAGTTAGTCATTTATGAAAAAGATCAGATTTCTTCCAGGAGAAAAAGCTGTGTCAATGTCTTATCTTGTTGCTCCATTCCTGCTGTTTGTTGCTATGAGATGAATCCCACTATGCACTGCATTAACAGCAGGTTAAATGGTTTATCCTTCTTTTTAAAAAAGGTGCAGTAGAAACCACACTGATGCAATAAAGCACTTAGAGAATCGTTTATCCTCCCAGGCTTCTTCAGTCTGCTCCTGAAGGTCACACAGTGTCACACAGAGCAGGGTGAATCAGATAACAGCCTCTGTGATGTTGACGAGGACGTTTTAACCGGCCTCTTGAGCTGCACTCTTTAATCTGCCACATTTTCCTCTCAACTCTTCAATTTGACAAACAGGATTTGAACTGAAGCCTCCCACACAGTAAACAGTCAACACTGAGCTGCAAGTGGCTGAGGCAGATATTTACCTCGCTGTGTGTTCACCACCAATCAGCTGCCAGCAGTCCGCTCTTCTTCTACTGCTGCAGAGATGTCACCAGTGGAGAACAACCAGCAGTAATGAGCTCAAACAGGAAGTCTTACAGTGGGTATTTGTGGGTCACTTTGCCATGTAAGCGGACACCTCCTTCTCCAGGCTCTGGGCGAAGCGGTGGTTGAGGAAGAGGAGCTGACCGTGAGGAAGCAGGCGGCTGAGCAGAGCGTCGATGCGGTTGCTCCTCAGTAGGACCTGCAGGGAGAGGAGGGAGATGTTTAAAGATGGCAGGTACTTACAGCAGGTAATATCACCTGCACGGCTGTCCCCTGTTTTTCCATCTTTATTCATATTTGATTGAAGGACGGTTGCAAATCATACTTGTCATGTGGAATGAGGCAATAGTTTCCCTTCCATTTGCATCTTTCTTCACAAAGTAACACAAGTAAAAAGAAAAGGAAGTAGAAGAGAGGGAAGGTCTTGTGTTCTTGCTTCATTACTCTTGCCCGTTTGCTTTTAAATACCCTTTCCACATTAAACTGTACACTGTGGAAAACACAGTCAAAGTTAAGAAACCTCTGCTCATTTGCGATAACAGAAAAAAGCAATTACACAGCTTTTACTTCATTTAGTGCAATCAGGGCAATTCAACATCAAAACCAGAGCACTTGATGATTTGAAACCTGGAGTTTTTTTACATAGATAAAAAGAGAAAGACTATTTAATTACTTTTTCTCCATCCAGATCAAGTCTTGATCAAATCTTAATCCGGGTTTGTAAGTGATGTGCTCTGAGCACAGTTTCAACTTACAGTCATTACATGATTTTCGGTAAATAAAAACTGCAGATATTTAACCTTCATCCAAACTGGAGCTGCTGTTTACATTAGTATTACATAATGCTCCTTCATCAATTTGGTGCAGAGTCTCCTGAATGTGTAACCCATGCAGGAGCATCTTGTTGGAAATGAAAACCAGTGTCTCACCTCGCTGCCCTGCCCCAGCATGTGCAGCTGCTCCAGGCAGTGTCGGGTCAGGGTGCGCAGCGTCCCCTCGGCCAGCAGGAGGTTCTCGTGGGGCTCGCAGACCAGCGTGAAGCCCAGACTCTGGACTCCCAGCCACAGAGCACTCATCTCCTCCGGGAAAGGGTCTCCCGCTCTGAGACGCAGCACCCCGCTGTCGGCCTCCTGCAGCGCCAGCGCCTCCTCCCCGGGAACTGCCTCCACCAGCAGCCGGCCGGCAGCCTCCCGGGAGAGAGACACAGCACTGCGCACCTGCCTGACACACAGAGCAGCAGAAATAGAGACAACTTGAACAAAATATAGAGACTGTTTTATCTCTCATACACACTCTTATATATGCTCTACTATTGTGCCTGAAAGGTCAGCTTTTGATTCTTTGTTATTGCTTCTTTTTGTATAAAAAGCATAAAAGGGCTGGCTTTTATAAATAAAAGAAAGTGAGAATTGTTGTTGATGTGTATTTCTTACCGTTTATAATGTTTACATATAAAGAGAGGAAGATAATTATAGGAAAGGGCGATTAACAAACACTATTTCAAGATTAAAGACTATATTCTGAATCATTTTGATTACCTTTACTTAAACAAGTAACTAACTAATGTTCATCACCGTGATTTGTTGATCAATCCTTTTATTTCACTTTTGTTGTTTGTAGGATTTTTTCATTGTTGAAAAGAAAACACATTCACATTCTTAAACTATCAGAGAGTAGTAATGATTAAAAGCAAGCAAATCATATATGTAGGCAGATACATTTAAGCTGTGTTAAATGCAACATTTGAACAATGACACCACATGAGTATATCATATTTATATCTTAGTATAACTGAGGCATTTCACAGATTGTTTCAAAGTTCTATTGTTCCTTCATGCTTTAAAGGAATATTATTGAATGGCGTTGTTGTCATAGCTTGACATGCAGCAGTGGAACAGTATTGTCATTTGTGTCTCCGCTGCACAGAGAGCAGGTGTTTTATTCTGACAGCGATAATCACAGGTTGTCATGTAGGAGAAGAGAAAACTACACAAGAGCTCCAAAATAAATCCGTATTTACTGAAAACAAATGAGACGAATGACAGCCTCCACCTCCGCCTGTGATATGCCATCAGGAAATCAGCAGGAAGCAGAAAGAAGAGTGGATGCAATGAAGAGCGAAACAGGAAGACGGTGCTGTTACTCTTGGATCAACAGTGTCTATTAGTAGTCATGGAAAGTTTAGTATTATAAACACAGGTAAAAATTGTGGGAAGGGGTATCCTCTTGACACACTGGACTTGACGGGAATTTCATTACTTTGGATAAACGAAGACAATCATCAAATTGACAAGGCTGAATCAAATAACTACACTTAGTACCTATTTAAGTCAATAGGTCAAATGGTATGGACGCTATTGGAAAAATCTAAGCCTTGTCAATATAAACCACGTTCATTTTAGAGACATTATATTGTTTTGTCCTACTTGTACACTGATGCATTGATAAAGAGTCGTATATCCAAATGTTTTGAAGGATGAAACTGCTGATTTGTATTTAAAATATTCATATAAAACAAAATAAACAACTAAAATCCAAAAAAGTAGAGAAGTCCAGTGTAGTTATATCCTGTTGCATTCATTTGTTGTCACTGGGTCACATGACATGATCAATAAATCCAAGAGTTTTCATGAAATACCCAATTTTATTCAAATCCATTTAAAATTATAAAGGCAATAAGAGGTTTGCCCTACTCGTCCAGTTCAGGAACAGCCTGTTTATCCAGAGGAATTTTAATAACACAAGTCTGGAAATGCGGCTAAATGTTCCTCATTTTACAGATTTATTTTAGAACTGGAACCCGGCTCACCGTGCTACCACCGCGATCTTCTCCCTCTGCAGAACCCGCCTCTCCTCCGGGCTGAGCTCCCGGTTCTGGTCGGTGAAGATGCTCTCATCTGGACCGAAGACCCGGCAGTAAAGCACCCGGCTCTCCCCAGCACCGAGAGCACTGACCGGGCAGACTGTGTTGATGAGGAAACACCGAACCATGTTGCCGAAGAAGCAACAAAAATATACTTAAGTTTCAAAGCAGTGTTTACTGTGCCTGGGTCATGTTGTTGCTGCTGATTCTCACTTCCGCGTTAGTCAGGTGATCTCTCTCGGCTACCGTTGTTGTGTGTTGCGTAAACCACCAGATGGAGCTCAAAGTATATTATATTATATGATATTATATTATATTATATTATATATATATTATATTATATTATATTATATTATATTATATTATATTATATTATATTATGTTATATTATATTATATTATATTATATTATATTATATTATATATATATTATATATTATATTATATGATATTATATGATATTATATGATATTACATTATATTATATTATATTATATTATATTATATTATATATATATATATTATATTATATTATATTATATTATATTATGTTATATTATATTATATATATATATATATATATTATATTATGTTATATTATATTATATTATATTATATTATATTATATATATATTATATTATATTATATGATATTATATGATATTATATGATATTACATTATATTATATTATATTATATTATATTATATTATATATATATATTATATTATATTATATTATATTATATTATATTATATTATATTATATTATATTATATTATATATTATATTATATTATTATGTTATGTTAGCATTATATTATATTATATATATATTATATTATGTTATATTATATTATGTTATATTATATTATATTATATTATATTATGTTATATTATATTATATTATATTATATTATATTATGTTATATTATATTATATTATATTATATTTTGTTATATTCATGTCATATAAACGTCTTGATAAATTACCTCGTTTTCAATGCCAGAAAATAAATAATAAAAGCTTCATAATTGCATATTGTGTATGACCATGAGAACAATAAAGATATTCCATCTGTTATCGTAGAATACTAGAATAAATAAGCATGATCAATGACTTAATAAAATAAAATAAATTAATAAAAAACATATTTTTATTGTACACAATACATGTATACTACAATATATACAGTAGTGAAACAATATTTATGATTTTAATTCTGATATATATTATATAAAGCATGAAATTCTGAGCGTGGATCACCCTCAACTGAATAAGAAAGAACTAAAATACCCAAACTGAGCATTGCATTAGATGAGGCATGACTGAGAGGCAGCTGCAGCGATGTTTGATCACAAAGTGTTTCAGGGTCTCAGCAGACAAACAGAGACAGCTGTTAATCCAGCAGCTGCTGCTGGTCATGCTTCTTTAGAGGCCCTGCTCAGAGTGTGTCTGTTTGAGTGTGTCTGTTTGAGTGTGTGTGTGTGTGTGTGTGTGTGTGTGTGTGTGTGTGTGTGTGTGTGTGTGTGTGTGTGTGTGTGTGTGTGTGTGTGTGTGTGTGTGTGTGTGTGTGTGTGTGTGTGTGTGTGTGTGTGTGTGTCACTCGGCTTTGTTATCATTGTCTCCGCCCTGTTAACCTTCCCACCCTCGGCCCTTTACAGACCTGCAGCTCAGACTCCCCAGGATGTGATGGAGCAAGTTGTTTGAAAGTGTTAATCTTTTCAGATTCAATAAAACCTGGTATTCTGCTCTGCTGCTGTCATTTTTGCAGCTGTAAACGACAGCAGCAACACCTGACATCAGGTTTAATATCACCACTTTGTACCAATATAAAATATATCAGCAACTACTGGATCATTTTCTATGAAATGTTGTCAAAACAGTTATGACCCCCAGATATTGATTCTGAACCACTTTGTTGATCCTTTGACTTTTTAACACCAATTTAATCAGTTTAATCTTCATTAAAACAGGGACATTACCATCTGCTTCATGGCAGTGGTGGAATGTAACTAAGTGCGTACACTAAATACTATACTTAAATATACTTTTCAGGTGTTTGTACTTCACTTGGGTATACTCTTTGCATGCCCCTTCCACTAAATATTGGACTTTTTAATTCACTACAATTAACTCACAGCTTAATTTATTTATTACTTTAAAAATCAAGATCTCAATGCAAACAAATATGTAGATATTTACTGTAAGAACAGATATACATTACATATAGATTTTTTAAAGTAGTAGTAAATAATGGACAATATAATACAAAATAGTGGTACATGACGCTTCTAATGGGCTCCACTTTACCCGACCATAACAGTACAATCCTGCTTTTACATTAATTCCTATTTACTAAGCACACACTTTATGTTTAGTGTGGTTGTGTGAAGGCTGCATGTAAAAGCTGTGGAGCAGAAGTATCTCTGCAGCGCCCACGCTTTGAGTAATGATTAACCCAAAGCGGTCTCTTCTATAATAAAGGAGTGAATGAGCAGGATCACTGCAGTAATTATTAACCAAAATCAGAGTAAAGATTCAAAGTGAAAGTGAAGACAGATTCAACTGTCAATGTAAAACTCATATATTTATTAACTGCACATAGAGGATTAGCCTTTCAATAAAAAGTTAACTTTTCAAGAAGCGAGCATAGAGGATGTGAAGCGAGTGATTTCATGAAAACCACAAGTAAAACAGGTTTCAGTGGGGTTTGTTTTTTTTTATCTCTGAGTCACATTTCCCCTTCTGATGAAACAAAACAGCTGAATAAGACAAACAACAGGAAGTGGGTGAAGGGCAGCGCTGTCAAGACCAATCGTATCAAGGGCCGCGAGTTTGAAACAAAGGAAGCTAAAGACAACAACATGGAGCTAACATCACTTTTGGTCTTGTCTGTATTCTCTGCAGGGGGGAGTGAGAACATCCTGAACATATGGAGGAATAATCTCAGTCTGCAGAGGATGTGCAGAAATAACACACGAGTTTCTAATCCTCAACAAACTTTTTTAAAAAATCTTTAAAACTCAGCCCCCACCCTTCCTTTGAAACCACAGTGTTAATGCTCTGTGTTTCATCACCTTCAAAGGTTGTTAGATCCACATTTGACAAGCCGGGTTGTCAGTTGACTGTCAATTTCCGTGTAAAAACCACCTTTGGTTCACCTCTGCAGCTAGATGCGGGACCCCAGGGTTAAGAGGTGGATTCACAGAGAAGAGGTGGTGAGAGGAAGGGTGGGGTTGTTTTGTAGGCACTGTTGCAGTGAATGAGAAGTTGTGTCAGTTTTGATGGACAGATTTGTATTTCCTTTCGTAAGGGAGAAGAACTTATTTAGAACATTTTGTTTTATCTCACTGTGTTTGAACACGTTTGTCCCCACTGATAACCATCACTTACACCAGTGGCAGCCTAAAAAACCCTCATCGCAGGTCATCAGCAGATTTAAAAAGGCTAGAAGTCATAATATTGAAGTGCAGTTCAGGAATGGTTAATATCTGGTTAAAAATGCTTATATTCGCATACAAAGCTTAATAGAAATGTTCATATCTGTGTGTTCAATGAAAAGCATCTGGTTAGCTTAACCTAGCATAGGGACTGGAAACAGGGACCAATATAGCATGACCTTTTAACACATTCAGCTTTATACCTTCCAACACCATGTAATGACAAACTAACAAACATCTAGGTCTAAAAAAGTGTAAATATACATTTTCTTTTTTTGTTAAACCTCTGGCCCATTGGACAGATCCTCTTGTGTCTGGGTTTACATAAGGGGAAAGCCATGTCCTCATCTTCACTTTGAAACCTACTGTGGAGGCCCACTTCTTGTCACTGTGAAGGGGGGAAATTTGAAAAGAATCTTACAAGTGTTGCCTGATGTGAAGGTGCGAGGCTCAGCAACTGGCCCTTTAATTGTCTTACTCAAAGGTGGCTGCCAAACATGAATGAAAAAACCCCTCTGACAAATACATGTAAAGATCACTGAAACAGACACATTTTCCTCTTCCTTTGCCCCCCCTTAGTTTCTATCCTATTTCAAGAGTTAAAGTATCTTCAGTTGAACTGCACAAGACTACCAACGGACACTTGTGTCAGCTGGAAACTGTTGGCTGTAAATTTGTCTTTGGATCCCAGGAATGCAAACAAAGACTCCCCGTCCTAACCCACATGGGTGCTGGGAAACTGCCTGATTTCAAACTTTGGTTAAGTGCCAGAAGGGAAGGAGTTTCTTTACGACCACTTCACCAACCACCACGTGTTTACAGCACGAGGTGGCTGATTCCTATCCTCCTGTCAGGACACGGCTGTCGGCCAGGCGCTGTCGACACAAAGAACCTCCCTCTGCATACAGGAATGTGTGTGCGTGTGTGTACAGGCACGTGCTGCAGAAGAGAGGCCACTCCCAAGGTCAGCTAGAGAGGGAAGATTTGAAAAACAGGAACCACTGGAAAACATGTGCTTTGTCTAGAGTTTAAAAGTGGAAACTGTAGTTTGATTTTAACGAATCCTGCACACCCAATGCATTACAACTTCACTTTAAATTACATTTTAAAAGCCTTAAATTAGGAACATGGACTGATATGTGAAGCAGGCTGAAAAGCATTTATTTATTTTTGTTATATACCGAGTTTCAACGACAGTTAAACATGTCCTCACAATGAAGCTTACCGACGCTCCGTTTGGCATTTCTGCTTATTAAATACAAACTAATACCCAAATATACCCATACTCTCTAGGAAAATGTCCGCTCCTCTCTTCCATTCATAAACACGCAATAGTTTAGGTGATCCGAACTTTAAAGAAGTCCTGTTATGCTTTTTGGATTATCCCTTTCCTGTATTAGTGTGTATGTAAATGGTCTGCAAAGGCTAAAATCCTTAAGTTCCTCCAGAGGGAGTTTCTCTCCTGCCTGAAACGCCTCCATTTGACTCCTTAGTTAACTTACGTAACATAATGACATCACTTTAACACTCGCGCTACTATTGGCTAGCACGCCAAACACATTGTGCGTGATACGCTAGGGGGCAGTTGACCAATCACGGAGCCTGCCAGCATACCAATCAGAGCAGACCGGGCTCTGGTTTCAGACAGAGGGTGAAAAGAGGTGCTGCAGCACAGGCAGTATGAGACAAAAAAAGAGCTTTTTGAACATTAAAGCATGGAGACATGTCCCAGTAGAGGTACAAAATAAAAATATGAACCTGGAAATTCGCATAAGAGGGATCTTTTCAAAATGTAAGTTCGTAAATAATTTAGTAGCATAGGTTTGGAATTGCATTACGGTATTTTAGCAAAAAGCCAGCAAGCTATCGTTTCATAATGGTAAGCGAGGTTTATCCATAAAGCCATATTCCTGATGTAACGTTAGCATGTCAGGACACTCAAAAAAAGAACAGAGATACTTTACGTCACATTTGAACACACGTTGGCTTTTTATTTCGGCAGCTCCCCCGCAAGCCTGTACCAAAATGTTCAAACCGCCACGTTCACAATAAACTCATCATAACCTCTGCAGAGGGGAAGACATTTTAATCACTGGAAATGTTAAAAGAATCAAAGCAAAACAAAGAAAGATCTTAGGACAAGAACTCCTATCACTTGCTGACCTGCAGCATCAGGTAAATCTCACTGCAAAGTTAACAGGTAGTGTGTTTGCTTTGGTATCTTCTGACAGAAAAAATGATCAGAAAATTAGAAAAAAAAAAAAAAATCTAGATTAAAATCTGTACAAGTTGTCGTAAAATATCAAATTTGCTTTTTGGGATGCCTAGAGAAAGGCATTCTTTAAAAAAATCAATACAAAAATTGGGGGTAAAACTTAGAAAATTAAAAGTATCAAAACAGCACCTCACCATTTCATGGTATTTAAATTAAGTGCTTCAATAAAGTGGGAGATGACGGAAGAAAATATCCGGTGAGGAGTCTAAAAGAAATTCAGACTAGGCAGTGTGGGTTGTGTTATTGTACAAAATAATAAAACACATTTTTTAAAAAACAGTAGGTCCAAGTGGTTTTTAAAAAAAAGGTTACATTAGTTCTTAAAGAAATCTGTGCACCTCAGCGTGTCACGCCTTTCCCCGCTTTAAATCTGCATAAATAACTAACTTTTCTAGAGTTACAGGGAAATTGTTGGGTATTAGAACCCCTTCTGTTGGCACAATCCCCAAAGGTATTTCCTGGTTTGGGGGAGGGGGGGGGGGGGGCAGTGTGTTTCTTAGTAGGTCGACGAGGCGCTCACAGATTCTTCAGGCGGCTGTACATGTCTCTCTTGCTGCGCTCCCCGGCCCAGGTGCGACTCTTGAGGCGAAACTTCCTCAGGTCCTCCTTGAAGTCCTCGTGGTGCATCGGCCTGTAGGCCTGTGGTTCACACTGTGCCTGCAGAGGAAGAGGAGGAGAACACGGTTACATAAAACTGTCACCAGGTCGGAGAAGTGCTCACTAAATGATAGACAGTGAAGTGGAGATTTGACTTCAAGCATTTACAGCTAAGGGATAACTTAAAACCTCAAAGTCATCCTTATTTCCCGCCAAATTATTTAAAATCTCTTCAAAAGCTACTGATCGGACCCTGTGGTTAGAAGGATCTGTGACCAGTTAAAGCTAAATGTGAGCTTCAGAGGAACCCAGAGCGGGAACTGACCTGGTTATGAGGGAAGAAGTCTTTGTATCCGCCCTTGAGGATGTAGAGCTCAGGGTAGTGGAGGTTTGGATACTCGTTGGCGGCGCGGTCTCGTTCCCTGACGAAGCGGCACATCCGAGGGCCGCGCTCCGACGAGAACTCGCAGTGGAATATGATGACGACGCGCTTGTCCGGGCAGCACGAGACGATAGGCGTTTTCAGGAGGAAATCCTCCACCTGAAACTCCTGGTGCAGGTTCAAAGCTTCCTGGATGAGAGGAGACAAAACCAACCGTTCAATTCATAGTAAGGGAAGCGTCAGAGGCAAAAAGACTCTGATTCGAATGGAGTGGGTCTTAGAAAATGTAACAAATCAGAAGTGTGCCTTAAGTACAAAAAACCTCTAAAAACTAGAATCTATTGAACAAACAATAACCGATGAAACGGAAGTATTTCCATTGCTCTCGGTAACTGTCAGTGTCAAAACAAGCTGGTTGTTCTATGCCTTTAAAACTGAACACGTTTTGATATCGTCGCTCACCTTTATGTGTCCTCCCTCAAACTCGTACGGGTAGCGGCAGTCCATGACGATGACACGCTCCACTAGATGATTAAACTGACCGGAGATAGCTGACACCATCTGAGGGACACAGAGAACACACGTTAATATATATAAAAATCAGGACCATAGCTTCCTCTAGAAAAACACACTGATAGGTTTTCTCTTAGCGCCTGTACTCACTGTGTCAGGGGTGATGTACTTGAGGTCTTGATGTTTGCCTCCCACTGTGGGTAGCACAAAAGACTGAAAGACAAAATAAGGAACTGGATTAGACGAGCGATTTCACACCATCAAGTTATCAGTGTTAGGAACACAGCGGTGACTTCATTACCTTGGTGAAATCTCCTATCAGGTCACTAGAGATGTCGTCGCTGTCCAGCAGCTTCTCGATATCCGCCTGGCAGCAAGACTTGGACCTCTGGAGCACAGAGCAGCCCTGAAGAAGAGGAGGAAACATTTAGGGAGGCAGCCAAGCAGAAAACGAGCCAATTAAAGAGTGTCTGTACAGGCAGAAACAAAAGCCAGTCGGCCTCAGCAAGTGTTTCAGGAACTGTTTCTCAGAGGGTCAGAGGAAAGAGCATGGAGATTTTTTTGAGAAGATTGGTGCTACATTATGACGAGGGTTCATGTGGATGTCATTTTAACACTGGGCTAACTCTTCAAAGTCATTATTCCAGGAGTGAATGCTGATGCTCTCGTGAGGACTCACCACTCTCGGTGATTCGGAGTTGCGCTCCGGGGAGGTGACCTGGGTTCCCGCCAGGCTGCGGCGCCTCTTCACCCGGACCGGCGTGTTGTCGTCCGCCGGACAGTCGGGGCGCTTCGCACAGGGGCGCGACGGGAGGGGACTGGGCATGGAGGGGGAGCGGAACAGGCTCCGGGGCCGGCAACGAATCACAGGCTGGAGGAAAGCAAAAATGAAAACGTAAGATTCAGACAAAGGGTTTTTTGACAGCTACAGCGCACACGTCGGCATTAAGATTGTTATGTCCAAGGCTCCTCCAAATAAAACATACCAGAAACAGATAGTAACACATGGCAGACCAACTTACAGAGTCTTCTCCTGAACTGTCGGTCACCAGCGGGGCAGTGAGCAAGCAGGCCATTCCCATCGGCATCCTGGAGTTGTCCTAGTTGGGACAAGGTGACAAATAGATCAGTATTTAGTGAAATTAAGGAAGCTAAAACAGAGCAATTAAAAAAAGGGTGATGTTTTGAAACATCCCAAGTAAAAAATTCATTCTGAATATTTCTTAAGTGGCAGAAAATCTGTCAGTGCAGACAGGTGCAGGTGCCTCACCTCCATGTTGTCATCTATTACGTCAAGGAAGCCGTCATCCTCGTCGTCATTGAGAGGGGAGGTACCCCTCAGGAACATCGGGCTAGTGTCATAAAAGTCAAGCTGCTGGATCGGAGGAGGTGAGGAAAACTGGATGAGGGGAGAAGATGATAAGGAGTGTTAGCATCCTATAACTCCTGCTATGAGCACTACATTTAGAGAGGGGTTCTTCACAGTCACGTACCATGAGAGCCGGTGCGGAGCTGGGACGGCGGGAGAACGCCTGACCGTTGCTGAAGGAGCGCACACGACACCGGGACACAGGCTTGGTGGGTTTCTTGAATTCAAAGCACTCCTGCAAAAAAAAAAGGGGGAACATCATTTAGTAAAATCCAAGCTTAACACTTTAAGAAGCCTTTTTACAGCGCCAACTCTTTTAAGTAAGAACTTCTCTGAAGCATCCACCAAAATGTTAAATCATTTCCCAATTTGGGATCAATTAAGTATCTTTCCATCTTATAAAGTAATAAAAACCATCACTGACAGTCCAGCGCTCGGGTAAAACTCCCTAAACACTCGATATTAACACATTAGTCTAATAATGTATTTTAAGTGTCATCATAAAATGCTAGTAATGGTCGGCTCTTAAGACGAATGATGCGATGCCTTCGCCATGGCAACAAATCAGCTGTGGGAGCATTGCTCAGCTTCTGTGGTTGCTACTGTAGAACAGCATCACTGTTTACCTCCGGCATGTTCTCCTTGTTGTCGCGCTGGGAGGCGGAGGAAGAGGTCATTTGGGAGGGTTGTTGTCCGAATATTCCATAGCGGTGAGAATCTGTTTCCTGTCCCTTCATTGATGGACTGAAACTCTGGAGCTGCAGCTGAGGGAGGGGGGGGAGAGAGAGGGAGTCGAGTTAGAAAAGGCTCAGCAAACATGAACAAGCCGAACTGTAGTAGATTTAGACTGGAGGATGACTCTTAGTCATTAAAGAGGAAAAACTGCCCTCAAGATAGTCATGTTACTCAAACTCAGCTGCTAGTTGAATGTTTGTTAATTGTGATATAATATAATAGGGGAATATTAGACCTAGATAAATGCCTGAAAGCCAGATTAAGACAAAAAGAGGATACTTTTTTACAGCATCTGTCAATGACGATCAACCAAACTTATGACTGATTCAAAGAAGTCATGCAGGGCTGAAGGCAAACATAATAATAAATCTACTCACCGGCAAAGAGTTGATTCTTCGAATTGGCATCCTGCTGTTATTGCAAAAGGTAGATGAAGGAATTTCAGTCAATAAAAATCTAATCCAAAGACAGAGAGGCTGTTTTATTTTGAGGAGAGAAAGTTCAATACAAGAAAGCAACTTACTCATTGATGACTCTTCTCGACTGTTGAATGGCCTTTTCAAATCTGTGACAGAAAACGTGATAGATGATTCAAAATGAGTTTTAAATGTTTGGGATAAAACAAATATTGTACAAGAAAGAATAGGAGAGCAGAAATACTATCAATACTATGAACTATCCTTTTACAATAATGGGAAATGAAATGATAAATAGTGCGAGCTGATCGTTTTGTAATCCTGAAATTCTAATGTTCATCAGCTAATGAATTATTGACTAACAAGTTCCAACCTAGGAAAAAGTAACACGTCTTTGAAATAAAACCTGAGGGGCTGAAAGGCCTTCATTGGCCGTTAGAAAACACCTTGTGCTCATAAACTACAAAGACAAAGAATCTGGAGGTCTATTGAGAAAGAGAGAGGAACGGTTGGACAAGAGGAAGTTGGGTGAATGCATGTAGGAGAGAGGTGCTCTTTGCATTGGAGAAATGCCCACCTGTATGCTAAATGAGTGGAGGGCTCAGAGTGATGGGGGAGGAGGGCAGGAGAAGTGGTGCAGAGATCTGCTAATCCACCATATGCCTGATGGAGCCTACGCCGCCAACCTCTTATTTGCAAGAGCCCTTTGTTTGTAGAGGAGAGAGCGTGTCCCATTCAATGCAGACCCGGCAGAGGGGGGGGGGCAGTTGTTCTCTAGGGTGCCCTCATTTCAATGGCCCTGACGCAGAAAAAGCTCCAGCCCCCCTATTCCTATTGAAATAACAGTGCATAGGGAGAGTGTGCCAAAACCCAGAGGGGGTGCTATCATTAAACCCAAGCGCAGGGCATGTCCTCCCCCAACCTGGAATATGCCTAGCAACAGAGCAGCTGTTAAGGGGGTGAAGGAGGTCTTGAGGACCAAATGCTGCTGTAAAGGAAGTTGCACATCAGACAGCGGCAGATGTCTGCAGAGACTCACCCAACTCAGTCAAGATAAAGGGCCACCCAAGATAAGCAAAGCGAGGGTATGCCGACAAACTGGTTAAGATAACCAGGAAAACGTAAAGCTTCTCCTTTGTTTCTTCCCTTGATAACTTAAAGAAAGTTCAGCTCACTTATCGTTATCTGCTAATCTTCTTAGAAAAAAAACGAATGAAGCTGCCACCTTTAAGCCAACGGAAGAAACAATAATCCTACAGATGAGAAATGGTGCCTGGCTCAGCTGAGCCCAGGCACAGGGTGGACGGAGGAGAGGGTGGAGTTGAGGGGGGGTTGGTTATGGGGTGAGTAGAGGGGTACGACTCTGAGGCTGATTGATTCGAGCAGACATGACAATGACAGTGCAACTTACGAGTCGTCCATTCCCAACTCATCCATGGGACTCGGGGGATCCATGCCGAGGCCTGAAGGAAGAGATTTGTATAAAATCAATATAAACATCAGGTTGTAACTGGCACCAACAACCAGAGGAATACCGATGGATAAGAACTGTGGCTGGGGAATTTTGCATATTCAGCCAGGTCATCCACAAATATGGATTTGATTTTTTCATTTGTAAAATGTCGTGAATTTGTGCAACTGAACAGAACAAGGCTACAAGTAGCTTATTCTTAATTAGTGATTCATCGATATATTGATCACAATCAGAATTCCCTGAAGTTTTAAATAACGTAAATCAATTGTTTTCTCCGAACAGCATCTCAAAATGTAAAAATGTTGTGTGAACTATCACATAAGACAGAGAAAACTAAGATTTGGGAAAACATGGTAATGTTTGACCTTTACTTGAAAAATAAACAGAACATTCCAGATTTTCTGTACTAAAAACCACCTATTAGTAATAATCCCATGACCACATCTTAAGGGCATGACTATTGAAACCTTGAAACCTTGAAACCTTGAAGTGGAGCAAATGATACACTTCAGGGCCTCAGGCATTAATTCTAACAGCATCAATTAACATAGACAATAGATTGTTACGGGTCTCACCAGCATCAGATGAGACGTCAGAGGCAAAGGAGGGAATCTTTTCAAGGGATGCATGCTTTCTTCTTTTCGGGGTATCACATAAACTGCAAAAGGGAAAAGACGAAAATACAAAATGAGTAATGTAACAGTACACCAGACAATGCAAGGAAGGTTTTGTCAATGGCTTTCAAAAACAAAGAAGCCGAACAGAGCGTAAGCAAGTTGACGAAGTAAAAACTAATGCTTTAATTATTATTATTATTATGATTATGATTATGATTATACCTTGCAAGTCCAGTCCATTTGTTCATGTCCAGAGCCAAATTAGTGACAGGCGACAGCACGGTGGCGGGTCCAGGGGAGAACAGGTCCCTGCAGTGCGCGTTCTTTGTGCTCATCTCGGGCAGAGAGAGCGAGGAAAGCCCGGGGATCCCGTCGGGCCTTCGTTTCAAAACGATGTTAACAGGACTGGTGCAGCCGAATATATCTACCGACTCCATGTTTAGCTGTCCAATGTGTACTAATCCTTCAGAATGTATTGCTTTGTGGTAGATTACGTTTGAATTTTGGGTCGAAAAGTGACGAATTAGCAAAACGGTCCAAACTTCAAGCTAACCCGGACGCTAACATGTAAGGTAGCAACAATTTAGGAAAACATTTTTTGCGATCCGATGGTTCCAATCGAAGTAAAAAAAAGTTGGTCTTGCTAAATTACTACAGCTGCATAGTTGTTGCTTGTGTCAGAGAGGTGCAGCTCCACTTACTCCCTCTCTGACAGCCCTTGGTTTCTGAGGAAAAAAATCTGAGGCTGCTCGTATTTATGTTCAAAATAGAAGCTCAGGAGCGGCAATCTCTCAGCCAATCGGCGTCGTTGTTACATCCAGCAAACCAATCAGAGCGCAGAACGGGACTCCGCTGTTGTCCTCGCACCGGATGAGGAGGAAGAAGGAGGATGTGACATAATCGCAATGCTTCACTTTTTTTTTCTTTTTTCTCAGATATCTTTTGTTCTCTGATTGTGGTCACTGTGGTCTCTAAATTATGCACCTACACTTTTAAACGGGTACATTTTTACAGATAAATATACTTGGTTTTAGTTATTTTATTTGAAAGTAGAGTAGGATTGAATGGGATGCTGATAGAATTATTTATTTTTAAAGAGGAAAAACAAAAATATGAATTACAAAATGGTTGCCTTGCATATCTGTATGTCCACAAATTAAAACATTATTTAAATACATTTTGATTGGTTGATGAAACTAAAATGTTCTCCAAATAAAATACTAAATGAACTTACTAATCACCTATGAAAGTGCAATTTAGGATTTAAAAGCAGCTGTATTTAAATACCAGACTATAGATAGATTTTAATACATCCTTTTATCTTTGCAAAACTAAGGTAAAGGACATTTTGATGTGTTCACATACCTAGCCGCCAAGCTCATATACCTCCCACACAAAGTGACTCAGACAAATCAGTATTTCACCAATGTAACCTACTCCCTTTTTGCACAAACAGCTCACACACTATTTTCCTTTTTAAAATCATGTAGAATGCCAAATATGTGTTTGCTGGTGAGGCAACAAGGCTGTATGTTACATCAGTGAAATACAAACTTGGCTGACGCTATGATTGTTTAGCTGTGAAAGACAGTATGGACATAAGGAGAAGCTGCATCAATCTCGTTTTATGTTATGTATTTTTAATACAATTTCTTACATAGGACTTTACTTCCTGTCAATATGTTGAGAAAGGTGTAACCCAATAGGCCTGTGTTTTATTGAAAGAAGAAAGTAGCCCACACAGCTTCTTCTAGTATTTGTTTTTAGTATCTTAAGCATGTGGCTATGATTTTATGAAAAAGGAATCTTGTGAATTTGTTGCATTTCAAATAGTTCAGTTTCTCTGTACTTGTGTAACAGATAATATATATGTTCTTTAATTGTTTCTGTGGTCCTTCATGTCTCAACTGAGAGACATGCATGTCTGCTGGATAAGGCCCTCATTTTATGCTGTGTGGCTCTTCAGGACTCCATTTTGAAAGCTTACATCACAAGCTTTCCTGAAACAAGGGACAAATGTTTCATGAAACATCTGAACGTAACTTGTTCAACCAGACTGCTGAGGCAACCCAACCAACAAAACCAGACAGATGTAACCAGTAAAGGATCTCAGTATATTCTGCCTCAGGTTTATGTGACGTTTGTGTTTGTGGTTCTTTAGCTTTTCTCTCAACTCTCTGTTTGATTTGGCTCAAATTCCCCCACCAGAAGTCCAGGTTTCTCCTGCACAGCCCTAGATGTATTTGCAATGCTGAATGTGCAGTTATGTGGAATTTACATTCTGATACCTTATCAGGCAGGCAGCACCCATTTTAGCACAACAACAGTGCTTTTAGTATTCCAACGAGAAGCACTTTCAGTATCATTTTAGCCAACCTGGTGTCAGCACGGGGGAGTGCTGACCTCTGGTCCATGGAAGAACCACTGTTCACTGGAATGGGCTTTGTTGGGATAAAGTATCTGTGAGATTTGCATCACGGATGTAAATTAAGTTTAATGAACTTCCCTGGAGAGGTAAGAGCTGAGGCCTGAGAATTCAGGCCCCCCACCCCAGATCTGAAAAGAAGAGACAAGCGGGGGGAGAGAGACGTGATTCTCCCTGAATAAAACCTCTGCAACCCTCCCAACACCTTCTGTTCCCACCAAACCTGCACCGACTCCCCACTGCCAACAATTTCCTCTTTACACATGCTCTCACCAACAGACACACGTAACAAGTCAAAACCATTGATGTAGAAAATCCATCAGGGCTACCATGAAATACAAAAGTACACAGCAATATTTACTCAGGTTTTGATTGCTGTTTCATACATTTACTAAATGACCACACTCCAGATCCTATGTCTCTTAATTCCCTCTCTTATTATTGTGCTTCCTGAGTTGCCTGCTTTCTCTGTCAATAAGTGTGCAGAGTCATTATTTTATTTTTTATAAAGACATTCTGGGCATAGAACATAGTTCACAGCAGACCGGAAAAGACTATTAGATTGCTCTTTAACTGTTTTCATAATCAAATAATACTTTCCTTCCTTTTTACAGCAGAAAGAATTAAACTATTTCACTATTCTCTGATTCCAGCCTTTGAAATGAGAGGATTTTTAGTCCCCTTCTTGTCATATATCATTTAAACTAAATCCTTTTGGGTATTGTCTGATAAAAAAATGCATTTGAAGATGTCAGGTTTGGCTCTGTAAAGTTTAGACAACCAGAATAACTTATAAACAAGAATCTAACATCTACCAACAAGATAGTATCACACACTATTCCTTTTTTAGACATCAGAGTTTGTGGATACCAGTATAGAGATAAAATGTCCTTTCTTTAAAACGAGGGAGACCACACTTCTTACTAATCAGCCCAAAAGATCTGCACACAGAAGGCAACAAAATAACGTTTGTAAATGCTGCTGTAGAAGTGCTTCATGGATAATTACTGCAGTGTTTTATTACTGAACACATTCTTATCTGTATTTATCTCAAACACACTCAAACACAGAGTGAGTGATTATCTGCTGGCAGGTAGTCGTGTTGGATTGTGGAAACCTGTAATTGGGAAATTCAAAATGCATTCTCCCTCACCGGCAGCCTCAAAACTCAACAACCTGAACCTTACTTACAGCAGTGAGAAAAGGGTGTTGCTACAAGGAAGGAAGGGTTATACGTGCGCGCACACACACACACACACACACACACACACACACACACACACACACACACACACACACACACACACACACACACACACACACACACACACACACACACACACACACACACACACACACACACACACCTTGAAAACTGCATTTCATGTACTTTTTCTGCCAGAAAACCTTTAAAAGAAGAAGTTCAGGGTCCTGATGGGAGGACGGTCAATGAGCGGTGGAGTGGACACTTACAGCTCATTTGCATTTGTCTTATTTGGAGATGTTTCAGCAGCCGCAGCATTAACATTGACACTAGTTCAAACAGGCCATTAACACAGACTCAGCTTCATCACAGAGCACCCTCACCATCATATAGACTGAGGAGACCTCCGGATGGCGTCGCACTCGAGCCATTAACATCGGAGAGAGCTTGCAACTTCATTCAACAGCATAATGATATGTTTCTCTCACAGCTATTTACGATGTGTTTTGCTAAAGAGCATGTTTCTGTGATCCTTAAATTCCAGACCAACAGCGGCTGACTGACTACCTTTCCTAGTAACACCCATGTGAGCTTTACACTAAATAAAAGTACAAACAAACCTTTTTTCTCACAACAAGGAAAGTTTGGCCAATAACAGTGGCATTATTTTAAGCCTTCTGACCCTTGTGAGTAAATAAATACCAATCTGTCAAGCACCTTTCAACCTCGACTAAAACTTCAAGATAGAGACCAGCCCTAATATCCAAAAAAACCCAATATAATAACAAATCAAAGTCAAAACTATGAAGTTTCAAGATATAGTTACAGTAAATGGTGGTGGTGTAGTGTGTATCCTATCCTAATCTATTAAAGCTTGTTATTCCTCTCTTCTCTTGGCTTTTTAGTTTAAACTGTATTTACAATTTGATTTTATAATGTGTTTCTTTTGGACTATGTAATTATGTATATTAGGTTTTTTGTAAAGACGTTTGAATGCCTTGACATGTGCTCTAAATAAACTTCCCTTGCCTTATTTTGTTTGGACTACTAGATTACGTTGTAATTTCATTTGAAATTCATATTTGATTTACATTTCTGTTTTTGGACAGATTTGGAAAATGTGATACATGCAGTTACTTGTTATGTGTTAAAACTTAGAGGTATAAGTATGAATTCTATATCTTTGTTTGTCTGTTGTCCCTCTGGTTTAGGTATTCTTTACTAAACTAAGCTAATCCCCTGCTGGCTGTAGCTTCACCTGAATAAATAGAGCAGTATCTATCTTCCAATCCAACATTTAAGGAGAATGTCTACTACCAAACTATTCCTTTAAGTACAATTTAAAACCTAAAAATTACTTTCCCAGTGTTTTCCCTGCTTTATCACAGGATTTACTGGTTTCCCACCAGCAGACTTCTCTGATTAGAGGCTTTTCAAGATAAGCATGTGTAAACTGAGGCTGTGCAGATATGTTGACAAAACAGTGTGTTTTGACAGTAAACCAAACGGGATAGAATCAGAATCAGAATACCTTTATTGGTCCCAAGGAGGGGAAATTTACATTGTTACAGCAAAAGTGAAAATAAAGACAAAAAGAAGTAAAACACTATTAGATAAAAGGGCATGCGCAAACAATATTAAATGAATTAATAAGGGGGGGACAAATGCAAAGCTTACAGCACAGAATGCAGCATAGGTTTTTCATCGAAATCAGATATGTTTGTGTGTATGGGTTAAGAATTAGACTGGTACAGAATAATGTTTTATTGATAAGTAAACTGAGAATTATAATTGATTGACAGGAAATACATTACTTGCTATAGCTGTTGTGAATCAACAATAAACCTTTGCATCTTGAAATTAGAATTAAATACAAGACGATGACAATGTAGGATAATTGTTCTAGCGCAAACTTCTGCATAATGGGCACTTCTGGTTTAGGTTCTTGAAGTAAATCTTGATACTTTATTACTTTTACTTGAATAAATAAAAAATACAAGACTTTTTCTTGTAACTGAGTATTTCCTCACTTTGGTATGACTTGAGAAACTCGAGTTAAAGATCTGAGCACTTCTTCCACCTCCCTACAGATGATAGTGTGTGGTGCGTTTGCATGGAGACGGTCAGTCATCCACTACCTCCCTGGTGTTCAGCCATACCATTGTTCCCTCTCATTGTCCCCACTGGTGTCAATGCAGACTCTCCCCTGGTTTAGGTCACCACTTACCACCCCCTCCTCACCTCCAGGCTCAGGTCGGGGAAGAAGGAGCAAACATCTGCCGGTGGAGGAGGCCCGCAGCCAACAGATGGACAACAACGCAGGGGGAGCGGGCTCCAGCCTCTGGCCAGGAATTCTGGAGGGAAAGGCAGACAAAAGATGAGGAGGGGACGAAGACGGGAGGCTGTGTGTGGGGGTCAAAGAGAGGAAAGAGGAGGAGGAGGTTTATAGAGTGCACTGACACATCCTGACAAGGCTTTTAAGTTGATTTTCATAAGATATGGGGATGATTTAGAGGCATATCAAAGTGCTGGAAAAAGAGTATCAAAAACTGTCAAAACCAAAAGTCTTATACTCTTCTTTTTTTTGTTGAAACTGAAAATATCTGAATAAATTATAAATATATATAATATTTATTATTGAAAATAAAAGCTTCACAGTATGTACAGTATGGCACTATTACAAATATATCTCTTGAGCCACGTCCCTTTTGAGGCAAATAGAAGCCAAGAAGTTTAGCCCTACTTCTAAAATCGATTCATAAAAATGAACTTAATTACTTTTCCTTTACGGTTTAGTTAGTACCCAGTGAAGTCTTTCCTCAAAATGTTTCCTATAGGCTCTCCGGTGTATTATCTGCTCCTGCTTTTTCACATTTTTGTACAAGGATAATTATAATTGTGCGACATGACATCCCATATTTTGAATGGAACAATGGTCTTGCAGGACGACCCCCAAACCCCCACCGAATGAATGCAGATTTTAAGCTCTGCAAACGGCTTCAGTGTTGTTTCATCTCTCTTCAGATGTACATGTGTAGGGGATCTCCGCCCCGCTCGCTCTGCCTCAAATTAACAAATGTGAGACAGGGGTTTGGGGAATTTGTGTTGAGCGGCCCGTTAAGTGTCCGTCTGCTGATTCCTGCCGCAGCAAACGGAGAAACACACACAGGCTCAGTGTGAGAATTTGTGTGTGAATACTCGGCAGTTTAGAGCCTTTAATTAGCTGATTGTAATCTATGCAGCCTGTGTGTGTCGGGGGCTCCAGCTCTGAGGGGTGATGCAACCTTACGCAAGATCACCTTCAACACACAGATACACAGTTTTAGGATTCAAGCCAAAATTGCCTTTAATTAACAGATTAATATCATATATATCTTTAACTTTATTGAGTTTTTATATCAAAATGATAGAACAATTTCCCAGTGACACATTATTTAACACCCCTATATAATTTTGCATTTATAAGCAACACACACTTTGCACTTGTTAAACCCTTTATAAGGTAATTAAAAGTGTAAATAATGACATTTTGAGTGTTAATGTATTTGTCAATCATCATAACTTTGTATATTATGAATGATTGATATTTTAACCACACTTTAACAAAGCTCATTTTGTATTTAAGCATACATGAGAGTAAATGCGTAACATGTGTGTTATAGGTTATCAGAGACAGGTTTTTAAATGGATCTGAGTCTCATTGTACCGACAAAGTCAAAGCTAATCTAATCTATAGTTTCCAGCTCATAAATCCGATTGGGAAGTCGGAAATGTTGAATACACCAAAGTTTTATGATAGAAATGTAGTATACGTGTGCCAAGCACATAGAAACTGCCGGATTCTAACTTGCATATGTTGAGCAATGTCCACAATTGGCATAATTGGTGTTAATTAGTATTCATTACCATTAGAGTGAATGTAGAAAATAGATAAATATTGGCTTGGCTCATTTGGACAGTTTTGGAGTGGTTTTGGGGGTTGTTGTGCATGCTGAATCCATTTCTAGTATCAAAAATGGCCGTTTTAACCAGATAATGCTAATATTTGTACTCTGTGGGCAGATTTTGATACATTTTGGGTCGAGTTGGAAGATTTTGGTGCTCTGGATCATTTGGATTGGACAGATTGCCTATTTATTTATTTACTTACTAAATTACTTGGTTGTCAAAAGTAGAGATAATCATTTTAATTGTTGAATGGTTGCAGCACTATTCATGGTAGTCAAAATCAGCCCGACAAGAGTACGAAAGTAGCCACTTTCTGGTTAAAACTACCATTTTTTATCCTGAAAATTCAGCTGGTCAATAACTGCCAGAACCACTCCAAAACGGTCAAAACCAGCCACGTCATTTTTAAACTGTTTACATTGGCTGTAATGCCATTCATCTTAAATAACGCAATGTATGCCAATTGGGCAAATTGCCCAACATATCCAAGTTAGCATTCAGCAGTTTCTATGTGCTGGGGACCCGTAGGATACATTTCTAACACAAAACTTTGGTATCAATCCCGGGTTCACTATGCTGACAACTAGAGAGTAATCATGATGCGGTTAAAGTGAAAATGTATAACTGAATTACGGTTTGATAAATCGTTCTATCATGACTTCACTTGCTTTAAAGTGCAAAAAACATCCTGCTGAAAGTGTTAACTGGAGTTTCAATAGAAGAAATTCAGTAAAAGAAATCAAGCATTTCATTTATTTTTCTTTCAACAATAAAGATAATTTGATTTATTATTATTTAATGGTTGAAGTTTAATGTCTGATACACAGACCGCAAGTAGTTTCCTCTATTGTATACCTGCTTGCTTTTCATATGTTAATGATCACTGTGTCTGATGAACTGAGAACAGTTTCATCCTGTGCAGAAGAAGTGAGACTTCCCCTTTGTCTGACTGCTAATAAGAGTGACGGGCACGCGTGTGTAAGTGTGTGTGCGTGTGTGTGTGTGAGAGTCTGTGTGAGTGTGTGTGTGTTACATACATTCTGAATATTTCATAGAGAGCAGTTGGCAGCAGTTGGTCCATCTGTCAGAGGCTGTGCCGGGGCCTCATTTGAGAAAAGGATCAGACAGAGAGTTATTAATCATGCATGAGGTCAGGGATTAAAAGTTAATAAATGCAACGAGTATCAAAGGTAACGGTATTAAATGCCCATAAGCTCAACAATTAGCAGCCTGTGAATATAACGTCCCAACTGACTGATTCTTTTTTAATACTGGATTAATAGGGTGGGATGTTCTTCCCTGCAGGGGTCAGACATCCTTCAGATGACATGGTTAACATATAATATGCAAAAGAGCCGCAGCGGAAAATGTAATGTCAGAGAAGAATATTTCCTCGGGGCATTAAGACGACACTCATTAAATGACCTCATCATTATATCTCACACAAACCCATGGCCTGAAATACTGCTGCTTTGGATGAAAGGGATAAAAGTCCTCAATCATTTCTGTATGCTGCCTTTAAACATAGCATTTTAGTTTTTCAATATGATCTGGTAAACCCTTTACAATTTGTTTATAAATTAACTCAAAATGAAAATCCTCACACTTATGTCCAATAGGAACACAAAAAAAAGGAAAGTTTCTCCCTAAATAAATTCCTAAAACCTACCTTGAAAATGGACATAACCTATTTTGGCCATTTATTTATTTCAAAAATCTACATGCCTACCATTACTTTATTTCCCTTCTGTAGTCATTCAGGTGACATGTGACAGCAGCCGCAGTGGAGAGGCTTGATGATGATAATTATTTACAGCATGGTGCCACCTGTTGGTTATTTCTGGGACTGCAGGTAGGTTTAAATAAAACATGGACTACAACTAACTCTGGACTACAAACATGGTGGTTAGCTCTGAAACTCATCCAGAGGATTCTTCAGGAATTATGCGGTTATTAAGATGAAGATGAAGATTCAACTTTATTGTCATTGCACAGAGTACAAGTACTAGGACAACGAAATGCGGTCTCTGCATTTGACCCATCCTAGTGTTAGGAGCAGTGGGCTGCCATTATGTACGGCGCCCGGGGAGCAGTGTAGGTAACCAGTGTCTTGCTCAGGGACACCACGGTGGCACTTGGTCTTTCGGGGACTTGAACTGGTGACCTTCCAGTTCCCAGACCAACCCCCTATGGACTTTGCCACCACCGCCCTTAAGTGATGATTGCGAGTTTGAAAAAAGCAAGAAGCTCATTACTGCATTGTCTTGGCTCAACAAAAAAAAGCTATATATATTTACTGTACTTATACAACATATAATGAAATAAAAAGAGTAGGCCTACATACATTTAAAAAGGTATTAGTTCTCAGAAGCAAGTAATGATTTATTATGCAACAAAGTGTCAAGCCTGTAAGTGTGCAAAACTACAGCAGACAACTATAAACTATATAGTATTATGCAGCCTTGGTTTAGCAAAAGCGTTGTTGTTTGGTACAATGTCCACATGGGAGCAGTGTTGCTCTGGGAAATCTCACGGATTTAGTGGTCATTTAAATGTGTTTGGATAAATTATACAATTACGTCCAAATAAACATGGTAAGATGAAGTGAATACGACCCATACAAGAAGTTTAAAGATGCTTTAAATTGAACATTTTGTTGAAGAGCAACTTTTTAAATGCAACAAATCAGACATTTTAAACTGTTAAATGATGATAGTGGAGCAACAAAAAAACCTGCAGGCTTTCCAGCACAGGAACATAACTTCATTAGTGGGCAATTACTATGTTTTTCTGCTCCATTTTTTGTTCATTATTAATACAATTATTAACTTTATTAACACATATTTGAGCACCTTTGAGTGAGACATGACAAAATGAACTGTTTTTCTAAAGTGCCTTTTTCTCTCACGCCCACCAGATGTCACCACAGATGTGCAGTGTGTTTGTGTGTGTGTGTGTGTGTGTGTGTGTGTGTGTGTGTGTGTGTGTGTGTGTGTGTGTGTGTGTGTGTGTGTGTGTGTGTGTGTGTGTGTGTGTGTGTGTGTGTGTGTGTGTGTGTGTGTGTGTGTGTGTGTGTGTGTGTGTGGTCTTGTTTGAAGTGTTCAGTGAGCTCTTGTAAACACACTAAATTAGCCACAATGACCTTCACTGGTTGCATAAGTGAAAGGACAGGAGGTGTAATGTGCCTTTAGGTGGGCTGTCATCATTGAGTCCATCACAGCCCACACTGTGAGCATATCTGTCTTTGTTTGGTGTTTCTCTATGGAGACGCTGCTTTGATCCACTGTTCAGCTCAATGTTACATGGACACACACAATGGACTACAACCAGAGGTGTGACAACTGTAAACCTACATCAATACAGAGAGGAGGGAACGCTGACACACAGGCCTCTATCTCTGCAGTCAAGCACAGGATGCAAGGAACGCTCACATTTAAAGAAAAGTCTCACAAATTAAATAAATGCATTCTGAATAGAAAACCATTAAAGGAACACTTTACGGGTTCAGTCCAAAAGTAGAAGATCAACTTGATTTATTTGAACACTAAATGTTTTTACATGTCAGTAAAGTGCAGTGATACAAACTGTAGTACATTTGTACTTGTATGTGACTTGTAATATCACCCATCAAATAGACAAATTAACAAAGTGTTTACGAAGGTCTGATATCTCATTCCTATTTGAGCTTTTTCCCCGAAACTATTAAACCACATCAATGAGCCACTTAGTTTCTTCATTATATGAACACACAATTCATCATTTTCGACCCAATCCCACGTTCACTTTACTGCTGCCCCAAAAACTCCCTAAAAACCCCATTAGTTCACCAGTGTAAAACGTCCCCAAGAAATGCATAATTACAGTACCCCGTTCTTAAAGGACATTATTCAGTAATATATAATTTAAATGAAACTTCAGGAAGAATGAATGGGCTCAGGGCTAAGAGACCAGAAATGGCATTTTCCATCTAACTTTTCTGTTATGTAAATTATATGTTTTATATTGTTACTCTTCCCTGCCTTAGAAGGACACTTGTATAATGTTATATACCAAGCATAGTGCAGACTGGGTTAGTCTGATCCTACGTTGAGGTCATATGTCACAACAAACACAGCTGAGGGCTCAGAAACTTTCTAGGATCATGTTCCAACAAGAAAAACTTCTTCAGGCCTCCATTGTCAATTCCAGGTGACCAGAACAAAGCTTCTAACGGATATGCATACCCAGGATATAAATTACTGATCAGTGCATGAATGTAATTGAAGGCAACCTTTTAACAGAAAGAATCCACCCCAAAAATTACCATTTGTATTCAACTTCTTACCCCATGTTCAATTTATTTCAAGAAGTCTTTCTTGAAATAAATCAGACAAGTCTTTACCCATAAAAACTGAAACGTGATGAGAAACATGTGGGTTGGAGAAAGTGAAAGTGTTAAACAGGTGCTAACACAGGTCTCTGCATTTACTCAAAACTAATACATTGTAAAGTAACTGTGTGTAATTGAGACAGCTACTCGGTACTTACATGAAGTATATGGTTGTTAATTGATTAATTGTTTAGGTTTAAAGTTATATTTTTAATTTAAAAAGCCAGTGTACATTTCCAAATAGGATTTGCCGCTCTCAGTTGTCTTTGGTTTCAGACGGTTTGTCAGGAAATAACAAAATAATGAGCGTGTGAAATTTGCTTTACAGGAACTGTGATGACATTTTTTAAACTTTGAATCGTTTTATAGACTAAAAATGTATGGATTACTCAGGAATTACCACTAGTGGACACACTACAGAAAATGCAGGAAGCAAAATCATTCTCCATTCCTGATTGGAAACAGCCATCATGCAGCAGGCTGAAGCTGAGAAGCCATGTTGAATATGCAGGTTTTGTGATCATTTTCCTATAAAAGGCCTGAGGAGGTGAATGTGGGGGGTTGAGGAAGTGTGGCGGTAATATAAGCAAACAGAGAATGTGAAGAGAGGAAATGGCCTGTCCTGATAATCACAGCCCAGGAGCAGCAGAGCAGCGCCGCTCTCTCCTTTCAATGCAGAGAGTCCTGCTAGCAGCGCTTTATGGAGAGGCCCGGACACCCACAGGAAGTGTAAACAGAGGTCAAGTGTTAAAGTCCAACCCGCCAATTCTCACCTCCATTAAAGAGAGCAGAGGGGAGGGGGGTCTCCCCAGAGCCCTCAAAGCACCTGGGAAGGGGCCCCTCTAAAACACTGCAGGGATTGGTTTCATAAAGTAGCTTTACAAACCAGCAAACATGTGAAATGTCTACAGGACATTTACATTTTATGCATTTATCGAGAAACCAACGGCAACTTCTGTTTTGACACAACACCTTGGAGGAACTGGGATCGGTTGACATTGAATTGCATTAAAATGTATAGATTTTAAGTTTAAAATGTTATAAAATTGTGCTTAGTTGCTTTCTTAACTGTTAAATCAAAATATGTAATCCACTCTCTTATATCTGTATGGTACGTAAGACACTTCAGCCAGCCCACCTGTCAACTGTTTGCATCTCTCCTCCTGTGCACCTTGCACTCTGGGCTTCACGCCACACAAAACAATTTCTGGTTGTTTAAATCATGCAAATTGAAAGTGTGAAATGCTTTTATTCTGGTTTGCTTGCATGATAGTGGTAAAACTATGAGCATTTTAATAGAACTTGGTGGAAGGAAATAACAGCAACATTTGGAAACTGTCTTTTTGCTTGGAAAAGGATTCAAACGTTTTCTGGTCAGTCTGATAAAGCGTTGCAGCTGTGTGTAGATGCTGTTCTCCTTCCCACTGTTGCTGCATTCAGGAACATGAACGTGTGCATTTACACAGTCTGAGTTTAGCGTGTAAGCATGCGCACACTTTCAACTTTTGAACAAATGTCATTTAAGGAATAAATCACCCTCAAAATTATTATTTGTATTTCAATTTCTCATCCTGTGTTGTCTTCTCTAGCATTGTGGCTGAAACCTTGTTTAATGCACTTTGAACGTGTCCGGACACGCAGAGAGACGCATAGACAAGTGTGCACGCTTGAGAGTGTGTTTTCAGTATAAAGCTGTAGCAAAGAAGCATGAGGGAAGCAGTTTGAAGTTTTCTGTAAGGTTAAACAGGATGATTATTGAATTGTTCAATATTAAAAAGCAGTTTAGTCTCCTTATGTTCACGATATTGGTGCGTCCCATAACAAAATGACACATTTACAAAAAATGAACACCTATTTCAGTTCATTCTTACAGCATAAACGCTACTTTTTCTGCAGGTTTCCCCTCTGCTCAGTGGTGTAGTGGCCTGTATGGAGTGTCAGACAGATCCAATACACACATCCTCCATTCCCAGGACAGGACCGTCCTGTCAGTAAACAGATACCGTTCAGGGAGAAAGTTAATCCCTCATTAAGTTGGTAATGACATGGACGGTCATTTCTCTGAATGGATGTCTTAAATGGCCACCATTAGCCCGTAGGAGAGCAGCTCGTACAGTAGCCCTTCACAGTGCTGGTGTCAATGCTAATGCTAATGCTAATGCTTGCTTAGCAGGAGAACCAAGCTGCAGGGACTGGAGGTCCTCCCTTCTGCCACACGTGTAAATGAAAAACACACACACTCTGCATAGTGACACTGCAAAGAGAGGCCGCATCAACGCTGGAATTAGTCAGTTAATTTCACATTTTAAGCATTTAGCTGATGGTGTTAATGTAATGACTGATAAAGAGATACACGTTCTCACTATTATCACTACTTCTGTCCTTGCACTGTTCGTGGCACTTGGTGTTAATACAGTTGGAATTGTTACTTTGCAAACTACTTTTGTAGTTTGAGTATAAAATATGGACTTCACTGTTCTGCACTTTTATGCCTTTAGTTTAAAATATTCAAGTTCTAGGTGTTTGCTTAGTAAACTATAGTAGAATATAGATTAAGGATGCAAGCCTCATTAAAATATTGTTGTTTAAAGTTGGGCTTTTGCAAACGGGTGTGCATGTTTTTTGTTGTGCCCCATTGATGTGCAATGGCTACCCAGACAGAAGGATGGATGTTGAGTACTCAAGATGAGGTTAAATGAACCTTGAACCTAAATTGAACAATCACTAGAGTTGTTAGAATGCCTTTTTTTCTTTTGCCACATTACTCACCTTCAATTTCTCAGCAACTTTACCACTTCAATAGCAAAACATGAATGAAGTGGTAGAATTATCTAAAGAAATAGATGGTGTGTTTCTCCAGCAGCTTCAGAGCAGGTGTTTTGGTAGTAACTTCACATCACATCTTTCTCCTCTTGCTGCTGACAAAAGACACTACCTATGTCTATCCGCTCCCAGCAGAGCCAGGATGTGTATTAGAGCCAGACAGAGCATACCTGGCCTTTTACTGCACTCCCATTCATAGTCAAGGTGAGGGCCAAGGCCCAGCAGGCCCCTGTAATGAGCCCTCAGCCCCAGCAGCAAGGTGCCAGAGGCAGGCGGCCCTGGATCGTCCTGTGAATGGCTTCATAAAGTCATTAGCAATGGATGTGCGTGGACAGGAAAGGCCCAGATTACAGTGGCTGTTAAATGTATCGGGCAGGTGAGAAAAGGATCCCCTTTCACCTCAATAATAATAATGATGACAGTGTTTCTCCATGCTTTTGTTTCATTCAATCATGTGTGAACTGAGCTGGAAGGTGAAACCGAACAGAGCGGCAGAGTTTCTCCTTTCTGTCATCTTGATTTCTGTCGGATCCAACTAATCTGTCATGCATCATATATTTATCGTTTTTCAGGGGATCATGACTTCGATCTTTAAATCTCACAATATGTTGCTCACATTTGTTTGCACTTTGCGATATATAACAGTAGAAGGTTTAACCTCATTCTTTGCATGAACACATTTCTTTTACACACAACCAAAAAATGCATATTTCTTGGGAAACTTTTGCCAATTTTGCCAGGGAAATATTGCATTACATTAACAGACATGTGTAGTCTCTTGTTAAAGTAGAAGGTTAAGCGTAATGGTTGTCTCAACAGTCATTAAAAGACACCTTTCAGAGCGTATGAGAGTTGGGTTTTATTGTGAGCAACAGTACAGCCGTCATGGCACTTCTAAATTAAACTAAGTTGTTTTTATGCAAATGTTTAAGTAAAGCTAAACATATGTGGTCTTAAGAAAACACAGTATTCAAGCGTTTGTTACCAACAGCCAACCATCTAATATATATGTTTTTCTCATTTACTGAAGGACTTCATCATTTTTGTTTTAAAGGTGAGAATTGGAAGGTGGAAATAATTGCATGTAAAATGTTTAAAAGTGTCTCCTGTCATTCACCATTTCCAAAAGAAAAAAAAACTCAGTCCTTAAAAGTTGAGACAAAATGAGCAGCCGGTTTGCATTGTGCCACCAACAGCACATTCTGAATGAATGAGAGCTGATGAGGAGTTTCAAGCTTGTGCTGAGAGCCTCATTTGTGAAGGATGGCCCATAGAGCTATTAGAGAGCAGCCCTTCAGCTTCTTTCTCCTCTCAGGCCATGACTATGAAAAGAACATTCTCTGGGACAAAGGTGCGTGTATTCCTTGTCTGGCTCCAATACACAAGAGGACATGTTGCCTTCACTGCAGCATCACTGCAGGACAGAGGTTCACTGCTGATGTCAGAGAGGGATGTGTAGAGAATATTGGAGAAGCACCTGGCTGCAAATCACAATTCATTTTGCCTCTTAACGTGACAATTACAGATGCAACAAATGATCAAGTTCCTTAGGGATGACTTGTTTAGCCAATAAAATGTCCAGAAAAAAGTAAAACAATGTCAATAGGTTCCCCAAAGAAAGGTGATACTTTCCTATGTGTTGTCTTATCTTTCCAACTTAAAACCAAGAGATATTCCTTTGGCTCCCATAATAAATGCATTTTTCCAAATCAGATTGTGTGCCCTTTTCTAGAAGAATAAATAATTATCAAAATAGTTCAATTGTTTTGTATATATATTAAAAAAATGACTCATATTTTTACTCTGCAACAGGTACAGAGAACTGTATTTAATATGACATATTCAATCTGAAAAGCGTTTTCTTTTCAAATGAAAGGATATTTCCACTTGTTCTGATTATTTTATCGTATTTCCTAAATAGATTAAACCTTTTTTTTTAAAACCTTTTTTATTAAGCTGATTCTGAGAAACATCTGAAACCGTTTGATGCAAATTGGATCTTTTATGTCGAATAAAGACTTAATGAACCAATTTTGAATGAAGTGATTTGGGTTTCTGCAGTGCACGGGAGCACACAGGGGTCGGTCATATGGGTGGGTGGTCCGCGCGGAGAGGCATCAGAAGAAGCGTCCTTATTGTTCAGGCCAGGTCGAGAAAGTCTGTGTTTGCTCTCTTCATTAGACATTCTAGTGTCAGTGAAACAGAATAAATAAAACGCTGCGAGGTCAAAGGGAAGCAGCGGCTCGCATCGGTGTTTAAATGTGTTTTAACAGTTACTTAAGGCTGCGGAGAAACCCTCTGCCACCTTCAAATGATGGAAATGAGCCGGGAAAGTTTGCAGAGCTGGCAATAATCCAAGTTGAAAGAGAGGAAGCCTTTGTGCTAAGGCAGTGTAAGAAAGCAAATCACTGCCTTCAAAGAAAGCGCTTCATCTTCAAACCTTTAATGAGAAACCGATAAAACAAAGCACATTGTGGATAGACAGTTTCCGGTGCAAAATATATCAGAAGGTCTCTTTGTATTTACGATTTGACTTTCTTTAATCCACAAGATAATTTGTGATTAAACGAAATAAATTAAACCACCCTGCTTAGAATTAAGGATTCAAACCAATTTGGATTGTTTTAGGATTTAACAGAAGCCTTTCCTAGTCTGACATTGAACGGATGGGATGGATCAACCTGTGGATTAACGCAGTGTCTGAGATTAGCTGAGTGCAGTTGGGTAAAACCAGCAGCACCACTCTGTCACCACACCCGACCTGCCGAATTTGACGCCTCAATTACGCAAAGGCACTTTTCCAATTTTAACAGCAACACCGCTGCTGTTAGAAAGCACACTCTGGAAATAGAGTGCATTCATTTTATACAGGAAAAAGATCATGGACTGTTTACATACAGGAGTGATTCTTGATTTACAGCTACTTGTGATAAACGCAAATTAAAGTCTTGAATATTCCTAAATTTAAGGGGTTGGAAAAAAAGTTTGGAAGATTAAAATATGCAACAGTAGATTCTCTGTAAAGTCAACCTCCAATCGACTTGTTACGCTGCTTAAAGCATCTGTGGGCCAGCCGGGACTTAAAAGGCTTCAAATAAGATGATTTGGTAACATCAAGGCTTTCCCAGCGGTAATGATTACATTTGGATTTAAGATCCATGCAAGAATTTGTAGCCCAGTAAATCTCCTGAGGTCCCTGCCCCCAGCACTCTTCAAAAGCCTTGTCATTCAAAGGGTTAGGATGTTTGACAATCCCAGCTTGTACTACTCCACCAATTAATTGGATACGTTGTCGGGATGTTCGTTTCTCTCATCTGCTACTTAGAAAGACAAAGGACCGATGGGGGGCTGTTGACACCTCTGTGTCCGGCCGGAGTATAAATGAGGGGTCTCCGCGGAGAAGCAGCATTCACTCTCCTGCTTCACCCGGAGCAACATCACCTACTGCCAAGAGCTTCGAGATTTTTCTACTTTTTTCTTAAACATCTGACAGAATGCAGGTGCCGAACAGACCAATGGGAGTTTATGGATACCCTATGCGTAATTACGCACCAGCATCGCTGTACCCGCAGTACCAAGGGAACCAGTGCGCATCGATAACGAAGCCTCAGAGTGGGAAATCGTTCACTATCGATGCTTTGCTCGCCAAGCCGGAGGACACCAGCCACTGCAGGGCTAGCCCCACTCAGTGCGGAGAGAAATATCAACCAGCGGTTCTGCCCTTTAATGGACACGTAGGCTTACCGATGGCAGCAGCAGCTTACGGTTACTCTCCCAACATGTTGCACTCAGCGCTCCAGTCACAGCCCGGATATTCAGTATACTGCTGCCCACCTTTCACCTACCAGTCATCGTGTCGGGGAGCATTTTACGCACAAGGTAAACAAGAGTGTTTTGTATTTATAACTATGACTATCTAAACATTGTTGTTATTTAGACTTCTTCAATGGGACAGTATGATTAAATGGGTCTTCTCTTCTTTGCAGCTTCTATGTCCAAAGTGAACACAGGGCTTCACTCGTTCAAAACCAAAGGTGGGAAGTCGAAACGCATGCGCACCAGCTTCACTAGCGAGCAGCTCTCCCGGCTGGAGAAGGAGTTTGCCCGGCAGCAGTACATGGTCGGATCCGAGAGGTTCCTCCTTGCTTCCGCTCTACAGCTCACAGAAGCTCAGGTGAGAAAAAATAGACTGACAAATCTAAATGTAGGGGTTTAAAATATAGCCTCAAACTCATACTTCCAAACGTTTCTAGCATATTTCTAAAATGGATGTTTTTTCCTGTCTCCAGGTCAAAGTGTGGTTCCAGAACAGACGCATCAAGTGGCGCAAACAGAGTCTGGAGCAGCAGCAGGCAAAGCTGGCCAAACTGGGTCTGGCAGCTCCGCCCAAAAGCCCCGGGTCTCAGGGCCACGGAGATGAAGGAGATGAGGATGAGGAGTTCTCCGACCTGGACGTGGTGTCTGATGACTCCACTGACCACTGCTGACCGAACAACACTGGACTATATGAGATGAAGACTTTTGTACATACTGCTGAGAAAGGAGGCCTGTGTCTCCTACTATGAATATTTATTAGATGTATAGTTATATATTTAATTGTCTTGCTCTTTGATAAGTTCACTTGAAATGTATTTGTACATTTAAATGACATTTTTCAGAAATATATTTTATGACATAAATCAAAACCTTGTCCGGTTCATTCCTTCTTATTTAGCCAAATATTTCACACATGGGGATTTGCTATGCCGCAAACTTCTCAATCCTCATTTAGTATTTGCAAGTGCATCATAGCTGAACTGAAAACTATTAACACACGTATTTCTAAACCGAGGTTTATGACCGTTTTCTGTGACATTTTACACCGTCTATTTGTTAGACAAATTTAACCAAAACAGGATGACAATTTATTTTGCTACTGCCAAATAAAATGAGAGCAAATAACATAAATTAAGTCCTAATGAGACCCAAGGTTTTTCTAAATGTTCACTTGGATTGTGACTCATTTAGTCTTGATAGCCTAATTTCGTGCATTTACATTTCAAGCACTGTTAGAATAACATTATAAACCTTTTTTAAATTAGAAAAGATAAACAGGTCTGTATCAACATCAAAGGAACTTATTGAGTTCTATCCAAAGCTACGTAAGAAAAAAGAGGAAACCTCCAAGTTACTCCTCCTGCAAAAATGTTGAAAAAACCTCCTTATCAGATGCTTTTCTCTTTGTGAGATTCAAAACACATAGACAATGCTTATACCTTACTATAGGAAGAGCTGGATGATGAACATGTTTGGTGAAATGAAGACTCCTGCACACTTTTCCCTAAATAATGATGTTTCTGTACACAGAGCCTTAGCTTAAATCCTCACCTGGACCAGTCGGGTCCCGCTATAGAGTGACATCACTAAATCAATATAATGGCTTTATTAGCCTCAAATCACCTCGTGAGCAAATGTTTAAAAAAAGATTTCATTGGACCTTTAGTGTTCCCTATACCAAAAGAGCACCAACATCAAAGTTTCATTAGCAATTTCAAGAGGAGAAAAATGGGGTTATTTTGACACTTTTTTTTATCTGAGAGAAAACCTCCTCCCTAATGTATCCCAATACAACCATCCCCATGCCCTTTGACCTCTCCTTATTGCTCCTCTCACCTCCCCCCCGCGCCCGGAGGTAAGATGGCAGAGACATGGCGAGACATTTCCTCCCTGGTTTGATCCAAGTTAAAATCTGGGGATGGACTCAGGTTCCCCTCTGCTTTAAGCTAAGCAAATAAATAACCAGCTCTGGGATTAGTTGTGGATATGTGTAACCCGGGGTGGTAGGGGTCAGTCTGTCTCGGGGCAGGAGAGAGCTGCGTCTCACTGTCTAATCTGTTTAAACGGTCACTACGCCTGTTCTCACACACATGCCTACCCCCCCCTCGGCAGGTGTCCTGTCTCTGCTCTATAGAAACTCCACGTCTTTGCTTCCAGGTGGAAAGGGAGTCCCGCTGTGTGCCGAAGCCTGCCTGGCAGACATGAGGGATGAAACACGAGGGAAGACAGCGTGCAGAAAGGATTGGGATGCAGCAAATGAGTCCATCAGAGCAGCTAATTGGGGAGGTGAAGCTGAAAGACCTGTCCTGTGGATAACTCCAGCAAATTAAACAAAGACATCCAACAGGGAACACATACTGGTTTCCAACACTTTTAATCCCTAAATTATGTTAACAGGTTATTAAATTCAAAACGTGTGAATACTTATACAACAGGCTGCTATTTCACTTACAGGTGATTCAGATACGGAAGAGGAACCGGGCCAAATGTCCCAAAAACCTTTGAGATCTGAAGAAAAAAAGATTCTGTGGAAAAAGAACAGAATTGAACAAAACATTTTAAACTTTTGATCAGATGCCAAAAAGAATTTCACATGTGGCCCTTATCCTCTTATGTAGAAATGGTTGTGAACATTTGACATCTAGGGGCCCTGTTTTCAATATGTAAACGCTTCAAAGACACATATAACCCCAGCACACCCTGGATGTTTGCAGCAGAGGAGCTTTAAGAGGTCTGGTAACAGTATCAAAGAGAGAAGTTTAATAAACAGTAACAGGGCTGATCTCTTTCTCTGGTCCGCAGCCCCCCCGCCTCTCCTGGTGTCTCTGCTCGATGTGATTAGAGCAGAATTTGTGTAAAAACCCCAGAGAGCCGTTTCTGATGTGATCAGCCGGGAATCAGAGCTCCCCCTCCCCTCCGCTCTCCACAGCCCAACGTAATCCCATTGAGGGAAAGAAAGAAGCAGTCAGAGGCCTGGGAAAACCTGGAGAGTCCTGGGGAGGTGGGGGGAGGAGAGCGGGGGTCACCGGGGCTCATCGTCCCAATTAGCACAGGGCACCTTAACGGCTGGAAACATGCCGGCGCTGCCTGGGCTTCTTAAGACTCTCTGCAGGCTCTGATGCTCCTTATGAAAAGAAACTGTCACATCTTCATTGCCTCCTGACTTGTTGCTCTTATTCCCTTTGCAACTGTTTGTCTTAGGTTTATCCACACTGCGTTATCAGAATATATTACGTCGTTATAGCCTCTACTGTATCTTCTCAAGCTGAAACAGTTAGTTCAGGGGATGAAATTTGATCTGCAATATTTTGAGGTTTTTCGTTTAAAAGGAGTTTTTCCAAGAGCTTGCTCATGGTGGGTCTGGGTGGATCTCCTCACATGATATTATTCTATAAGATAACTTTTGTTTATTTAATTTGAATATATATCTTTATACAATAGTGATTTTAAAACAAAGAAGAGTCTGTTGGTTGAGCAAAAAAAGCTACGTTGAAAACATCACCTTGGGCTGGCTCTGGGACATTACTAACTATTAAAACTATAATTATCAGTCCAGCTTAATGAATCCATCTACCAAACTCACATGAAATGATAACAGACAAAACAGAGTCTTAATATCACCATCCTAAAACATTTCTCCGCCCTGAATTTAAATACCCTTGGTCACATGACTCAGCTCGGGAGTTAGGTGTGAAAGTTCTCATGGAGAGCAATAACCTGCAGCTCCAATAGCAGAGTGCACTTCATTTGAATTAGGGTAGCTCGACTGTAAAAAATATATATATATCCTCCTTTGCATTTTATTTGCAAAGGCGAGGGGCCCTTCTACTCCATCTAATAGTCATTAGCTTTCATTACAAGCGTTTGAAGTAGAAGCTGTCCTTTGTCTCGTGGTGAAAGGGCCGCATTTGAGGCGCACAATGACTTCTGACACACACGGGCACTGACAACAGGAGCTCCTCATCCTCCCGATGTGTGGAAGACTGGCTGCTTTCTCTCAGGAAATAGCAGTTCCTGTGCGGCGATAGAGAACACCGTGAAGACAAGTGAAAGAGCGGAATTGAAAGAAGGATCCGCTGGATTTATTAATGCCTATGTATCCAACGTATGCTATTTACGCACAACATAGCAGCAGCAACATGCAGGATAAAGAGGAAAATCGACTTTTAGATACGGAATACATGGATAAAGCTAATTAAAAAAGCGATACATGCTTTTGTCTGGATATGAACACGTGTTTTTTCTCTCTCCTGGCAGGTTTGAGAGTGTCTTGTTTGTTTATGCTGTGCAGCAGGGCAGCCCGGTACAGGTGGCTAAACGACCGCACTTCTCGTGCAGGTGGCACAAACGCAGCGACGTGCTACTTTTCCCATCTCGTTATAATGGGGTGAAATTTTTCAAGTATTTAAGTGGGGCAGATTAGCTGAACACACAACGCTAATGTGAAACAAAATGGCCAATTAGTTTATTAATGAACGCAGGAGGTGAGAATGGAAACTTTGGCTGGTCTCTGACGCTTTTATCTACATCCTCCAAATCACCAGGAAGAGGAAGAGCGAATCATTATCTACGAGTCAATTTATTTTTCAATGATGTCTCATATATTAAAGATATGTCTAAAGTTGATCCTATCACACAATGAAGGAGGGAATTGAATGTGGAGAATTGTTGAATACAATTCGAGATTCAACGTTTAGGTATCACTTAAATTAATGTGGATAGTTTGGTTTATTAACACCTCCCTTTACTTTGTAGAATATGTGGCTTTTTTATTTCTTATTTTTTCTGGAGAGCTTAATTTCTTTCTTTGGTTACGTTGAATAATTTAACATTGACATGAAGATAATGATATGTATTGTATTTTTTTATTTTTATGAATGAACGATTTCCCTATGTTGAGTTCACATGGGTTCATTACAACATGTAAGACAAAAAACGTTTAACCTCTAAGGTTTGTACTTTTGTCTAATCAGGGACATATAACTTTTCAACTGAAACAACAACGGGTTGGGCCTTCTGGGAACTGAAAACCTGCTTAGGTCCCAGGCTCCAGTTGACCTCTCGAGGAAATCTTACGTTTCACAAACCTGCTCCGACTCCTTTTAACCACTGGATGGAAGCATTGCTCTAAGAACAACACCACCGTGAATCAGGAGACTGAGGAGAGAGAACCTCATTGGAGGTATGATGCTAGACATGATGATTTTATTTTCTACAAAACGTTTATTTGATTGTTAGTTATCAAATACCTTGCTACAGGCCTCCATCATTGGGAATACAAGATAAACATTTTGCATAGTCACGTTTTAAGATCCTTTGGTATATTTCGTTTTAGCATTTTCTTTTCCATAATACATTTTAAACATTGTTTTAATATGTCTGTGGTAAAACCGTCATACAGTACAGTAAATGGTTAAAACTCACTCGTACTAAAGTTATACTATTTATTCATTTTTCAAGGCAAGTCTCTGCAAAAGTCACATTTTTTTCAAACCCGTATCCTGTGCAGGCCACTAGAGGGCAGCACTTGTTAAATTGAGCCATCTGTCTTCTCTGCGTCTTTGTTCCTCTATTACCATGACCCCCCCCCAAAAAATACATCCTGGATATTTGAGACAGTTAACAAGTAGAATATCTTTGAACAATTATGATTTTTCATGCGAAAATGTTTGGACAATGTTATTATTGAAAATGTATATTTATGAGAGTAAACTTTTAAAGATGTACAGAAGACACTTTCTACAGTAAGTGTTCGGTCCTTTGAGTTTAAATGGAGGCCATTTGTAACGCTTTATAATTCCTTAAATTGTTAAAAAAGAAAAGCCAGCAGAACTCTGACTTTATTTTAGTTTAGTGTAGTATTGTGACTGGATCATACTGGTGAAATGAATTTACTTTTTCATAATTTACAACCACATCATTTGGTGGAATCAGTCTGTTTAATATTTCTCTGTAGATTTCTTCCCAAGATAATACACGTTTATGGGAAAACATGCAAAAGCTAAGATGAAATAACACTTGAGAAATAGTTATTTAAATGCTTATAAATCTGTCAGGTATAAATAGTGGCACTATGAAGCACTGCACGTCTCTCTTTATACTCTATATTTTAGTTTACTTAAATGGACAATGCATTACATGGTATAACCACATAGGACATTATGTCATTGACATGAAGGATATTCAGCTCTCAACTCGCGTTACTGTCACACGCGCAGTTAAATATCTTTGGGATATTAAACTAGAGGAATTTCACTAATAACCTATAAAAGTATTTCCACTGAAGGTTGACGCACTGCTCAGTTTCCTCTCTTTGCTCAAGACTCTCCCCCGGACCCTGGGGGTAAAATAAACAGTAGGTACGGAACAAAGGTAGACTGCTCTGGTTTGTTTTTGTTAATGCAGAGCGATTTGGACATCTATTAACCAGCAGCGATCAGGGTCAGTGCGTAAAGGCGCGCAGGGTTTCTCATTAAACGCAACCGGCTCTTTCAGCCCACAAGTTCCTGCAGTTGCACAAAGAAGGTTTCAATACGACATTTTGTTTTAAGTAGTAGTTATGTGACCTTTATATTTCTCCCGTAAGCTTACAACGAAACATAATACGTCTAAACGGAAAATGTAGATTAAAGCAATATATCGGACGCAAAATAACTAATAAACATAAAACTGCTATTGTTTTGGTATGTACATAAATTCGGCAATCTTAATCAGCAAAACATTGGTTGAAAAAAGGACTTTAATACGATTAAAACAGGTTGTTACACACCTGGCTAGTGGAGTCATGCAGGTAAGGAAATATATTTCCAGTAAAACTGTATCAAAGAGTTCAGGCCTCACCCAGTAAATAAATAAAGATTTGAATATGAAACACACACAAAATTCACTGGGGGATAAAATGTTGGAGCTTTTTGGAGACAGACCCAGTCACCTGCTTCCGTCTTTAGGAGCCTTTAGCTCTAAAAGCCCAATCAACCACTTGTTTTACCTCATAATTTCCATCGGTAATGATTTTCTAATGCAACCTCCAAGCAAACGAGTGTATTAGGAAGAGAATTATTAACTTGGTTAGTGCACCATGAAGCGGATCGTGAGGGAGAACTAAGGAAGCCGGTGAGCTGCAAACACAATTACAGGCTGCCTCTCACAGTGAGCTCATGCTGATTGTTCTCAGAGGACCAACTGGGCGTCTTTTTTGGGTGTTATTCTCCCTTAAAACCCCAAAACATCGAAAACTCTTTCTGTATTATCTCATGAACGCAGTATCTCCAGGCATCATTGTTGGTATTTTAATAACATGTGAAAACATAAAATAATCAGAACCAAAATAATGTGTTCTGATTTAATGCGTCAGTTTAACACCTTGCTGCATTACCCACAAAGAACCACAACATCATCAACTAAAAGGACGTATCAATTCATTAAATAAATAAACATATATTATTCTAGAACATTATTATTTTAATTATTTTGTTGCATTAAAAAACGTATTTATTAGGAAGGCGGAAAGTTTACCTTGAAATAGAGCACATTTAGTTCAACGTGAAGCCTAATGAGGAAAACTATTTAGAAATATCGAATGAAAAATGTCAACAAAAGGCAGTAAATTGTGCTTTTTGCTGGGACTTTGCAATCAAATCAAATTCAGTGGAGAGTTTAATATCACTGATTCAGTAGCACGATGTTTTAGAACACTATTAATTGAAATTGCATGTGAATGTGACCTTTACAGCTTGTGTTTTAAAGACTATGTCAGACAGCTAAAGGTTATGTTCGGCACAGATTTAACCTGATAATGAGAGTAAAACAAATCTATACGTTGTTAATACTACGCACTGCACTGTCGAATTTCCAATTATAAATCCCACAGAATTTTAATTTTCTTGACAAACGTAATAGATATAAGTTCCAGAGAATTCCTGTATGATTAAAACTGCACCAAATCGAGTGGAAATGTCTCCACCCTCCCTGAAGAAAAACGATCCACAATGAGCCATTAATTGTGGCATGCATGTTTTCTCAGCGTGTCTCTGTAACTAAGCTGCCGGGTCCTGTGTGATCTATAGAGCAGGTACTTGAAGAGAGCAGAAGTATTGGCAGGTGCTCTGGTCCAATCAGCGTCCCCCCTGCGCAGCGTCAAGACACATTGAAGGTTGCAGGCGCTTTAGTTGGCGCACAGAATCCCTCAGAGTGCGCAGACTTCATGGATCAGGGCAATTTGCAGCACTGTTGAGTTTTGCAGCATCTCCACTGGACGAGCTTTAATAACATCCTGCATGTTTTGACGGTCATGGTGCATCTTTGACACTTATTTTCTAGCGAGAGGAAGAACCTGATTATTTTCTTCTTGGTTTTCTATTTCAACTCCGAGAAGATGTTTTCGTCTGCAGGAAAGCGCTGCTTCACGATAGAGTCTCTGGTCGCAAAGGAGAATCCTCTTATATCCGAGGACCCCATCCGGCCCACGGCTTTAAGTTACTCTAACCCGACGACAGATACCTTAATGAACAGTTACCAGGCTCAACCAGGCCGGCACCTCTACCAGAGCCCGGAGCTGGTGTTCCCGGAGTCGGTGAACCACCCCTCCCTCACCGTGGCCCCTCACCAGCTCGGAGGATCGCACCACCTGCAGCATCCGCACTTCTTCGGGACGCAACACCGAGACCCGCTCAACTTCTACCCCTGGGTGCTACGGAACAGGTTTTTCGGACACAGATTTCAAGGTGAGATACGCAATATTTTATCCCACCTAAAAAATATACAAGATTTTTCCATGGGTGCAATTATTTATGCATGAATTAGCATCCCAAAAAAATCTGGTTTATGTGTGTGCATGTGTTTACTGCGTGGAAATGCTTTAATTAGACCACGATTTCTGGTTATAAAATCACTTTAATATTCTATTTTGAGAGGTACATACTTGTACAGAGCTGTCAACATTGAAACGTATCTTGTTGTACAATAACTTGCCTGCACAGATAGCCATAAAACCAACAAGGCCACGGCGTTAGCAGGCTGCTCTCATATTTCCACTCTCAGTCGCCCTGCAGCTACTCTCTCAGGAAGCCGCAGCCTGGAGAAGATAAGCTCTGATGTAGATTTTTCCACACAAGAAATCTCGCCTGAGGTTAGGCTCATTTCATTCCAAAAATCCAACACAACAGCCAGGCTGTAGAGACAAAATTGATAAAAATCGAGGAGAGTAATTTAAATATAATCGGAATAGAAAAAGCCTGCACAGGTTTTTAGAAGCAAAGGATTTGAACACAGCCTGCAGTGATTTACTTAACCTCAGATCAACAAATGTGCACGAGCTGTAAACCCAATAAATGATCCTGTATTATCTCATAGTTTGTTTTCGACAACTTTTATTTTCATATTGCCTTTTATTGCATTCAAAAAGTTCCTTGTAGAAATTGTATTTTATAATAGACAGAATGATGAAAAGCATTCAAATGAACATGATTTAATGTGCATAATTATATTATATGCTCACTTGTTAATATCCTATAATTACCTTATGGGGCTATTAGGATACAAGAAAACACAATAGTTATTAGCATATAACAAAACCAATGACAGAACGATTTTGCGATGTGCCAAAATCCAAGTGTTTTACTAAAATAAACATCTCATTTTATAATATTTTCGTTTTCGATTACAACTTCCTGACACAATATTGGGAAGTGTGAAACGGGGATAACTAAATGGGATTTTAACACAATTCTCTGTCAAAATAATCACACCAAGTGATCAAACACCTTATTTTGTTTGCCGTCAGCAAATTCAATGAAATCATTAGAATAACAAATGATTGGAAATTAGTTTTATAGACCATGCATTTAAGGTTTGATTTCTCTAAAAATACAACACAATTGAAAACCTTACGGCCTCCTATGTGTCTGATTATAGTTTATTAAACTCTTTACAGTGTGTTTAAAAACTATCGGCGTTAGCATCATAACGTTTCATCATTGAGCCTATCTGAAAATGTTCTCCGTATCCATGTTTACATTAGTTTATAATATGCGTAAAATTACACACTAAAAATGTATGATTTTCCAATAGGTCTAATGTACAAAATTAAAGCAATAAAAATACAAATTGACATGGAAACATAGGTGTCCCCTTCTAAAAACAGCTGATCATTTATAAAAAATGAATTGGACATAAAACTGTCACCAATAGGCCATCATTTATGTAGCAGAACATTTCAGATTTCCTCGTTATTGTGTTATTTATTAATAAATGTATTTGTTTCATCATTTAATTTATATTATTACATTTTGGTAAAATACTAAATTAATAATATTGAAATCTTTATATATTCGAGGTTTTGCTACAGAACTTATTTAACATAATGACAGCATCATTTGGTCTCACTTTGCAGTAGAATAGACCCATTAACACACACTGTTTTTTATTAATATCGTCGTCAGCACACTGACAGCCTACCTGCCTACCTAGATAAAATGAGGTGTAATGATAATAAAGTTACCTTAGCCAGCCCCGACTGACGGCCCGTGTTGTTCTCTTCCTCCCTGCTGTCAGGTAACGATGTGTCCCAGGACAGCCTGCTCCTCCACGGTCCTTTCGCCAGGAAACCTAAGCGCATCCGGACAGCCTTCTCCCCGTCCCAGCTCCTCCGCCTGGAGAGAGCCTTCGAGAAGAACCACTACGTCGTCGGAGCCGAGAGGAAGCAGCTAGCAAACAGCTTGAGTCTATCTGAAACACAGGTGAGCTAATGCTATGCTAACACTAACAGCTGTTTGAAACACGGGTTAGCTAATGCTATCCTTATATCAGCTGTCTGAAACACAGGTGTGCTAATGCTATCCTTACATCAGCTGTCTGAAACACAGGTGTGCTAATGCTAACAATCTCCGATTAAATGGATTTTCCCTCTAAGTATGTTTTTGAAACACGGCTAATTACAACTTTCAAATATTAAAAATCACCTTAAAGCACTCAAGTCATTCTTTATCATTTTTAACTAATTTCACGTTAGTTTACTGAAAGCAGTCATTTCTATGGCAACACATTTTCCCGTTTGACCCCAACGTAAGTGTTCTTGCTGCTCGTAAAATATCGCGATATTTAAAACGAACAACGTCATTATAGACTACAATAAAATGAAAACGAATATTTCTTAATTAATTAATTAAAGAATCACTGAAAATACGTATTTTAAAATAGAATAAATGATGTGAACTGGCGACACTGTAATGTTACAGGCTATAGTAAAACTTAAAGCAGCAACATTATTGTTTCTATCTTTATGTCTAACCTACTGTATGTTTAAAACTGTTAAATATACAGATCATTTAGACCATTATTTGTTGATGAAGGTTAATATTTTGCCAAATATTAAAGTCTACTACAATTGTAAGGATTTTCAGTGTGAAATCATTGGTTATGGCTGTATTGTAAACTTAAAAAATATATATAAATTAGTGCAAATAAATTGAAATAATGACCTTCTTCCAGCAAAAGTGTGTAAATATTATAGATGGTTAAGTTCAAATGAGTCCACAATGTCTCGATGTCAATTAGGCCTAATAGGCAATACAACTAGAGGTTTCCTGAGTCAGCTATGTGGATAAATGCTGCTTGCAGGGTGTGTTTCAGTCAATAAGAGGCTTGCAATTAAGCACAAATTGCATTATGTTAATTATAAGGACATTGAACTGAATATTAATTAACCTACTTAAATGTTTTGATCTGCTATTACTTTAAATTTACCCCACATGTGGACAAGTTGTGGGATTATATTAAATGAGTATTATTATACAATAAGTCAGAAGAATAACTAATGGATGCTAAAATAAAAAGCAGCAAAAATACTGTTACAACTTTTCTGTTGCTAACACTTGCACTACAACTTTTGCACTGCCTCCACTTAAAATAAATAAACAAATACAGTCACACACAGCTCTAGGAAAGAACACATTACATCCAGTCTGTTTGAATGTTTCAGTGACAACTAGAATTAGCCTGAAGCTTGTAAGTCAGTCAAGAGGTAATAGAGAAGGAAGCATTTGAGCGCTTGTGTTGCTATTTAAAAAATGCATCCGGCTTCGTTTTCCAAGGTCATACCAGCAACTGTAGTCAGTCAGAAAGATGTTTTGTCCGTCGAGCGCTCCCATGCATTAATGCCATGCTTGATTATGAATGCAAAGAGAAATGCTTGTTTTGCAAAAAGGGACGATTGAGTTGGCAAAATCCAAAAGTATAAATTGGTTTCATTTAAATGGAGAAAAGCTTTTTTGTGTTTAGTAGTTGTTTTACTCGTTGGAGTTGTAATGTTAAGGTTCTGGTTTGCAGTAATTAAATGTTGGAAGGAAAATCAAACCATTGACATTTTAACTTTCAATCGTTAGAAAATCACAGGTTGAATTCAAATAATTACTCAATTCATTAATAATTTGAGTGATATAAAATGTACATTTTTAAAGCAAAGTTAAAGCCCATCAACACAATCATTTGCTGCTTTTTCTCTGATTCATTGTCAATTGTTTGTCATCGCTATGTCGACAGTTTACCTCGAGGCAATTCAACTCATTTCAATGTACTAAAGAAAAGCATGCATCTTATTTTATTCTAAAAAACAGGGCTATGGAAATCATTTTATGCATAGCTGTTAACAGACACTCTTCTCTTTTTACTCTAGTCTGTCAACAAAATGAAAAAATAAAACTGGACCTGGGCTGTCCAATTTTCATACTCAGTTCTGGAAATGTATGCAACACATATTCATAAGACAATGCTTATTTGCACATTTAAACATAAACAGTCCTGCTGTAATCTATTAGATATTCATTTACCCTATGGATTTAGGGTGTCTCCCTTTAAAAAATAAAGTGCAATATGATCAGTAACACTGTTTGTTTTCTGAACAGGTGAAGGTGTGGTTCCAGAACAGGCGGACTAAGTACAAGCGACAGAAGCTGGAGGAGGAGGGCCCGGACAGCCAGCAGAAGAAGAAGGGGAGCCACCACATCAACAGATGGCGCATCGCCACCAAGCAGCCCAGCTCTGAGGACATAGACGTGACCTCAGAGGACTAAAACCTCAACAATGCTGCCCTAAAAACCAGAGGACCAACACTATTTATTATGTAATATTATTAAGTATAACTAGAGACATTAGAAAAACGACTAAATCACCGCACATGTCTTCATCGCGGTGAGACGGGAGAAGAACAAACATCTTATTTTATGACATCCATCCTGAATGTCTCTGAATGAGGATAATCTTTGGTAAGACGGCCAAAGATGAAGAGCAACAACATCTATCATAGTCTGTTTTTTAAATATTGTACATAGTCCACGTATAAAGGTTGTTTTTGAAAGAGGCTATTTGTTTCATTAAGGCTGTTTCTACCACCTGCTTAGGTCATTAACACCTCATTGCTCAGCCCATTAAATCCGCCACCTGTGTACCGACTTAATTTAAATTTCTACTCAATGACAGGAAAATGTTTTAATCCACCAAGTGAGCTGGAAAACAGGCTTTCCAGAGGAGCAAAATACTCAACGAAGATCCCAATTTGCAGCGTAATTTCATTGTCACTGCTGACGCCCGTTCCCGCGCTCGGCTCTGCTTCCCTAATAAACATTTCTGCACCAAAAAGGCGATTTGCGACCAGCTGTGCGTGACTTTGCGACAGACGAGAAGCTGCAGAGAGCTTGGGTGTTAGGAACGAGTTGTGCCATACAATAACAAGCAGGTTCACAGCTTCGTGCTACATGGCACATTTGTCACTTGTGGTGTGATGGCTGACTTCTCCATTTATTGAATGTCTGCAGATTTCATTAAAGTGTAGTACAGAACATATATAAGAACAGACTTTTCAACCAGAACATGTGAGTACACAAAAGATGTTTTAGAAATAAAGCTATTCTCTCATGAGACATGTAATGTTGTTGTGTAATTCAGCTCTCACTTTGTACATTGTGTCAACAGCCTGGAGAACACTGCACTGTTTTGTTCTACCAGATTACAGCTGCGTATTTCACTCATTAGTTCCTCCTCTGCGGATGAAGGTGCAGGTGCAAATCAGTGTGAAACATGCTGCTGCAGTGTTTGATTGGAACAAAAAACCTGCAGATGCTATTATGGCACATTAAGTTGTGATCAATGCAATGCAAGAAGGGTTTTCTATGTTTAGGTTGTTTTATGCTTTAAACTAGACCTAAAAGATACACCTAAAGTAAAAATAAGAGGAGAAATATTGGTGGAAGAAGTACTCAAATATTTTACCTAAATGCACAATATGGTGTCTATTTCTGTTATCATAGTTAGCTTCTGTTTCCCTCATACAGTTAGGCAAACATAGGATAGAGGGGCTTTGGAGAGCCGCTAACGTTAGCTCAGTTCTTTTCCCTGTTAAGATGCAGATGCTTAAGAGGTTTGTACTGCGAGCAGAATTATCAGCCAAATTCTCCTCTCCAAAACGGATGAAAGGCGGTATTAGGTGTTTATCACTTTAACATTGCAGCTTGTTAAGGTGTGGCTAGCTATTATTTATTCATATATTGGTTGGTAGCTTATAACCTATTCTAATACACCATCATTAATTGATTTATATGTTATATTAATGATCTACATAGCCAAAGCAGTCAAAAATGTGAAGCTAGCAGAGTAAAAAGTACAAAATCATGCATCCAAAATGTATTGGAGAAGAACAGAAAGAATGATTGAATTGACATTTTAAAGTAAAGTATAAGAACTTCAAGTTATACTCACAGTACTTGTGTAAATGTACTTTTTTGCATTCCACCACTGGGTACAAATATGTTTCACAGCACTGTTTCCTAGGTTGGGACTCATTGATGGAGACCAAGGTGTCAGAAAGGTGCAGGACAGTTGCACAGGTGTCAGGTGTGTTACCGGCATTTCCTCTGAATTCCAGCAGAAGGGGGTGGGGGATACCGAAAAAAGTTCCCATCCACAGGGTGCAGCCTCTGGAAAAAGAAAGAAAGAGGGAAAGTAGTTACTATTGTGCGGCGGCTCTTTCACCAAACTGCCTCAGTAATCACCTGTCAAAAGAAACGGAAGGAATCTCCTCCTAATGACCCCGAGGCTTCAGAGATGAGCCCTAAAGTCTGACCCTGATGTCTTGTTTTGTAAGCTAAGAAACACGGAGAGAGAGTAAAGAGGAAGGGGGAGACAGGGGAGGTAAACTGCAGTAGTCTTGCAAACATCTGCAGTTGTAAGAGGGGCCTTGTTTTGAGTTCCCAGGACATCCTATACTCCCTGCAGCTGCAAATACACAGCAAAAGAAGTTCATAAACACCAACAACGGTGGATTTTAAGTAGAGCAGTTACAGTGACTTGAAAGCACTGAAACATATTAAGGCTTGGAAATAAGTCAATATTATATCAATTTTTCAAGAATGTCTTTTGCTGTTTTTAAAGGATGCATTGCAGTAAAGTAATGTCACTTTCAAACTACCAGACTGTTCCGTTGTTTGCTTTAACCCATTATATCCTTGATTATTTCTCAAGTAATACATTGTGAAAGCACCCAATAGTCAACCGCACATTATCGTCGCAGCATCAACATCGAGGTATTTGATCAGAAATGTTGTGATATTTCATTATCTCCATATCGCCCAGCTCCTTATAGTCGAGTGGGAGGTGTGTTCAAGGCCAATCAGGTGTCCGTTAGGTAAAAGGTCAGCACGATTACAGAGAGCCGCACCTCTCATTCGCCTGTTAGGAAAACAATTAGGGTGGAAAATCACGCCTGTCTCCCTAAACGCTGCGTCTCCTGTCGCCTGAGTCAGCAGAGAGACGAGAGAGCAGAGAAAAACAAAGAGCTTCTCCAGAGAGATGCAGGGTGGGGGGTGAAGCGGCAGTGCATCAGACTGCTGCCGTCCTGAAGACAAGAACTGGTTTGATCATTACTGTTTGATTACCGGTTTACTGTTTAGGATGGAAAAAGCCTCTTTACTGTAAGCAACAAATGACACTTTATTTCATTGCTGGTTTTAAACTGCATGCAGTTTAGTCACTTTACGCACTAAGAAGTGTGACTGGAGTTTCTTTAGTTATCTATTATTTATCTGATATTTATGATGTGTGCTAAAGATCAGATGTTTTTTTTTTGTGACCAAATTTTTATTAAGCAATTGCACATCAAAATACAAAAATACAATACAATGTTGAGTGGGCATGAAAAGTGTAAGGTCGGCCATTTGTCACAAAAATATGCATCCAAATTTCAATAAAATAGCACAACTACATGACGCAAATAGAAATAGTGACCCCCCACCCAACCCACCCAAACTAATCTAACCAAACCAAAACTAACACAGAACAATAACGTGTGATAAAGAAAGAAAAGGGAAAATTAAAATGAAAACAAAAAAGCAGCCCCATGCACGCCTGCCTGTATGCAAAGGGATGCATCCAAAACACAATGGAAATGATATAGACACACACAGACACACAGACACAGACACACACACACACACACAAACTTCAGGGGAAAGAAGGATTCATAAAATGATAGTTAAGGTTATAAGGTTACCCCACTAAGCCTGTCAAAAGATTCAGCTGCTGTCTGCCAAATGGACAGAGCTTTTTCAGTAGCTCCATGAATACAAGCAGTTGACAATTCCAAATATACCACATCTAAAAAGGTAAGAATCCACTGTCTGATGTTAAGTATCTGTGAGGGTTTCCATCGCGTAACAACCATCTTTTTGGCGGCCGTGAGCCCAGCTAGGATGATGCGCTTAAGATCAGATGTTTTCTAAGCAAAACCTGAAGGTATGTCATTTTTAAATGAGAAGCTTTGTTCAAAACTTATGAAGGAAGGTGCAAATAAGGCAAACTCACTATAAATTAATTGTTTAGATATAGTCAGAGGAAACAGCCATCAGGTAACATTTCCATCAAGCGTACAGCATGACATTACATTTCTATGGGCAAAACCACATGTGATTACAAACATAAAAGCCATCATAATTATTTGTGTTTTGTTTGCATTTGTCTTACCCGAGTTACAACCAGCATCCTCCGCTGATCCTGCATGTGGCTGCTTGTCAAGGTGCTGCGTTCCCTCACACATCACATAGATCATGACAAAAGATAACACTTGTAGACAGGAAGTTTATATAAATCAAGTACATTCACAAAGCAGCACTTTACAATAGAGATTTAAAAATAAACAATATGGAATACAAATCTCCATATTTTACATTAAGACTTGTATGTGTATATACAGTATTAACTCTGTGTGATTACAAACAGATATATATAATTACATGAATCATTTAACTTGGCATGAAACTAAAGCCAACTGTTGTTTCCACTACATGACACTGTTTTCAATGCATGTGCTGGAACAACAATCACATTGTCATTGGATGATTTCAAGGAGACATATGTTATAAAACATAATGCAGTTCACAGTTTGAGTTTACAGGACAGGTTTTCAGATACTGTAACAAAATCAGGCAGAGAAACTTTTCCTGTTGGCTGATTTTTTTTAAATCCATTAAATCAGTGGTTCCCAACATAGGGGTCAGCAGCCCTAAGGGGTCACGGGGAAAATGTGATTGGTTGCAAAATGATTCTCCAAGTAAAGAAATAAGAAAACAACAAAATGAAGTTTGTATATTGGAGTCTTCTCTTTTCTTGAGCAATATTTGAGATCTTTCCTCCTGACATGCAACCTCTGACACCAGGTTGTTAGACTGCCGTTAGCTTTGTATAAAAAGGCAAGACACGGTTGGTGATATCATCATAAACGAGAACTAATTATGTCACAGGAAATACAATTCAGTCATTTTTCTGATTTCATCTACAGTATTTACATTCACGATACAGATCGCAGCTACAATCATCACCAAACACTTGTACTTCACTCCTGCGCACTGGTGCATGATTCAGATTCTGATCAATTTTACAAAGTATAATCAACAAATCATTTGGACTAAACTATTATAGGTCAAGAAACAACGTATTGATCCCTTGGTGAAGTCAACGAGTGACCCGGCAGTATATCATTACAAAAAATATCCCCCTCCTTTACCGGCTTCCACATTAATGTCATGAAGATGATTTATATAATATTCATTATGAAATGAGCCATTGTGTATAATTATTTACTATCTTTAATTTCACTTAAGTCAAACTGTGAGGGCAGGAAGAGCGTTTCTCACTGTGGTGTTAATACTTTTACTTAGAGTATTTTGTCCATCACTATCTAATCCACTAATTCTTCCTCAAACATGTTAAAGTGAACCTCAAAATGTATTGTCTTTCACAGGAAAAACTAAAATAAACCAGGCAAGCTTAAAGAAAATAGTTTTGATAGTTACTATTTGAGTTGATCCATAAATCTTTTTTGTGGCTCAGTCACTTGATGTTATTTTGTTGGTAGGTGTGCATGTTATAACAGGGGATAGTACTTCCTAAAAGGTGTCGATATATGTTATTTCTTATACATTGTTTTGGTGTTGACAACGCGTGTCCTCTCTGCAAACATATGCTTACTCTCCACAGGATAACGCAGCCAAGATTTTAGCATAATTCGGTCTTCTTGTACTTGTATTCCTATCTTTAGACGTCTGGCAGAGAAGATCAATCACAGGCCTTTATTGTATGTCACAATCTTACAATCTGTTGCCATGGCGATCTCTGGCTCGAGCTGATTGACGCTGATCTGTGGGAATCAAAGCAGAAAGAAAAAAGGTCATCAGTGCAAATACAAACGCGTTCAAAAAGCAGTAGGACGTACTGCAAATTGCTAACATACAGTATGTGTACATGTATCCATACTTATCTACATACGATCTGTAACAGTTTCATTTGTTCCTAAATAATTCTTAAAGGCTTCAAATGTTCTGTATTTACAGCTAATGTGTAAAACGAGCCAATTTGGCAGATGAAAGTCTAATTTGAGGTTCGCGTCTCCTAATATTTGAACCAGAGACAGATGGCTGTTGGAGTTGGAGGCAGAATTCTAATCAGACATCTTGGTAGGTGTGAAATGGGGAAGTGGGACAAATTGAGTAGGCAGGGGGTCCAGGGGAGCAGGGCATTCATGTTGCTTTTTAGGGAGCTTTTTTTCACCTGATATCTTAGCGAAAGTGCAAAAAAAAAAAAAAGGGACTTGTGAGAGAAAAAACAGGCCCTTTTCGTGGAGCGGGAGGCAGCTTTTCACAGGACTGTCAGCGACACATATGTCTGAAGTTTTCGTGCCATATGGCTGTCTGAGATATTTCCAGTGGTAATTAAATCCTAAACATTTTATAGCCAGGGCTGCTTGTCTTGTGTCAGCGAGTCATTTGGCAGAGACGAGACAAAAAAATTGAGACATGGAGTGAAAAACAAAACGGCATTTAATGAGTAGAGTGACACATACTGAGGCAATAAGGCTCAAGTTAGATCTCAACCTGCATGGCTTCGATGAATGGAGGCAGTAGAGACTGTGGGCAGATCATAACAGAGCAGGTTAAGCCTCGGAGGGCTACGCCTCATTAGCAGAGCCTCTGTAAAACTCAATGGGGGACGATAAAGAGGTCAGGAGACTCCGGTCATCAACATCAGTCATGGCAGACATTGGGATAATGATTGTTCTCGGCTGCTGCACCCTCCCTCCAGAAACCTCCTCATATCAGACAGTAAAACACAGAATCATCCTTCAACAAGCCCTTGAAACCCACTTCTCCTGATAAACTCCTTCCCCCCCAACCTCAAGACTTTGCCAATTTAGCTGCTTTCCTTTTGATCGTTTTTTTATTTCCAGTCGATTTCATTGCATCTTGTTTTTTCATATCTTGATGGATTGTTTTAATTGTAAAGTGTCTTTGAGATAAGCGCTATAAAACATCTGAAGAAGTCAAACAAATAAAATAACAGTTATAAGTTAAGCAAAAGAAAGCTTTTCTGCAGTAGCAGAGGATAAAGTTATTTTGGGATCACCCACCTGTGACATCTGTGGGAAGAGGCTGATGGCGAGAGGCAGAGCGAGGCCGAAGGCGGCGAGGCAAACCAGGCTGTGGACGGGCAGAACGAGCCGCCGCTGTCTCTGCAGGAGAGGAAGCCTGGAGGCACACAGAGGGGGAAAACATGACCACTTTATTCAACTCAGCATTCATATAAAGAGAGACACAATAACCAACTCATTGCATGGTTTAAGTGACAGCAGTGAGAGACATTTAATACTGGATTTGTTTAGCTATACCACAAACATCTTAAAAGCAGTGGCAATTTGCCGTCAGATATGGTCAATTACTGGCAGAAAACATCTTCTAAGGAAGTGACAAATCAACCAAAATGGTGCCTTACATTTAAGCCAAGACACAGAAATATTCACACTCAATCTCCAAATCAAAGTCCTGTGTTTTATGAACATGAAATCCACTCAAATCAGAGCCAATAATGTCTTCATTTGATCATCAACCTAGAGTAAGAAAGATGGCACCTGTGTAGAGGCTCAATTTCGAAGTGTGAAGTGTTTCCTGACGACCAGAAGGTGAACAGGAAGTTTTATTTGAAGCTGTTCAATTAAAGATTAAATAGCATGTCTTCATTTTCCTGTTTTATTGTATTTGAAAGTGATGCTTCAGTGAAAGCTTTAATCTGGCATCAGCTGTAAAGGTTTTTTAGTAACTATTGAGGCTATTTAAATCCATGTTTACATTTAATCTTTGCTTTTATTGTCCTTTGTTTAAAAGTATAAATGGTGATTGGTTTGTTGTGTTAACCTATATTATCTAAGACAAATGTAACAGTTTGAAACCCCTTTGTTAATCTTCACAAAACACACTTTGTTTTAAAGGACGTTTTAAAGCCCTATCTCCAGAAATATATTTTCTCGCCTCAGCCCATATTTCTCCTGGCTGCCCTCCGTAGGATAATCCCCTCTTCAGTGTGGGACAGTGAACTCAGCAGGAGCTTGAGAAAGAGCCGCTCCCTCTCTCGTCCACCAGCGACGCCTCTCCCCCTAACGAGGAGAGCTGCCGCCTAATGAGGGAGCTCATTAACACATATGGCTTCCATGCTTTAATTAGGCTACACACACACACACACACACACACACACACACACACACACACACACACACACACACACACACACACACACACACACACACACACACACACACACACACACACACACACACACACACACACACACACACACACATCTTAGCACTCGGGTTACAAAGAGAAAAGTCAATGGGAGAAAAAGTTGTGAGAGTAACGAGAAGAGATTCTGGACAAGTTTAAAAACCTTAGAATTACTTGAAAAAAGGGAACTGATCCAAAATGACCGACGCATTTTCAATGACTGGATAGTGGGTTATATTCTAGGTGAGGTCTTAACCCCGGGATGAACTGTTTTCATGAACCTCTGACAGCGTGACGCAGACTCCCTGTCGCAGCGAGAAGACCAATTAATAGAATATCCCTGATGACTCGTGTTGTGCCAAACACAGAAACAACAATATGTCGGAGGTTCACAATTGTTTTTCAGCCAAAGACCTTTAAAAGACAGAAAATATTTTGGGGACGACCTCATGGATGTCCCTTAGGAATCATTTGACTCAGCCTATTGCTATTGCCCGTCTTTAGCCCTAGTTATGCAAAAGAACAACACAAGAGAAATGTATTAGTGAGACATTAGAGATGTATTTCTTTACAATTGTGTACCATTAGCTGCAGGCTTTATGTATACACAGTCTATGGTAGCAGCTGTACTTCCAAAAATATATATTTGGAGTGCATTTTGACTCAAACATTTCACAGAAGCAAGAACGCACAAACAATTGAAGCGAGAGTGATAATTAAAACATATAAATTAGAAAATGTTCGTTTATATTGTGTTTGATTTAATGTTCCATTTCATTGCACTATTTCTCCTGTATATTTCAATTGTTTTTGTTATGTTTCATATTGTATTTTGCTGCTGTAACGAAAAAGGTTCCCAGTTTTGGATGAATAAAGTATTTCTGATTCTGACGTCATGTTGCTACTTAATGTCGGGGACAAAACACTACTTTTATGAATTCAAAAAGCCTCAGTAGTCCTGTAGGTTTTACTTAGGATCATTTTAATGAAATATACATTTGCTCAGTGTGAGTCTGTTTGCATGGTCCGAAAAAAATGAGAAGAATACAGCATGTTGTGCATTCTGAATGAACACCTTTTGTTGAGCTACTTTCTAGTCCTGCTGCGCCTGCTGCTCTGTGTATACAGAGGTATGTTAACAGGAACAAATAAACTGTAAAGTGGGTTTCTAATTTCAACACTAAACAAACACCTCGGGAAGGAGGTGGGGGTGATGATGAACATGAACACATAGCGGAATTAGATAAAATGCCAGAAGGCGTTTCAGTGTCAGCAGCGGAAGAAGCTTTTTGTTTTTATTCTGTAGCTGTTGTGCGGATTTGTTTTTTTCTGAACATTTCAAAATACAGCTTTTGTTCTTGGGATTTGTTCTATTAAGAAAAGATAAGATAAGATGTTCATTACTGATCCCAAACTGGGATTTCTTTACCTTGCAGCAGCATGAAACAAAACAAGGCATTGCACATAATTAGAAAAAGAGTAGAAATAAAAATTAACAATTTCTAAAATATAAACATCTCAAAATAAACAGAAATAAACCAACATTGGAGTAAAACAAAAAATATATATGCAGTTGACTGTGGAGATCAAAAAATCCAATGAAGGGCTAATTTTCAGTTAAACCAATATAAAGCAGGGCATTGGAGTGGAATATTAAATAAAATATACATGTTAAAATGTACAGTGTGAATGTAATTCAATGATCCTTTGTTTCAAAACAAAATGTTTCTGACATTACCACAAATCGACTGTAAGATACACTTTAATCAAGTTGACCAAATTGGGGAATATTTGGAGAAATCTGTAAAGAGAACAAAGCAAGATCCAGCCGAAACCTCAGTGAGAAAGTGAAGCTAATACGGAGGTGTCTTGAACCTGCATTCTTTCTGATTACCAACAGGCGGTTTCACTGGTCACAAAAAGAGGTCAGATTGTATTGAAGTCTAAAGGGAAATGCCCGACTTCTTATTCAATACAGTATGTACAAATGTTCATTTTGTAACTTAATCTTTCGTCTGCTTTTAGTTCTTGAACATGTTGACCGCCTAAGACCTCCAGTAATTGGTTGTACTTCTGGTTGCAAAAAAATGAGATGGTTTTTCTTGTACTGTATCTTCAGCTTTTCTACACATCACAGTATAAGCCAAAGGATACTCAGCACGGGTAGATGCAGCCTAAGACTCACAAAAACAAATGCAATAGGTTTTGAAAACACGTATTGTTCTGTATCCTCTCACTGCTAGCGAAGCACGTGCAGGACAGAACCTGCTGTCACCAAAACCTGCTCTCAGCGGAGTAATCCATCATGGAGGGGCCTCGCAGGGACCCGGCTCTGTCCCCTTGTTCTCGCTCCATTGAGAGCCAGTGAAGGCGAGCTGACAGAGGATAGCTGAGCCTCAGTCCACCTCGCACCCTCTGCTCACTCTCACACACACTCCCTCTCTCACTCTCTTTTCCCGTGCAGTCATGCAGCTGCCAGGAATCCCAAACACACCTGGGCCGCCCGCTTGCTCGCAGCGGTCGGGACAAGTGCTGTCAGGGATTTACAAAGATGGCCGCATTCCTCAGCCAGGCCATCGATCACCAAACATCCGTATGAACACATTGCATCATTAAGACATCATTACAGTCGCATCACACAACGCTGGCAATCCCAGGGAGGGAGAAGGTTCATTGATTTCAAGGGAAGGTCTGAGGGTGGAGGAATCGGAGTGAAGTCTTTGCTGATAATTCACTTCTAAATCATGATTTAATCAGCGATAATACGCATTTTATACCCGGTCAAGTATCACTAGCGCTTTTATTTTGTAATCCCCCAGTTGTAATCCTATAGATATTTAACACTTACTTCACTTAAAGCAAACAATGAATACTTTAAATGAGTTATCACATTTACATGCATTATTACTGTGATTATTGGAATTATATTACACTTGCAAAATGACGCTGACTCAGCTAGATTTATAAAGTATGATTATAGTTAAATCAAGATTTTTTATTTGAAAGCATCATGAATAGTTACGTGTGCTTAGAAGTATAATTATTCAGCGCAATAAGCAGATTATTTTTGTAATGCAATATCAAAATGGGCATCATAGAGCCTCTTAGGAGAAGCTCATGGAAAAAAGGCGAAATTCATAAAACATGATCAAATAATGCTGTGTCTTACTTCTCCAGTGCACTCATGATGATGGGAGGGAGCATCAGAATTGGCATCGGCATTACCACTCTGGTCAGAGCTGTTTCTAAAAGTGCCTGTCACAAAAAAAAAAAGACATAAAGAAAGCCAGAAAGAATAATCAACTATTTAAAAGAATTCCAAACAAAGCTGTACATGAAGAGTTGACATTGGATGAAAAGCGACATACGTGTTTGGCTGCCACTTTTGAAGTTCCCACCACATTCCCGTCGTCGTCGAGCACGCTGATACCCTCCGACAGCTCCGAGTGTCTCATGAGAACCACGTTGCAGACGTTTGCACTCGCTGTAGGGAGGCGAGAAGGCTTTTACAAATGGAAAGAAGTATCAGACACCTATGGATTCGAGATATCTAGTAGTTCAAAAATGAAATGAATTGTCTTGTCATCACTGTGTCTCTGGTGTTAAAGGTCAGGCAGCCTGTGAAGAGACACTGCAGCAGGATGAGGTTCAGTTCACTAGGGTAGGCACTGCAAGGATGAGGGACTCCATCTTGAATAATTGTTGACTTCTTTAGAAATGATATCTTTAAAGGAAACTCAACCAAGCAGTGTGTGGGAGAGAAACTCCATCTGGAGGGGACTTTGGGATTTTAGCCTTTGCAGACCATTTACATGCACACAAAACTTTATAACACACAGGGAAAGGGAAAGCCCAAAATAGCATAGTAGGGCCCCTTTGATGATCCATCCATCCATTTGGACTTTAATGCTATTAAATATTAATAATGTAATAATTGGAAACTGAATTCAGGAATGCATTATTGACTAAAAAACCCAAATAAAGAACATGTCATAATCCACAGAACTTAATGCTACGCTTGTGTGTGTGTGTGTGTGTGTGTGTGTGTGTGTGTGTGTGTGTGTGTGTGTGTGTGTGTGTGTGTGTGTGTGTGTGTGTGTGTGTTTGTCGAGTTGTTACCCTGTGATTTATTCACGAAAGCCAAAATGAACACAAATGTATGTTAATATAGACAGACCTTTCTCCTTGACTCTAATAGGAATGAGAAAAGGTCATTTTAGAGAGTTTAGTGGTGGCGCCGCGAGCCTTTTTAATTTAAGACAACAGCGTTCAGAGTTATCTTCACTGGCGGCTGCGGGGCACGCAGGGCGCTTTGTGAGGGGAATTCAATTGACTGAGCAAATAGCTCTTTTACCTACAAGGGATTTTTATTATCCAGACCAATTAAGAGAGGGACAGATAATGGGAATTTGGCAAGAAATAAGAAAAACACAGCAAGCGGATCAAATTCTCCAAAAAACGTTTGAAAGTGAATTAATAAAACGCATCAAAGTAATTATAGAATCGATTATTGGAAAGTCTGCACAGCCCAATACTGAAATATGTGGCTGTAATTTGTAATTATGTGAAATAATTACATTTGTGTACTTTCTAATTGTCACCTAATAACTAGTGGTGGCAGTGCATTATAGAACTTTTCACATAATTACTTGATAATTAATAATAATTAAATATTGATGAATATTTTCAAAAAGACAGCAAATTAATTATCCCAATATGTTTTTTTTGGCCAGATTTTCCCTCCAGTCAAAGTCTTCATAATCTAATTGAATGACAGGCCGCTGATTGATTAGGTTATTACAAATAAATGTAGCCTTAAGTAAGCAAACAAAATGAAGCAGGTGAAAATTCAAACAGCACTTTACATTCGCTCGCTTCAATTAGCCATTTTAATTACCTTATATATGGGCCAAGCATAACAACGGCAGCAACAACAATGAGCAAACATAAATCAGGTAAATGAGGCCTTGCCATAGACGCCACTTTAGGGGTAATTATCCAATTTGTTTGCCGCAGCAGAGTGCGAACAAGCAGCCAATTACAAGGCAAAGGCTGCGCTGTAGAAACCTGTTGATTTAATTAAAAGAGCCGCCACGGTATAAGGGGAGGGGGGAGAGTGAGGGGCAACCAATTTAATTATGAGCCAGCAGCATTCTGGGACATCAGCCTTTCCCCCTGGGTGTGTGTGTTTGCGGGGGAGAGTGGCATGAAAATCAGCTTTGTGGCTCCACACACGTCTGAGGGAGAGAGCTCACAACACGTCCGTAACCCGCAGAGAGAAACGCACTGGGAGGACCAGAAACAAATCAGATGTGGTTTGACTTAAAAGGAAAGCCATTTATGATGGTGACATAAGGGGTTATTAATGTTAAAAGGATAAGAGTCGGTTCATGCTGTACCAAAATGTGTGACAATTAGTCATCAGATAACAGAAAATGCACAGATATATATTTTCTATTTAAACCTGGCAGTACACCTACTAAAGTCTGGAAACGATGTCCTACTCTCGCCAGTGAGTACAAGACTCGGTATAATGTACATTGCAAACTCGTCAAACATACAAAAAGCTTGTACACGTGTCCAATAAATAACAATCTGATTGAATGCTCTGTACATGTTTGATATAAGACTGCATTGGACCTCTTTTATAAACTTCCAAACTATTTAGATTTTCTTTAAAAGGCCTCTTTGGAGTGCTGTGCCTAACCCCTATCCATCCCATAGTTGGTTCACTGAGCTCTTTGAACTCACCCACTGCTGGGAAGGGGATGAACCTCTGCACCAGGAGCCTGGTGGTCGGGCTGAAGCGGCTCGATTTCTGGATCAACGCGTTCAACCCGACCTGAAGGGAAACCAAAAGAGAGAGACAATAACACGCACACACACACGCACACACACACACACACACACAATATTCTTGGTGATTTTATTCCTCAACAATGATATGTGTAATAAAAAAGCATGTTATCTATTCCTGGTAGTTTCAAGAGAAAAAATCAATCAAAACAGACTATATTTGCATCACACGAGTATATAATAGAATAAGAAGCTCATTTTGAGCGGTTTGAGTTAGCATATGCTTGTTATTATCAATTTGGACAATGTTTTGGTTTGTCACCACATGTCGTTTCTATGGGATTCAATTAAAAGATGATTTATATATTCAATTCTCAGCCTATGAGGATCTGTACCTTATAAAAATATGTATATAATATATATAAATGATGAGTAAGACAGGAAATCTCTGCAGCACCTGACACATATTTGGCCCTATACAAATATCACGCTTCCTACAATTTGGATTGAGCACTCAAAGTTGTACAGCTCTGGAGAAAAGTCACGTGAACACCTGGCTCTGTGCGCAAACAACCAAAAATACGACTGTATTTCACCACACTACTATGTGCTATGTGCTCTCAGATAACACACCCCGGCTCTCCTCAGCCTGGCGGGGGGTCATCAGCAGAGCGGACCTTTAATTGGAGAGCTCCTGCCCCCCTACCCGGCCGTTGTTCCGCCCTCCAGACACCCTGCGACTTTGTTCTGTGCTCGCTGCCGTGGAGGAGCCTGAGGGCAGCAGCCGGATGAGCGCCCAGCGGGATCAGTAATTGGCTCGGTTTGAGCCCTGTGTCCACACTGAAGGCTGTGTGAGGCAGGTGTGTGAACGTGTGTCATAGGCTTTTGACATGTGAGTCTTTAAAAGACCTAAAGGTAGGAGTTCAAAGAGTTCAACTAATAAGGGTATTATGATGGCTGGTATTCAGAGGGTTAGGCTGATATTCTACATTTGACCACTTGATCATTTACCTGTCATAACAATTCAAATGCTTTAGTGTTTCACATAAGGATCGGAGACCACCAGTAAACCTTTAAACAGACAGAAGCCCAGATTAATGACCATTACTTAATTAAATTACATTTGTTTAATTAAGCTGACATTTTATCTAAAGCGACTAAGTGCAAAAAATGATGATAGCCAGTCAGAACAACAAGAAAAATGCAGATCAATCCCCTCAAATAAACGCACTTGGGAATGATCTTCAACAAAATATGCTTTTAACAAATATTGCTTCTCTACTACTTGAATTCTATTATGTGTGTTAAGATGGAGGCAGGCATTGTGGGATCTCACAGCGATGGAGACCGCGCTGGTCACCGCTCCGAGGTATCCCTGGAAGAATTTGGAGGCAGGAGCCGGCTGAAGTGGAGAATAAGTGAGGTTAAAATGTGAAAGCGTTTTATGCAACGTGTTGCACACATTGTTATATAGTTTGTACAGTATCAGTCTAAATGGGCCTGAGACAGTTAACTAATACGGTACCTTGGAGGCGTTGCGGTTGCTGTAGTTCACACAGGCATTGTGACTCTGGTTTAACCACTGTAAAGGAAGAAGGGAGGAATAGATGAAGGAGTGAGTTCATTTTTAGTAAATGTACAGATATTAAAGTGGACTTAAAGTGCAAAATACAACAGCAAAAGACAAACAGGAAAAGTTCCTATCACGGATTGGATGAAAGACACAGAGGTTCGTCTCCTTTTCAGATTACCACTGATACTTATTGGTTTCTATAAATAAAAAGAACAGTGCTCTTGATAACTTCAAAATGGTGACCTTTTGCATACTGTGTTTAGCATAAGCTCGACAATTCAAGAGTGGATATTTTATCATATATTCTTTCTTAATGTAATTATTGTTCCATTGTTGTCTACTGTTGCGTCTTCCTGTCAGGTGTTTGTTGTTCTCCACCTGTCACTTCATTACTTTTATTTCATCTTGCCAGGACTGCAGCAGGAGAGCCTGCCTATTTATAAAATGAATTACATGAAACTAAAAGACGTCTTGATTATATTATTTAAGTCTGGGCTTTTCAGATGATGATGATGTAGGTATTTACCTGCCAGAAGATAGTGGACACCAAGGTTTGATTTGGGAGAAGGAGGCCAACAACCTGCACAAAGATAATAACTTAGAATTAAAAAGTACAAATGGATTATCAGAAAACAGAGCCTGAATGACATATTGGACGATCATATTCAAAATTATGGATCAATTCAAAACAATCTATGAAAGAAAGTCTTACCACTGGTGTGCCAAATGGGATGAAACCTGTTAAAAGAGAGACAGTAAGTTTGTGCTATGCAGCGTCCAGATTTAGAGTTTTAATCTAACAACACAAAAACAGAGTTTGTATTTAATATCCTTATTGTGGATGCCCCCATTCGTCTGACATACTTTGGTCCTCACATTTTATTCGCCACTATCTCCTCCTCCCTCATTTGTCCACCCAACCCCTCCCCTACTTCAAGGTCGCTTTGCTAAAATGGTGCTTTGAGCCTGAACCAAAAGACTTGCTCCTTCAGAGAAGCCCGAGAACTTCTCCGTCACCGTGGGAGAGAGGTTTTAATCAGCGCCCAGCTGAGTGTGACCTTTTTCTGGCCTGAGACAACCTGAAGAACCCCGTGGAGTCATGACAGTTTCCCAGAGAGAACGACGCCTCCATGTTGGACCACATAACAAGCCCCTCCATCCCACTTCCCTTTAGACTTCCACACCAAGCCGCCGTACCTGACATCCGAAAGGGCATGAGGATCTTCTCCCCCGTGTCAGGGTGGATGATGGCCTGTAAGAGGAATTGTAATGACCCGGATAATGAGTACAGAGTGAGTCAGGTTAGTTCAGATCAAATGAACTAGGAAGAGAGGATTGTATGAGGGAAAGTTTGAACTGTTGGAAACTAAACACAATGAACTTACCTAAAACAAATTGTTGTATATACATTAAACACACAGGAAGAAGCTCAATCTTTTCTGTTTTGTCGCTAAAAGTGTTGCGCTAAAGTGTAAAGACTGGAGTCTGTTTGGTTTGAAATGCACTGAAACCATACCATAACTAGAGATGATAAAAGACAGTGTTAGAGACAAAAAGTAAATAAAAAAAGACAGTAAATCTTACCTGCTTTATTTTTTGAGCCTGCCAAAGCTGAAGAGAGACAAATACTTTCAATGAGATGATGATGATGATGATGATGGTGATGATGATGATGGACTCAACAGCCTCACAAGTAGTTCTATAGGTTACTTACTGACTATTTACCTTCATTTTAATTATTTTAATCTTATCTTTAAACATTTAAGCTTTTCTTCATTTACATAGCAGAAAGAGTGCACCTCTAAACTGCTGAATGTATGTACCTGGAGTATTAAATATATCAAATGTAAAACAGAAGATGGCAACATTCACATCACTATATAGAAGATATGACAGATATTATCGGAGCTATTGTGAACATCCTTTTCCTAGCTATACTTGCTTTTTTTTACCTCTGAAAGCTTCACATCACCTGTTTTTTAACCCACCGTGAAGATTTCAATGTGAACTCAGTTTTTTGTGTGTGTACCTGAGCATCTGTAACTCCTGCAGGCAGAGTTCCTTGTTTAAAACGGTCGAGCAGCTCCACAGACTCCTGCAGACGTTTCTAATTCAAACAAATTGATGACAAATCAGTAAAATACAAAGTTAAATGAGGACAACCTACCCTGGATGTGGATTCCACTTTCCAAGCCACACAGTTCAACGCGCAGGATAATTGTGCTTCACTAAAACTCTCATGCTGATTTTCAGTTGACAAATGAGTTTCCTAAAGAGTAATGAGCAGCTTTCTGTGGTGTGATCAGTGTCTAATGCGGAGCAAAATACAAGGTCATGTGGCCCAATTTGTTCTAATGAGCTTGCCGGTGTGTGTGAACATTTCTTGTGTTTCTCATGTGTGTGTGTGATAGTGTAAGGTGTACACTTTTTCCTGTGCACGTATGAGGTCATGTGTGTGTGATTGCATGCAAAATCAAGGCCATCCTTGTTCCACTCTCGTCATTAAGGGCAAGTTGAGGCTACGCCTGGCCCAGCATGGTGCATAGTGTATGTGTGTGTGTGTGTGTGTGTGTGTGTGTGTGTGTGTGTGTGTGTGTGTGTGTGTGTGTGTGTGTGTGTGTGTGTGTGTGTGTGTGTGTGTGTGTGTGTATACACACTCTCCACCCCTCACAGCTGCCCCACATGTCCACACCTCATCACATCCCAGGAGCTACTGCCGCTATTACTGTCACCAAAGAGCCCGCTAACAGCTTCATTACCCAGAGGCACCGGAGCACTGATGACCAAAACACAACAAGGACCGGGAGAAATAATACCAGAATGACTTTTTCTCGCATGCTTCTACGTAGAACAACAAATTGAATAAAAACTCTTAATGAAATGCATGTGTTTCGCATCTGCTTTTACTTCAATCATCAAGTATTTCCTTTTTTCCCCCTATTTCGCTTTGTGGGGGAAGTATTCCTTTAAATGAAAAGTCAAATAAAAACAGAAAAGGGTGAAAGGGGTGTCATTTTATGAACAATGCTCCTAAATGTGTGGATTTGCACACGTTTAAAGAAGAACTGCTTCTGTCGTGTTACAATTGAAAGAAAATGCAAAACAAAAAGATACTTAAAAGGCAACAAAAGCAGTACTTAGACAAAGATAAATTCCTTAGACTCCAATGGATACCCAGTGCCATTAAAAAGGACATGTAGTTTGTGTCATCTCAGTGTGTATACCTCTGAAACGAAGAGTGTGCTGGGGTCGATCACATCCAGGAAGTGTCTGAACCGCCCAAAAAACGTGTTCTAAGGGAAGAAGAAAATAGATCATACAATCATTATCTCACTTATTGTTTGCATTCTAATGTGTAATCAATATATAGGTCTCGATTAGAAAATACATCAAATCTTCTGTCTACTGTACATGTAAAATGAAGCTAAACTTTTGCTCAAATGAAGGCGGACAAATCTGATTCTGGGTTGTTCCTTAATGCAGCCAGAGGCAGAGATGTTCCAGCTGTGTCTCAGTAAACATTGCAGTGTGCCAGATGTTTGAACACACCAGGTGGAGCCTCCTCATTAATCCCTCCGACAAACTGTTTCCTATCTGCATCTTTTAGGGACCTCGAATCCACTCACACCATTTGCAATTAATTTCTATAATTGTGAATGTGCCAGGAAAGACCTTTCTCTCATTTATTCATAACTGAGCATAAGGAATCATTTCGGAGATACAGGAACACACCACGCAGCGTCGAAAGGCTACCGTCGCTCTTCAACTTCAGTTTAATTACACTCACTGCTAATTTAGAGGAAAATCTGGTATCTGACTCACTGCTGCGCTCTGTGACTTCCTGAACATATGGATGGTTGGTAAAACACGGCATGGGGGAGTGGTTTTTAAATCTCTTAAATTCAATTATTCACAAGTGCAACGAGAAATGAGTAGCAGTGCACTAGAGGAGATTCATCTTTCCTGCATTAGTTGGTGTTGCTCTGTATTCTGTGAGATTTCCTACCAGGTATTTGTTCACATAACTCACGATTACATTATTTTGGTCTGAATTTAGTGCTTTCATTTAGGGCTGCACAACATGAGGAAAAAAAGTAATATGCATTAGTGAATTTCATAATGAAATTGACTCAGTTCTGCCTTCCCTTTGCTATCAGTATACTGCTAAAACACAACAAAAATCACCAACAAAAAATCTGCTCAAAATGATAAGTTACATGTTAGTGTGGCCACGTTTCTCAAAGTTGCAAGTGCAGTACTTCAGATCTCCAATTACAATTTACACACTGCATATGCTCATAGAGAATAAGATATAGGGTAACAAAATGTTAGCTTAGTTGTTGGCTAGCAAAATTGCGAGCTATCACTTTAGCTTCCTAGCTAACTGTATTTTATAATTGTGATGATCGCGTTACTCCTCGCGCTGCGTTCACGTGTCAAAGGTTATTCGGGATCACTGCTGACTTTTCAACTTAGATGACCTGACCAATACACTATAATATGGACGAAGCGCAAGTGTTATCACAAGAGCTATAATAGAGTTTAATACAACATAATAATTCATGTAATAAGCATGAATGTCTAAAACTAAAAAACACTATGTTTGCTAATGTTGACAATGCAACTTAGCTAGGAAAACTATTATTTTACACTCAAAAATGTGCAAGTATGTTAATGCCGAGATAAACAAACGTTCAACTAACACGAGCTTTGAATGCCAGGAGCACAAACAAAGTAGAATAACTGTGGTAAACTATTATCGTATTGAAAATAAAAGTACCTGGTCGAAACGAGACTTGCCATGTTGAAATGTCACATATTCAGACATGCTGCAGTTACAACACACAGGTGTGTCCTTTTCTTCTTCTTTACGATAATAATTAAAACAGTTTCAACAAACACTTCATAAACCAGCTGCTGCAGGGCTGAGCGGTTAATATTCAGCTGTTCAGTGGACGTGTTGCATGACGGGTAATGTAGTTTTTCTGGGTTGCTTTTCTCAGTCAGCATGTGGTTTGAACCGTTTGTTAGCGGACTACACTTCCCAGGACACATGCTTTGTTTACAGTGACTTAAAAAGGAAGTTAACGCGGTGAACGTTTGAGCAACAGAGTTTAAAGTACAGCAAATAATAAAATGAGAGAACTGAAGGAAGGTTTTTCAGTGTATAGGGTATAACATAGCCCTCTAGTGGCGGTTTTGTAAAAGTAATCATCAAATATTTTGTTTTATATTATTTTTCAGTACATCACGGCTCCACTACTCATTTATTTTTAAAGGAAATTAAAGAATTAGACTTGAATCATTGTTTTTACATTACTTTTAAAGATTTATTTTCTTGGTTTTCCTCACTGAAGAACTGAAAATAAATATCTCTACAGTGTAGGATATGTTATTCAAGTTATTCCTAAAACCAAAAGACAGACAAAAAGTAAACAAACAGCTACTTTTTGATTTGATTTTTACCAAATTACAGCCTAATAGAAAAGGGAGCTAGTTATCTTAAATAAACAGAGAAGCACCCAGTACACCAAGAGTGATTGTAATCAGCTCAGTGGAAAAACACACACAAATACACCCCAAAGAAAGATTTACAACGAAACATACGGTGAGCAAGAAACACAAAATATTCTTTATTAAATATACAAAATTTGTGAAACAGAATTGCATCACGAATTGTAAACTTTCCAATCTCACATACTACCTTAAGAACATCCCACCGGCTACACACTCAAAGGACAAAAATACAATCAGTTTAAACTTAAATAAAAATGGAAGACGTGGGAAGAGGACGTTTATTCTTGCACTTCACAAGTGCCGAGTCACATTTTTAATATGTCTCTACAGTCATCTACACACTTCATATTGCGATCACACATCAGAACTGAGATGACGAGACGGTGTTTGGATGTTTTTTTGGATGTTTCAAACTCACTGGCAAAAATCAAGGATGTGGTGTCAAATTGGCCTAGTGCTTAAGTCACAGAGCGATTAGAAAGTGCAGTACGGTGTAAAGTAGATCTAACTATACCGATATCAACAGACAGGTACAGTAATGTTCTGACGATTAAGTAGTGCAAGAACATCCACAAACGCTGTTAAAAGTGGCATCATATCAGAATACTTTATGGTGTCTCAATCTGCTCTATAGATTTAGTTTCAAGGCTTTTTTTTGGCATTTTACAGAAAATCTGCTCATTTTCTATTCATATGCATACAATTTAATATTGTGCAGTGATCTAAACATTATTGTAACAAAGCATTAACAGGAGTAAAACAAAAAAAACGAACAGTCAGTGAACAGATGGCTTATCTTCTTCAAAACCTGCCTCGAAATGAAGTGCTAGATTTTCAAAACAGAACAAAAATAAGGCAGCATTTGGCATTTCAATACGGCATATATGCTGTAAAATGCACTGTATATCCCTTTGCAACACCTGAAAGCAAAAGCGATTTGCGTGCTTGTGCAGAAGCGGATGTGACACCGAGGGAGGGGAGTCAAGAGCCAGCATGTCGCAGGCATTTCCTCAACCGCGGCGTCATGTTGATAACACACGTGGGAAGGCAGGAGCATGAGATCATAGGAGCTTTTGATGGCTGATCTTGATACTGTCTTCACCTGATAACACCGTGACCCATACAAGATTCTGTTTAGCTTATGTGGCTGAGCATTATGGGTAATTTCAAGACATGCCGATAGAACAGAAAGAAGGAAAAAGAATTTGGAAGAAGGAGCAAGCAAAAGATAAACAGCACTTATCCTGCGTAGGAAATAAAACCATTCACTTGCTGGCTAAGAACACTTTTGAACATTCAGAAGCTACAGTCAGTTCCCATTGATGTGCACGTTGGGTTTGTTGTTTCAAAAACTAGTCGGAGCACTCGGTATTCATTAGGGAACATTTGTAGAGTGTCAATCCAAAACAACATATATGCACCATGTGGAAGTGAAGCAAATCACAGCCGGATGAATCCCATTTGGTGGTTTTGCATGAATTCACTTTATTAAGAAACTATAGGGCATTCTTTAAAATATGCATACTACTTTCCAAAGCCTGTTTGAAGACTGTCAATGTTTTTTATCTTCTTTCTTAGCAGCCATTAGTTTTTTTTCATTTAAAAAATATGCTTTTCATTTAGGGAAATGCGCTTATTACCATTCTTGCCGATAGTTAGAAGAGATGATTGTTACCTATTTTAAATCTCTTTGCAAGTATGGATATTGATCAAGATATGGTTCGCTTAGCTTAGCATTAAACTGGAAACAAGGGGTAACAGTTATGTTCAAACCAGTTTTCAAAATGTTGATCATTTTCAATTTCCAGCTCACCAAATTAGGATGATGTGTTTTTTTGTATATGTTTTACATTATAATAAACTGAATATGTTTGGATTTCCAAATGTTGGTTTGACAAAAGGATGTCACCTTGGGCTCTGATATTATGTAGACCAAATTATTTATCCATTAATAAAGAAAATAATCTGCAGATAATTTAATTGAAAATGAACATAACACTAGCCAAAGACCTATATTATAGTTCGATCTAATCGTACTTCTTGGAAGACCATTAAAAAAATGTGGCCCTTCTTACAACTGCATTAAAAAGAGATGCGTCAAAATGTAAACTGTGGGGATTTTTCTCTTGACGAGTTTAATTTCCCTGCAGGTTGAGTTTCATGCATCGATGAAATGAAGTGAAACTAGAGGCTGCCTTGAAGGTATAAAATCAATCTAAACCTGATGGTGGGCTACAGAAATGTCAGGTTTTGATTTAAAGAATATTCAATTTGTAGTTAATGGTCTGAAACATGTAAAACCATCAGAGTGGCTCTCCTTTCCTTACAGCACTGCAACTCTCTTGGAGAATATTCTTTGAAAAGCTGTGTGAGAGGTTTGTAGATATACACTGTTTTGGACTGACACGCTACCATTTCTCTCAAACATTTTGTGGTAAGGTGATAGGAGTGAGGTGAGGTGGAAAAGGGAGGAATCATTGTTTTTACAATCAGGATCCCAATGTGGAAGCATCCGGGCTCTCCTCTGTGACCTTGCTTTGTGAACCTGAAAACAACCTGAGGACCCGCTATATTCAGAACCGCCCGAACCGAAAGCCTTCTACGAGTTTCAGCACAGAAAAGCATGCCGGCTGGGAAACACGGCCACCCTCCAGACGTCTCTCAGTGCCTACATATTTGTATCAAAAAGGACAGCATAGCAGTGAAAAGACTTAAGAGCTGTTGTGGAGTGAACTGCAAACGTTTTGTCACTTTAACTTGGTGCGCACTTGCAAGAGAGTCGGCTTCTGCTCCATGATTCGCACCAGCAGCGTGTCTATGTAGTCCTCCAGATCTTTGACCTGCGGCTTCAACTTCTTCAGCTCCACTTCACGCTTCGCTAGCAGAGTTTTCTGACGTTGAAACTCGGCCTTCTGTCGCTCCAGCTCGGCCTCCCGCTGCACCAGCAGGGCGACCAGCTCACTGTGGTTCAGGTGGTAGTACGAGCCCGCTCCCTCCGACACAGGCTGGAGACAGACAGATAGACAGACAGGGAAGGGGAGTTAAAGGCTAACAAACATATAAAATGTGATGTCCTTTAATTGGATTTCCTGTTAATTCGTTTTTGCAGCCACAAATATGGTATCCAACAGTAACTGCAAAACAAGTAAGCATTATAAAAGCAAACTGGAGAAAATAAGGGAGTACAGGTATAAGAAAATATAGCCATAGTTTAATACATTCTTTTTTTAAACCCGTCTTAATAACGTGCACTCTTAATTTAAGTTGCATAGGTGTAAGAAAGGTTGATAGTTGTATTTAGATATAACCCTTTTATCGTTATTTATTCAGGGAAGAGAAACGGGACAAGGGCGAAGTAATCTTTAATTGTAAAATCTAAAGAAAAATTAAAGGATAAAGTATAATGCTAGGAAAAAGAAGAATATAATTCTACACTATCAGGATGCCTGGCCTGAAAATCAACATTTACTAAGAAAGAAAAAGGGAAAGAATTGCAATCGCAGAGTTAGGTAAGCTTTTAAGTGCTTTTGAAACTCTGCCCAGAAATACCTCAAAATATAAAACAGTGATCTGTTCCCAAAACTCCCATTGTCCTTGAGAAAAGTAATTACATGTATAAAAGAGTTGTGATCATGGAACCTGTTTGCCTCTGAAGGGCAGTGTTGCAGTATTTTTGTTAAAATTAGAAACGGTACCTTCTTCTTGCTGGTCCCGTGCTCGCTGATCTGGCTGCTCCTCCCCGGGTTGATGGAGGACTTGAGCTTCTCGAGGCCGGTGGCCAGCACGGACCGGCCCTCCGTCCGCTTCTCCTCACCCGACGTGGTGGTGGTGAGGGGCTTCACTGGGTGGGGGCTGCAGCAGCACACATACAGTATACAGTAAGGTTTCACACTTTATACGTAAACATTTGTGGGGATTTTTAGTAAAGTTTCAAAAACACATCTGGATGTCATCCTGGAGGTCCAAAGTTGGTGATATTCATAGCTAAAAAAAAAAAGCCAACTATCTTACAGAGATGCGTTTGAAATTATACAGAAACATGCATTCAACTAAAAAGACGTTACTTTTCTTTTGAAGTACCAGAGGGAAAGTCAGGGAATGGATTGTGCGTTCACATTAAAATCCTTCTTTGGTGCCACTTTGCGTAAATAAGTTACACCTGCTTGTGGCTGTGGGTAATACACAAGGCTAGTTTTAATTTAATGTATAAAATATATCTTTTTTTGTACATTTCCTGAATTCTCTTACAAGTTTTATTGTGAAAACCTGATTATTTCACTTCATCAGGCCCAATTATCTTCAAATAAGAAAAAGGGAGGAGAAACTCATCTATTGTTTTCCTAACTCTAGTTAAAATAAGTGACTTATTTCAACAAGGAGGCCCTAACGTGATGAGCTGTCACAAGTAAAAGTTTGTAACTAAGCTTTTATTCTGAAAATCACACAAAACACAAACCTAGCTTCTGAAAGAACATTCCTCTTTTGCAGATTGAGTTTGTTTTTGTTGTTTTTCATAAAACCAAACCCTCCTACATTGGCTAGAAAGATGCAACTCTATGGCTCTTAGATTATGTAATTAAATCATTTTGCCTGCTGGCCAGTTAAGGGAAACATGACATCAACACCTCTACAATAACAACACAGGAAACGTGACCTATATTTACCCGAAAATCTATCACCTACAGACTAATCATCAACATACTGCAGTGACTCCCATTATAACAACCATAATCTTTTTCATATATATCTTTTCTTCCATGTAATAGGATTTTAGCTATTACTTGATCACAACATGTTGTCCTCTGGACCTCCGGGCCAACGTAGAAGCTACACAACACATCAACCTTTTAAAATCCCCAGAAAATGTTAATTTTAGCAATGAAGAATAAAAGGAGGTTAGGCATGTGTAAGGGTCCTCATTAAAAAGGAAATACTGGTGAAAATTGAAAGATTTAATTGCATGCGTTGGTGCAATCAAACATGTAGAATTGTGCAAAATGTGTTATTACCCCGGGGAGAAAAGGAAATGCTATCAGTGACACAACAACACCTTTTTTTGCTCTCCTGCAAAACCTGGTTTTCTGGTCGAGATTTAGGCAAATGAGTGTCTGTGTGAGAACCTTAGATGTCCCTGTGGGGAGGGGTGTGTGTGTGTGTGTGTGTGTGTGTGTGTGTGTGTGTGTGTGTGTGTGTGTTGGGAAGGAGGGGGTGTGCGGTAAGAAACAGGGTAAAATAATAACTGCTAATTGGCCCGAGGCTCTGTTTCCCCTCCTGTTACAGCAGAGCCAGGACACACAACAACAATAAGACACCTGCAGAGGAGTCCTGTTAACACCAGCAGTATATATGTGTGTGTGTGTGTGTGTGTGTGTGTGTGTGTGTGTGTGTGTGTGTGTGTGTCTTAAAGTGATAAAAAAAGAGAAGGTCACACCACAAAAAGAGAATTCCCTTGAGAGTCGTCGGTACAGAAGACGAAGCAGGCGGAAGCGGCAGAAGGACACTGAAAACGCGACAGGATAGAAGAATGTCTCGAAGTGGGAAAAAGTGCTTCCTCTCCACCTTTTTCCCCAAGCATGTGCAACCTCACCTGTTCTGCTGATTGGCTGCCTGCTGCTGCCGCTGCATCTCCTGAAGCATTGCCGCGCTGGGTGGTGATCTCGCCATAGCATTGTCAAGAAAAGGGAGGGGAAAGGAGCTACTACTTTTAGGAGATAGAGAGGGAGCAAAGGAGATCAGAGAGGGGTGGTCAGGGCTAAGAGGAGGAGCAGAGGGGGACACCTGTATCGCACCGGGATCGCTCCCAAAGGAGGGCTGCAGGAGGTCTTCAAACGCAGGTGTCAGTGTGCCTTCAGAGTGTGAGCGGGGTAGTGTAGTACTTTGTGCCTGAGGGGATTTCGGGAATATGTCACCGAAGACGACATGCTGACTTTCCGCTTCTTTGTCATTGAGATTCTTTCGATTAGAGCTCATGTAAAAGTCTGTTGATGCTGCAGGAAGTAAACCGAAGTTATCATCTATCGTGAAGTTTGGTTTAAGAGTTGGTGTCGTGTCCTTGGCTCCGAAGAAAGAGCCTCCAAGATTGTCAATTTCCCCGTGAAATGGCTCGCTTCTGGAGTCTTTTTGGTCCAAAGCAGCATCAGGGGTTGTCTGAATCTCTATCAGATCGCCACACAGCGTGGAGTTTGCAGAGTGCAGCGTCTCGTTTTGCTCTGAGCCGCTGGAGGAACGTTGAGACACACAGCTCTGGTAATCCTGTGAGTTGGTGCTGACATAAAGGCTTTGGAAGCTGCTGGTGCTTTGATCAGATGCAGGAGTGTGCAACAGGATGTCATCGAAATCTTGGCTGGGACCGGTGTTGAGGAAGTCACCAAAAAGCCCAAATGGTACAATTGAACGCTGGCTGTCATCCTGCCCTCGTAAACCAGTGCTCTCTATGGGGGAGTCAGATGAACCCTGCCTCACATCAGGGGAGGAGGTTATGATATTTAGTGTGGAGTACAGTTTATCATCTGGAGTCATCACATCCGTAGTGTTTATTCCAGACACAGAGGAATCAATTAACACTTTAGAAAAATCCTCCACAGATGTGTTGATTTCACAGATGCCTTTCCCTTTTTCGTTGTCAGTCTGTAAAAAGATGTCTGATTTTGTCTGTAGTTCTGGTAGCAAGTTTGAAAAGCTTGAAGCATCCTCACTTCCTGTATCTCCTGCAGACTGCTGATGTGATAGCACTGGAGAAAGTGATGCCAATGAGCCCTCTATACTGTCTAAATAAGCCTTTTCAACACTATCCCCGTGCTGAATAACAGTGGTCCTAGCTAAATCAACTAAAGACCGATCATTGGACCTGTCGGTAAACTCTTCTGGGTGTACAACAGATTCTTCTTTACTTAATCGGAGGATGCTGCTTTCAAAGTTCTGTTCTTGGGCTTCCTCCAAGGAGGATGCAGGGAATTTGTCTGAAAAAGGAGAGATAAAGGGCACAAAATCCTTTGCAGAGCTGTTGCCTTTCTTTCCATTGTCAGGCAGTAAAAATATGTTGGACTTTGTCTGTAGTTCTGGTAACGACTTTGGTGTTTGTAGGCCAGCTTCCTCACTTCCTGTCTCTCCTGCAGGCAGCTGACGTGTTACCTCTGGGGACGATGGCACCAATGAGCCCTCTATTATGTCTAAATCTGCCTCTACACCACCCTCTCCGTGCTGAATAACATGGTGTTGGGCTAATGACTGATCATCGGATCTGTTAGTAATGTCAACCTCTGATTCTGAGCGCTTCCCTCCAACAGATTCTTCTTCTTTACAAAAACCAACGTTGCTGCTTTCAAAGTTCTGTTTCTCAGCTTCCTCCTGGTTGATGCCTGTCTTTCCATTTTCAATGTCAGGCTGTAAATAAATGTTGGATATTGGCAGCAGTTCTGGTGATAAGTAAGCAAAGTTTTGTGACTGTGCATCTGCATCCTTACTTCCTGCCTCTCCGTGTGGGGACATTGGTGCCAATGAGCCCTCTTTACCATCTGAATCTGCCTTTTCAGCACCATCGCTGTGCTGAATAACATCGTGCTGAGCTACATCATCTAAAGAAAGACAGATGGACTGGTCAGTAATGTCGACTTCTGATTCTGGGGCAACAGATTCTTCTTCTTTAAAGGAGCTGAGGGTGCTGCTTTCAAAGTTCTGTTTCTCGGCTTCCTCATTGTTTATCTTTCCATTTTCATTGTCAGGCTGTAAAGAAATGGAGGATTTTGGGTGTAGTTCTGTTGAAAAGTATGAAAAGATTGGTGATTCACTTCTTATCTCTGTTGCAGGCTGCTGATTTGTAAGCACTGTTGGCATTGGTGCTAATATGCTGTCTAAATCTGTGTGTTCATCACCATCCCCACGCTTCATAACATGTTGCCGAGACACATCGCCTAAATCCAGATCAATGGACCTGTCAGTAACGTCATCTTCAGATTCAGAGGGTTTCCTTACAACAGATGAATCTGAGGATTTCTCAAAGCCGAGGATGCTGCTTTCAAAGTTCTGTGCCTCGATTTCCTCTGAGGATGATGCAGAGAATTTGTCCGAATAAGAGGAGACACAAGAGAGGAAATCCTCTTCTGCAGAACTGCCGAGACCTGAAGAAGTCGGATCTGGGGAGCTGCTGCTGAGCTTCACGGACGAGGCATGCCCGGGGCTGGGATGCACCTTAGTGTGAGTAAAATCATTTGTATTAGTAGCAACGTTAGCTTGATGAGGGTCAGTGAAAGCATCTGGCGAGTTAGTGGAAGTATTTAGAGTGACATTGTCATTCTCAAAGCTGGTGTTCTCTGGGATTGTCTCGAGGAATTGTGAAAATGTGTCAAGAGGATAAGCGTTAGATTTCTGTGCATCAAATACAAATTCTGTGCAAGGTTGAGTATGTAGTGCGTCATTCACGTTAGTGTTAGGATCCGTTATGGGTTGTAATGCTGCTTTTTCGTTGCAGTGTTCCAGTGGCTGCTCACTGGGTGTGTTTTGCTGTGTTTTGCAGTCTGCGGTCAGATCCTCGGGAGACTGCAGCCTGCCAGCAGCGAACGCTTCAAAGGATTCGTCCCATTCAGGGTCCAGCTCCCCGGCAGACATAAAAGGGTCGGACATCTTCATGCTTAACGGTTGCTCTTCGTACGTAGGAGGTGGAGGAAGAGGCCGTTTCTGGGCATTGCTCTCTGTACCAAAGCTGGAGTCCTGTCTGGTTGGGTTTTCGTTGTTCAGGGCGGGGTTAGGGTTACTCGCCTGCGGAAAGAGTTGAGCTATGGGAGGCCGGGCGCTGGAGAGATAAGGCAGAGGAGGCAGCAAAGGTTTAAGGGGCTCAGCGTCTAGCATGGTGTCATAGAAAGGGTTTTGCTGGATGCGAGAGAAGAAAGGGTTGCAGGGGGACATGGTAGGTGAGGTGTTCTGTGAGAAGGGGTTAGTGTGATGCAGGGAAACCAGAGGATCTACAGGGGGACCTGGGGGGTGACTGGTTGGGAGTGGAGGTGGGTGGGGGTCAGTGCTGGACTCTAGTTTAGGTGACACCACCAGGCTGTGAAAGGAAGGGGACACAGTCCTCGTGATTAGGCCTGCGGAAGGTTTTTATGGTTCAAATCACATCTCAATCATTGATACAGAATGGCTAATATGTTAAACCCAAATTATTAACGACGTATTGTTCTCGTTATTCCCTTCAACACTGTTTTAATGCAGTTTAGCTGCTTTATTGTCTTCAAAATACCTTTAACTGAGTTTTTTTTGCCAGCTTGGAGACTGACATGACATTTTATAGCAGAACCAAACGTTGTTATTAATATTTGAAAGCTATTTCCTTTTTCAAATGAGGCCACAAATGGCTGTAGTCATATTTAAAAAAAATAATCGCCCTAAAAAAGAAGATGCGATTAGATATAGTGGTTATTTAAATGTTATGTGTTAAATTGCTGCTAGTCGCCCCGTTAATAAAAGGTAAGTGCTTTTTAAACGAATAATTGATGCAGCTGGGTGTGATGATAACTGTGAGGGCTGTGAAAATGTAAAGATACAGAGCTGGCAGGAAGCTAGTGTGTGTACTACACACCCCAGAATAGCTGACTTCGCCTCAATCAGCAGGTCCGATATTTTTGTTTACGCTCGGTGTAAAGAAACATTACGATACTGTGGTGGCTTTCTTTTTGGTCCTCGTCAGGGAACTCAATAAATAACATATAGCTGTTAAATGTTCTGTAAGACGTGGTTTAAAGATGAATTGTGTTTATGAATCTGGAACTACAACGATGAATGGAGTAATTGACCCACAAAAAAATTATTTGCTATTCATCAAAGTAATTAATTCATGCAAAAATGGAGGAAAATGCTGAGATTAAATGTTTGTCTCTGTTTTATATCCTATTAAATACATAACCTTTGACTTAAAGAAACTCGGATGGACATTTTTCACTATTTTATGACAACTTATACACCATTGATCTAGAAAATGATCTGCAGATTGATCGATATTGAAAATAATCATTAGCTGCAGGCCTATGAGACAGTACAGTACAGGACACGCGGCAGATAAATCACCCACTAAAGAATGTGCTTCTGTAAGAAGTGGAAATAAAATTAGATGGGACACACACACACACACACACACACACACACACACACACATTACAAATGCATTGACAAAACCCTCACACACACATCAACACCCACAAGCACGTCCTGAAAGAGAACAAATATTGTTCACATCATCATCTTCCATTGAAACTGACATTATCACTGAACCATGCAAACGGCTGATGGAGCTAATTTCACAGGAGCACCCCCCCCTCCTCCTCCATCTGCATTGCAGATATGAGCTGTAACCAGAGACTGAGGCATGTCGGTTCACAGGAAGTGAAAAGTAAACTAATAAATGTATAACTTTTTGTGAGATATTATTTCTTCTCTGATTATAGATTTGGAGTTTAACCCATATTATTGCAAAATTGATAATATTGACGTAAAAATGTTGTCATGATTTTCGCAAAACCAGGGTTTCCCGCAGCACTTTACAGGTTAAGCGCCCTAACTAAGGTCTTCCAAAATTAAACATTTTTAATTAAAATATGAGCGACATTCGCCGTGTTACTCTGTCCTGTATTCTCTCATTCCAAACCGTGACCAACGCCAGCCTCCCTTCTCTGCAGAACGCATTAAAAAAACTGGGTCATGAATTGGAAAAACCCAAAATTGCGGGCTTCTTCATGTGACGAAGCATGCCTACCGCACCCTGCGCGCTATTGACCAATAGTTATTTGTTCATTTGGTTAGTTTATTTATCAGTTTTTCCCATTTTTTATTAGCTAATAGTCTAAGTCTGTACATAAGCTACTATTGGATTTAAATAAATAAGTATGTTTAAGTATGAATGTCATGCAGGTCACATAATAACATCTGATACAGGGGAATAGTGGTTCAGCAGATTTTGACCCTCTTTATCAAACAGAATAGATAATAGTAGTGATTCCTCTCCTCAGTGATCAGTGAGTGTTTATCTCACCTGGGTTTGCTGTTTGAGTCCTTTGATCCAAACCATCCCTTGTGTTTCTCCTCGGCGACGGCGGGGGCCTGTTCAGACTCATCCTTGCTCTGAATCTGCCCTTTCCCCGCAGACTCCCCCCTCCCGTGGGAAAAGAAGTTCCTCCTCTGCTTTTTCCCTGACTCCTCCGTGGAGAAGGAGGAGGAGGAGGATTTGAGTTGAGCAGCCTGTCCCTCTCCCTCCTCCTCGTCACCCAGCATGGGGCCGCTTTTCTCCAGCGCCGCCGCTATGGCTGCCTTCTCCTCCTCGTCGGGCTTGTCAAAGGACCAGCGCCGCCCATCTCCCATGGGGCTTTTTGGGGCGGCCGAGGCAGGCCTGAGGTTCTGCAGAGACACGGAGAGAGGCAAAGACTTTTGCAGCGACGGCAGGCCTAGAGAATCCACAGGGTTTACCAAGCCTTTGTCCAGGGGCTCGGCGCTGTAAGCATCGCCTCCGTTAACGCACACCTTCGGAGGAGGCACCGCGATGGAGATCTCCCCGGCATCATCCCCAAACTCACACTGCAGAGAGTTCGCCGTGTGCTCTGCAAAAAAGGAGGTGGAGGAGAGAGGATAAAAATGCAGGGAATTAATGAACTAATTTAACAGGAGGCTTAATGAGGTGATACACTTACAGAGGGAGGGATTAGTATCACCAGTACATTTACAGTAGGTGTTATTATTAGTTTAGATTACAAGCCCTAATTGATCAAATAGTCCCTATTGTGCTTTTCCCTTTGATGTAGTGTGTATACAGGTGTTTGTGCACCCCCCCCCCGGACTCCTTTGTTCACTTCTGTAACATAGTGACATCATTATACATTTTTCCGCTCCAACACATTGTAGGTGATAGGTTAATGGGCGGAACTTCTCTAAATCGTTGACTTATCACAACAGAGCCGGCCAGCTAACCAATCAGAGCAGACTGGGCTTGGGTTTCAGACACAGGGTGAATAGAGGTGCTGCAGCACAGGCCGTATGAGACAAATAAAGAGCTGTTTGAACATTAAAGCGTGTGTCACAATAGAAGCATAACATGCAAATACAGTATGAACCTGAAAATGAGCATAATATGTCTTCTTGAATTAAGGAAGGATGTCTGTGAATTTGTATAATGAGTTTAAAAGTCAAATACTCTCCAGCCTCACCTGGACTGTTGTCAGCAGTCAGGTTGCTGCTGTTGCTGGGGGAGTTGGAGAGGTCGGACACCACCACGCTAATGCCGGCGGTGGGGCTCAGGCTGCCTCCCCGGGACGACTCGCTGCTCTCTGAGCCAAGCGACGTGCTGGAGCGAGTGTCCGAGGACTTCCTCAGCTTCCCCCTCAGGAAGAAAGTCCTCATCTTGCTGCGCCGGGCCTCTCCTCCCTCGTCGTCCTCGTAGTCCTCCTCCCCGCCTCCATCACTCGGCAGTCGCTGCCTCATTCGATACAGGGAGCCGTAGCCGGTCGGCAGCACCCTGAGGAAGAGTCCTCCTCGCTGGATCTCCTCTTGCCCTTGATGCGCTCTTTCAGCTTGCCGAAGGTGGAGGCGCTCTTGTCCTGCATGACCAGGTCGTACATGCTGGCCGTCAGGTTGTTTCTGGTGAACTGCACGGTGGCTTGGATTTCTCCTCGTTCTTTTTCCTTCTTCCCTGTTTTAGAGTTTAACTTGTACCACCTGAAACAGAGAAATACACACACATGAGATTACCAGAAAACACTTTAACAGAAGTACATTAGGTTTACGTACAAGGAATTTGCTTTAGTGAATCATGTATAAACCTATCGCTGAAATGGAAAAAGGTTCTCTCTTGTTCTCTGAGAGATAGAGCAGCAAAGATTAGATCAATATAAAAATAACGCCAACTACTTAGATATGGTGAAAGTCATTGTGAAACAATAACTGAGGGTTCCTGCTTTCTCTATTCTATATCATATTCAACTGAATATCTTTACATTTTTGACTGACAAAAGAAGATATTTAAAGACATCATTTTGGACTTTTTTCACTATTTTCTGAGAGTTTATTTATCAGAACAATTAATCTAGAAAAGAATCAACACAGATTCTTTTATGATGACAAAGGCAATAACAGTTCAATAATAAAAAAGTAGATGTGAAAGAACATTTACAGCGTGGGAAAAGTATTAAATGACAAATGTAATAATATGTTTGCAAATAAAGAATATATTGTAGGGTGCACAAAAAAACCGTGTTAGCGTTGAGAAATTAATGTTAGTGAATTGTTACCATGAATGGGGCTAATCGGTTCTGTGTGTGTGTGTGTGTGTGTGTCCGTGTGTGTGTGCGTGTGTGTGTGTGTGTCCTACTAAACCAGAACACTGTGTGTGGCTAGACATCCAACAATACCTTGGGGAGGCCTCTTGTTTTTCAGTGACCGGGTAAGCAAGAACAATAGAGTTTAACAATGCTCATGTCTTATTGGAAATGAGTGTGTGTCCTACTTTAAAACTAACAGTTTGCCCCCAACTCCTACTCTGGACGGGCACCAAGGACCACTTCTTAGAAACGCTGTCACCTGTGGGCGTAACAGCGTGACTCATGGGAAAGTCTCATCTGTTCTGTTATAAAGAATAAAATGAGTGAGAAAAAGTCCCCTAGTCAACATGTGTTTGACTGCATGCTGCCAACACAAAGTTATCAGCACAGGGAGCAAGACCGAGAACTTGGTCTGAAACCACAACCTGCTTTTATTTTTTTCACTTCCTGTGCTACTTGGCTATTTTCACCTCCCACCTCGACCACACTGCATTTCTCCATTGTTCATAAAGGAGAGGCTGAGTGACACATATCTGCCCAAATAGCACAACTCAATATGTAAATAGTTCCTTCTTTGAAATCGTAGGATTGGTTCACGGAAATAATATCGAATGTATACGTTTTTGGCAAAATGGCCACAATATAGGTCCTTATATCGATATATAGCATTATTTCTGGTAATTCAATAAATATTTTATTCTCCTGTCTGAATTAAATACTTGACAAATTATAAGATTATGAAGTTGTATCTCATTTTAAGAACTTTATAACATGGTGAAAATAGCAGGATTTCGAGTGAAATAAAATGATTTAAAACATACAGGCCTGCCCTATTTTGAGAATATAGATAAAAAAATATAGAACATTAAAAAATATTCTTATTTTTAAACATCTTTAAGATGTATATCAAAATATCTGCCATACTTTGCCTGTAGTTATGTTTATTTATAATAGGGTTATGTATGCACCATACACCAAGGCAGACTCCTTGTCATGAATTACGTACTTGGTCAATAATGAAACTTTATTGTGATTTCCTTTAAATCAATTAAATAACGTTAATTTATTGTTAATGCACAAATATATTACAGGATGTTAGATGTAAAGAAACATACTTTTTGCTCGATGAAATGGTAAAAGGTCTGTTAAGTCAACAACAAAACCAAATATGAAACTAAAGAAAAGCTTCGAAACTCAAAGACTAGACTTGAAAACTGCAACATGAAATAAGATAAGAAACCAGCCCACATGTGTGAAGGACCTGAGAAAGGAAGTTCACTCTTTAACTGCACAGCTATCTTAGAAAACATCTGCAACATTTCCTCATTTTGTCTGTAAACCTTCAGTGTGACCAAGCATAAACTCCGCAAAAATGAACCCTAATCTGGGGGAAAACCCAAGCACATGAAAGGCGTCAGATATTCTCTATACAAAGGGCAAAGGAAACAATCTTCATTATTGATTAAAGAATAACCGTTTAATCTTTGAAATTAGAAAAGGCAACAAAAAAAACCTAACAGCCAAACAGGTGGTCCTCACACCAAACATTAGTTAGCTTAAAATAATTTATGACAAAGAAAAGCAGGAAGCCCTATGATTCCGAGATGAACAATCTAATATTTTCACTGTTTCTGCTTAAATAAGTGACTAAAACGATCAATCCAGAATATTTCGTTGAAAATTTGAAATGTAAAACAATACAATGAAAATAAATCATGATTATATTTAATTTGTGCTGAGAATATACGTTTTTGTTATCATGCAAAATATGTACAGTTAGCATCAAACTTTTAGCATATTAGCAAAAACATTACAAGTTAGCATGCTAATGTGCTACTGTTGGAATGCTATGTTAGCAAACTGTTAGCATAACCTCTAACTACATGTGTACTACAATAACCTTTACATTTTATTGGAAAGTTAGTTTAGAATTAGTTCTTGAATTAGCTTTAAAAATGATATGTTTCCAACAAAATAAGTGCACAATCATTCAGAGTAACAAAAAAGACGTTGAGTGGTCTTAACCTATTTTGGATATTGGTCAACAAACTTGCAACATATTGACAAAAGATGCAACTGATGTTCCTCTTCCTTCCTCCTCCAGCAGTAATCCTGTATTACAGCTTCATCTGAAAGGTTCTGGATTCATTAGACCTGTAAACTCAGTGCCCTTATCTCCATTTTTCGTTCGGTTCCAACATGCAAGTTGTTTGTTTTCACCGGAAAAGAAACAGGAAAGTTTTCCTTCTCTAGGATAAACACGGGTGTAATTGTAGGCTGCAGAGTGGAAAAAGAAACACTGGTCGTATAATTCACAGCACAGGCTGTTATGTAATCATCATCATCATCCTGCCTTCGACCTCAAGTGCAGGGCCTGAAAACAAGGCTAACACCCAAGACAAGTGGCAGTGAAAACAATTAGCAGACAAACTTCTTTCAGAACAAACTGCAAATAAGAAGAAGGTGCGAGAGGAGGAAGAGAGGAATGCCGACGCTTTTTATAGCTCCACAGGAACAACATATATTACGTCTGTCATAAATGGACAATAGAAAAATGCAGACACTGGAAAGTTGTTTTAACTAATCCCATGTCACACACACACACACACACACACACACACACACACACACACACACACACACACACACACACACACACACACACACACACACACACACACACACACACACACACACACACACACACACACACACACACACACACACACACACACACACAGAGTTATTATAATCCAGATGTTTACTTTGTAGTTTAATCCTGTTACCGGATTATCCAGCTGTATGTGAACAAATTGAATCAGAGCATGGCGTGCCTTCTTCTTTACGTCAAGAGGGCGGAGGCATGTTGAAAACATAAAGACTTTATGAGTAGGCTCTTTCTCAAGTGTCTAAAATTGTAAACCAGGGCTTCTTCCTCACATACCTCGCTGTTAGGTGTGGAATCGAGTTTCACATCGATGCTTCAACAACAGTATCAGTGGTTCTCCTGATTCGGCAGCCAACTCCCTGCAGCCAAAGGTGGGGCTCAAATTCCAAACACAGGACCTGGGCACTATGTAAGGGTTTTTCTTTTTGTAGACGTAGAGGTACTACACCCGTCACCAGACCGTCGACCATGCAGGCATTGTAATACAGGGGACTGTGTAATGGGAATTTCATGTTTCCAATGTCTGTCAATGTTTTACAGTTGCCATTAATACACAGCTAGGTGGTAGTGATTGGACATAGACACAAGACAACAGATTTTTTCGGTTGTTATATGAAGTTCACTTCACTACATGATACAGTATGCTAACATTAAACATAGATGGCTCCGACACAATATTCATGAAGGAAGTTGGCCTCAGGAGCACAAAATCTTCCAAAACAAAACTGTGGGTTTTTTGGGGGGTTTTGTAGAAGATCAAGGAGCTAAAACTGGGAAGTTGTAATGTAGGTGCATTTGTGTTATTTGATCTTGCTTTTTTATTTGACTTAGTCATTAAAACTGTTAATACAAATAGCTTTGCTTCTGCTTACTTTAAGCATTTCAAAACCTATTTTCCTGACACACACTCTGTTCTGTGTTTTAGAAGACGATGCAAAACAATGTGCACACCCATTTACATTCATACACCTGTGCTGGTGGGTCATGTGACGCATGAGAAAGTAACATGAGGCCTAAATACAGAAACTGCAACTCGGAGAAAATCAGCAGCCTACATTTTGAAGCCCACGTACACAGGCAGAGAACAGCCTGTCAGAGAAGAGGACCCAGTTTCCTATCGTCCCACTCAGTTCAGTTCAACGAGGCCGCTCTGCTCACATTGGAAAGCATATTTGGTTTGAATCCACACAAAAAAGTTAGATGAACGTCCCAGTACAAAAACTATTTTTACATCCAAATGTTCTGCCTGTTGTGTTTGCCTGCACAGATTTTCATTCCCATTCCAGAGCTGCAAAGCATGACCGCCTATCTGCTTCCCCATCTTGCAAAAACAGGAAATCACAACACTCCACCCCATCCCAGGGTGACACCATCTCCTCATCTAACCCCTCTCTCTCATCCACCGAGGAGTAGATAGGAACATTTTCCCTAAGCTTATTCTAGGTTTCGGCTTACAAATCCTTCTCTGGAACGGGTCGATCCCTGGAAACCTCCTTCCAAGGCAGGACGGGGCTGAAATTACCAGACTAGAAGTAGAAGTAGGCTATCAACCTATTTTATCCTGCGTGTCTCTGCGGGGCTCCAGGAGTCTGGGTGGTATCAGAGCCACAGAGAAGAGACTGTCTGAAATGAAACTGGTGCCAAGGGCGCAGGATCTGTGTCAACAGTGGGAGTTAGGAGTGCACCAAACATATCGGCATTTAAGGTTATCTATCACTCTGAAGCACTTCTCCTTTAGAGGTTGCTGTGAGGCTAAAGGACCTCTACAGAGACCCTGAGAGTGAATTACTTCATTTGAACTTCAGAAAAGACAAACAAATGAAGAAGAGAGCTTCAGCAATCTGATATCCATGTCACATTTAGAAACAAAACAAATACAGCCATGCTAACGCCTCCATGGGCCTGTAATTAGCACTGTTTTGAGCTAAAGGCTAATAATTATGCTATCATGCTTAGCAGGTATCCCTTTACCTCTTAGTTTATTTTGTTAGCATGCCAACATTGGATCTGAACACAAATACAGCTGAGTCTGATAGGGATGTTTTTTTTAATGAGATTCAAAATGAAGATTTAGTCCAGACTGATCTCAGCGAGTCTGGGCTGCGATGTTTGCAAGTCACCTAACCCGTCTTAAAACGCCTTGAGACATTGTGACATTAAGCAAGCTTTTTGGGTGTGACTCTTTTGCTGTTTCATATCTATTATTGTCATAACTATTTTTATCTGATGTGTTTACCCACTGTTGAGAAACATTGTTCACATGACCTTAAGGAATATTGCACATTGACTGACGAGAAAGATGACTGGTCTTCAAATTCATCAAGTAAAATGAGAGGTCACAGGCAGATCATTTGACACATAATGAGAAGAATTGTACTAAAATGTTTAACTTTAACAGGCAATGTGCATGCAAATGGTCGGCAAAGGTTAAAAAGTTCCCTCCAGAGGGAGTTTCTCTCCCACACACTCCCCCCTCTGCCTGGAACGCCTCCATTGGACTCTTTGTTCACTTCTGTAACATCACTACTTAACACTCGCACTTCTATCGGCTAGCGCTCCAACACATTGTACATGATAGGCTAAGGGGCGGGACATCTCTAAGCGGTTTCAGACTGGGCTCTGGTTTCAGACAGAGGGTGAAAAGAGACAGGCAGTTTGAGAAACATAAAGAGTTACATTAGAGACACTAAATACTAATATGAACCTGAAATATACATAACATGTCCTCTTTAATAAACAGAAACATTCTCTTGAAGTGTGAAGCATCATGTTCCTTATTAGGTACAGTCATACAGAGAGCTGATTCAGCAAAACAGCCAACAGCAAGGTCCAACTAAAGCCAACGATGCTGACCAGACAGCAAAATATACAACCCAGTCAGCTGCAGACCCTCATCGACGCCCATAAGAGGCAGATTATCGGCTTAGTATGCAGCAACGGCAACCACATGCAAGGTAGGCGATAGGTGCTACTTCATTAGACTTATCAGGTGAACACTTCCTGTTTTACATCCCTATCAATGATATAAATTAATCCCAGCGGGAGCATTGTGGGTAATAATGGTCACTTGGCCTGGATTTCAGCAGAGGTAGCAGACGGGACCCTCACCACATTCCACATCTGGATGCGATGAGCTGTAACCTAACCACCAACTTCCCTCCCAATACTTTCACACAATCCAGCCTGTGCCTTAAAACCATGGACCCCCAAGCCATTTTTTCGAGAAAAGTGAAAAGTTGAAACAAAAATAAACCAACGCCACCAATTGTTAGCAGACCAAGGAACAGGTCCCTAGAAATGCACAATAACTGTAAATACATTTGTTTAGTAGTAAATTAAACTCATGTTTGCAATTTGTATGTAGTTTTAAGCAGATATGCGCCTTTATTACTAGGACACTAGATACAAAAGTATAATATAAAATAATACATTCTTTAAATGAATCGCAGTCATAACAAAACAACACGTGAAATAAATATTTGCCCATTAATACACATTCATGTTGCTCTTTTGCCTTTTGTTTATGTCAATATTCACTCTGTTGGATGTTTTATTGCTTGATGTTAACTGGTGTAATGAGACCTTACATGCCATGCTACCTATTACCCATGTTTACCCCAGTATAAAGCAACAGTAAATCGCAGGCTGCTTTTCTGTGTGTTTACAAAGGCTGCTACATATAATACAATGTTTGCTCCATTGGACTGTGCAGTTTTTATAATACATGAGAACATCTTTTGTGAAGTTCAAGGCCAAGTTCTGCATTACAAAAAGCAGATTCCAGTCACTTTTGTGTTCAGATGCTTCTGTCAGCAAAGAAGCCTTGTGACACTAAATGCACTTTGGCTGTTTCTCTATTTAAACACTTTATTGCTTTAAATCCTGTTGAGAGCCTTTAGGAGATGAACACAAAACAAATCATTTCGATAGCAACTTACAGTTTAAAAATACAACCTTTTCAGACTGGCAAACAGTTATTGGAGCAGTTTTGGACAGCAATGTTAGCAATATCTTACTGTACAACTCTGCCCCCGCAATACCATTTAAAACACTCAGTTGTACTGCTCATATGCAACACAATGTTTATCTTGTCAGCTAAAAGTTGCCCCTCAATCCTGAAGAAGCTAGTAGGGCCTGGCATCCCCTAGCATTGGCTGCTCTTCCTACATGAGCATGCTAGCTAATTACCTAGCTGCAGCTAAGTGCTCTAACCTGAACTGAACTGAGCACTGACAGGAACTAAAGACAATTTAGGATATGGTGTCACAGTGACCTAGATTTGGAAACACGTCTCTCTTCTTGCCCAAAGTGGTTACGTTTCTTTTACCAAAACCACAACAGTTATTTAATGCATCTCATAAAGGCAGATGGGAGATTTGTGATGCAACAAAACAGCCTTTATACGAGTCTGTAAATATCGGACACTAGCAATATATGCGACATGTAGCCTGCTGTATATCCTGCTTCCTATGGAATGTTTTTTTACTTAAGTTAATCCGATAAATCTCTTTCTGTTTACAACAATCAGAGGTACATTTCTATCATCTAGGATTGTTCGGTCATGCTGTTATATAACATCTAATGTCCATTAGACCGTATTCTCCCTCAGCAGCAGCTACTGAAGGTCTGTCTGCTCTTAGTAGGGGATTTGTCTGGATGCACATTACACACACACATACACACACACAATCAGCAGATGGAGGTCTAGTTTTTCGGGCCTGCCTCTGTAACATTCACTCAACAGCAGAGATTTGCTTCCTACGGATAAACAATGTGACTATGGGTATGTTAAACTGAGGCAGCAATGACATAAAAAGCAATGGCTGGACATCTAACATCTAAAATCTAAAATATCAGCACTGCAAAAACCACCTGACCAACACAGAAGAATCACTGATCTGCAGAAAGAGCTGAAATGTTACCTTAATCTCTTGGGAAGAACATGATTATTAAGGGAAGAAACGTGAAGTTAAAAATTCAGCAAACCTCTTTTTCTGTTAAAACGTGGTACAGTGTTTCTGCAGCTGCCTCCTGACAGACCCTGCAGGGGGAATGCACCCAACACCCACCTTTCCGGAGAACATGCAAATGCATCACGGCCACTGCATCCTCCCATGCCACACACACTCATGGGCAGCTGCTCTGCTCACATTTACTGAACATATGGGCGACTAAGATCAAAACGTGTCGGGACATGTTTACAATAAAAGCATTTGTCAGGTTTATTTCAGCTCTCAATGCTAATTTGTGCTAACAGTGACCTAATATATGCTCATAATAATAACACTGGTTATTTAGTCGCTCTGCTACAGAATATTGTTTTAGGGTAAATACTGGACTTTTTCACTGTCATGCAGCAACTAACGATTATCAAATGGGATGCAAAATTAAATGTTTAAACAGTTTGTATAGTACATTTAAAGATTACTGTTGCTAGCATATTTTCTTAGCTGTATCCAGCTAATGTTAGCGCCATGATTTGGTGGAGAACACTGTGTCTAGCTAACTTTTTTAATGTTTTTTGCAGGTTAAACAATAGAGGATATTGCAAAAGGGATCAAACATAATCACGTCATGGCTCCATACATCATAACATGCTAACGTCCAGCAGTGGCTCAGTCAGTAGGGGCTTGGACTGGGAATCGTAGGGTCGCCGGTTCAAGTCCCCGAACAGACTTGAAATATGGAAAGTGGACTGCTACTTGGAGAGGTCCCAGTTCACCTCCTAGGCCCTGCTGTGGTGAGCAAGGCACCGGACACCTCCAATCCCCCCTCCCCATTGCTCCCCGGGCGCTGCACGATAGCTGCCCTCTGCTCCTAGTACTAGGATGGGTTAAATGCAGAGGACTAATTTCACTGTGTGTGCTCTGCTGTGTGCATGTATGTGACTAATAAAGACGGTCCCACCAACACGTCCCAGGAAAACTGCAGCATATGAAGTATTGTATATAAACAGCCTTGTTCTAGCTGTTTTATTATACATGTAAGAAGACAAGAAATAAGGATATGACTTTTATTTTATTATAACTACCCATTCTGTCTGCTTAGCTTACATAAGAAAAAGCTAGAGCTGCTAACGCTAGCTTAAACTCTGATAGCAACCTCTATAAAGTGAGAAAATACTGTGCATCAAATATGCGGTTTTGTAATAATGCACCTTTATAAGTAACACTAAGCTACTGTAGGTAATAGGCTAGTTAGCTGTGCATGCTACTCATGTTAGAGCACATCAACACACCGTTTAAAATTCTTCCTTACACTTTTGCTCTGATGTTTTTCCATTTTAAAGAGACTAAAGTCACAAGATCCACATCTTGAGTCCTCACCTCTGGCACCACCTCACCAGTTTAATCATCACTTTTTCTTCATCACCTGCAGAAGAAACTCATCTTCTCCAACATAACCAGAGCTACATTTAAAGCTCATCCCTCATTTCCACTGCCTGGAACACGCTGATTCAGAGGAACACTGTGTGAAAACTGATGAGAAAATAAAACAAGTCAGAAGAAAGAGCCATTTCAACCTGACGCATCTCCATTTGTACCACCCAGAGAAGTACATCACAGTGACGCCCCCAACATCCTCTAAAGAGCTTTATTAGAAACTGCAGAGAAGGAGTCCTTGCACTGTTCTCCACCTCTGCAACAATAAATGTGACACTTCCGTCACCGTAAAACACATACTGGAAAGAGATAGTGGTCATCTGTAAATATAGTGTCTTTTGATGGTGCTTTTTTTTTTGGTTTAAAAGCGTCTGAGCAGTGAATTGATTGCACTTTTATTATCAGACTATACTGCCACTTTGCTTCCCTCCTTTGAGGTTTTATCACTATGCAAACAAAGCTCACCTTAAACGAAATATCAGCCTTGAAGAACCTTTTATACCTCTATACTGAAAGATCAAACAAATCACACAGCTTTACTTGCTTAAAAAGGTGCTACTGGGAATAGCCCAAAACCATAAATCATCCTCAAGTGAAAGCGTTGTTTTTAAATACTACAAAACTAAGTGAGATCTCAAAGATGCAAAAAGAAAAAAGACAATCCCAAACCTTTTTTCACTTGAGATGGTAAACAATTTCTTGATCTCAGCTCGTGACACCATGATTGGGAATCCCTGATAAGTCAAATGGCTTGTATCCCCTTCTAGAAATCAGATATTTTGTTAATATGTGGATAGAGCAGCAGTATCTATGTGCTGAATTAAAAAAAGAAACACTATTTGAGTGTAAGGCATCCTTTAAAACCCAGAAAAGACAACACCACGCTATCAAGTTTCATATTACGATGGATAAGATATTGATATATTGTCCAGCCCTACTGTCAGCAGCCATTTCCAAAAGGGAACTGAAGCCATTATATTTATCTTCACATCCACATTTGGTGTCTTAAAAGGGTTCTCTTTAACATCTCGTTCTGTAGCCCCTACCCTTAAGTCGCACAAAAACAACAGTTTCACCTGGAATATGACCCATATTTTGGGTGGACACACATGAGCAGTGTTTACTGGGTGAAGTGTTGACCAGCCCAGATTCACTGAATACCACATGGAGACTCTGAATGTACCACGACAACAAACTGCTGACAGTTCAACATCCCAGACTGACCTGACCTTCAGGTGACCAACAGGAGACTGCTTCTCCTTTCAGCTCATATTCACATGTCTACCTGAGCGAAAGCTGCCATAAAGGAGAGGGAAACTAAAGAGGAATAGAGGAAAGTTTGTGTTCAAAGTCAAGCCAAAATATTCAATCTGTGCTAAAGGAATAAGGGGTCAGAAGACGGGGGATGTCCTGGATCATCTACCAAATCTGACTCATCCTGGACTGCTGGACGGAAAATACTCTGGCACTTGTACAAATACTGTCATTGCTGTTTGGTCTTGGGATTTTAATTATGTTGTCTTACGTTCAGTTTGTATTATGACAGTTATTGTGTGTAAAATGTAATATTAAATATGGCAACTTTCTGAAAAGGCTAAAAAAAGGCAGCTAGCCTAAGCCTACCATTTTTTGAGGTCAGTTTCAACACAAAAATGATTAAACTTCTGATAAAGTAGCCCAAAAAAACACCATCTACCCTTTTTCAAGATGTTGTGGTTAGTCTTAGAGAGTGTAAACAACAGGCCACCACATCTCATTGTAGTTTGATGGCAGGAAATGTTTCAGCTATCTAAAACATCAGCAGTAAACATCGGGTCTGCTTTCCTTCTCTCTACTAAATCCATAACGTGTTTCAATGCTAACAAATGAACAAACCTACAATTAAACCTTTTGAAATGTTTTCCTATGGTTTAACGTTTTATATACCGAACGATGAATCTATAAAGCCTAATGAATAGTGACAATATTTGTGAGAAGCAATAGAGAGTTGTGTCACCAAAACGTAGCTGTCCCTTACTGCTAAACACTTCCACACTATTCATATTGATCATAAACTGCTGGATACTGCCTTTGAGATTTGACAAATGTTTAAGGAAATACTTCACCAACAAAGAAGTATCTCTTCAATGAGACTTGGATTATTCAGCACGAGTTGTGTTTTGAGTTTGTAAACAGTTGTTTACATATAGTTTTGCTGTTGTTAGAAACAGCCCCTATTTACAATCATTAAGAATGTCTCTGTCATTTTGATTTCTTATTCATCATGAAAGCGTGCAAGAAAAACAAAGTTTCAGTCACTAATTCAAGGTAACACTACATGACAAGTTGATTTACCAGTGGTCATATTGTGTGTGAAATTGTCCATTGAAATGTTGCAATGTAAACATCTTACTTCACATCACCTCTCTACTTTGGTGGTGGGGCTTTTGTCAAACAACATGTTATGCTAAAAATACCTTGCTGCTCTGGGATCATGAATCTGTTAGATAATCCCTGGAACTGGGACAGGCATTAATCCCCCTGCTTCTCTACGTCAAGCCCCAGCTATTTGGACACAACATTTCGACAACCTAAAACAAAACAACCTAACGTGGACACCCTGCAGAAGGGGAGATAGATATTTCTAGAAGGTGTTTGGTGCGAGGAGAATAGTGGTCAGATAGTTTGTGGGAGGAGGGAGGGTGTGTCTGCAGGGCCCTGGTGCAGCACCAGCTGTGTTTATATCTGAAAACAAACTGAGTAGCAACTCAAAAACAGGCCAAAACTGACCAGAAACACCCTGATGAGTTCAATGAACATGGGAAACCAGAAAGAAGCATGCACACACAACTATGACATTCATGGCAGCTAAACTTACTCGTTTTTCACGCATCTACTCTCGTGGAAGACCTTATCCAGCTGGATCACAGCCTGTCCCAGGAACACGTCCATCCCCATGTGTGCCCGGTGCATCACGATGAGTACCAGCTCGTTTGCACCGGCCGGACAGCCTCCGTTCCGCCCGCCGCCCTGCAGCACGCCGGGCTGCAGCTCAAACGAGCACTCCTCCCTCCACTCGGGCTCGGTTGTCTTCTCCACCACGCCGGTCGAGTATTTCTCCTTCCCCAGCTGGATGATGGTGTACACATCGCTGGTGCCATGCTTGCCCTTGCCCCGTAAGCCCCTGCCTCTCAGCACCGTCACCTGGACGTGTGTCGGTAACCATTTCTGGTCCTCCTCCACGGTTAGCGAGGACATGTCCCCCCCTCCCTCCCTCCTCCTCTCTCCAGACAACCGCGACAATGCGAGGCAACCGGGGAGAGGTGGTGGTGGTGTCCGCCGCTTCCTCCCTGTGTCTGCACGGTCACATTAGCTGGCGGGTCGGCGGGCGGTGCCGCATTATGGCTGTGTGTCTCCTCTGCAAAGTTGCCGGTTGTTCGGTGCTCGGTGTGTACTCTGCGGCTGTCTCCGCTTGGTGTCCTGCCTCTCTGCCCCGGTCTATTGCAGCCGTGCGGGCCTCTCTGCGGGCAGCGACGTCACGCCCTTTATCCTCCTTCTTCTTCTGCAGGACGAGGAAGTTTAACTCCACACATGTGGGCTACATGCACAACAGACTACAGCCCGAGCACTGTGCAGGAATGCAGGGTGTGATGTTTCCACCAAAGCTTGTCCACTCCTCCTCTCAAAGAATGTCAAACTCGCCTCTTTTTTGGCTGTCATGATTGCAGACGCCCTAAAGGAGGCCTCTGCACTGTGAGAGCTGTGCTAGGGATGATGGATTAAATTTAACTAATCTAGTTTAGCTACATTTTTGCAGTGAGCAGTTCAACCTGATTCCTATTCAGATATTAGTTCAACTTCTGTAGCTACTAAGAAATTAAAACAAAAAAGGAAAGGAACGTTTTTGAAAAAATATATTTTACTTTTACTTCTCTCAATAGATCCTGTAGAGAAGTAAAGGGCACAAATTGAAAGTACATATGCTTATTGTAACATCATACATTACAAGACATGGTTATACATCAATGCATACATTTATGTTGGCAGGTAAAACAAAGCTACACTTTGGCTAAAGTTAGCTGAATCCAGCTGTCGTTAGCATTTGTCAGGAAAGTTTTCGTTAATTATTAACATTATGACCGACAAACACCAAGTGTTCAACAATAATTTCTTCGAAGTTGAGATGAATAAGTAAATAAATCCATTTATAACCAAGATCTTCAAAATAAATGTTACACTTGGAGCCATTGGTACCTAAGCGAAACACTTTTGCCAAAAGAGGCAACCCAAAACACTACAGAATAAAAGTTCTGTGTAGTTGTTTCAGGCAAAATGTAGAATTGTAAAGTATATCTGATGAAACGTTTACTTTTCTGAATAACCTATACGCTTGCTGGCTTGTTAAATTGTTAAAACCAGTGGCTTCAAGGCAAGGCAAGTTTATTTATATAGCACCATTCAGCACATGGCAATTCAAAGTGCTTTACAAAACAAAATAGACAACATTGAGAAGCAAATGCAGCAGAAACACATCATGTGGCATTTAAAAACAGCCATTAAGAAGCAAAGATAGTGGGACAAACACAACAGGTATGAAAAACATTAATAAGAACCACACTTAAGCGTGACATATGAACAGCCCAATCAAAAGCAGCCATAAAAAGATACGTCTTCAGTCTGGTTTTAAAATTAGCAAGAGTTGTAGCCGACCTGCAGGACTCTGGGAGTGTATTCCAGGTAGTGGGTGCATAAAAGCTAAACAGCTTCTCCTTTTTTAGTTTTCACTCTTGGGACAGAAAACAGACACATCCCAGAGGACCTAAGACTCCTGGATGGTTGATAGTTTGGCAGGAGATCGTTAATGTATTTTGAGTCTAACCCATGTGATGCTTTAAAAACCAGCAGCAGTATTTTAAAATCAATTCTTTGACCGACAGGAAGCCAGTGTAAAGACTTCAGAACTGGACACCAATGTCATTGCCTACCCCCTAGCACGAATGTACAACTTAAACACCCAACATGTTTAAAACATCCCATGTCCTGACCACGAGCTGACAAGTTACATTTAAGAAATTAGAGATTATACCTGCTGTATACGTTTTTAGCACTGTCACTGTTAGCAGGCCGGAAGCTGATATTAGCATTAGCTCAAAGCACTGCAGAAAGTGCTTCACAAACATAACGTATGTTATTGTAGATTGTATAATGAGTCTGGTCTTTCTATGACGCAGGGGGTCGAAGGGAAATCGGTGAATCTGCTTTTCCACTGTGTGAGCGCCACAGGTAGGATTTTCCAAACCAAAGCACCAAAGGTTGTGACGTTAAGTTAACCACACCTCAGACATGTTTTTGGCTCATCCTGTTATTGTTTCCACGCGATCGTTTCGTTATGCTACATGATGGGAACAAACAATGTGACAGCAGATTTCTGCATGCTGTAAATCCCCTTACCAGATAACTTGCATTATTGTGATTTGCTTGATTCTTTTGCTTAGTTATTTTCATTGTTTGCTTTATTATATGCTTTACTATTACTATTAACATTATTTTTCATGGACTAAAGCATCATTGTGGTTGTTAGTGTAAATTCAGTAAGCTGTATAAATGACAATCAGAATCAGTCAGTGTACAAAAAGATGAAGTTTTTGACAAGTAACTGTGATATAATATGTTCGAAATGTTTGATTTAAAAGTGAAAAAGCTGTGCAAATGTGTGTTTAACTGGTGCAAACATGTCATTGTAAAATCATAAATCAATAAATATAAACATGTCTGTAGTGAGCTTTCTTCCTTTCTGACCCCTCTGCCCCGGCTGTCATTGTGAAGAAGAATTTGTTCCCAGTTGACTTGCTTTCTTTAGTCTGTCTGAGCCAACTTGACATGCATGCTGCTGTGAAGGGGGGGGGGGGGGGGGATATGCGAGGTTTGGTCTGCCTGCAAGTGACTGATACCAGGACTTGGTAACGTTGTTGCCGTTGTTGGTGCTGTAGCGCAAGAAAATCAATAAATGGAGTGAAGAATTTGTTGCTGAAAGTGAACAACCTTCCCTCTGTGTCATATCTATTGACAAACAATTAAAGGGGTCATTAGTTCAGGTTAGAAGTACTTAATTGGTTAATTTACTCATAGTAATGTCATTCAAGTCGGCCTGTGGATGTCAATGTGCATTACCCACCTCAGCGTTGTGAGGCACTAAATATGTGTTACATTTCTACAAAGCTATTAAAGCTCATATCAAACTCAATGATACTGTTTGCACTGCTGAGTCTTTTGGAACAAATACTGTCCAGATCTTGTGAACTGCTTTTTTCTGTTTCCTGTTTTATTTTGTAAAAAACAATCTCCTTGTGTAATGTCTGGTTTCACTTCCTGTCTTTGTGTTTTTCTGCCTTTTTGTGATTGTTGGCACCATTTTGATTTTATCCACATGTGTGTATTCACAATGCTTGCCCTTATGTTTTACTCACAGTGATTAAGAAGGCTGTTGGACCCGAATGCAGAACAGACATAAACAACTAAAGAAAAGTTTGAAGAAACAGAAAGCTGGGTACATGTAAACTCCAAACTGAGAGAGCAGGCTACAATGCAAAAACTGAGGAAAAGCAACAAAAGCCTAAATAAGGAATATACCGGGATGGCCTGAGGAACAAACACAACAAATCTATGAGGAAACACAAGGAATGATCCAGGTAAGAACAGACAGACTGATGGGTATATATACACTCTACAACTAATCACACAAACAAATAGGGAGGCAAAAACACAAGGCCTGTAGGGTTATGTTGTGAGTGGGGCAGAGATGAGTCCTAAATCCCAGATATAACCTTTCTTGCCGGGAACTGAAACCGTTATCTATGCTCTTCTTTATGATCTATTGTGTGTCTGTGGTGTTTTAAATCTATGGTTCAGACTCTAAAGTCACACAATCAACAAACCAATCGAGGCTGCAGCTGAATGCTAACTTTGGTTTTCTGTGAGGTACAATCAGTCTTTCTGTCAATGGAGTCTGGTTGCTTTGAAAAAAGCATAGATGAACTGTTTGAGGTTGAAAAGGTTGTCCAAAATATAACTAAAAGGTTAAAGAAGGTCCTAAACATGAATAATTTGTAACCTAACTTTAATTGTCCACAACAGTAAAATGCTACTTGATGCAACACTGTTAAGAATCTAAATATGTCATTCTGTGTGATAATGTATCCCCCATGGAGGCCATTTTTCTTTAGATGGATGATTTTTATGCTGATGATAATGCTTCTGTACTTAATTTACGAAAAATTTGAATCGTAGAACTTTAACTTGTATTGCAGTACTTTGTCAAAAATGTACTTTTACTGAAGTAAAGGATCTGTTTATACCCCAATCTCCTTTAGACTTGCATGCTCAAAAACACGAATTCTACTGCCGCCCACATGTGAAATTACTTTATGGAGCAGTTTGTGCACACAGTACGGGGATTTTCTTTCTTTTTAAGGGTATTTTGACAGCAGCACTTGAGATTTTCCACTCAGGTTAAGACCGAGTAAACACTTCTCTGAAGTGGTGTCCAAGAAGAGGGAGGCACTTTACAAACGTTAGTTTCCATGAAGTGTTAAGTGCAGGGAGGGTTTTTTTAGACTGAAAATGAGGGTGACAAAGCAGCCATAGTTGAAAATGGCTCCTTCTCACTCCTGTCTCTATTATTACTTTTCATTGAAAAACCTCAACCAATATGTATCCTTTTGTGTCCTCTCTTTGGCTCATTTTAACTCTGAGAAGTATTTAATATAGGCTGCTCATATAGAGGACATCAGATACAAACACAAAGCATTTATCGTCAGGCATGAAAGAAGAACATATTTTTCACTTGGAAACAGCATAACATTCCTTAGGAAAGTAAGTAAAACTACTGCAGTTAAGAAAGGTACTGTGAGTATTAACAGCTATATTTATCCAGGAGAGACTTCAATATAAATTAATTTCAAGCCACACACATCCGATATATCATTTTAATTCTTCAATGCGTCCATGATGTTAATTTCAGTGGAAGCAGAGATGAGGTTTGAGAGTAAATTAGGTTTGTGGTTGTGCAGGTGTCAAAGCAAAGGTTATGATTTCCCTGAACTGTAAAGATAAAAACAAAAGGACTTCATATAAATCATAATGTTGAAAGAGCCTCTCACTGATAAACGTTCCTATCTGACTTTAAAATAACTCATGTGAGTTGGAAAATGCCACAGAAATATTTAAGCGCTGCCAAGATGAAGTTTTGGACTCGAAAACATGTAACTTTGGCAGAGCGATGACAGGTGTGGTTGGTTGAAATCCAGATATCATGGTTGTTATGTGTCCATACTTGCATCAAATAAATCGTAGTGTTGTGCTGGGTGGAGAAGACAATTAGTACATTTTAAAGAGATTTTTTCTTGGTAATTGTGTCCACTTTAAAAACTCTGACCTCCGTGTGAGCTCTGTGCTGTAGCCATGCAAATCAAAACGCAGTGATTGTGCAGGAATGGCTGACACGCCTTGCATGAATTATGGCCGATCAGGTTTTACCCGCAGCCAAGATAATTGATGGTTACTTGAAAGAAAACAAAAGTAATTCTGTTTTGTCTTCGTCATTTTTTTCCTGATGCATTCTTCTTTCTGCAAAGCAAGTTTACTTGTAGAACCCTTTGCAGCTACAAGACTTCACAAAGCGTTGTAGTGTGTAGTATTTTTATTCTATTTAAAGCTATACATTTAACGACACCGCACATGTAAAAGCCTGATTATGGATAAGAGTTGTAAGTTGCTATAAACCCCCGTGCAGGGTATCAGTTGTATGCTCTATGTTTGAAGCAGATAAAATTCTTTATCCAGTAAGAAGTTACTTTTAAATCAAGAGATGGTGCAAAAAAAAAGGCATTAAACAGAAGATATTCAAATCTTATTTACAGAAAAGAATGAAATGTCCAATGCAGTTTGATTCATAATATTTTGATAGGTGGCAAACTGAAACTTAGTCAGCTTTGATTTAACAGAAGTGGGACTAAAGATTCTTCCAGGTATTTCGAGCATACAAATGAGGAGCTATTTCTCAGTGATTTGGTCTGGGTGTCTCATAATGCAGCAATATTCATCACCATTGAGGCCTTTATGAACCACCAGCAGTTTCTTTAAACACTCCTCTCAGTTTGTGCAGAGCTATATAAGTATCTATATAGCTCTGAGTTTGTGGTCAGAAGTAATATAGAATGTGATGCCCAGACTCCAGCTGAGGCCTACAGCGCCCTCTGTTGGGCATCACTGACAACAACAGTCTCAGAACAAAAGTACTGAAGCTGAAAACATTGGTTGAGACTATTTGAATCATATATAAAGACAAATATGTTTGTGTTCAATATATTTTGGCAAACACAAGAAAAAACATTAAAACATATGTATTCCATATTATATTTCTATGTTTCAAGGTTTCAAGGTTTTATTTGTCATATGCACAGCAGATACAGCGTATATGTTGGCAATGAAAATCTTATGTCGCGTGCTCCTCCAACAACTCAACATACATGGTGCAAATAAGATAAATAAAATAGTGCAAAAAGAGAGAAGAATATTTACAATATTAACAATAAAGATTTGAGGATGTGAAATATATACATATGTGGAATACATTGAAAGTATTTAAATACTTTACACTGTTGAATGAGGAGGTATGGACAGATGCATATATTATGTATAGCAGATGTATATGGCAGATATGTACAATATATAGATATGTGTACTATAAACAGATATGTATGGCAGATGTGTATAATATATATATATATGTATGTGTGTACTATAAACAGATGTGAGTAGACATTCACACAGCTCAGGAGTTCAGTAGTCTTATAGCCTGTGGTATAAAACTGTCTCTGAGTCTGGTGGTCTTGGTCCGGATGCTGCGGTACCGTCTGCCAGACGGCAGCAGACAGAACAGATTGTTGCTGGGGTGATGGGGGTCCTTTAATATCCTACCGGCCTTCTTCCTACACCGCTGGGTGTAGAGGTCCTCCATGGATGGCAGCTCCGTCCTGGTGATGTGCTGAGCAGTTTTCACCACCCTCTGTAGAGTCTTACGGTTGAGGGCGGTGCAACTGCCATACCAGGCGGTGATGCAGCCAGTCAGGATGCTCTCGATGGTGCACCTGTAGAAGTTGCAGAGTATCCTGGAGTCCATGTTGAACTTCCGCAGCCTGCGGAACAGTGTGATTAATTAATCATATTTTCCTTGTTGTTAATTGTTATTATGAATGAAACCACAGCCACTTACTCCTTACTCTTACTCTTGTATATTTCTATCTTTATTTAATTTCTTCGTCTCTGTTTTAACATACCTCATTCCATTCCTGTGCAGCTGCAACTCTGATTTTCTCTTACATATTTAACATCTACAAATCTAATGCTAACAAATATCAAGTGACACAATTAAAGCTACTAACAGGCCTTGTGGAGAGATGGTATCTTTTTCCTGAGTGCCATATTTCCTATTATTATCTAATGAACCGCAGACCAACATGAGGTCAGCTAACATCCCTCGACGTCCTCTAATCACACGAGAGACAAAACCTATTTGAGAGCAATAAAGGCATCTAACAGGCTCTAAATGAGGGGCTGAAATGTTTTGGTTTTTACAAAGTAATCTGTCTAATTAAGAGAATATCCCCGCCAATCATGCAGACGACAGAGAGATTTCTATAGAAAGCTCAGAGCCTCATCAAGGAGAGATTCCTCATCTATTTCCAGAGCCGAGCTGCCAATCATCCCCTCATCAGGCTCTCCGATTCATATCAGAACAGCTGTTACATAACCACATAATCCTCATGTAAGATAGATATACACACACACTTATAAACACAAACTCTGGTAGACAATAAAGGGCCAGCAGCTGCCACACACACACACTTTCTGTGGAGCCAAGAGAAACAGATAGACGAGGCTCTGAGATGCACCACAGTGCAAATGGCCTACTTAGAGTTTAAACTGGGTAATTAGAAACCTAATCAGGGCTCACTTTCTCACCCCTGATGAACGTAATGAAATGCTCCCGTACTCGTATTTGTGACACTCACGCCGACTCCGGTTTACGGGGCCCAAAAAAGCAGCTGTGGCTGCCTGTAAACACACCACACATCACAATATGTCAACAGATAACTTTATTCAGGGAGAAGTGATTAAAACTCAAGACTAAATGATTTATTATCTGCGTCAGGTTGTTTCTTATCAGTATCATCATTGAATACCCATAAAATAATGATATTTTATTATAGAACGTTATGATTATTGGTAAACAATTTAAAATACAGTAAAAGTACATTTCTGTACGCCAGCATTTTTAGATGTTTCCTTCAATACCCATCAGACCTCTCAGGTGCTTATACATTGGCTGTGTGTTGGAATAAGTTCTGATAAAGGTGCTTTTAGTTACAGTGGACCTGTAAGTTTGTGTGTTGGTGTTGGGCAATGGCAGACTATGGATCTCAGAAGGGAGAGGGCGAAGAATAAATAAGGACACCAGCTGCAAACCATGCACCCAGCACGTATAATACAGAGTTTTTAGCCTGTAGGGTTGCCTTAATGGCACTTAGTCGTGTCCTTCTTAAACTTTAAGACGACTCCAAAAGGCCCTTTAAAATGTTTTCTCTCCTGGAAAGGGACCCTAAATTAAAAGCAATAAAAGATATTTGTCTCAGAAAGGTTTCAATGTTTCTCTTGTTGCCTGTTAAAAATCAGTGTTTCCCCCTGCATTCATTTGTGACAGCTTCTGGGGGACGACACACGTACTCATAGGGCACACATATCTCTGAAACATTTGGGATGATGACAGTACACAACTCAACAAAATATATAGTTTAGAGTTGTTCTTTTTACACATCTAGAAATGATACTGATAGGTTCAACTAAACATGTGTATTGTAAAAGACAGTATTTAAGGTCCCCCTTCCTAAATCTAACACAAATCCTCCCTTTATGAAGGTCATAATCACTTTCCCCCTCATGGCTGTGTGATCACAGACCCTCCTGTCTGTCACACCATTGCCCATCAGCAGCTGTTCTTGAGGGGAGTACTGGTGATACTGGTGTCACTGGGCTTTATGTAAATCCAAATATTTAGACTGTGGGGAGGAGATCCGATGTCTGCACGAGCATAATGAGTTTTTATTTGGACATATGAATGCCTCTAAATTAAACAAAACGTTTGGAAAAGCTTTATAATAACACATCTGTGAATTCTGCTCAATGCAGTGAAAGTTATTTCAGGTACATAAATTGTTTCCGTAGCACTGAAAGCGTGGTTTTGATTCATTAAAAAAACAGCACATCTAGGGAAGTAAGTTAAGGAAAGATCAGATTAGTGTTTCACAGATAAGTGCTATTCTTTTTAAACAGCACAGGAGATACATTCAGTAGCAAAAGCCATGCAGCTCCTCAGAGCAGAGCAGCAGTCTGCTCAGCATGATGCATTCAGGTGCAGTTAGACACTTTTTGAAACTTCAACTGCCAAGATGAGGTTGGATGCAATTACGGAAAGCTTGACAAATGTAGCTTTTAATTGCTTTCAAAAGCAGTTTAATCAACAGAGTAGCTACAACGAGAACAAATGTTTAATTTGGTATTCTCAAATATCGCCATATTGCAGCTCCCTGAAATACAATTATTTGATCCTGATTTTGTCCAATTAAACACATGTGGAAAATGACAAATCTTGCAGTTAAATAGAAAAGAGACCTTGTTCTGCCTTTGCAGTGTTTGTTAATGAATATGTGCATGCTGCAAGGGAACTGATTTCTGTAGTAGACTACTATTGTTAATTGAGTCCCCCATTCTATGTTATCCATATTCTATTTATCTTATTTTGGATTTTATTTTACTGAAAGTTCTGTCTTTCTTTACATTTCTCTGTGTGTAAATACATCATAAACTCGAGTCAAAGTGTTTGTAAGTATCCAGTTGACCAATGAATCTGATGAGCATTAAACGGCAGGATTCCTTGCTCCCACCGCCCCTGAACGTAGCGTGTCTCCCGCGGTCTGTACCGGGTCTAGCGGCCCCTGCACGCACCAACACTTGCGGGTAACAGCTGGCAGGAGACCACGGCGTGTTTGTCTTCTGCGGGCTCAATAACACGGTGTAGGTTTACCAGCTCTGGGGATGTGGGCTCTCCCTTTGTAACCCTTAAGCAGCGACTTAGTGGTCTTTGTCCGATTTATATTTTAATTATCTGCTAAACTGCGGCTGAGGGCCATGTGGGAAAGAGCCGCGCGCTGACCCCGGCAGCTGTCAATCATCCACCAACGAGCAGCAAACATTCATACAAACAATACATTTAATTTAGTGAACTTTCCTTTTACAGTTCTTGCAAACATTTGTTGTACACTTTTTATGCATCATCTCCTATTTTGCATTTTAATGTATTTGACTGTGTTCATATGCACACTTGCACACCAATGCAAAATGTGTAAATACCATAGATGTAGTTGTAGGTGCACTGTCAAAACTGTGGCTGGTCTGGTACAAAGACAACCAGCGCACAGTCACTCTTACCAAAACATTCTCCTACCAAAAAAACCCATCATAATTTCACCTTCCACCTGCTCTGTGTGGCACTAACACAGCAAACATCCATCACATGTTACAACAATGAAATTAACTTTAAATAAAACACTTCAGTGATTCCAAAAATGTGCATCACGTTCTCCTTGAAGTAAGTGGGAGTGCAGAGAACAGTCTGAGTTGTAAATGAAACCGGTGGCACACATGTTTATTTAAAAAGCAAACCCTCCTGTTTGGATGAATGCATTTTGAATCTACAGGTAATTTAAGTTACCTGGTTGTGTTTCTCAAACATGCACTGTTGAAACAAGGGTTTTATTTCATTTCAAAACCAGGTGATTCAGTAGATTTTCTAGATGAACACCAGAAGTGTTAAATATCAGCTTTATTAAAAGCAAAAAAGAGTTCTGCATTTAAAGCAATCTTTCTTAAACATCACTTTAACGTTTCAGCTGCTGCAGGTGGTTTGATTTAATATATGAACTGCCAGGTGCAGCTTAATCTACAATACATTATATTAATCACCTGAATATGCAAAGGGACTAAAGCAGGCATGAATGTAAAAAGTACATCATTTCCTTATGAAATAAAGTTCAATAAAGTAGCATCAATTAGTTTAAACTTGAATAAATTACTTTAGTGAATATTCTTATTTGCTTTCCTTTACTGGGAATACTGAGATTACATCAGAATCAGTGTCTAAAGTTGTGATATAATATAAAGGGAAGAAACAGTTCAATCTAAATAGGTTTGTATTTGACGCCATCTGTTGGTCAGAAAATCTGCAGAAAGGAGACTCATGATGGATGGAGACAGATCTTCATGTAATCACATTTCTTCACAAATGCATTTATTTAAATATATTTTAAGAAATTCCAACACATCTATATTATTGATTAAAGAAATGGATCCCTGACCTATCTTTTGTTTTAGAATAACATTTCTGCATTTCCATGTAAGACATCCAACACCAATTCACTGCAGCTACTTAAAATAAATCTGTGCAAATTAGTGGAAACATTAGCCGCTACGGGTCAAATCCAAACATCTGAAATGATGCCTTTTCGGGTTATTTTTGATCAGTGTGATTACAGCCTCCAGACATATTGTGAGGCATTTGGAAAATAATTAAATCTCCAGACTTAAAAGATTGGGTAAATTATGGAAGCGGCTGTTTAGATGATTTCCTTTTTACAATATTTTTGCGGACTGGTTCATTCACTTCTGTGTGCTTCCTTATTTTTAAATGTATTTATAGTATTACATATATTTGGCAGACATACTAGGCAGCTCTTTTAATAAAAAGCAGATATATTTTACACATTACTGATTCCTTATTATTTATTAACAATTTGTTGTGGCCCTCTATACCTCAAAAGTCAAATTCCTTATCCTGGACATGAAAATCTACTTGACAATAAAACTATATATATATATGTCTACTCTTCAGATTTTGCTTCAATATAAAATCCTCAAAACCTCAAATTAAAAATAAATAAACTGCTGAATATGAAATGTGACCACATCTCTATTTCCTTTCCCTCCTTTGCTGTTATTTAAAACATTCCTGCCTCCACAGACGACCAACAATCATCTCAGTAGCAGCTAATAGAGATCAAAATGTGGGGAAACAAAGAGGAGAAGAAACGCAGCTCAGAGGAAGCCCTCTCCTGCTGTCTGCTTGTCTGTGTTGAATATTAAGTGACGGCCGGATGATTTGTCCTTGTGTTTGTCCTCCTCTGATACTTCCTCTCTAGGCGTCACATCCCCCATGAAGAGGCTAATCTGCTCCCAGCGGGGCTCCTCCCGATGAAGAGCTGAGAAAAAACCCTCAGACATACGAGCCATTGTCCCCGAGTCAATACAGACCTGCAGTCTGCAGCCAGCAGCCTCAGACCTCTGTTTAACATGAAGGCTATCTTCCTTTCAATTCGGGCATTTAAAGTCAGATTTTATTTATACTATCCTGACATTTCGGCAGCCTTTTCATTTGTAATATTGTTTACCCTACAACAATATTGTAGGATTTCACTACGTACTTTTTAAAACCATATTTACTTGTAATTTACTGTATGATACATTATTTCTGAAACATGTTTTCCATTTAAAATGTTTATAGAGGAACAATAGACTTATATTTTGTATATCTTTTCAATATGTTTTTCAAATGTACTAAAGTAGGCAGGAAAAATAACTAATTTTAGCCAGATGAGTGAAGGAAGTCATGCAAAATATGGGATTTGTTGCAAAATTTGACCATTTAATGCAATCCATTTAAAGTTAATGCATATTATTATTCTTAAAAGTTACTTTTACTCAGACTGAAACTCTAGGGAGACAGTTGAGAAAGGTCAAAAGTCAACTACAGAATGCTATACGTAATATTTGTCCCAGTTTTTAAAAGAAATGTAACTATCAAACTAAATGCAGTTACAAGAAGGATTATCATCATCGAAAAGGCAGCAACATTTTCTGGACTTAAACGATCTCAGAAGTATTACAAACACTCAAAACTAAATGCAAAATGTTTACGTTGGAAATGTAGTAAATCATAAAATAGTGCAATACAGAAGAAGAGGTAGAAAAGGCACTCTTCATCACGAGATCAAATCTTATTCAGACATTAAATATAACATGCTCTAAACAGAATAGGATCTGCAGCTGTTCTGGATTGTCTGTTTTCCTAATAAATTGTTTATTTGAGCCATATTAACAACAACAACAACAACAGCAGACTTCTCTTGATAACTGAATCGGTGTAAGACTTGATCCACCAACAGGCTTAAGAAGATGTCATTTTGAACACATCTCCATGCACACAGTGAGAGAGACAGCGTGCAGAGAGTGATCAGCCTCCCTGCAGCCTGTAAGGGATTGAACTAATACAGTGGAACAAAAGAGAGGAGCAGATCTAAAGTGGAGCGAGCAGGACGAGTTTAACGGAGTCCGTCTGATTGTTTGATGTCCCCGGGGAACGCAGGAATCATGTAAGCCCCCTGTAATTTACTGTTTGGGGTTGCCTGGGTAGGGGTAATTCCCATGAGGACCTTCACCCAGTGTTTTTATAAAGTCGGGATTTGTAAAGCTGCTCTCGTTGACCCCCCGCAGGTCATAGAGGTTAGAGGAGCAGCGTGACCCTCCTCAGGACTCAGTGTGTGTGTGTGTGCATGAAATAAATGCCTAAAGAAAGAAACAGATTGGTGGAAACAATTCATATAAAGTGAATTATTCATACGTTGTTCATAAGCACTTTTGAGAAAGAATATGAGACATTTTCATGTAAGAAAATGCATTTTCATGAAGATAAAGAACACGGATCACAGCCTTGTTGCTGTTGAAAGGACCCGTGTCTATTGGTTAGATTGCAGCCAACTTCTTAATCGTCCAAGGGGGCATTTTTGTACCATAAAAAACATGAAAGTCTCCTTAAAGAGCCAGAGTTATGTTTGACCGTTGCCCCTGTAGAAGGATGGCATTGCTCACCGTGGTCTCCTAAAGGTTATCTTCTTGTGTACTAAACCGCATTGTCAGTTATGCATCATGCTGTTATGTTGTCTGCCACCTTTTGGTATTTCATCATACAGCAACCTTTGTGAATAGATGATAATAGCCTTTTCTAGTACCCCTTTTCCACTCAAATTAGTCAGTTACTACTGTTCTCCAACAACGTTCTTCTCTTCCTGAACAACTTTCTACTCTTTTGCTGCCATTGGCTCTTGTTGCCAGCCAGGCAAATAGTTGGTTTCTGGATTTAACCTATTTTCGGGGGCCAGCAGCTAGCACCTTAAGAGCAGAAACATGCTCTGAACTCCCCCCGAGAACTGCGTTGGTGGAAAAGTATTTTAGCTTTAGTCTGCACCTTCCAACCCCTATTTGTGATATCGATAACGGCTGATTACACCCATTTAATGGGGTGATATTACTTAAAGAGGATGAATATTTAGACATGATCTGTCACACTCTAGTAACGCTGAATAATTCACAGCAGCATCCACATCTACCAGTGCCTTCATCCCTTTATGCATCCAAATATCGCATAGCTAAACTGCATTGTAAATGATGTGTTAAGAGGAACGCTAACTTCATCAACGATCTAACTTGATTGTCTCCCATAGACATGACCAAGGTCGCAAGATAGCTGCCTTCTTGTATTGTAGTAGTATGTTTAGCAGGCCCCTTCTGGTCTATATCTCGAGACTGATAATCACTGATGAAAGCCACTAAATGGACTGATGCCTCTAGAGCTGCATCTTTGAACGCAGTACACCAGTTACCCATATCTGCACAAACCCTGCATGTTAGTTCCTTCCTGTTGATACCTCTCATCCTAAACCCAGTCATGCTGCCCTGCACATTTCCCATGATGCTTCAGGGCAGGCCCGTCTGTCTCTGTCCCGTCCTCTCGACTTTGAGCGGCGTCCAGACGTGCCCGAGGAGTCACGGCGGTTCTTTGCCGTCACGGTCAACTCGCTGCTGCAGAAAGAGAAGGTCAGGATTACCAGGGTGTGTTTGCTCTGTGAGGCCCTGCGTAACCTTCAACCTGCCCTCCAAACTGACACACTGACCACTGCCACTCGGGTCAAACCCCCTTTATGTCCTCCGTGAGAGTGTTATGATCCCACTCTATTTATCCCTGGAGGAGTAGAGGTGTTTATTTGGAAACATTAGCATCAGCAAACAGCAGAATTTGTTTGAATTAATCCTCATCTGTTGCACTTGTTCACCACAAAAACGTGGAGGTTTATTGTGTGTTTGCAGATTCATGACCCAGTGAAGCTACATATATTAAGTGATCCACATTGGCTTAAGTTGTTTATGATTATCAGATGTTCATACTTCTCGGTCTCCAAATTAGTTTTCTTCCAATCGTCCATTAAGTCAGTTTGATAATAGTTTTGTCCCCCCAAACATTTTGATCAAAAGAAAGATGAGTTAAAACCTTTTTTTGTTCCCTCAAAGTGAAAGAACACACAAATCCTGAAAACTGTCCAACACTTGAACTCATTTTATCCTCAACATTTGGTACCTATGACCTAAATGTATGCAGACAAACCACTCTTTCTACCATATTTATACAGATATGCCACACATAGAAACACAAGCAGTTCTATAAATGCAAAAACTAAACTTCTGAACATCGACCAAAAGAATAAAGCTTTTTGTTTTGCCCATAATAGAAAGAAGTGTTGTGAAATGGAGACAAACGGAAATTACAATTTTCAGAATACCTTTCTTTTTATTAATGTCTCGCTTCGTGTCAATGATACCACGACAAGCAGGAGAGAATGTATTATATAAAAAAGATTTCATTATCAATAGCTGCCATGTTTATTCTTAATCATTGTAGGTTTTATAGCTTCTCCCCTTAAAACTCTGCGGAATTAATATTACGGTTGGTTGGATTGAGGACATTTCTTATCACCTGATTAAACCATAAAACGTGACAGAGTAACATATATTTTGAGGCCTTTTAAAATATTTTGGAGCTCTCAGATTCCATAAAACATGTAAGAATGTGTCTTTGTACATGCAATTTAAACAAATGTAAGGCTAATTATTTATTTCTTCCACCATCTGCATTAATTACAGCAGCCGAGAATACTCCTCCATTAATTAAGTCATTCATTAAAAGCTTGTTCACCATTATTATCTGATTGTTTTTGATTGATTGCAGACAGTTTATAATTCCTGTCGCAGAGTGCACGTTCATTGTCTTTGTATAGCCGCAGCTCATTATTTCTGTGTCTCGTTCATGAAAACACACATTTTCTCAACATTTAATTCACGTTTAATTTCACGAGTGAAATTGTTTTCTTTATGCCAGTGCAATTATGACAATATTAGAAAAATGTGCAAAGTGGTTCTGTGTGGGAGTATATTTTCAAAAGCAATGTGATTTGTTGACAGTGAAAGTAACCTGTAAGCTTACAAGGACATAATTGGCGGTGCAGGAGCTTAATGCAGCGGAAATGAGTACAGAAACGATGCAGCAGACATAAACAGCACTAATCTTCCGAGGAGATGGACTCTAATCTGAATTTCAGCAGTGGCCAGTGTCAAAGCCAAAGGCGTTTGTCCGTGTGCATTCATTGACAGGATCTGTGAGGTTATTTGTAAACACGCCTCGTATAGCTGTGGTAATCTCGCCTCCTCGCCTATACACTGATTGATAATTGATCCTTGTACAAACACTCTTTTGAGACACAGTTGCCTTTGAATGCCAAACGAGTCATTCTGTCTTTTTCCTCACAGCGACTTAATCCGATAAACGAATGGGAATGAGTGTCGTCCTCTGCGGATTTCAACCTTTCACTCTGCCATTTGTCTCATATTGTTTGCTGATGAGGGCCTGAAGAATAGAGGGGGTCACTTCAACAGAGGCCTGCTGCTGCTGTCAGGGACACAAAGTATTACTTAAAAGCAAAGTCTTCTACAGACTTTTATACCATGGAGGAAGTTCTCCGATCCTTTATCCAAAAGTCTAATTCCAAAATGTTAAACACTCTGTTACACGTTAAAGCCCTGACTTCTAAATGGTACTTAGCATTAAGAGGAAACTGCTGATAAAGTGTCAAAAAGTGGTGGAAAAATAATTCCTTTTACCTGAAGTAAACGTGGAAATACTCCATTACAAGTTAAAGGCCTGAATTCCTCAACTTGACTTGGAACCTGCTGACATTTTGTTATATTATGCCAACACTGAATACCCAAAGATAAAAAGGTGGCACACACACACACAGAGACAAAACACAAAGCTGACTGATCTTACTTTTCCATTTTGTCGGAGCATGCTGTAATGAAGGCCACCAGACTGAAGCGTAACCACGTTTTTTGAACATGGCAAACATTTAATTGATATAAGTCAACTTGGTCCTCTGTGTGTCGCACTGTTGCATTTAGCATTCTGTTATCCAACTTAGAAAATTAAATGCGTAGCACTACAAATAAACTCTTGGTCCATTAAGTAGCTGCTTTTGAGCTCTCAATACTCTTGTTTTGTTTGTTGACTTTAATTGAATTGTCTTGCGTATACAGTGAAATGTAGACTCTGCATTCAGCCTTTCTTAGTATAAGTGGAGCATCTTCTATATATATCGCAACCAGAGCGTGGGGGACAAGTTAATTGCTCAAGTGCACCTCGGCAGTGCTCAAAAGGTGAACTTGCACGTCACAAAGTAGCAGTCTTTAATAAAATGTTGGTTATTTTAAGGACTTGAAACAAGGCACTTTGCTTCCTGAGCCAAGTCCCTTCAGATATGTGCCCTAAAAACAACAACTGAGGCAAAATATAGAAAGTAATTAGAGGCAAACAAAGCCTTAAACATCTCCCACACAGTGAGTGTAGCAGAAGAGGAAGAGTAAAACTTGTTATAGCTCGTATTACATGCATATTTACGTGCTGCAGAGGCCTTAATGTTCTCACCCTGCTGCCTGCTGTGATTTCTCCTCCACCTCCGCAGTGAAGAGGACGGGTCAGCTGGTGATCAGCCCTGAGCAACAAAACCCTTTTCTTTTTTCTTTTTTCTGTAATGCGCGACACAGGGAATGACATTTAACTTGTTATTATTTCCCAGAGAAGATTAATGATAAATTGTCCATTATTTTTCCTTAAAAGTGAAAGATAAGACCGCAGTCATTTGCCCTAAAGGCAGAGTGCCACCACTATGCAAAATGACAGCCAATTATCGGAGCCTAGTTTGGGATAATGACTTTACAATGAATCTTTTGATTGAAATGTAACTCGCTTGGCCTTGGGCAAAGTGCAGAAAAAAAAATGAATAGAAAAGTTACAGAAACAATGAGCACTATATAACTGTGTTGCTCTCTTTCTCTAGGTCTCCCACCCTCCCTGTCTCTCTCCACTCCTCTTTAGAAATAGCTATAGGTGAAAGCCAGAGATATGCATGGAAAAATTATTAAGTCGCACAGGGCTTGCAGCAAACATAAATTAGCATATTCAGGGTAAATATGCAGACTATTTACGATAATAAGACCGGATTATTCAATTCAATGAATGTTAAATAGATGAGAAAATGGTATGTGTCTTATCTAGTCAAAGCTTCTATTCATTTTAATCGCTTCCCAATTGAACTCTTCATTTTTATTCTCTCTCAGTTATTGTTCCCATTCCAGGCAGCTATGGCACCTATGGGTCCTGGGAGATTTCCTGCCGGTCACGTGGTTTAAGTGGCGTTCACCTTATTTTCAGCGGAAATGGAGAAAGTCGACGTCACCCGAGGCCAGCATCATGATAAGCTCCTTTTCATTATGCACGGGGGCCGATGCAGAACAAGATTAGCGGGGGCCCTGTGTGCATATAAAGGTGGGAACATACAAGTCATCTAGATTAAATAAAAGAGCAGCACAGACCCATAAACAAAGCACATCTGCTTTCTTATTGTGAGCATTAAAACTTTAACTTTAGTGTGTGTGTGTGTGTGTGTGTGTGTGTGTGTGTGTGTGTGTGTGTGTGTGTGTGTGTGTGTGTGTGTGTGTGTGTGTGTGTGTGTGTGTGTGTGTGTGTGTGTGTGTGTGTGTGTGTGTGTGTGTGTGTGTGTGTGTGTGTGTGGCCTGCGGTAGGCTTTTTGTGTTTTACAAATGTCATAAAAGCATCATTAAAGAAACATTTGAGGTAATTATGAATCCCTATGTGAACAGATTGAATATAATCCCTTTTAAGAGGTCAGAGGGGTTTTAAGGGGGTAATTTCATGCCAAAATGAATGTAATTTGGTTGTTATTTTGCAGTCACTGCACAAACAAGTGATTTAAGTAATGCATAGACAGACTAATGAACATGCATTGTCAGCAAATCACATAATATACATTTATTCAGCTGTCAACGCTTGCTCAGTCCGTCATAGGATTCTACATAAACCTCAAAGAAAACATCCAAATAAGTAACGTTAAAAAGGCTCAATCTTTCCCTAAAACAGCAGGTTTCTGTATTTAAGTGCATATATATATATATAATCTCAAAAAGATAGAAATAGTACATTTGTTTTGGACTATTGTCAGCAGCGGATTATTCCACACTTTGTATAGACACTAGCGTGCCACTGGGAAACAATTTCATTAATCCACAAAAGCAATTTGATTTTGGCCATAATTAAAACGGAGGAAAACAGACCGAAGCAAAAGAACAGTTTGGGACGTTTAGCTGAATGTACAGTTGTAGTTAATGGAAAATAAACGATATATATAATACTTAAGGAAAGACAGCAGAAGATGCAGATTAATTGAATGCAACAAAGCAATAATTCAACTTTAAAAATCATGTTAACGTTGAAACAAAGCTGTCTCCATGAAGTCTCAATGTGCGGATTTCCGTAACAGCTCCATCATCATCAACACCGTTTCACTTTCTTTTGTGACCTTTTTTTTTTTATAAGAAAGGACAGTGACTGTATTTACTTAGTTTGATTTATTACATTGTTTATTGTTATATTAAATTAAAATACAGGAAGTATCTGTTAAAACAAAAAACGGAATTAAGGACTTCAATGAACATATAAACCATTTGTATCCGGATTGTTAAGTATATTTACATTGATTGATACGGGTAAAAGTCTTTGTGCAAAAGTGCAGGTTTCATGTGCAGTCCTGGGTATTGTCAGTGAGTCACACGGTTAACCCCTTGTTGTACCTGCAGCACATATTGGCTTCCATTCAGTTCCTCACGTAATAGTTATATGTGATGTTTAATTTATCCTACTCAGACTGAGCTCCTCAAAAACTACATCTATAGACTGATTCAGATGTTCTCTATCCATCAGGAGCTCACATGTCAAAGTCTCCATCTAGTGGCTAAATATTGTGTTCACAAACTGTCATCTGCTGCCACCTGCTGTTGATGTCAGGGAGTTGTATACAAATGGTGTTTCTTTACGTGTAAATGTTTCACAAAGATAAACAAACTAAAGTGAGAAATACTTTATTTTTTAAGTGCCTTATATGCTGAATTACTATTATTAGATTAAGAATGGAAAATTGGGATTGAAATCGGTGTATTTCCCAGTATCTCTTCTCATGCACTGCTTTGGTGTGTTGGTGCATAACAAACTCAAATAAAGAGGTAAAATACCTCTTAGTTTAAAGTAGAAAAGCTTCTTTATTTTTGCATTTCTGTTCTGCTGCATGTTGTTATTTGTATTTAGATGCAGTGAGCCTGTTGAGACTGCTGTGTGTTTCCTCCCTCTGTCACAGGGTGGCACTCTATCATCAGTAATTCTGCGGCTCACACATTTCACATTATTGTTGACAGGAATCCGACCTAAAAAACATCCTGATGATAAGCAGTGTGACTGACAGTTGTTTTATCATGAGTTGAAGATGCTTTTTATTACTATTCACCCCTGTTGTGGTTTAATGTAATGACCCAAGTCTTACTTTTGGCATATTCAGATGCTGTAACCTGTCTTAATCCTTGTGTAATATGCTCCTGTTGTCTTTGCCAGGACATTTTCAAGGAGACTTTTCATTTCTGAATAAGGGATTCTCCTGGTTTATTATATTTAGAACTAAGTAAATGTGTAAATACAACACGTACATTCCTTGTTTCAAGGTTTCAAGGTTTCAAGGTTTTATTGGTCATATGCACAGCAGATACAACGTATATGTTGGCAATGAAAATCTTATGTCGCGTGCTCCTCCAACAACTCCACATACATGGTGCAAATGAGATAAATAAAATAGTGCAAAAAGAGAGAAGAATATTTACAGTAACAACAATAAAGATTTGAGGATGTGAAATATATACATATGTGGAATACATTGAGAGTATTTAAACACTTTACACTGTTGAATGAGGAGGTATGGGCAGATGCATATATTATGTATAGCAGATGTATATGGCAGATATGTATAATATATAGATATGTGTACTATAAACAGATATGTATGGCAGATTTGTCAGATCCTCAGTATTTCAATGCTGCAGATAGTTGTAAAGATTATAACTTTAGGTTGCATAAAGTATAACCGGCCTCATCGTTAATAAAGTAATTATAGGTTTCACGAGTACACATTTATACTGCAAAGTGACTCCATTAATGTAGTGAAGTACAACATTTCCTATAAACACTCACAATGTACAACTCATAAATATAGCAGAGTAGATGTAGCTACTAACCTTCCCTGGTTTTCGCTATTTTGCATTACTTTGTATTAATACCACTCAATACTGATAATTTGACAGGTCGATTTGATCGGTGTGCATGCCATGATCTGTAATGACATGAGACAGCAGGGAGTCTCAGCCGGTAGCAGCTTTCATCTGCATAAAAAAAAGACGATAATTAAATGATGAATCAATTAAAATCCTGCACTGGAAGTAGTAAACGGTATAAACAGTATCTGCTGATATATTCTTTAAAATTTGTTATGTATTTTTATGTATTCATGATTAAGGCGGGAAAATGGCAGCATCCGCTCCCCCTCCCACACGCACTATTAAAAAAAAGCCCTGACATTAATTATTTGCTGTTTTGCAGGCGGGAGTCTGCCCTTTGAGCTAAAGGGAGTCATTTATCTCGTTGCATGATGCCTGAAATAAACGCACAGTACAATAATGAAGATGTGTGCTGCAGCTCATCTCAAACACAGATTAATATCACTGGAGTCATTTTAAAGGGCAGGAAATGTATTATAAGGGCTCACGAGCAGCTCTGCAAGTCGAGTGGTTTCCATCCACAGGTTGTCTTGGTAACTGTCAGTCTTTAGGCACCTATAGGAGCAACTTGATGTTAGCAGCCATCACTCTCCATCTTGTGCTGCGTTTAAAAGCCGCAGGGGAAGTCTTGATGCCATATCGTGGTCCTATATTCATTCTTTCTTACTTTATTTCATTCAAAAATGTTGGAAAATGCTGTTTTTAGCCTCTAAATAATGGAGGGTTTCTTCCTTCCTTTGTTCTATTGAGTGAATGACCTGGGGTTTTGAACTGACAAAACAATAAAGTCTTTTTATTCATATCAACTAGGGAGACTGACAACTTTCAGTATTTTCTGACATTGTATTGGCCAAAAGATAATTAGATTAGATTAATTAGTCATTAAAACTATCATCTTTAGAGCAGTCACATTTCTACACATCAATGTAAACCCTGCGCTTACGAAAGGAAGAAGTGCTTGTAGTGACTTTCAGTGCAACGTTCTGATTGGACAACCGCCCAGAGATGTCCCGCCCCTTAGCCTGTTATGTAGAAAGTAATGGAGTGCTAGCCAATAGAAGTGTGGGTGTTACATAGTGATGTCACTATGTTACAGAAGTAAACGAAGGAGTAGAATGGAGGCCTTTCCGGCAGGGGGGAGTGTGTGTGAGAGAAACTCCCCCAGAGGGAACTCAGGGATTTTAGCCTTTTCAGACCATTTACATGCGCAATAACCTATAGTATATAACACACTACAAGAAAAGATGACAAGGCCCCTTTAAATATTTCAGAGATACACTAAATGTCCGGGGACTTCTAAACATGTTATTTTCCTCTCAATTGCATGTTGGCTCTTCCATTACTCCCCCTTTTCATATGTTTATTTTATCTCACACAGCAGGAGAAAACGGGGGCGGCAGTGGTTCAGTCCGTAGAGGCTTGGACTTTGGACCTTAGGGTTGCTGGTTCGGGATGTGGACTGGCAGTGGAGAGGAGCCAGTTCACTTCCTGGGCCACCGCCGATGTGCCCTTGAGCAGGGCACCGAATCACCAACTGCTCCCTGTTGCCGGATGGACTGGCTGCCTCTCCGCTCTGGATCCTCCCAATGCATATAACTGTAAAGCAAAAGATGCACGTGTGTGTCCAAAAAGCAGAGTGTAAAACTGAATTTCACATCTTATCTTATCTCTCTTATTTCAAACCATATTTGGATTAGTTAAAGAAACATTTTGTATTGGGACTATTGAGAAGGATTGGTATTTGGTTAGTGTAAGTTGTCTTCTAGCTTGTAAATGTTTTCCTATATATTAGATACCAGAGTGTTGGTGAGATATATTTGAAATACTTTCTGTTTAGTATCCCTATTCTCAAGCTCTTACCCGGGTTTCCCCATTTCACATATCTCCATTGTGTCCTGTGATCTTACTTGTGTTTTTCGACAGTCTGTGAATAAATTGAACAACTTGAAAGCAGTCATGTAAAACAGGGTCGCAACATCAACAACAGATTGCTAATTCCCCACGTCAATTACAATGTGGTTCATGTCTGCGGTTACCTGGGGAGACCTTTTACCTTTTGATCTCCCATCTGAATGACGCTAATGACAAAAAAAAAAGCTGCGTTTGTTTTCTTTGATATTTTGTCAAGCTTTTCTGCATCAAGGGATTTGGGACAGAAACGTATTAAGGCAAGGTTTTTCTAACCCTTTTTAGGACAGACATCCCTGTGGTCCTAAAAGTACTTCATCTTTGTGTCTACTACTGGAATATCTCCAAAGGGGACATTACTGCAGTTCATACAGACTCTTACCCAGCGCTGGGTTTTTGTTCACCTCCTCCTCCTGCTTTTTTATCATTCTCTTTTTTTTGTTTGTTGTCTTGTCTTTCTCCAGCTCTGTAAAGGCCTTTGGGGGATGTGACGGATCCAACTCTCACACAATACTGATTCAGTCTATTCTGGAGTGGTGAAGGCTAAAAAGAACTCATGGGCATTTGCTCCTGTTTTTCAGTTAGTTTGGTTTTTCTCACAAAAGAAAAGCCACACAATTAAAGTCTAAGTACCAGACAGTAAATGCAGTGGCACGTACTATTCAAAAAGACTTTCATTCAGGACGCTGATGAGAAAGTCCTTTGTTCCTTGAGTATACTGCCGCCATTTACCGACTATCTTACTTTTTTTTTTTATGGGTAAACGGTAGAAAATTGAAGCACATTATTGCACCTTATGATGGAAAGTGGAAATCATGATTGACAGAAAGATTGAATCTCCTATACTTCTTCAAGCTATTTATTCCCCTCTGAAATGGATGAGTTTTGAGTGGAAATCAATTTTTGATATTCATTCATACACATAATATAATATATTATACAAGACTGAGAGTCTACAGCCGTGCTGGTGGTTAAATAAGACTGTTTTGCACAGTGTTGCTTGTCAGGCAAACACTTACAATAAGAAGAAGATGAACCTTTATGGATCCAAGTTCTGTTTTTTTACACACACACAGAGCCTAAGAAAATTACAATTGGATTCTGATGTGCTAATTCCATGTTCACCATCTCTAATTAGCATGTTTTACATTTGATAATAAAACGTTCTCCCCTATGTTGCTGAAGTCAATAAACGAGCCCAATGGAGCTGTTAAGTCAGGGAGGAGTGTGTGGGACAGAAACTTCATTTGGAGGCAACTTTTTACATGCACAAAAACCTCTATAGTACACTACAGGAAAGGAGAAACCCAAAAAGCGTAACAGGGCCCCTTTAACTTTGCTTTAATTTTGTTTAACGATGCTGAATCTCATTAGAAGTGCTTTACAAATGTGATATTATGAATTATATATCCAGAAATATGTTGTGAGTGTTTGCATGTTGTTTCTTGTAAATTACAAGATCATTTCTACGTGACAAAAATGCTGATATAGATATCACATGTGTTTATTTCGCACTGATGTGAAATCAGTGGGTGCTGAAAGCTGCTCATATTCTTAGCCCTGCATTCTCCCCAACATATCATTTATCCCTGATTACTGCACGCTGCACAGGCAGAATCCCTGCTTGTGATATTATATCCTCTCTCTAGATATCACCAGAGCCTTTCCCCTCTGCAATCAGACCATTGTGACAATTCACTCATTACATCTGAAGCCCCAGAGTCGCTTTAAAGCCTCCCTCTGTACCCGTCCATTTCTCTCACTACTTCATGACACCTCACATCTTCCTAACCCCATACTGTGATGGTGGCTCCCGTCTCCTAGCAACCAGCCCTCTTAGAGGAGGTGACAGCATTTGAGTGGGCACCCTCACCTCTCCACATACAACCCCCCACCCCCACCCCTCCCCCCACACCTCCCTCCCCGGATGCTCTTCAAGTCAAGTAAACGCACCCTGCTCTGTGGTGCAGTCTGCTTCGTGCACTTATGCATTGGGGTCACTGTATTTAACGGGTAATGAGCCTGACATTCTTTGAACTTCATGCATAAATATTTGAATCACAGTGTGAGTAGCTTTTAGTAAAACCGGTCATAGTATGACCCCGAAATGACTTTTTCATGCAGGGTATCGGCCACGTGACGCAAGTGACGCAACTACCAGTTTTTTTCAACATCTCTGTCAATGTCATTTTTAAAATGATGTATGTCCACCATCAGTTAGTCATTGGGTCATAGGCGACCATTAACTAATTTTCTCAGTGCAGCAATGAGTCCTAATACCTGTAAGCAATTTAGCTAGCTTACTTCTGGTTTACTCATGTGCAAGTCCCTTTTTTAGGTTTAATGTTAGGTGTCTGAAATAAGGTGCTGTAGTTAGTTTATAGCTTATTGCTAGCTTTTAAGGAGATTGAATTGACATCATGGTGTGAATATGTGGAGCTTATTCTGCTGAAAAAAGCAAAGAAGTATCATCACTGAACCATGGGAGATACTAACTTCCTGCTCGTCCTACTAAGAAACATCATCCAGCATGCTAACATATCAAAAAGTAAGCTATCCAACAGTTCATTGGAGAGTAATATTCTGTATTGACAGGCAAGTTTGGTTGTGGAAAGGAACTTTTTGAGGATTTCCTTGTTTGGACTAACACATTTTATCTCAGGTGAGAAAGTAACTATTTAAATTCAGAATAAGTTACCAAAAAATCCAAATAACCTTTGTTTTAATATGTCTTGCACATTTGTCTGAGGTGTATGCAGTTGGTGGTTGCAAAGTGACGTAAATTATATGCATAACAGCTGTTGCTTTTTCTGTAACTAAAGTGGCAAAAATGGGTGTCTGTTAGCAACTGTACTCTTTTTTTGGGTAAAATTCTTAATCAAGTAATAAATAAAACAATAAGTTAAAGGGAGCTATCTAATTTAAGCTAATGGTGATTATAGTACAAGGTTGTGTTGGATTGAGTTCAACAAGTCATTTGTGAGCCATAAAAAAGTTACTTTAAAGCACCTTTAAATGTGTTATTGATGGAGTCTTTTAGAGGGCCACAAACACTTAATGGTATCGGCAGCGCTAAGATGTATGCTTATTATGATGAATGGTTGGCAAGAGACACTTTAATAATAATCTAATAATTGGATTGCCTCTTATTGCCTGGCATAAATGTGCATATTTCATATGGCTGCACATATACCAATTATTCAGCTGGGATTGCAGTAAAAGTCAGAAACTTTAATCTAGATTTTAATTATGAGAGATAACTTGGCATAACCCTCTGAGGGTTTTGAATGTAAATCCCATCAAGCTGCGCTCACATTTGTACTGGCTGCAGCCTGGAGCTGCACACTGGTGAAATATGACGTGAGTGGTTGCTAAATGGCAGCACTTGAAATAGCCTACCTGCCATCCTTCTCTCCCACTTGCTGATACCATCACGACCCCGTCAGAAGCGTTTCAGCACAGCCGTTTTGGACAGCTCCTCCGTTTTCTTTTTTCCTCCAGGACGTACAAATCTGCAGGAGAAAAGTGGAACTCCAAAGACAAAACATTTATTGAAGTTGCATTTTTTATAATTTAGGAGATGGATATTAATCGACCAGCAAATGTGTCCTTTTTTGATTTCGTAGGAGGAGTTCAACTTCTCCAGGGGGAAGAAACCAGGACAGTCATGCCTGTCATCCTCATCGGAATCTGCGTGTCCGGAGCAGTTGGAAATTTGCTCGCTTTGCTGATTTTCATACGTGACTTTAGAAACAAAAGGGGCTCCGAGGTGAAAGTCCTCCTCTCTCTCTGGCCTCTGTGGACTTGGTGATCCTGCTGCTGTGCGCTCCTGTGCGCGCGGTTACCTACTACAAGCAGACCTGGACCCTGGGCAGCTTCATGTGCACCACCACGGACTGGTTCCAGCACTCTTGTGTGGTTGCAAAAACGTTACTCCTTGCAGTCACCACAAGAACCAAACACACATTGGTCCCCAGCCCCAACACCGGGCCCCCCAACAGCCTGACGTGGATCCATGGAGCCGTGGCCGTTATCTGCGTCGTGTCCATGATGTTTCCAATTCCCCAGATGCTTTTCGCCTCTCTGGTGCCGAATGCCCGAGGCGTTATTTGCGTCTCCAAAATGCCAGCATGTGCAGCTGACTTCATGAGTTTGTTCTACAAGATTTATCCAACTGCATGCTATGTGGTGCCGGTCATCTTGACCATTGCCTACTACACCAAAGCTCTGCACACCGCGGTGAACCACGCACCCAGCCCGCAGCACCAAAGCAAAGTTACCCTGGTTTTGTTGTGTCTAAGTGGAACTTTGGGGCTCATGCTGCTGCCAGAGTGGGGCACGTTCACCTGGATCAGGCTAGGGTACAACAAACCTCCCGTGGGTTTGATAATCTTTGCGCAAGTCATGGTTTACGCTTGCAGCGCCTTCTCTCCGGTGATCCTAATGACCATGTACGACGACGTGCGACAAGGATTGATCCAGATCTGGTTCATTGCCACCTGCAGAGGTTCAAAGCAGCTTCCCATAATCAAGTATCCGAAAACGGAGGGAAACGGAGCAGAAGTGGGGGCCAACTCTGTGGAAAACGCGATCGCACAGGAGGGGGATAAGACCATCCCAGATGTGGAGCACTTTTGGACAGGGCGCAGGAATACGCACGTCGAGGAGGAGCAAGATCCGGTTCCATGGGAGAGAGAAGAGAAAATGTTATAGAGAATCAGATGAGAGAAGGAAAAAAAAAAGTTTTTTACTCAGCTTGTCTCTACTGTGTTGACCCATAGTGCATACCCTCGTGGAACAGCTGTTTGTGAGCTTTAATAGATGTCAAATAAAATATTTCAGTGTGTTTCTCTTTGGAGTATCTGTTCTTGCCTGCAGTAAACAACTTTATTAGAGGAGCTTTGTACAAACCAATGTAAATATTCAGGACATTATCTAACATTTTGTTGTGATGTGTACATGGATAATAAAACATTCTCAAATTTCGACTACTCTGTTCTTTTTTGTGTGTGTGTTTTTTAATCAAAGGCTATACAATCACTCAGCCTACCTTAATCACGGATAAAATGCAACTCGACCATCAAATCTCTCCATTTAATTCAAATTGTTATGAGATGACATCCAGAGATCATTTCTCCATATTAAAAATCACTACTAATCCTGTTTCATGTTTTAGGTCAATCATGTCAGTGAAAGCAGCATTTTGGCAGATTTGGTAAGCAGCGGTGTAAACACTGGTAAATATTTATCTTTATTTTTCCTCATTTAGCACGAGGAAGTGGACATTAAAGTGCATTGTGCAGTACTTTTTTCACCGTCACAATTTAGTACTCAGAACTCAAGTACTTAAGGACTAAAAACAACAATTACAGTGTGTCATTTTGTTTAAGTTCAAGCAAACTACTAAAAAGTGATATCTGAAAAGTATCTTTAAATACACTAATCAGTTTGTTTCTGGATTATAAGTATTAATAAGTATTGACACATACTGTACATTAAATATTTATATGGTCTTATGTTTCTTCTAACGGTAAACATTATGCAACTTTAAAATGCCCTTTTCTGCTTATAATGAGCAATTACCATTTTCTATTTGATGCATAGGTAAACACTTAAATGTTAACTTTATGTGTGAACATACATTAAGAAAGTTGCCCATATCTGCTTATCATAATCTTATGATGTGCTCTGCAACTTTTATGTGTTTACATTGTGCTTATAGGTGATAACAACGATTAGAGTCAAAGGTTCCTTTTGCCACATTGCTTATATTCAACTATAAAGGCAGATATATAAGTACAAATAAGGTGATATCAAATTCTCTTAAGAATCAATAAGCATTTATGTGACAACACAAGCTTGTAGTTTGAGTTTCTTGTTCAGAAAATTCCCATTTTACAGTTAAAGCAAGAATCCAGACCTCGTTAGACACTAACTTGTATCCTAATGTGTGTTTGTAGAGGATGGTCAGCTGCCCATCTCCACCCTACATGACCTGCGTTAACAGACTAACCTTTCAGCTTTGGTTAAAGAAAAAAAAAAAGCAAAGAGAAGAACTTGCTTTTAGTTGTCTGTGTGTTTACCAGTAAAGCAGTGGCCGCCCGTGGCTCAGGCTCCGCGGCAGATTTGACATTTTAGTCTGCTGGAGTGAAAAGAAAGGTTACAGGTCGAATAGAGTAAAAAAAAAAGCTCTTCACCATGTTTGTGCTGCGGCACATAATTTATTCATTGACAATAGACCGTGTCTCCAAAAGTCTGCCCTTGGGTCACTTGACTTTTCTTCTTTTTTTGGTATTATTCACTGTTTTTAGAGAGCTTTATATAAAACTACACTGAATACGAGACATCACAGTGCCACAGCAGCACTGAAATACAAAAAGCAGAGAGTTGTTGTGCCATACTTTGTAGGTGGGTTTGAAGAGATAACAAATAGCTAAGTCTTTCTTGTATGTTGACCTTAACATTTCTAAAATTCTGCTTACAATGTCTGTCTTATCTAAAACAGCCGTAGGTGTTCAAATGAACTTACACGTTTTACACTTAAAGATGTGGTCTGCTTTTTTTATGTGTTCCCTGTTCCTTATCCTATTATGTTCATTTCAGTTCATATTGTCGTCATACTGTGCTATAATGTTAAAAAAGTACCTTATTTTTAAACCACTATGTTACAGAAGTAAACAACTGAGGCGTTTCAGGCAGGGGGGTGAGGAGTGCTTGGGAGAGAACATCCCTCTGGAGGGAACTTGGGAATTGTAACCTTTTCAGACAATTTAAATGCACAAAAACCTATACATGTATATAAACCTATATATGAAAGTGGATGTACAAAAAAAAGCATGATTTAGCTGCACGATGACATTGGTGAAGTTTAAATATCTAGAAGGAACACAAGCCCTTTGCTATAAATAATCAATTCTAAGATGAAAGAATGAAATGAATCGTTGTTTACAGTTTTCTGCTTGCTGCCTTAACTGGGTTAGATCCCCAATGGTGGTCTGACCTTTGACTCTGATGGTGTAAGTTCATGTGTGAGCCATGCACGACTTAGATCATAGACATAGACAAGCACTTTACAGACGACCGTCATGCACTCAGAAGAGAATCAGGGTTCGAGGTCAGGGCACTTTATCATAACCCAGAGCGATATAATACAAATATCCTAGTTAAATGTTCTCAGACAGTAAGTGGTAATTTTCACCATCACAGAGGCCATAATGAATCCTGTTATGTAATGCTATGTAAGCAGCAACAATGCATGGTTCACTTGGCTAGAAAAGAAATTGTTTCTCCTGAACTACCTTCAGGAGAAAGAGTCCATAAGGTCCCATTTCTGCTTTACATGTAAGCTTCAGCATGCTCCCTTAGGTGTGCATGTAAAAAAATATATCAATGAAAGCCATCTCAGGCATCATTCATGCAGACAGTGAGCTTCTTCATATGTGGCTCAAAGGTCAGCCGTCTCTGCTGAGAGCTGAACTCATCAACTTTAACCAAGATCTGAACTCATATTTAATGAAAAGGCAGTCAGGTTTGATCAGCATAAGGACAAAAAGAACACGGACGGATTGAGTAGCAGATTTTCTTTCGTGTCACTTTATTTATACTTTAAAAGGAAATATTGTACATTCCTACATTTAAATTAAACATATGTCAAAAGCCTATTCAAAGGGGCCCTATTATGCTTTTTGGAGCTTACACTTTGTTATACATGGTTAAGATGACACTTTGGGTCATTGTGACAGCATTTCTTACTATTTTCTGACCATATCCATAATAAATCGATCCAAATGTTACATTTGACAACTTTTACATAAATACATAAACACAAATAGTGTAATGATATAAAATCTAATAGTTTAACTGTCACAGGGAACACTTTTCTGCAGTCACACTTTTATTTGTAATACTTTAAATACCACTAAAGCCTGAGAAGATCTGTGCAGTTCTGTGCTGCATTACATTCTCTCATGTTAAGAACGCATTTCTGAGCAGAGCACTGTGGTTTTAAAGCTAAAGTATTCTGACAAGAGACCAGTCCTGCTTTTTTATTGAGATGTACATGATGTTATTTCTCCCCACTCGACCGTGATGGATGGTTGATGTTGCCTTCAGGCTCTCGCCGTGGCTTTATCCGAGTCTTTCATCTTGCAAAAGAAGTATTGCCCTGCAAGATATGATGAAAGGTTTGAAGCAGACTCGAGTCAAAACAGGACTCACTTTACGCTTTCTCTGAGCTGCATGGAGAGTTACAGAGCTGAGGTAAAGATGGTTTGTTGTCTGATTTTATTAATCCCTGGATTTTTGAAGCCAGAATTGCATGTGATTCAGCTACATTTTTCTATGTTTTAAATCCCTTACACACACACACACAAAAAACAACCACAATTTGATGTATGGACTTCAGGCAGTGCCTTTTTTTCTCACACTGAGTGGAAAAAGTCCTATGGCATTTAGATGCTTTACACAGTTTAGTTGGTCATAGGCATAATGTCATATTGAAGACGAAACAGTTACTTTTGAAAAACAAAAATAAATAACAAGTGGTTAAACCGGCTGTGGTATAACAGGCATTAACGTACATAGACAGTCATCATATTCTATACATTATTATCTTGTTTAGGTATGCAGCAACCTTTTTTGTGGTTGTTTATTAAATATTTGGCTAAATTATAATTCATAATCTCTGTTTTCTTGTCCTCTATTGAAAACCACATTAACATTTTCAGAATCTGAATTCCAATATTCAAAAGCATACCAACAGTTCAGAAGTTCGATTTCTAAAATGATTTCAATCTTTTACACATGGATTTATTTTTGGGGTGTTTGAAATGGGTTATCTAAGCTCTTATACGGTATATAAGTACTCTTATATATAAATAAAATAGTGATTAAATGTATAAAATACGGGGTCATTTTGTATCTGTTGTATTGGAGTAAAAGTGTTGTCTTTCAGTCTACTTATACGACCTAGAGAAATAAAAAATGGGACTCATTTATTACTTAGTTATAGATGCATCCAAGACAGATTTTCTACATGTTTCAAATGTCTTAGTTGCAGAAAGTACACATTTTCTAATGTAACATGCAGTTGAATAGTAAAGTAGGAAAGAGCACCACCTACATGAAGTGACAAAAAAATGCATGACAGTATGTCACAGGCAAGTCCCACCCACACTGTTTGATTGACAGGTGCAGTGCAAAGCAGCCACAATAATCCAATTAATAATGGCAGTTTGTGACAGTCAGTTTGGCAAAGGTAGCTTTAGTTTAACACAAATAATGCATTAAAATGTTTACTGTTGACAGATATTAAAAGAACATTTCATCATGAAATACCTCTACATTGCAGTGCACTTACATGTATTCAATCCCTGTAATTGACCTGCTATATAATGAACGAACATCCTGCCTGATGTCATTATCCCTCCAATAATCCTCCTGTAATTCAGATTACTGGGATCCTGTTCATGTTAACTTACTCGTGGCATTACCACGATGAGAAACCTTAAGAATAAGAAGGCGATTAAAACTAATTGTGTGTTCCTTGCCGACGTACCAATGATACAATAGCTGGGATTTTTTTAAACAATATATATATTATTTAGTTTTGTGTATAGTCTGCAAATGTTTTCTTTGATACATAGATTAATAAATAGGATTATTCTCATGCAAAAGACAAATCTCCCTTAAATATCATTGAAGGTATATTTATTTCATTGAGGAGAGTAAAAGTGAATATTTTGAAGTGTGTGTGTGTGTGTGTGTGTGTGTGTGTGTGTGTGTGTGTGTGTGTGTGTGTGTGTGTGTGTGTGTGTGTGTGTGTGTGTGTGTGTGTGTGTGTGTGTGTGTGTGTGTGTGTGTGTGTGTGTGTGTGTGTGTGTGTGTGTGGCGCCACCTTCTGATTAAAAATGGATTTACTTGTGTGTTTTTATTTAAAAACATTATTTAAAGTCATGTATCTGTTGTGTTTTTGGTTTTTTTTAATTACTCAGCAGATTGTACTTGCTTCACATATTGTTTTAGTGGAAAAATATAAATAAATGATGTATTTGGAGCCTAAAAGTGTACAGACCTCCTTTGTGTAATACAAATGTGGTTCATAATAATAATAATGATGATAATAATAACAATAATGAGTTTTAAAATCTCTTTAAAGCAATGAAATATGGATGAATAGATTAATGATTAAATGTGGATTAGTTGAAATCTGTGCTGCGTACTAAAATACATTTGTATAAATCAGTATGTATTATTATCAGCTGTGGGGAAAAATAACTACGTGCATTTACTGGAGTACTGTACTAAAGTATACATTTAACCTGTACTTTACTTAAGTATTTAAATGTCACACTACAAAGTATACCCATTTATTTAATCCCTTTATTTAGCATTTGGTTTGTCCTCATCATCAAGTATGGTGCTCCGTTTCATATAGTTTCTATTGTGTATCTTGTTTTATGTCAATGTGGTTACTGTATCAGTTTAATAGCAGCCTGTTGTTGAATACCAGCTTCTTTATAATTTTGTGATACAAAAGTATTGGTCCCATGTTTTCTTTTCCATGCTTAAACAAACAGCACATCTCGCCCCCTCCCCTCTGCTTGTGTGTGTGCGTCCATGTGAAAGGATTAGGATCAAAGATTAAACACAGATGTAAACCAGAAGTCCAGATCCAATCCAATTCTGCTGTCAACCCCGGCACAGCACAGCACAGCACAGTCAAGATTAAGCACGCCCTGCCTTCTTTACCGTTTGACCTCAATCCCATTGGTCCATTGTTTGATCGACGGATCTCTTGTCCAATAGGAATAGAGACAAGGAGCTCGAGGGTAACCTCTGCGCAGATGTGTGTGTGAAGGAGACAGCGCAGCTTTTAGTGTGAGAGCAGGAATAGCTTTTGAGAGTGAGTCACGTACTGCTGAGGCACCGCAACACCAAAGGTGAGCACTTCATAACGATACATTAAACTTAATTAAGTGTTTAATTCCATATAATCTTTTTAAATTGAGTGTTTTGTCAATTAATGTAACTGAGGAAACATCAGTGACATTAGCTTGGTTGTGTCGTAATAATGAGCTGCTAACTTTGAAATGCTAAGGTTAGTTTGCTAGCTTATTCTCACGATATATTTGAATGTGTTACAGGGAGATATATGCCCCTAATCGTCCTGTTTGTTGTTGTTCAGGCTTTTTTTTTGGCATGTAATCTTTTGTCGAGTTAATTGTTTATCCATAAAAAGGTTAAAAGAGTATATCTCAAGACATATTTCAGTAATAAAAAGGCAAGAATCACTCTCTAATCGTTCGTGTCTGTGCTAAGGCTCTTTTACTTATGTATTATCTTCTTAGTCCTTTGTTTCACCACTGAATAGCCCTGATACATTTAGTTTCACGACATATTTCAATATTTTACAGGCAGATCTGTAAAATATTGTCGGTCTTTCTCTTCAATATATCGTAGTTACATACAGGCAGATATCAGTCCCTATCATACGTGTTGTTTGAGTACAGTCTCTTTTAATTATGTCTAATATCTTTGGTCTATTGTCTCAGCCATAAATAGGCTTTAAAATATAGGTCAAAATATATTTGTATACTTTACAGGCAGGTATAAGTTACTGTCTTCCTTGTTTTGTGTTAGCTGCTCTTTTAAATCACTCTCAATCTGCAGACATTTAACACTAAAAAGGCACCACATATGTTCATGGTATTTCAGTTATTAACCAGTCACTATGGCCATTGTTGCAGGTGTGCAGCCTTTAATTTCTCCCAACCTGCTTAGTCATTTGTCCTTACGCCAAAACTTGCCTGGTGGGTTATTGCCTCATGCCAATATGTAGAGCTATGTATTTCTGCTCTCACTTCTTGCCAGTCTTGTTAGCAGGTCCCTACTTGCAAGCTTTATGAGACTAAAATAAAACTCAAAGCAGTAGATTGGACATTTTATGAGATCTGCTATGCATGAAATTTGACCCACTGTCTTGGGAGGGCAAAGTTACTGCCAAGTAAAGGACTGTCATGTCCTGCCAGTATGTTTAGAGGTCATTCATGGCTCAGCTCTGCATAACTCACCCTCGTGTCAAGGTGCTTTTTTTTGTTGCCACACCACCCTCCTTTTCTTGTTAATCTGCAATCTCTCATCACTTTACACTTAGATGCATGCCTGGAAATAATATGCCTAAATATTCCCCTTAAGGCCTGAACACAACCGAAAATATACTGTGTGTGTGTGTGTGTGTGTGTGTGTGTGTTAAACCCTGGCCTCTGAGGGCTAATGATACAGTGAGGAAGACTTTGCTCTTTGGTTCCTCGCTGTGACATTTATTCCAGGCTGCTGCTGCTCTCCCACGTTTACACTAAACTTTTAACGCACTGCTCTATTTCACCTGGCCAGAGAGGACAGATAATCCTGTGAAAACGTTCCCCATGACTTGAACCTGTAAACAGATTATTTCTGCTGACTGTTTATATGCAAACAAAGTGAAGGTTTTAAGGTGTGTTAGACACAGAAAGCTTGATTTGACCCTGAAAAACCATAGGACTCTGTGACATTTAAGAAAACTACGCTGTACATTTGAAGTTCGAATATTAAGACCGAGGGTGATTAATCAGTGACTAGTCATGGCCTGTGCAACTTCATAGTATGGAGACAGCTGCAACCTTGAGAATAGGGACTGCTGTCCTCCCATTGAAAGGAAACACTAAAGGAAGCAGAGTTTTTATTTTTTTATTTTATGTTTCTCGTAAACTTTAAGGGGATTTTTCTTCACTTTCACTTTTGGTTTCATTGAGTAAAAACCCTGGTCCTATGTGTGTAATCATTGGGTACTTTCTAAACTCACATGTTGCTGCCTTGCCAACGGAAGAAGTACCACTTTGCAAAAACACAATGTAAAGAACAGGCGTGAGAATTTGGAGGGGAACAAAAGATGGAAATTCAAGTCTTTACTATCTCTTTGTCTTTTTTTCTATTTTCTAATTTCACAGATGTCGTTTGCCAGTGAAAAGCTGTACAATGGGTATCTGCGGCGGAATATGCCGGCCATTGTGACCAGGGTGAAAGTGAGAGAAATAATGATCCACCTGCCTTGCTTGACTGCTCATGACAGGGTAAGTTTTATTAGGAACACAGGCCTGAGTCTGGAGCTGGTGGGATAAAATCTCCCAAAAATGGTTGTCACTTAATTGGCATTGAAAAGGATGTTTACATTTGTTTATCGTAGGGTGGGATATTGACAGTTAAACAATACAGTTTATTATCATTTCTTTTTGAATAATAAACTTCACTGAAGATTATAAGCAAGTCACCAACAAGAAGCTTTATTTAATATAATCTACATTTTAGGAAAACATCGAGGCAAAAAGAGAGGTTTGTGGGAACTACGACGGCATGGTGCTTCTGCTGGACTGTCTGAAGAGAAGAGAAAACTGGCCCGAGCAGTTCATTGAAGCACTCGAGGCGTGTGAGCAGACTAATTTAGCTGCTGAGATTAGAGCAGAATACGACACTCTGCGAGGCACCAACAGTAAGTCTTTAAGTCAAGTACCTAGAACTGTGTATTAATGTGTAGAATTATGTAATTATCTACGAGAGGTCGAGAGTTCAAGAGATATTACAACAGCCAAGGGGCATCGTTAAGCATGAGATGTATAAGATATAGAGTAAATCTTACCCAGAGAATTTAAGAGGCTTATTTTAGATCTACACAACTTTCTCACAACACAGTAATCTCTGAAGGTCGCTGTTTTGCTTCAACTGTGAAAATGAATGTCTATGAGAGATAATAGAAGTCTGTCATTGAGTGTCCTGAGCTATGATATTGCGTATTAAAAAATGTATTAAAATGGATTTGATGACATCATAATTTGCTTTGACCTAGATTCCAACCCCAGCTCTCCTCCAACAACTGTCGTCAGGGCACACGTGCATCCAGCACCATCTGCCAGTCCTCTGTCCGTCCCACAGAGCGGTGCAAACAGTCAGGCTGCTGCTGCTGCTGCTGCTGCTGCTGTTGTTCCTCCGCCAGCTGAAGCAGCAGCTCCTGTAGAGCCGGCTGCCCAGGCCTCGCCACCTCCTAAAATCCCTGTGCAGTCACAATCCCCCCCGAGCGCAGAAGCCAGAGCTCCTGAGGTTGTTTCCCCTCCACAGCCAACTCGGGGTGAAGTGGAACCCCCTCCATCAACCCCTCCTCCTTCCCCTGAAACACCAAATACTCAGGCCACCACCACGCCTCAGACGGAGAGCAACTCCCACCAGGAGCCGGTGGAAAACTCTGAATCCGACATCCAGGAGGTCTCCGGTGATGATGCCGCATTGCCCGATCAGGTGAGCCCCGGAAACAGCGAGGTATTGATTGACACTGAGGCCCCTCCACAACCCCCCCCTCCTATTGAGGAGCTTGAAACAGCGTCTCCATCCGTCCAAGATTCTGTCGAAGCAACAACAACAACCTCCACGGAGATCAGTCCTCCCCAGAGTCCCTCTCCATCTCAGATGAATTCGGATGTGACCGATGGATCCTCTTTCCTAATGTTGACCCCAGAGAAGCCTCCAGTCCAGGACAGCACCCCCCCTGTGGACATTAAACCTACTCCTGTCCTGCTGCCTGAAATGTCTGGGCCTCCTGCGACACAGGTGAATATCAAAATATGCTAATTAAATACGTAAAGCTTTTTTCGTCAGTATTTGTCATAAATACTTTCCACAGAACGTAAATATTATGCTGGGTAGAGTATGACTTATTTGTTTCCAGAACAAGGTTGATTTCTTTGAGCTTTACTATAAAGGCATCAACCAATCAAGTTGTGTGTTACAGATGTAAAGTCAAAACATGCACTATAGTATGAGTATCTTTATGAGGATTGTAAAACCACAACATACAACATCTCCATGGTCTTTAACAAGGCGGCAAACTTAATTGTTCCTTTTAACATTGAAAAAGGCAGCGCATACTAGATCCTTCTGTCCATACCTTTCACAATAAAAGCCCAAGAAATATACACTGCATACTTGTTGACCAGAGGGGACTTAAGAGCATTTTGCTAAAGGGTATTCAGTTTAAGTTTCTGCTTCTGGTGCAGAAAAGTATTCCTTAAAATAATGTAAAACTGATTTGTGATAAGCAATTTTTTGTCAGCATACCATTTCATTTGACATTATTGTCTCCCGCAGGTTATGGAAAGCAGCCCGCAGACAGAAACTGAAGCTACCTCCTCTCCCCTGCCGGGTGCTGCAGAGATGGACCCCTCTATCTTTGATGACAGCTCTGTGTCTCTGGGAAAACCTGAACCACTCCTCAGCATCTGCCCACAAAAAGGTGTTATCCCTGCTTTCCCTGAACAAAGAGAGCAGGTGCAGCCCTATTCTGGAAACAGTCAGCGTCTGGAAATCAGCAATGCTGCACCAGAAGCTGTGACTTCTCCCAGCCTCCCTACTTGCTCCACCTCTGTGAATACCGCACTGCCATGCCAGGAGAACGGCATCGCTTCTAACCATAGCGAACCGGAGGAAAACCACTACGAGTCTCCCTGTGAGAGTTTGGATATGCAGGAAGTGCGGGAGAATGTTGTGCATATATCTGAGGAGCCTTCTATCCTTGACCTAGACGGCCAAAACTCAATACCACATGCGCAAATCATGAATAGTGACGCAGCCAAAGAGATCCCCCCTGCGCCACAACTATCCCCCAACACTCTGGATACTGGATTGAGTGTAAACACCCCTTCTGGTGAGAACTGCCACCCTTCTGAGCCCACACGTCCTGATACCTCCCCAGAGCCGAAGACGCTGCCAAATTCAGAGAAGAAGTCGAATAATACTAAGTACATTCTGACGGCTGCAGGAGTGGGCGCCTGTGCCCTGCTGATGGCGTGGAGGTTTAAGAATTAAGTGGATTGAATACCTTTTTAAAGGAGGAGAAGATTAGGCTTTAAGGCTTTTTAAAAGAGGATCTTATGGTTATGGTGCCTTATTGTAGTCAGTGAACTGGAAGGGTGCTAGGAAGCTTTGTAATAATTACCTTTAGTAATAATAGCTGACTGGCCAGACCTTTGATCACGGCATTAATAACAAGTATTTTGTTGAGTTGGGCCTTGCTTTATTATATTACTGTGAAATGAAGTCTGCCCCAGTAAACGAAACACAAATCTACCCTTTTTATTCTAGTTGGGGACTTCATGGAAATGGGTTCTCAGGTTATTTATGCATATGCAGCTGAGTTTGTAAAGAAACACTTATGCTGTGTATTAATTATATAAATATTTGTATGTCTGATAAGCACTTTTAAGATAAGACTGTTGGCTGTCATCCTGTGAAGATAAGTGTACCAAGGACCTGAAATTACTGGATCTTGACTGAGGAAGAAAGAGTGCCAGTATCACACTCCGTAAACGATGGCTAGTGCACTATGTATTTATTTGTACATATATAGAGATGATAAAGGTATCCAATTATGTACTTTAGGAAATGCGATTTCAAAAACATTCCAAAGCAATGTACTCTTCAAAACCATGGCATTGCTTCAAAGTGAGATTTCTTTCATAGCTCTGTCCTGTTTCTTTTTCGAGCCAGAGATTAAGGCGACTTGTTGTATTCCAAAACGCACATTCATTTTCAGCTTCACCCAGTCCAATCACACAACTTCCAAATTCTCAAAAGTTTTACGAGAGCCAAAATCAATTCATGGAAGGTATTAACTTTGAGCTATCATGTTGTTGGCTACAAATGTAACTTGGTTTTTAAATGTTCACTTTTGTGGTTATGCTCGTTTCTTTTGATGTTAAAACAGGAACATTTTTTAATTGTTGTTAGTGTTACACGCTATAGTTGTTATCCTTTTAGAAAGTAAAAAAAAAATAAACTGCAAGCTTCATGGCCATCATCTGGTGTAAATGTTTGAGATGGGATTTTATTTTTCTAAAGTTGTTCCTCTATTTTAAAAGAAAGTTTGGGAAGATACCTCTTATGAGGTGAGATTTTATTGTAAATAGCATTGTTAATATAAGAAATGTAAGGGGAAAATAATAAATGTCTATGGTTTTGAACATTTTATTAGGGTATTTGAGCTGCAAAGATGCTTAAATGTATTTCGAAAAACATGTCAATTGTAATCTCGGTTTATGGTTTATCAAAAAATATACATACTGTCTCTGGATACCCACTTGGCAATCATATCAATAAACCTGAAATTATATTACAACATAAATTCTTTGTTGAGTGTGCATGTTGATTTTACTGAAGAAATAGCACAGGTTTATTTTAAGGGACTAAGCTCACATAGAAAAATAATTATTATATATAAATAATACATTACCAACATTTAGAACGCTTGGAATAGCTGGCATTTACACATTTCTGATCATTATTTAGCTAAATAATCATGTCTTTTAAAATAGATCAATAGTTTTCCCTAATCTTTGAATGTATAACAATTGCTGCTGGGATATAGCTATACATAGGGTCGCTTGTTTTAAATGTGTATGCATCCTGTACATTGTGTTTTTTTATGTGAAAAGCCAAAGAAAAAATGTGACAACAGCCTCCTTTTCATGAACTGCTTTCTGACTGACTGACTCGCATTCTGATTGGTTCTGGCGTCCCTCAATCACCTTCTGACCCCGCCCCTCCCTGTCTTGACAGCGAGAATAAAAAGGACATGTACCCGGCCGTTATAACGACACAGCTACTTAGCTAGCTAATTAGCTAGCACCTGGACTTCATTGTCCACATAAATAACTGACGTGTAATCGTTTTATTTATCACAAAGGGGAGTATGTCTGTAGTGATTTAGACCTTTTGATGGCGTCCAATGGCCACCAACGCGACGATGAAAGTATCGACGAAGACGAAACGCCCACGAAGCAGCCGCGGTCCGATAGGGAGATGCCCGGGTGTTTCAGATATGAGCCCGACAATGAGGCAGCCGCGCCCGCAGGAAGAGCGACATCCCACCGGCAGACCTCCAACTCGACGGCGAGGCTTCGGAGCGACTCGGTGAAGAAAACAAGGCCGCGTAGGTGTTACCGTTAGTAGCATGGGCATAGTGTATTTACTGGGAAACGCATCGTATACATAATGGTAATAATCATAATTGAGAATTATAAAAAAAGATGTATATACATAAAACATCTGTTAAATATATCGTAAATGGCTGTTGAATTTAGTGTGATGATTCTAGATCTGAAAGCATATTTATGGTCTTTCTAGTACAATGTAATATCTGAGGTGTAGTGGCAGTGAATAGCCAGGGTCTATTTTGCAACAAGATGGCGTTTGCAGTACACACTGTACTTCTGCCTTTATGGACGAAGCAGCTTGTCTTCATGTCGGTCCAGATAGATACATTAGCTCTATTTATACCCAGTATCAATATGCATTAAAATATTAAAGGTATTATATTATGCAATGTTAAATAAAAATTAACGTGATTTATGCAGCATTTCCCTGGTTTGGGATGGACATTGGAGGCACTCTGGTGAAGCTGGTCTACTTTGAGCCCAAAGACATCACAGCAGAGGAGGAGCAGGAAGAGGTGGAGAACCTGAAGAGCATCAGGCGCTACCTCACCTCCAACATTGCCTATGGTAAAACTGGCATCAGGGACGTGCACCTGGAGTTGCAGGACCTGACGCTGTGCGGCAGGAAAGGCAACCTGCACTTCATCCGTTTCCCCACGCATGACCTGCCGGCCTTCCTGCAGATGGGCCGCAACAAGCACTTCTCCAGCCTCCACACCACCCTCTGCGCCACGGGAGGGGGGGCCTACAAGTTTGAAGCTGATTTCCACACGGTGGGTCCATGCAGGTGTTCTCCACTATTTGCTTATACATGCTGGATTGTGTAGATTGACAGGAAGGAAAGAGGGAGAAAGAATAGTGAAGGCATATTTAACGTATCTATAGCAGGTGATGGGAATGCATGTCATTGTAACAGAACAGACATTGATGAAGAGCACCAAAATACAACATTTAAAGATGTAGCAATTTTGGCATTCATTACAAGGATAAAAACAGCATGCATATTCTCATGACTTTAGCCTTAGGCTACCATTGTTTTTTCCTTATGCACTGAGATAAAACATCAATTCATTAATAAGGACAAATTAATCTGTCATTACATTAAGATAAATGATGGTTTTGCCACTAAAGGTTCCTTTGAGTATTTTTATAAAACTGGTGAGGCTCTTTCAATCGAATTGTAATAAAGGTTCCTGTTTTCTTACCCCACTGCTTTCCCTCCTCCCTCAGTTTCCCTTCCTCTGTGTTCTCCAGACCACATCCCCCTCAGTGATGTTATCTATGTTCTTTTATCCCCTCAAATAAAAGATGGCAGACCTGCAGCTTCACAAGCTGGATGAGCTGGAGTGTTTAATCCGGGGGGTTTTGTACATCGATTCGGTGGTGTCGAGCGGACCCTCGGAGTGTTACTACTTTGAAAACCCCACTGATCCAGAACGCTGCATCCAAAAGCCCTACACTCTGGAGAACCCCTATCCTTTGCTGCTGGTCAACATAGGGTCCGGGGTCAGCATCCTGGCTGTCTACTCTGAGAGCAACTACAAACGTGTTACAGGGACCAGGTAATTATCTGCCATGGAGGGGAGTAAAGAATATTCACAGAGGGAGTACAGGTGCTGCAGGGGTGTACAAATGTAAATGCATACAACAATTAAGTAAAATGCAGCCCAATACCAGATTTGTTTTGTGCAAATAATGTACAAGAGGCATGCCATTCCAACATTTTTACACAAATCTGTAACACCTGAAAGGAAGTGTAAATAATAAATACCTGAGTGCGACTCATTAAAGGTGCAATAGATTACATTCAGACACTAGATGGCGTACTCCTCCTCCCCCTGACTTTGCTTTACATCAAAATACTGTGGTTGCCAGTTCAATGCAAAACCTGAATATTACAGTGTCTGTGTAGATTCCCATTAGGCTAACAAGCAAACCATAGATTTAGCTTACCTGCCTTATGTGGCTGCATCAAGTTGCTTTTTCTTCCTCAAAATGCCTTTAGCTCACTCCAACATTCATGCCTTTTAAAGAAAACTAAACCTATATTTGTAAGTGTACTTCGCCCCGAATGTCAGCAGAAAAACAAAGCTGTGACACTAGGGAAACTTAAACAGCCTGATACCTGGTTACAGTGATGCAGGCATTTACAGATGGAAGTATTCCACTCAAGTGACGTCAGCCCTTTGTGCCCTCGTAGTGCCTTGATGTGAAAAGCAGCAGCATTTTTTTTAGACATCTGCCACCCAACAACTTCCCTTCACTTAACTGTTTGGTTGTGAGTTGAAACAAAATAGTTCTTTGTTAAGCTGGATTTGTGTTTAGTTTAAAGTTAGAATATCTTAGTTATCCCTCCTCCTACTCTCACCACTGGTTTGTTTTCACAAGTGGTTTCTCTGTCTGGTGGCTTTGTATGGTACTCATGATGAATGCTTATTTCTCCCTCAACATAATGGCCCTTTGTGCAGAAATAGTAGATAGTGCATAATATTATTTTTGGCGCCCCTTTGCTCTTAATTTTAGACTCAGATTGAGACCTTACAATCCCTACACAGTCCAGATTGGTGTAATTTCCATTTATAGAATGTAAATGTTAATCTGTGTGGTTTCACAGCCTCGGTGGTGGGACCTTCCTGGGTCTGTGTTGCCTGCTGACTGGCTGCTCATCTTTCGAGGAAGCTCTAGAAATGGCCTCTGAAGGGGAGAGCACCAAAGTGGACAAGCTGGTCCGGGACATCTATGGAGGAGACTATGAGAGGTTTGGACTGCCAGGCTGGGCTGTTGCCTCAAGGTGCGGTTTACAGCAGCTTTTTACTAAAGTCAAAAGCCTTTATTTGGTGGAACAAGCAAAAGCACACTCTCTGCTTTAATAAAACAGGAGACGAGAAAAGTGCTGAATTTAACTATGTTTTCTATCCCAATTAATTCACCCCCAAAAATGGACAGACTGCACAATAAACACAAAGATAAAGATGAATTTGACTCAAAGCATTATTATTAGTTCAAATGTGTTATAGACATCTTGATATCATTATCTTTTGGCCACAACATGATATTGTGACGGTCCTACTCCCAAATATATTTAAAATATATATTGTTTTTGGGATTAGCTGTTTGATGCATAACACTTTTAAAGTTCAAACAGACTTTAGCATTTTTATTTATCTAATATTGCTTGTGTTTTGACTTGATAGTTTTGGTAACATGATGTCCAAAGAGAAGAGGGAGTCGGTGTCCAAAGAGGACCTGGCCAGAGCAACACTGGTCACCATCACCAATAACATCGGCTCCATCACCAGGATGTGTGCTCTCAATGAGGTTAGTAACTACTTCACTGTATATGCTGCAGATTTTATTGGTCTCTATGATTCCAATAGCTGAAAGAGTTCAAGATGTATGTCAAGATACAATGGTCAGGAAAGAGTCATTTTGAAACACTTACTTTTGATGAACATGTCTGTGGAAACATCCGTTCTCCTCCAGTGTCCCTGCTGGTCTTTCCTCTTTGCGTTCAGCCTCTTTACGGTGCTGCCTTGTGACGTCTTGATCAAGCAGCATTGTACAGGGCTATGAAGGCATAGAGGACGTACGCTGCATTATCAACATAATAATAATAATACATTTGATTTGTATTGCACTTTTCATTTCAGCAATCTCGAGTGCTACAGAGCAGGGGGGAAAAAAATAGTTGAAAGGAGAACCTGTAAAAGACATTTAGCAAAAAGCTTTTTTTAAAAGATGTGTTTTTAGGTTTCGTTTAAAAACATCTGTAGTCTGTGGAGCCCTCAGGTGGTCAGGGAACGCCCTGTTCCACAGCCTCCGGGAAGCACAGGAAAGGGCACCATCACCCATGGTGCGGAGCTTAGTTCTGTGGGCTTGGAGGGTACGTGAGGAGGGCGCGTGTTCAACAATAAATAACAAACAAAGACACAAAATGCCAATAATAGATGAGATACGTCTATTTTCTTTTAGGTTTAATTGCGTAATCTGGAGTAAAATAAATCTTTACTGAAATGTAATGTTTAACTTCGTCAACAGAAGAACAAAGCCAGAGTGTGTCATGTGGATAACATTACAGTGTTCATAAAATAAGCTTGCCTATTAACCAAATATTTTATCCCCATTCTCTTCCATAATTAAGAACATAGAGAGAGTGGTGTTTGTGGGAACTTCCTGAGAGTGAACACCCTCTCTATGAAGCTGTTGGCCTATGCCATGGACTACTGGTCCAAAGGACAACTGAAGGCGCTCTTCCTGCAGCATGAGGTAAATGACTCAACCCATGTATTGAACTAAAATGTACTTTTGTGCTTTATTGGCGTAATGATTTCTAAATCAATGTTCTTTTCTGTGTATTTCAGGGTTATTTCGGAGCAGTTGGAGCCCTGTTGGAGCTTCTGCATCCGTCGTAATCAGTCCGAATTATATCCAAAGAGGCACTTGTCAATCTGCTGCAAAGACCATTAGCACTTTAGACCGTTCAGAGTTCACCCACAGTGGGATGTTATGCCAGCCAGCAGCCAGTTACTGGTACATTTTGGTTGTGACAGGCAAAAGGTCCTATTATGTTTGTAAAATGTTGATAGTTTTCTAAAATCCGATTCTGCTGTTGTGTTCAGGGGACAGTAGTTGTATGCAGCAAAGTCATTGTCTTGCTGGACTTTGCATAAACAAGACAGATTTGAGCTGTAACATCTTGGGAAAATCACCACGGTTGCCTGAAATAATTAGGTTAAACACACTCACCATCACATGGTCAAGTCATGTAGACGGCACACACCCCTCCATTGGTTTCTGACCGAGGGGCAATTTTAAATACTTTTGTTTTAAGGTTTTCGTTACCCAATTTTGTATACAATTATATAAACGGTGGTAGAACTGAAAGATAATCACAGAAAAAGCACAATTCAATGTGTATTTCCTTAATATGTTGTTGAGTTGATCGGTTTAAAAAGGTAGAAAGATAGTGACGTTTCCACAACCAAATATGATTTCATTCAAATACTTTTTTAAATGTATAACCCAAATATATTTGCTTTAATATCATACAAGACAAAAGAAGTAGTAGAAATTTTCATATTTCAGTAGCTGGAACTAGGATTATTTTTGTTACTATCACGTACCAGATTTGTCTTCCTAGTTAGCTGAAAAGAAGTGCTGAGAATAATTTACAACCACTTATTTTTAGTCCTTTTTTATGGTTACCAATAGGACTTTAAATGAAGTTGTATATGAAAAGAGGTTATTTTATTGACTGAAAAATCACAATTTCATCAGATTTATTCTCGAATGGAACTGTTACCATTAAAATGTGTCATTTGTATACATTTCCTGAGTTAGATGTCGATACAGATTACAAAGTGTATTAAACTAATTGTTTCACTTTGAGCTGTGTTTCTGCAAAGGAATCTGGACAATCATTCTGGGGTTAGAAAGACTAAACTCTATGGTATATATTTATGTCTCATTCTTACCCAAAACAACTCCCCTGCTGAATTGCCCATGAGCCACTGCATCCCTCTCTTGATAAGGAGAAATCAAAGCAAGTGAAAATATATTGATACATGTGAAAACAGAGGTACACTCAGGGCAATTGTATTCCTGTGTAATCCCTAGAGTTCATTTTAAATGCAGACACGTTAAGCATCCCTCTTTTAGGTCCTGTGTCCCTATCCAATGTTTCTCTTGGTTTAGTACATATGTGCTTAGATATTCATGTTTTGACTGTAATGTATGTTTTAGGAAAGCTTCCCAAAGCTTCTTTTTTTCAAGAGGTATTTAGAGGTTGATCTTGAAATGTTCAAGATTCTGTCTCTGATGTAAGTGTCATTGTCCTATGATTTCATTTAACTTTTCCGTCCCATTTTGATGTCATCAGTTGTTTTATTGGTCTATTCCTGAATAACAGGGACCATTTTGAATCATTATCTACCTAAAGAAGGTTTAGTTTTGTAGGTATGCACTTTGACAGTTTATACAGTAAACCAACAGTTAATTAAGTGCCTTTTAATGTTTTTGTATAGCATACAATATTTTTCGCAGCTGGATTTAACACAATGCGAACTGGTCCGTTGTTCTCTAGGTTTTTATATGTGTTTGCTTGTAGCATTACATTGCAAAGAAAGCGTACTATTTTTGTAACAAGTCATTGCAAATTACTTACTGGATTGTCTCAATTAAATACAAACTTTTCTTATCTTTGTGAGAACTTGCAGTGTTTTTCTTGAAGAATATACATTATTAGCATCAAAATATACTAAAAATTAGAAAACTTTGCTGCTGGTAAATAATATGTATTGAACATAGTGCTGGATAGCAGGCATATACTATCTTTAACCATCAACATGCATTATTGTTTGAATTACATATTGTATTAATAATCTGAATCTGTCGTGTAACTGAAGGTATAACATAAATGTAGTGGAGTAAAAAGAAGTACAGTATTTGTCTTTGAAATCTAGTTGAGTCCAAGTATATAGTAGTAGAACATGTTAATGACTTGAAAGTACCTCAAAATTGTCTTCAAGTACAGTACTTGAGTAAATGTACTAAGTTACTTTCCACCACTGTGTTTACCCGCGACATTAGAGCAGTATCTAGTGCAGACTACAGACGAATTTAAGGCGAAGTTCGCCCCCATTCATTTTAAATGGAGTTGAGCGAATCTTAACTGGGATGTCAAGGGCAGGGAAATGTTAAATGTATGCAAATGAGGGCGACATTAGTTCGCCTGGAAACCCCGTAGGTATTTCTGACTGAACTGACCAAATAAAGTCTCAGCACATTTGCAAAGACGTTAAGTGGTTACGTCCACCTGCTGTAAATATGTTTGTATTACCTTTTGTTCCTTATCTTTTTTTGTCTTTAAGCATTACGAACACAGACGTAAACGAATTGTTTGGCAAAATGTCACGTTAATTATGGGAAAAAGTGCTGTTGGCATACTTTAAATGTTTGATAAAAAGCTAGCTAATTAGCTTGCTAGCTTTCGACCGTTAACGGCTACAAGCGACAAGTGTCGGAGACGGATGTTTCGAGATGTGTTTCTTCCAGTGGGTCTTATTATTTAACTTTGTGTTCATTGGGGCAAACTGAGTTTTGTTTTTTAGGTATATTTTAAGAGATTTCCACAACTTGTTTGTATTAACATCATGTGGCCATAAATTACCATTTCAACTTGAGCACGAAGCCATAAACATGTCCTATTATATCACCATAAACTGCTGGCCAATGTAAGGATATTTAATGGATTTTGCTTTCAATATTTTTCTTTCCAAGACGCTATTTCCAGCTTTTCCCGGTTGTAAATCTGCGCTTTGTCAGGCACGTAGTCTGCGTATGAAATAAGTGAAATGCACGTCTCTTTATGCAAGAGACGACCGCCTGTTACAGAACCATTCATGAAAGAGTTTAGTGTCTTTCCAGGGAATAAATCCAGCCCACTTCGGTCTTGCATCCTCCTCTTCCTCTCCTCCTCCTCCTCCTCCTCCTCCTCCTCCTCCTCCTCAGTGAGGGCTGCACAGCTGGCAATTTACAGACAGTAACTAACGCTGGTATGAGTAATTGGCTGCTTGGTGGACCACTGCCCCGCAAATTGGACTCGTGTTTGATGGAGGAGATGAATTAGCTCAAATTCTGGCATATTTATTCACCTTTTAGGAACCTCGGGATCAGAAGGATTTCAGACCAAGCTCCCCCTCCTTTTCCACTGGAACCGTTATAACCTCCACATACTGGAAACGTAAGTAAGGCAGGTTTTGAGTTGTAGTTTGAAATGAAGAGAACGGTGATTTTCCTGCAAAACTTACATTCTTTGCAAACGCATCTTGTTGTGTTTCTATAGTAGAAAAATAACAAGGTACATTTACTGATATATTGTATTTACAGTATGTGCTAGTTATTAGTGAAAAAAGTCTTCCCTTTTAGGAAGCTGAATATTGAAGAAAAATGTGAGGAATGTTGCAACAGGAAACTAAATGTGTTCCAAAGCCAAATGTTGAAAAATAGTCTGACGTGTTTAGATAGAATTCCTGCTGCCAGATATCTTGTTTGGTGGATAGCTTTTAATGATCATCTATCATTAGGGGTAAATGTGTTTAGTTACAATAGAAAATTAACTACTCACAATGCATGGGTTTTGGCCTGGATGCTCTGTAGCAGCTGCTTCCAGAAAAAAAGTGGTGATATGGGGGCCGTGGTTGGGTTTTTCTGATTCTTTAACAATCAGAAAGGATTGCCCTATTATTATAAAGTGGTACAGTTTAATGTTTGTGTTTACATCACAGTGTTACAGTTTTGGAGGTGGACTTTAACAAAACAGTAAGGTGGGTCAGAAAAAAACCTAAGCATTGCACTTTCTCTTTCTAGGAAATGTTTTTCCTTCTTTATAGTGTCTTTTCCCTGATCTATAATTACGTTTCTTGCATCATCCATCGTATTCCTGTTGTTGTGGCTCATCCTGCCTATGTCCTTTTTCATATACAGTTCCTATGAGGTCAAATACATGCTGTGACAAGGCAGTTAAATCATTTCTTTTTCATCAAGGAAGCCTTTACTCGTAGTTTGACAAAAGTTATATGTTTGTTTAGGTGGGAATGTGTGCTTTCAGTGTCTCGTTAAAAGACTTGTGATGACCGAAGTGTAAGCCGGAGGACTGCTGCTGCTGGTTGATTTGAGCCTTTCACAAAACCTGATCCATGAGCACATTGGTATGGAGAGTCCCTGCTTCAAAGTGTGTGTGTGTGTGTGCGTGCGTGTGTGCGTGCGTGTGTGTGTTGGTTGGACTAATGCATAAGCACAATAAAATCAGATACTGGGTTGCCTAATGTCATGTAGGTCCCTGTAACAAAGGCTGCAAAAGCAATACTGAAATGTTGTAAATGAAAACATGAAATTATTGGTGTTTATGTTCATTATGATGAGTTTGGTGGTGTAGCTTGGAAGACAGGCTGTCAGCATTGCAAACTTAACAACTTTTTTCTGTCTAATTTAACTATATGAGCTTGTGCTGCTACCTTCTTTCATTGGGAAAGGGTTGGCCAAACTCAGCTGTGGTTTCAAAATCACCATACCCTTCGTATATTTTAAGGATTACCAACCCAGCTTTAAAAATACAGAATACCCCCCCCCCCAAAATGTGGCACGACAAACATGGCTTCAGTTCAGACATTGTGGCTCAGCCTTTAAAGGCCCCTGCAGACTAAAACTTAGTGTGAACGCGTGTGTCGCTCCATACTCTGTGAAATTGGTCTCAGACTGCGCAGTCAGTCTCAGACATGTTTTGGAAAGGGCACCTTAAGTTTGTGGTTTCTGTACAAACACACCACACTACTGTATGTGTGTCTCTAAAGGAACAACCCCCCCACTTGCTAAAAGTTAGGAAGAAGTGTAGCTGTCAGGGTATCAATAGCAGTCTTATGTTAGCATTCACAAACATAGCTGTACAGGAAAGTTTGAGAGAGAAGGGTGAACATTTTGTGGGAAAAAAGTGGCTTGTTGTATCAGAAAATATGAATGACTATTAACCAACAGGGAGATGTCCTAAAGGATTGTATTGTCTGCTCAAACTTACACAACGATGCAAAAGCTGCTAAAAGAGGAATGTTTCCAGTCAAAGTGCAGCTGTTTAATATCATAAATATAAACGTTCATTTAACCTTTGTGCTTACGCATTTTTTCTTCCCTGTTATTCTCCCTCATATCTGACTCACAACAACCAGATGGTTTGAATCAAACAGCCGGAGCAACTGTATCATCAATCTGACTTACCATCGACTCAGTGTATTTTTGGCTCCAAAAACACTTTCAGAGTATCATTTAGGGGGCACCAGGGCGGACCAGATTTTGGACTAAAAGGTGTATTTGGGGTTCATTTGAAGTTCAACTAGATTAGAACTTGGGCTGTTTCCAATCTGGTATGATTATAGCACAAAACTGTACTTATAAGTCTTCCAAAATGCAGATCTCTCCAGGTTGAACAGTACGTTTTAAATATGTTGACTTTCCCTTTTCTTCACATGCAGTTGTAACAATGGAGAAGACAAGGCGCAGGGAAAAGTTAGCTTTCTCCCTTCTGTTTGGGTTGTGGTTACCTTGCTGTTTTGCCCAAACCACACCATCAAACACAGCCACGCGAACCCCCACGGGGACCCCCACACCGTCTCCATCCCCGCAGACCGAACGGCTAAGGGTTAGACTGTCTGGATACCCCAGGAAACACAACGAGGGTCGGGTGGAGCTTTTTTACAAGGGAGAGTGGGGAACCATCTGTGATGACGACTTCTCGATAGCCAACGCCAATGTGCTCTGTCGCCAACTGGGCTTTGTGGAAGCCACAGGATGGACCCACAGCGCCAAATATGGCAAAGGCCAAGGTAAGAGTGACCTCAGACACTTCCTGATATCCTGATTCTAACTTGATACACTGTGTGCTCTGTCATATGGGTATTTGGTGTTCAAAATGACAGGTTTAGATATACACAGAGGACATTAAGATGATCCAGTCATAGAATTTTGTGTTAGTAATGTTTTACTGTGAAGAACTTTATGCCATGAGTTCCCAAAGAACCAGAATATCAAGCAACCAAGTGTCACTTTCAGGCCTGGAATGATTACTTTCCGCTGGCCTGGGAGTGTGCTGCAGCCACACTGACAGTCTGCTGCCTGTCCAGGGAGAATCTGGCTGGACAACGTGCTGTGCAACGGGGGTGAGAAGACTATTGACTCCTGCAAGTCTCGAGGCTGGGGCAACAGTGACTGCACTCACGATGAGGACGCTGGAGTGGTGTGCAAAGACGAGAGGATCCCCGGCTTTGTGGAATCAAATGTTATTGATGTAAGTTGTTTTAAATGTTTCGGAATTCTGTTGCAAAACTGTTTCTGTGGTATACTTGGTTGAAATGCATTATTTTGTTATGGTGTGTCTTGTTTATTGTTGTCTTTAAGACAAAAATATACATTTTGTGACCACAAGCCTTATTGATGCGTTAAAATTGATGCTCATCATACAGGCTTATAAATTACTCTCCCACCGCTCATATCCTGTCAAATCTAACAAACATAAACGATATTAAATTGCGACTTGTAGCTGCCACACACATGGTGTTGATTAACTCTGCTCTTTACAATGTGTCTGAGCCTGGTAAACGCACAAAATGTAATTTTTAGCTCTCAATGAAAACATTGATAAAGGAGGAGTTTGCTGGTGTCTTGAAGCAGCATAGTTCCATCATTAAGTTTTAAAACTCCATGAATATGACCGACTTGTCCAAGGTGAACAAGGTTAGCCCGGGGACTTGCCTTCTCAGACTCCTGGAAACAGCTTGAAGGAGTGCATAATGTGTCTCTGTTACATAGAAGGGTCTTATGAAAAAAAGTTTCATAAGAGTTAAGTGGGCGGGCTTTCAGATGCAGAACCGCTCTCACTCTGTTCTGCCAGTTGCAGGCACAGTCAAATGTGGCATCCAGACTTTAATTGGTTACCACAAGCCAGGTTTTTTTTCCAAATAGACCACAGCGGAAGTGACTCATTGCAAAGCTGAAGCTAGAGATAGTCACGTTTACCACTTATGAGCTGTTTGGACCGAGAATTGTTTTGTGCCCACTGTTTAGTCTGTTCCTCTCATTTAAGAGTCCTGTAGAGACCTGCTTCTGTCTGTGTGCATGGATGTGTCAGTATGGACTTTATGATCCAGTAAGGACAATCCTGTTCCTGCAAACTAAGCATCCTTACCTCATTTAGCTATCAAGCATCAGTTTCCTTTTTTAGAGAAACTACCTGATTGGATTTGGAAGCAAATTTGAATCTGGAATTATTTCATTATATAAAAACACCTGATTGGTCTCCACTGATTTTCTCCAAACAGGCTCAGGTGGATAATAACAAGATAGAGGAGGTGCGGCTGCGGCCTGTAGTCGCCACCGCCAGGAAGAAGATGCCCATCGCGGAGGGCGTGGTGGAGGTGAAATATAAAGACGGCTGGGCACAGATCTGTGACCTGGGATGGACGATCAAAAACACCCACGTGGTCTGCGGCATGTTGGGATTCCCGCATGAGAGGAAAGTCAACAAGGCCTTTTACAAGTAAGATAATGGCTCGACTTCAACCAATAATATCTGATTTTGGTTCATGGGGTCAAAGCTGTGACTTTTTATGCAGACAGCAAGTAGGGTTTGACGTTTAGTTGTTAAAAATTGGTTAAAAGATAGATCTATGTTTCCCCATTTAGTGGAAATAGACTGTTGCTCATCTACGTAGTAACTTAAAGGTATAATTTGATATTTTGGAAACACACTTACTTGGTTTCTTGCTAAGTTAAATAAGATTTGTACAACGCTTGTGTCTTTACAGTAAATCTGAAATTAGAGCTAGCAGCTTGTTAGTTTACCATTAAGATAAGAAACACCTATAACCCATCTATCAAGCTGGTTATCATGGTAGGTGCTTCCTACTTTACTCCGTTTCCAGTCTTTATGCAGAGCTAAGCTGGCTTGCTGCTGGTGATGACCTCATATTTAAAAAAAGGATATAAGGGGTTAATATGCATAATGGTCATGTGCATTTAGTCTTGTATGCCACTGCCCAAAACAAGTTCCCATTTTATGCAAATCTAGGAGACAATAAAGAAGTCTAAATCTTCCTCGAGGTTAGAGTCAGGTGTGCATATCCCAACATGTGTAACTACTTCATCTCAAACAAAGAGGCCATCTAATAGTTAATGTCCCTGCGTGCATTTAACTATTAGATCTTTCTTTGTAACCATCGAACCAGCAGAGAGAAATTAGGCCACTTTGCTCTGAGGATGTAACTTTCTCCTTCACTCAGGATGATTGCACCAGCCTGTTTGACATTCCCGTGGTTTTATTCTGTAAAGCAAAGTGGCAACAATTTAACCGAACCACAAGTAGGATCTCAGACGTTGTTCCCTAAAGAGTGGACATTATAGGAACTACTGTTTACTGGAACTTTCTCTACCATCTGCCAGAACTGCAGCTGAACAGCAAAGCACGTGATGATTGTTCTCTTCCTTCTGAGGATGTTTTGCCTCTGGATATACAAAACAAATAAACACTTTCGGGTCTCGGTCAGGTCACATCTTTCATGTTCTTGGTTTGTTTTATCACTTGAACAGGAAGTGAAATAGCCTGCCTGCAGAGATGGAAAGTAAAAGCCAAAGTGTGTTTCAAATCTGCAGGGCTTTGTTTGGCGGTGATAGATAAGACCATTAATAGGCAACAAACTTTATTATAAATAAGGGATTGATCATTTTTGCACCATCATTCGTTTCATTTCATTGATAAACATTATAATATACTAGTTAATATTACCATTCATATACAATTGTAGTTATTCATCTTCTGATTATATTAAAAGCAAATCAAATCTGACAACTTTTTTGATTGTTTCAAAATGTTTGCAGTTTGCAAAATAATTGTAAGTGGTTGCCCTGAATACAGGGTTATGAAGCACTATAGTCTACAATGAATATGGAAACCAATATAAAAAGTCTGAAAGTCTATTCAAATTGTACATAAATTAATAAACATGTTATGTGTAATATTGCACAATTGGGCAGAAACCAAAGATGAATGTTCAGGATACAACACGGTTCACACTGTTTTCTTTTCAAATTATAACTATATGGAATCTAGATTGAACAAACCGGTGATTTCTTGGTGCACTCGCAGACCTCCATTTTTTTTTACCCAGTTTGTTCTTCCAGTATGACTGCACACATTCCTGGCTGCGCTCCAGCTGAAGCAGTTTTATTCAGATGGTTCACAGTAGTCTGAGGGGAAATGTGTGTTTTCTCTCAATCGTGTGTGAAGGCTGAGGCTCAGGGGAATGATCCGGGGTCTGGGAGGGAGGTCACATAATGAACAGGCAACAACGACTGGAAAGAAGCCAATATACATTAACCAACAGTCAGGTTGTCCTGTGTTGTCTGTCCTTATTTAGTCCTTTTAGGTTATATTGTGTTAGTCTAACAGGGGCTGAAGTTAGAAATCCAACTTTTCACAATTGTTTTGAAGTCCAATCGAGGTTTACATTTTACGTCCTTAAGGCATGCTTAAAGTTCAGTTATTTGCTTGGTTTGATCTGGCTTGATCAATAGATATAATTGGGAGTCATCTGCATAAAAATGAAAGTTTATGAAGTAATTTCTCATATTGTTTACAAAGCGTATGTACTGTATGTATTTATAGTGAACAGAATAGGTCTAAGCACGAGACCTACTACTAATAGCTCACTAGCTTTGGCTTGTGTTGAAGATTCATCGATAACAAAAATAAAACTAAGACTGCGCAGGAAGAAAGGACTTAAACTATACCCAATTTCCGACTGCATTTAAAGAAGTATTCTGATTCTGAAACCAGTACCAACTTTAATGAAATGCATCTAATACCAGAGTTACAGTAAGGAGGATTGTCATGAGTTTGAATAGATTTTGATAAAGCGACATCTATGCTGAAAATGCTCAAAGCGGGAGAGCTGTTGATTTGTCTAATGAAATACAATGAGGTAGAGTGCCAGCCAATAACACGTAGATACTGTATTTATTAATGAGGTGTAGCGGCTTGAGACTCAAGACAGCCACCATAGTTCTGAATAGTTGAAATAGCTCTGTAATTGTGATCATACCTCGTTGACCTGACGCCTGTAACACGATATACTGGAGACTTTCGGAATGTGAAAAATGTTATTCACCGCTGACCCTCCAGTGCTTTTTACCTTCAAGAAATGTTTGTGTGCAGCTCAGAGACAGTATGTGTGTGTATATCTGCAGACTGTTGGTATAAGTGTGTGTTTGCATGTAGTCTCACTCCTCCGTGTGATGAATTTGGATGTCTCACTGTTGCAGACGTCTGAAAAAGCGAGCAGCTGAGAAGGTCTCCAGGCCAAAGGTTAATGTTTCAGCCGGTGGAAGGTACACTGTCACCGGAAAACCCACCGTCTGCAAACTGTAGTTTAGACAGTGGGTTTCCTGTAGGTCGTAGACAATAACAAGTTAGCGCCTCTTTGTAGCTCGTTGCCCTCTCTTTTGGATATCATAGCATTCTGATGTGCAGCATGTGAATGGTTTATAGATTCTTGTTATCTTGCTTAAAGTACCGTTTCTAGTTTTCTCATCATTTCTATATCACTTAATAGTCACTTAATATCTACAAACAACACTTCTATTCTAACAACTGTATTGGAAAAAGTTGAATAACACACTAACATAGTTTGTTGTTTATGATATTACCATTTAATATCATGCTTTAAGTATTACACCCCCCTCTAAAATCTAAAAGCAATGCCATGCACCAAACTAAATCAATGTGGTAACTTGAGGTTCACATTGGAACGATAGAAAAACTACAATCATGGTAGCCTATTTCTTACTAACACACGCCATGTTAATGATCACGCTTTACATGTCATACACTACATGGCCAAAGGTATATGGACACCCAAACAGCAAAACCATTTGCTCTACTTGCAGTGACATAAACAGTTGGTGTATTACAGTAGATGGGGGTTGGCACACCTCCAGGAAAAACAGCACAGAAGAAAAGCAAAACATAAAGGGATACATTATTGTGCTCCCTGCTGGTATTCCTGTAAACATCTACCTCTGCATCTACTGTACTTAATTCACTGACCTCATCTGATCTATTCCTTTGAATATTCAGGAGCATGCAGTAAAGTGTCCACATACTTTTGGCCATGCAGTGTATATGAGTCTGTCCTGATGAAAATGTCAAAATAACTGTTTTATTTAAGATTTCTGATTTGATTATTTGTCCAATTTGTATTTATTTACATATTTTAAAAAAAAGGATGTGTCACCTGTGTGACTTTCAAATATAACATTCAATTTAAAAGTATAATGTTAAAGACTGTCTTGTACAAGGAGGCACATCCTTTTGAACAGTGTCACTACAATTAACATAATTGTGCATCGTGTAACCTTCTGTTAGTATGGTTTTTTCCCTTTGTCGCCTCGTGTGTCTCTTCCTAACTGTGCAGTCTAACCCGTGTTTACCTTGCAGGCAGACACCCAAAGCTAAAGCTAACTCTAAGACTAAACAGAGCAGTCCTGGCAAAAGGTAATCTTAGGATCAGTTTGGTTGGTAAAATTAAACTGTCTGAAAAAACCTCAACACTTCCCGAAGCCTCACAAACAAATGTCATTTAAACTCGGGTGGATTTACCCCCAAAAATGTGTAGATACAACACATCCAGTGCGAGCATCTGCCCTGAACTTGTGGTTGGTTTCAGAACCAAATAATAAATGGCTGTATCCAGTGTGACTACAGACTGCATCTTCGGTCATTTTTGTGACAATGATAATAACGTACTGTAACATGAGCTGGCTGTAAAGGACTTTATCATATTTTATAATAAACAAGCATAAATGTTTCTTTTGTTCCTTTGTAGATCAGGAGGTACATTTCATTTTCAGTCATTCATTTATTTGTGGGATCTTTTTTTGTTTTATATCTGTTTTTGTTGGAAGCAGAAATGGAGATGAACCAAAATTGTAATACATTTTGATTGGTGGTAAACAGCTGAGTTAGAAAACTGAAAAAATGACTCTTTTGAGTGTGTCTTTGTAAAGTTTATTGAGATATTGATATTTGTCTTCATAGATCTTTAGTGATAAGTATATGGTACATACTTTACAAATTTGGTGTGGATTTGGGACACCCATTTTTTCAGCCTTCACAGTCCCTGTCCCTGCTTTCTCCAGGTTGTATTTGGAGCGTCAGAAGAATCACTTCCACGTTCACTCGGTGGCGTGTGTAGGAACAGAGATCCACCTGGCAGCCTGTCCTTTGGAATTCAGCAAGCCCAATGCAACATCCTTCTGCCAGGGCGGCATGCCGGCCGTCGTCAGCTGCATGCCGGGGCCGCTGTTCATTCAAAACAACTTGAAAAAGAAGCCTAAAATTTCGGTAAAGTTGTCTCTCACATAACAGAAGCTACATTTTTACAGTGAAAATGTTTGACTTGTTGTCGTAGAGAAGTGGTACCGTTACTAGTTACTTGTCCGAATAAGACATGACAGTGAGTCGGCATGCACAATTCCAGGAATATCTTTAGGCTTTGATTTCATTTAAACTGTTGACCCTTTTCCAATTTTATTTGTCTTGTCTCCACAATATGGGCCAAAATCCGAAAGAAAGTACAGCTAGGTTTTTGCCAGTCTAACTTTTATGTCTGCTTGTTTTCAAGAACAACGTGAGGCTGAAGGGAGGTGCCAAGCTGGGTGAGGGTCGGGTGGAGGTGCTTAAAGGCAACGAGTGGGGCACCGTGTGTGACGATCGCTGGAACCTGCAGTCGGCCAGCGTCGTCTGCAGGGAGCTCGGCTTCGGCAGCGCCAAGGAGGCTCTCACCGGAGCCCGCATGGGACAAGGTAAGGAAAAACACTGTTTGAGTTAAAGACTAATTCTAAACTCTTACTTAAAATGACATTAAAACGGATCTTCTGATGCAGCATTCACTCTAAATAGTATACTCAAACTTCTTGCTGGTATTGTGTCTTTTCACTGATGGTTGGAATTAAAGACTTTATAGCTTCAGACAGAATTCAAGTGAAAAGTAGAGAGGAAGTGGTCGACCTGTGTTTGAGAAGAGGCTGAAAAAACATTGGAAAATTCAACCAAAGTGTGATTTGGCACGCCTTATGAAGAGGCAGCGCTCCATCCTGTACAAAGGTCCATAGGTTTTCCCTGCACTCATAGACACGTTTCCATTTCAGCCAACCTCTCAGCTCCACTAACTGAGGTTTTACTTATCCAGTGATGTGATTTCGGCATCATTAGAAAGGAGAAGTATCATTTAAAGGGATGTGCTGTAACTGTGATGAGATGCCAATTTCCGCAAGCCAAGCCAATTCTGTACTTTGCATTAAATCCCTTGGTCGAGTGTTAAACTGTCTGCAGGTCAGTCATCAGCTGTCCATCTGAAGTCTGTCTTATCTCTCAGGTCATCTCTAACAGTCTGTCTTCAAAATGAGGGCACATTCCTGAACTGATTCCTCATTTTGAGCTTATTTTATTAAGTAAAGGAATGTTGTGCATGAGGAAAGGAAAGAAACAAAGACATGAAAGAGGCTATGGAACCTTTTATGTGGATAACATTTGAATAAAAGTGTTATGATAAGTATTAAAATATGTTTCTTGGTGTGTGTGTTCCTCTTTAGATCATGGAGTTATGTGTCGTTTTTTTTATGTAAACTTCCCGGAGATTCCACCAAAGGAGAAACAAGCGGTCTTTTGAAGGGCGTTTCTCAGGAACGCTGGGGGGGATGTCTTCTTTCGTGTGTGTACATCAGGAGTTCTACCACAGAGGAAGTTAGGGGAAGAGACTCTTTTAACCTTCTCTGTGCTCAGAGACCACCTGGTTGAATTAATCTGGGAAACTTTTCCTAAACGTCACCTCTGAAGGAATTCCTTTCACGGAAATTTAATAATATAATCAGCTCATGGTGCAGCGATGGACAGGGTTTGGAGGGTGAATAAATCAGGGTGTGTCTGACGGAGAACATGCATGCTCAGCAAACATTTCCCAGTTGTTCCCCATTAAAGCTCACTTTATTTTGAAACAGCTATTTCCTATGAATTAATATCATTGATTTTTATAAATAACCATCATCTGATAGCAGTACAATCTTGGTATCCACATATTTGATATCAGAAAGTCAGGTTTTAAAAAGCTTATTTGTATTTTTTACCAAAGGAACTTTTAATGGAGAGAGTGGGTCTAAACCATTGCTTTGCTTCAAACTTCAAACTACCTACATCTTTCACTTTAAAGCTGCTTTCTGTCTTTCTGCACAGGAATGGGTCCGATCTACATGAACGAGGTGAAGTGTGTCGGCCAGGAGAAATCCATCTGGAACTGCCCCTTTAAAAACATCACATCGGAGGACTGCCAGCACGTGGAGGACGCTGCGGTCCGCTGCAACGTGCCCTACATGGGCCTGGAGCACTCGGTCAGAGCTGAACCTCTTTACTACAACATTCGTCTTTACACTGTGCTAGAAATTTGAGGAAAAGTTAGAAAACTGATCGAATGGTTTCTACTGTTACTACACCATGTATTGCATTAGACAGCACAAGAAATGATATAGATTATTTAAACCTGTTTATTGTATTTCCTTGTCTTTGTTTTTTTCTTGCTCTAAAATTCCTTTTGGTTTTCCCTAACGTGAGATTCAGAGCAGAGAAATCTCAACTTTTTCTCACAACCAATGCTTTCTCACTGCTTTCACAAAAAGAACATGACATTTTGTTCAATATGTTCTAAACCAGTTCCATAGTCTGAAACCAGCACAGCTCAGACTTTATTTATGGTTTAGAAATGAATGAACACAAAGTACTTTTTGGGACAGCAGTGATTTCTTTTTAACACAGAGTATTTCTGGTTGTGCAGTTTGTATTAACCAGGTCATACTCTATTCCATGCTTCCTGTAGATACACATTCAGGCTGGATCTAGTGGAATCAAAACTCTTCCCTTTATCTTAATGATAGTTTTCTATTTGAGTTACATGCATTCAAACCATGCTACCTTTAAGTTTTGACAATAACAAAACTTCAAGAGGTAGACTTTTTATCCAGCCTGGCCCTTGTGTATCTATGCTCTGCTTTGTGGTCCCTAACCCTCGGGCCCGCACAGATCCGGCTCTCAGGAGGACGGACCCGTTACGAGGGCCGCGTGGAGGTGCTGAGCTTGGACTCTAATGGGACCCTGAGCTGGGGTCTGATCTGTGGAGAGACCTGGAACACCAAGGAGGCCATGGTGGCCTGCAGGCAGCTGGGCCTGGGCTACGCTAATCAGGGCGTGCAAGTAGGTTACTAACAGCACTAAAGCAAACCTCCTGCAGCAGAGCACAGCTGCCTCTTGCTATATTTGACATATGCAAATATACCAAACTGAATACAGTTAGTGCTTTGCACATGTGTTCAAATATATGAAGTATTTCTGTTCAGTCACATATTCTCTTATATGTGTAGCATACTAAAACCTGTTATTAGAACCGGTAACACATCAAACTGTCATGCTTCAATTTGGTTCACATATTTGAAATATATTTGAACATGTACACGTTTTATATTAAAGGTATAATTCACCCAGAAAATAGTCACTACTCCACAAATTAATCAATTTTCACTAAAACTTGACTATTTAATACGCTTAAAACTTGCATGGATGAATAGCAGCTATACAAAAGAGTGAGACTGCTTGAATGTAAGTGTTTTAAATAGTAAGTAATAGTAAGTACTTTAGAAAATATGTTATACTTTAGGAAGACTTCTCCATTTCTATTTGTTTATTCACTATGGAGACCTGCCATAAAAAATAACGTTTTTTTTCAAGACTTCAATGTAGCACAGGGGGAGTCCTTTATATACAGATGATCATTTTGTGGGTGAACTATCCCTTTAATGTCTGACAGTAGATTATAAGTTTCATATTGGGGTAGAAGCTGCCCTTCCTACATGGAAGAACACGATACTGTTGTGGTCTCAAACCAGACTCACATGAAGTTTCTAATCAAACCCAAAGCTACTCAACCCTCGAGCTGAAGTGGTGACCTCATCTGGAAACCACTCTCCCGCCTAGAAAATCTAACCAAAACTGCTGCTTCAATAAACATTTTCCACCGCTGGGGGAATGTATAGGATGTGAGCTTGAGCCCAGACAGATCAGAGACAGGACAGGAAGTGTGTCTCGTCACTGACTCCCAGTAGGGCCTTTCTGCAGATCCGGATAGTGGGCGGCCGGACCACGTATGAAGGTCGGGTGGAGGTTCAGGTGGGCTCCAAGTGGGGCACAGTGTGCAGCGCAGGCTGGACCACAAAGGAAGCCATGGTGGTGTGCAGGCAGCTAGGGCTCGGATACTCCATGCATGCCATCACTGTAAGTAGGACCAACAAAGAGTGAAGAGATTTGTTCTTCTGTGAGAAGTGGAACAAATGTACTCATTACAGGATGAGATGCTGTGGTGAAAGAAGTAGATCTCACGAAAGTCAATGCAGCAATCCTGCAGTTGGTTAACAATGGTTAAATACAAGCTTTGCATCCAAAATCCTAAGAAAAAGTACAAAAATATTTCCATCAAAATCACTTCAATGTTGCACTTGTTGAAGGTGGGGTTTATTCTTAATACTTCCTTTACTGCTGGGTATAAGGAAGATTTTAATATGTCAATATCTGCAGAACTTTTCCTCCTTTAGTGATCATAAACCCAGCGTTGCACTGTCATCATCCTGCAGCCATAAACCAGTCCTGAACATCTGCTGTTTTCATCATCTTACTGAACTCTCTGAATGGCTCTTTCCTGATCGATGCACTGTGTTTCCCTCTGTTTGCTCGTTTGTGTATCCCCATCTAAGGAGACCTGGTACTGGGACAGCAGCAATGTGACGGAGATGATAATGAGCGGAGTGAAGTGCACAGGAAACGAGATGTCTCTGAGTCAGTGTCAGCATCACAAAACAGTCAGTTGCCAGAAATCAGCGGCAAAGTTCGCAGCGGGAGTCATTTGCTCTGACAGTGAGTGACAAAACCTACAGGCAAAATATATCATATTTAATTATCATACTTGATTCAAGGTTTAAAGATTCAAACTAAAAATGCAACATACTATACTTAAGACACAGAACGAATAGCATTGTGCAAGATACATAATGGTGCAAATAATATGCAGGAATAAGAGAAACAAGATACAACAGAATGTAAAAGTAAATTCTGTACAGTCAGATAAATACTGCATACTGAGTAGATGTACTCTATTATAATATGAGTACTTCTCCTCCTGTGTGCAGCGGCCTCTGATCTGGTCCTGAACGCGCCGCTGGTCCAGCAGACGGTTTACATCGAGGACCGTCCTCTGCACATGCTGTACTGCGCTGCGGAGGAGGACTGCCTCTCAAAGACCGCAGCGCAGGCCGACTGGCCGTACGGACACCGCCGCCTGCTGCGCTTCTCCTCGCAGATACACAACATCGGCCGCGCTGACTTTAAGCCCAAAGCTGGGAGACACTCCTGGGTCTGGCACGCCTGTCATGGGTAAGGTTGTCTTCATTTATAAAGATGTCTTAGAATACACACCCATTATCGCTCTTAACCTTTTTTTATCCAAAAATACCTCCGATTTCATGGGATATTTGATTCTCTAGTTCAAAAGTATAAACACAGAATGGTTTTTGGACGGCATGGAGTAAAATTGTTTTGATGTTATCAAAGGAGATGCTACTTGAACTGATTTTACATTTAAGTTTTTCTAATTTTGAAATTGACTCTTTATTTTACAGCCACTACCACAGCATGGATATTTTCACCCACTATGATCTGCTGAGCGGAAACGGTACCAAAGTGGCCGAGGGACACAAAGCCAGCTTCTGTCTGGAGGACACAGACTGTCAGGAGGGTGAGTCTGAGCAAAACAAATATCATTTTATGTTAACAGCACAATATTTCAAACTATCAAATGTGCCTTAACCTATACAGCATAAGACTCCCTGTGTCCTTAGACGTCTTAGTTCAAGATGAATCTTAGTTTAAGATTAAGTTAATCATTTTGCCCCTCAGGTGTTTCTAAGCGCTACGAGTGCGCCAACTTTGGGAATCAGGGCATCACTGTGGGCTGTTGGGATTTGTACCGTCACGACATCGACTGCCAGTGGATCGACATCACAGACGTTAGACCTGGAAACTACATCCTGCAGGTGATCCTGTTCACAAAGCAAATACCACAATCATGTTTGTGTGTAACGCACTGTTGTGTTTTAATCTGTGTGATTGTCTTTCCTGTTACCAAAATGTTTTTTATGTTACTACACTTCTTCAGATTGTGATTAACCCAAATTACGAAGTGGCTGAGAGCGACTTCACCAACAACTGCATGAAATGTAACTGCAAATATGACGGACATCGAATCTGGCTCCACAACTGCCACATTGGTAAGCAGTCAAAATAAACGACCAAATTAATCAATCCTGGATGTGGCTCTCGTATGTTGATTAATGTTTGTTATTTTATTGATATTTCTGTCGTTGATACAACTTTAATGTACCCAGAACTTGTTCTTGTTTGTCTATGAGTGTGTATGTAGTTTTTATTCAAGGTAACACATATTGTTGTTGTTTTCTTCCTCCCTACAGGTGACGCATTCAGCGAGGAGGCAGAGAGGAGGTTTGAGAAATACCCCGGGCAGCTCAATAACCAAATTCCTTCAATCAATCAAAAATAACGTCACAACCTATGAGATCCAGAGCTGGGGAATAAAAACACACTTCACAGGTTTAAAAACAAAAGACAAACCTTTTATTTCCAGGGTACAAAGTGGATTTCCTCACATATAATTCGGATTCATGGAAGAAGCCAACAGTATTTTTCTGCGCTGAATGTCCTTTTATATTATACTTGAATATTCAAGTTTTTTAATGTGAGCTAATGCTATATGTTTATGATGTGAGAATTATGAATGTTGTGAATGTTCTGAGTTATGAATGAAGCATTTTTATGAAGATATATTTGACTAAATATTATATAAGTTAGCAGAACAAATAAATAAAGTACTATTTAAACTATTTTGCAACTATAATACCAGCGGCCTTGTTCCCATCACAAACACTAACACACCTGCCTCCAGTTACATTATTTTTTGAATGTATTTATTGCTTAAATTGGTGCTCAAGAACATTTAGCATTGTCGTCTGTTTTCCATCTGCTTTAGTCTTAATGTATTATATTATTATTAATAATAGTCATTTAGGGTCAGAATGTGGATGTTCCCGGGCAAAAAGAAAAGAACTACACTTACCCTCAACAATGTCTGAATGTAAGCTGATGCATCACAACTGCTGCACCGAATAAAGAGGAGAGGATAATAATTGTGCTGCATCTCAGACACTTTTTATCCTCGGGCATTCCTTGGGGTTTAGGCCTGCGGTTTGCAACACCTTTTGGCTTTTTTTTTGTACTTTGGTTTGCAATGTCCACACCTCATGACAGTTGAAACACTATCATGGTTCTAAGAACCAGGTTTTTTGAAAAGTAGGTTTTTCCCCCCACAAAATGTTTTTTTAGAAAATACGTTTAATAAATGTTTCTGAACTTGTTTTGATTACATATTTTTAAATAAATCATGGAGTACTTAAAACACCCAAAGAAAAATCTTAGATGTGTGAATAGTCTCCCTAACTGTAGATGAAGCTTTTGAAATAAGGATTATTATCTGCTGTTTCACTAAGTTTATTTGAGTCTGTGTTTGTGTTGCTGCTGCAGGTCGCTTCAGGTTCTCCTCAGATCAACACCTGTCCTGCAGAGAGGATTAGTGTGATTTAGAATTAGCAAGGGGTGTGGTAAGAGGTTAATACCCGACAGTAAACACAACAGACTAAGGTAAACACTGACAGCAGACTGCACACAGCGCCTCCCAAAGGCATGAAGCTGCAAGAGCAGTAGCAGGATGTAATTGAGATGGGAAAAACGTAATTGCATACAAAAATAAATAATCGAAATAAAGCACGATGTGTATTTGAAAAATACTGTTCCTCCATTTATAATTCAGATAAACTGCACATATTTTTTTCTCAGTTATTTTTCATTGTATTATATATATTTGAATATGTATGTTTCTTGTACACGTTTGTTTAATATTTTTAATAATATTTACTTTCAATATCTGCTCTTACTTTTCCATTTCAATTGTTTTAGTATGCACCAATACAGCAAAGCAAATTTATTTTGTAATAATTGATAAATAGAATAGTGCAAATACATAATGTTGATCCGTTTCTGTTGAAAAAAGATAGAGGCTGTTTTCGTGGAAACTCAAGAAAAAATGTATTTAATTTACAGACATTACATATCATGATAAGACAGATATGATCAAAACAACATGTAAAGGTGAAGGTACACGATCAGAAAAAGAAGAATATAACAACAAAAACAAAAGGCAGGAAATCACTTAGATGTTTCTTAGTTTCACATGTACGATGATCTTCTCACACTGAATGCTTTTCCTGTGTTTAGTTAAAGACAACCTGCTTCCAGGGTGTTAGATATTTCTCTGCAATTGTTTATTCCCTCAGATGGTCAAGTCTTTCACTGCAGCACTGTTTGTTTAACAACTTTCCCCTGTTTGTCGATGGCAAAGTTGTAATTCTTTGGATTGTCCAGAGCTTCTTCTATACGCTGATCCAAGTTTTCCATGGTGATGAAGTTCTTTGCATCCTCCTGTAAGAGATGGAAATTGTAAAAAAGGTCATAGTTTGGAAATACTGATGTTTCTTGTGCTGCTGCTTGTTGGGTAGGCACACGTTCACAGTGGCAACGCATCAAATTATCCTGGCCACTGGTCTTATTTTCGGTAGTAATTCAAAATCCAGTAGAGAAATCCCATTGGCTTGTTGGAACCGGGGAAATGCTTATGATGAATACTAATACAGGACATAAACAGCAAAATAAATAACATTTAACCAACAAAGAGGGGCACAGACAACTGACCTGCAACTTCAATATTTCTTTCTCTTTTTCTTTGACAATTTCTTGCTGCTCTTGTTCGCGCTGAAGGATAACCTCCAACTTCTTGCAATCAGCTTCCTCCTTTTCCTGCTGGACCCTCAAAACTCTGGAAAGACACAAAGGATCACAACATTAAATCACACACATGGAAACAAGAACCACAAGTTGCTGATTGCATCTTTAAAGTTGTATTTTATTCTCCATCATGTAAGTTTCTTCTCACCTGAGTTTGAGCATGCGTTGGTTCTCCTGGTGGTTGAAGTCCATGAGGATGCGATGCTCCTCCGCCTCCTGCCTCGCTCTCTCTTCTGCCAGAGAGCCTGTGTCCTCCTCGTACCTTTTCCGAAGCATCTCCTCCTTAAACTCCAGACTGACACACACACAGAGCAACACATATCAATAAAGTGTTTTTATTTCCTTGAAGTATAATACCAGCTTTGGCAGGACAATCATTTGATCAAGTCAAAGACACATTTTGGCAAACTGCAAGCAAATGTGGCCACAAAGATGTAGGTTGAAACAAATGTTATATTTTGGACTTTCTTTAGGGAACAATTTCGGGCTCGTCGGGGATACAAATTTGAGCAGTAAATACGAAATGTGCACAACACCAGTTGACCAGATAACGTCCGGAGAAAGCCATAACCGTTAGTGAGGTAACGGTCAGAAAAATGTCAGTTAATAAAGGCAACTGATTTGAAGCCAATGATATGTCAGCCAATAACCGTTACTAACGTACCGGAGTGCCCTCATGATCATCTGGTACTCTCCATATCGCTCCTTCAGGACCACCATCTCCACCGGATCAACCGGGGAAGGCACTTTGATTCGCCCCACTTTTGACTTAGCAACCGGGTCGGTGCGGGACTTTCTGCCCCGGACAGCCTCCACGAGCACGGCACTCCTCGGTGCAAAGACCCGAGCCGCCTGGACGCTTCTCCCGCCGATAACCTGGAACATGTCGGCGAGGAACGTGTGCGTTCAGGTGCGGTTTGTTAGAGGTAACGTGTAACAGTTAGTTAAAGGAAAGTTAACATTGAGATTGAAATGTTATCGACAGAAGGGGGCGGCCATGTTGGTGTCCTCTGACCGGAGGAAGTAATTAGCAACGCGGCTAACGTGTAGACGTAGCCTAGACTTTACCGCCATCTGTAGGTAGGAGACTTTTACAGAAAAATGATATGTGCTTCTGGAAACTAGTTTGTGTACTCCATAACCCTAGTACGCCGGCGTCTTAACGTAACGCCTAATTGGTAGCTACGTTTGTTATAGTGACAGGTACTTAGCAACGAAGCTTGGTAGCTAGTTAGCACAAAGGTTATGTTAGCTTAACAGCTGTTTTAGCAACCAGTTTCATTTAAAGTCTATATTGTCAAATGTTCTCAATAGCCACATCGTGTTTTTAAGGAATCAACTCTTAAATCCCAGACTCATTCAACACTGCAACATACAATAAACTTATGACATAAAAATAAATACAATAGTGCAAGTGAGACCATGGTGCAAGTAAAATGTGAAGTTTTCTTAAATACATGTGGATATGTATTCAAATGTTTAACTTAATAATAATAATTATAGCAAACTTTTTATGTAAAGCAGCTTTCATACACGAAATGTAGAAGTTGCTTAAATAGTTAAATAAATACCTCTGACGTCTATTTAAATATATAAGTATAAAGAAGCATAACATGGAAAAACTCAAGTAGCTGAAAATTGTTTTTTAAATACAGTGCTTCACTCAATGTAAAGTAAGTATCTAAAAAGAATATTGCTTTTGAGGAGACTCGTGGAAAGCATGACAAAGCTGATTTTTTTATTTGAAGATTCACAACAGCAGAGACCAACTCTTAAAATTAGACACGTACTTCTACTTACTTACTCACAATATGTAATAAAAATAAATGTGAATTTTCTATGTGTGTTTCTTTAGGGTTCAGTGTGATGCCGGGTGTCAGTCTGGTGACTGATGATCCTGCTGAGGCGAGGCCAACACATCACAGCTGCAGTCAGCGTGCCAGCAGCAGGGAATGATGGGAAATGGTGCAGTGCTGCTGTGTGCCGTACATTGTGACATTGAGAGCTGTAAGTAAGCAGAAGTTTAAGCAGGGGTAAATTATCTCTTCTTCTAATGTTATACACTATCTCTGAGGGAAAGCCGTGAAACTCAGATACCTCACCAATCAAGAATAGACCTGGATTGTGTAGATATTTGTTCATTGGTGTGAAACTAAAAACACATATATTGTTGTACAAGAGGGAGACAAAACATTCAATTAGTTCTTCTTCTCAGCTTTTTCGATCCTTGTCATCCTTTATAGTATCAATAAAAACAGGAGATGTGAACTGGTTTGCAGGTCAGTTATATGTTTATTCAGCTTGTTGCCGGCTGTCACAAGTACATAGAGCGTAATGGTGCGGAATTAGTTTTAGTTTCACAGATGTAAAGCACCATTTAGACATAACATTGTCAGACGAACAACAAGGAGCTCCTGCACTTATCTTTCAGTTTCATTGCTTAGCTTTGAATGAACTCACAGAACATAACATCTAATGCAGATAAGCTGTGAGAATATAAGAAAAAAAACGTATCAATTAGTCTTCCACAACATTTACATGTCCAGAACCTATGCAAGAAATTACAGTTTTAATTTAAATTTGAAATTTAAATAACTGGCCAAATAGAAAGACCCAAACATATTCTGGTTTTAAACCAACCAAACTAGTAGTATTAGTGTAAATGCAGAGGACGACTGTGAAAAGAACAAAATGTGTCTTTAATATAGTGAAAAGAAATGTATTTAAGGTTACAGGTTCACTGACTACAGAGAACCAGGTTTGCAGGACAATGTGCATGATGGATTGGTAGAGTTCCCGGTTAATAACGCTGCAGGTTTCTTGCATCAGTTCAAACACAAATAAAGTCCAAGCACCCAGAGATAAAAGGGACCTCCTTCACAAACAATTGGTCAAATGTTTGCACAGCGGAAGAGTGAAATAATAACTCTGCTGCTTGGACCTTAACGCGTAAGACAGAAAGAGGAACTCAGCCAAAACATTACTGCTGCCCGACTTAGCTTTATGTAGCTTATGCAGTGCAGCCACTCTGCATTATTACAGTCTGCCATCTCCGTGATGTGCGATGTCAGAACGTGTGTAGAAGAAGGGGGACTTCTGTTGGACCTCTTGTTTAGCACAAGGGCGCATCTTTCTTGAGAACGATGAGCTTTGGTTTGCGATTTTTTTTGTTTTTGGGAAGAGTAAAGGATGGAAGGAGTATTTTGGGGGGGTCAAAGGTGGTGGAGGGGATAACACAACAACAATGAGGGAGGGAAGAGGGGTGAAGTATTCAGGTGGATGCCAGGCTGGTGACATTTAGTTTAGGGCGGGAAGGGAAGGGTAAGTCAGACGAATCTCCTCCCCTTCAAGAAGTTTCCTGAAAATCAAATACAAACACTTTATTTGTTTGCATATTTACACAATAAAAATCGGGCCTCATGCAGGCAAACTATCTACGTGCAAAAGCTGCCCATTTCTTCTTTTTTGTTTGTGTTCACGATTGTCTCAACAGAAATGTAATAGAAAATATCAACAACGTATAAGAATGTTGCAGTCAAGTAATATTATGAATAAAACAAACAAGGTCTTTAACTCACCTGTATGCAGCTATTTCGATGTCAAGGGCCATCTTCACATTGAGAAGGTCCTGGTAATCTCTCAGGTAGTGAACCATCTCCTGCTTTGCATCAGTGATGTCCTGCTCCAGCTCACTTATCCTCATCTATGAATGCAAAAACACACAGTCATTAATCATCAAATATCAGTCAGTGATGCCAGACACAATGACCTTTTTGCCTGTGTGTGTGTGTGTGTGTGTGTGTGTGTGTGTGTGTGTGTGTGTGTGTGTGTGTGTGTGTGTGTGTGTGTGTGCCTGTGCCTGTGCCTGTGCCTGTACTGAATTAACATTTACAGTTTTTGAAAATCCTTGATCTCTTTTTTCCTTGTGAAGCTATGTTTCCTTTTGTTCAGACAGTAACCTTGCGGATTTTCACCTCTGCTGCAAGTCTGCCTTCAACTCCTGCTGAGCTCTAGAGTACAGGGAAGATGAGGCTGCTGCAGAGAATAATTCACACCTTTGGGCAAAAGGATAGCTCCTTTTGATGTTTCTCTACTTTCTGCACATGAAGTGTTCTCTATCTTTCTGAGTCTATTTATATATTCTATCTTATCTCTGCATATAACCTTGATGCTAAGAGATCTGAAAGCACTTCTGAAGCCTTTCTTTAGCACAAATGTGCAGAATACCTGACCAGGTACCACATATTAGTGCACCTTCCCGTTTGGTGGATATTCATGCAGATTAGGAATCCTGTTTCACCTGGTACTTTGTCACCTCCTTGGTCTGTGTGTCTTCCAGATCCTCCAGCTGTTTATGTAGGGATTCGATGAAGGTACGCAGAGATTCAATCTCAGAGGAGCGGGACTGCAGCAGCCTCCGGTACTCCATGGTCTCCTCCCGGATGGCGTGCACAGCCTCGTTGTTTTTGCTTGCCATCTCCGCCACGCTGGCGAACTTGCTCTTGTACCAGTCCTCGGCCGCCTGCATGTTCTTGTTAGCCAGCCGCTCGTACTGAACCCGGATGTCCCGCAGGGCGGTGGAGAGGTCAGGCCGGGACACCTCCAGATCCACCCTGATGTTAGCCACCTGCAGCTGGGCCTGCAGCTCCTCCTGCTCCTCTGCAAACACTTTCTTCAGGAACACTATCTCATCACACAGGGAGACCACAGTGGCCTCGGCATCACAGTTGGTAAGCACGGCCCTGCTGGCGTCCTCCTTGGCCCTCTGCAGGGCCTCCTCAGCATCCATGCGCCTCCTCGCCTCCTCCTCAAAGCGCTCCTTCATCTGCTCGTACACGTCGCGCAGGTAGTCTTTCTCCGCCTCCATCCGCATCTTCTCCCCGTTCTCTGAGTCTATCGTGGCCCTCAAGCTCCGTGCCTGCCCCTCATAGAGGGTCTGCAGACGGGACGGGTCATTCTGTCCGCCGCCTCAGCGCCTCCAGCTCAGCCAGCAGGGCTCGGTTCTGCTGTTCGAGGTGCCTCACCTTGTCGATGTAGGTGGCAAAGCGGTCATTTAGGTCCCCAAGCTGCTCCCTCTCCTGGGATCGCAGGCCCAGCAGCTCTGAGTTGAGGGAGCTAGCCTGAGCCAGGTCCATCCGTTCAGAAGCGCCTGGCAGGGAAGAAGAGGCCAGCCTCAGGATCCTCTTCCCAGGCGGAGGAGCTCCAGGAGAGGAGTAGAGGGAGGAAGACATGGAGGTTTTGGTGGTATATTGGGAGCCTCTGTAGCTGTCCCACGGGCGGCGGTAGGAGAAGAAGGTATCGTAGCTCATGATGAATTTTTGGTTGTTGGTTTTTTAAGAAAAAGGATATGGATGTTTTTAGTTTCAGAAGGTTTTTTTTATGTCCCCCTTGTTCTGCACACCATCAGTGAGGATGAGCAGGCGTTTTGCTCTGCACCAGCTCAGTGATGCTGCAGATCCTTGCCTTTTTATAGAGCGAGGCTGCCCCCCCCCCCCCCCTCCACTACAGAGAAACATCAGTGCTGTCAGCATCCACCAGGCCAATAGCAGGCTGCTGCAGTGAGGAGAGAACAGGTTGGTTTTCAGAGTCACTCCCAGCCTCAGCAGGCAGAGTTTATGTGGTAGAGCAGAGTTGCTTTCAGTTTGCCCTAAAAATGCCATCCAATTACACACTTGTACACTCTGCATTACTGGAGGCACATTTTAATCGACTTTATTCCCTCAATGCACTCTCAATCGCTTTTCTCAAACAATGAATGCATCCACATCGAAAAGTGAAAAATACTGGGGCGAACCTAATGAAAAGGACTTGAAACAAAGTCTTTTCCTCAACTCTTTTAGAAAGAATCGATTCATAGTGCGTAAAAGGGCATACTATTTAACAGATAGTCACTCAAGTCATAGAAAACAATAAATTAACTACAGGTACTTAAATAGATGGATGTGGTTGATAAGAGCCCATTGCTTCATCTGAATGATGGTTGAATAATCCTACAAACAAAGATATCAAGACCACTTACTATAAATTAAACATTAAACAGATGGTAGGTGCTCTAATTTGTTACTTAACAAATTACCTAATAATATTTTCTGCCTTTTAATCACCTCCCCTCTCCATTATCTTACATTGACTAACCAGTAGGTGGACTTATTGATGCAGCTCTAATGTACTCTAGTAAATAGTTCCTCCTTTGCAAAGCCTCTTACTGATATTGTTCTCAGACTATCTTTAGACATTTCTGTTTGATCTATTTAAAATGCAAATTGATGAGTCTCTGATGTCCTGACTCCGACAGTGAGAGTGGGAAGAATCTCTACCTGCTGATACAGAGGAACTGCTGTCTGACACCTCGAGATGAGTCAGAGGCTGCCTTTAAATCATCCTTAGTAAGAGGTACAGTAAGCTGATTTTGTTAAACACAAATTGATTCAGATTCCTGCTCAAGGACACATTCCTGCTCTCTCCATTCCATTCCATTTTGTGCCAATATTTCTGGCACAAAATGGCCTAGTTTGAAAGGTTAATTTAGACCTCTTTATCTTTTCTAACAACACAGCATTTCCACCCTGGTAAAAGGAAGATGGCTTAAAACATTTGGGCCTATGGTGCTTTCATTTGAGCCTCTGATGATTCATTTTTCAAGTTGGGAAGTTTTTACTTCTGACTTTGGTGTGTCCAAATGCTTATAGTCATCGTATGGAAACTTGAAAGCATTAAAGTAGAATTGCTCTCACCGCTTAAACACCGCCTTGATGGTTCAGATTTGTAGTTTTGAAGTCTCTGGGCAATCGGGTAAATAGTCCAAAACAGGAACTCATTTTTCAGATTATTCCTAAAGCACATGTATGCAGCTCCAACACCTGATTTAGCAATGTTAATGAAAGTGATTTAGATCCACTTCAAAATATAATGGGTTCTTTCCTGATCCCTGCTAGGCCCTTCCATTAGTTTAACAAAAATTGGACCACAGTTTTCCATTACTCCTGCTGACTGACTTACATGAGGCCAAAAACAACCTCTTTGGTTAAAATAATAATGTTGTTGAATAAAACATGATATGCTTGAGTCTTAATAAAATAGTCCTTGCATCCCCTGGAGCATACCAGCTTAAAATAAAAATATATAGGTATTCCAGTAGGTGACACCATTGAGCCAGGTAATATCCTCCATCAGTAATTGTTGCCAAACTGAAATCTTAACACCTGCCTTACTAAAACATGACATACTTATTTATGTATTTTATCTGATTGACAAACGTACTCCTTTATTTACGTATTGTTCCCCCAAAGGCTTTTGTATCGTGAGATTTTTTTAAATCTATTTATATTGTTGCAGTTCTTCAAATAAATGTAAATGTGAATTAAGGTTTCCAACACTAGGTGGAGCTTTTGCACTACATGTCTATTTCAGTGTGACTATTTCATATGTTTTCCGATAAAACACAGTGTGGGAATGCTTATTCAGTCATGTGTGACAATAATCTTGACTCTTAACAACATCCAGTCATGCTGCTGCACCTACATGATGAAAAGCATGACCTGTTGCATACTGAAATCAGCTGAAGTCCCAAATAGTCCAAGAAAATGCAAATTACATGTTTATTCAGAATCATTTACAGTGAATATATTTCCCAATGTTACATAAGGTAAAAATAAGTACATAAAAGATTTCTATGGACAGATAAAGACTTTGGAATGTCAGGCTTTTAATTGCTCAAATTGTTCACCCCCTTTAAAACATTTACAAGAATTGCTGGAATATTTTTCCGCATTAAAAAACATTTAGTTTTTGAACAGTAAACTGAAGCTACTGTCAGTGAACTGCGTAACAGATCTACCTTCCACTTGTTTTTACATTCAGCTGAAATCTGCAAAATACTATCCACATAAAAACACATAATGACATCCAACATATAAACAATGGCATGACCTTTCAATACAAAGTTGTATTCCTTTGGTAGAAAACATTTATCTCAGGAAAGAAAGTGTGCTCGATATAAAGAAGTATATCTTGCAGGTCCATATGGGACTGAACATTCATCTCACATCAGGAGTGCTGCATATTCATCATTTATGTTGGCATCATAAACCCAGAGCAGCCTGCTGACATGCACAGGACTATTTTCTCTGGCACTGTGCTTCTTTAGAAACACAGCAACTTCTGAATACAGCATGAAGGTGGTCATTCACACATCGAACTGTACAGTGCTTTGGTTCATTTTTGATCACAAAGTCCTTAAGAGTGCTGGGAGGGGAGGAAACATATTGCGCCTTAATGCGTCCAAATATAAACTATGTGCCCAGGAGAAACATAATGAAGCATCGACACATAGAAAAACACAATCATTATTGATTCTCCAGACTTGTCTTGTGCATGAAATGGGGGCAAAATAACTGCCATACACACAATTTACAGTGCAAACTCTCATGTATCTCCTCGCTTAGAAGATCTTCAGCTTTTTCCCAAGCGGTCTGCCTCCCTTTACCACTCTCTGGCTCGGCTGGTCTCTGGACAGCGGGCAGTACTTGATGGTGTGCGCATTGTCACCGTTGGCACTGCAGAGGGGGCAAGTGTACGCCCGGAGGATTGGGCACAGCACTCTCCCGTCCGCTGTCTTCAGGATATGGGTGCCGTAAACCTCCTCCGGCGCGCCGTTATTCCGACAGAAGACGCACACTTTCGGCTCCGGCTTGCACCTCTGAGTCTGTTTGCGCCTCCTTTCCATGGAGAGCAGGTCTAAGCCAGCGAAACTCCCTCTGTAGCAAGCAGAATCTCTGTCTCCAAGCGGGGAATCACAAGAAAGCTGCTCGTAGGGTCTGAGCAGCGAGATGCTCTCCTTGAGATCATAGATGGAGATCGGCGGTGAGCCTGGGGCTGCGCAGCAGCACTCCAAGTGTCCATCACCGTCCCTGCCGTGCCCATTTACGCAAGAGCACACCGGGGAATCGTCCTCCAAGCCCAGGGTTGCTTTAAGCGACTCGGTTATGGAGTTGGGTCTGAAAGAAGGGAGTTTATTTTTGGCCACGAGTGTCGACAGCCCGAGATAGTCGTTCCAGAAATTGAAGGTGTTATCATATGGAGAGCGCGCGTCCAGGTAGCCGCTGTCTAAAAAATCCATCGTGTCAGAGCTGCAGAGTTTAACGTCTGCAGAGGTGAATAGGTGTGTTTGTCAGCATGGGTAATCTGTGGAGAGGATCTTCTGTGTTCTCTCTCTGGGTCTAGTATGCAGAGCAGGCAACATGTAGGCACTGATAAAGCCCCCAGAATAAAACAGGGGGGCGGGGTTTGGTTCAAGTTGATTATCTCTCCGGCCCCATAGGAGGGTCCACAGAGCAGGGAGGTACTGAGCTGAGGAAAAACAGTTTCCCTTCCAGGATGTAACTATTACCATGGAAAGATTATCTCTTTGTGTTGCAAGAGAATTATCCCTGTTTGAGTTTCTTCTCAGAGCTTTTTATTAGGTGCTTGATTTTTGGCATTTTTACATTTAAGGAGAATGCTAGAAAGAAATTGAGCAAAATGGGTGATTTCTTATCCTGTTGTGTGTAGTTAACCCATGTGTTGGTGCTGACTTGATAGTGATTGTAAGTGCTTTGGAAAACAGCCGTTTTTTATTTATAGCCAGATGATAAAAGGTTGTTAATTTACATCAGATTTGATACCTTTATTGTTATTTAAAGAGGCCCTTCACTTGTTTTATGTAAAACTCCATACAACAATTTCTTGGATGTTCTCTTACTAAAACTAAACTACATGCCAACGCCACAAATAAATTGTAAGAGAAAATTATTGTCAGAGTTCTGGTTGTTTGGCCACATTTTGAGTATTCTTGTCCTGCTGTTAGTAGTTGTTTTTGAACCCAGTAGTAAAGAGAAATTGCTCCCCCTTATTTCTTTGGACATTACACCTTTAAACTGAATGTTTTCGTACATCCTAAAAATATATATATTTTACGTACATTTTTGTAATAAAATACCTTATGGCGGAAAGATGAAGAAACAAAGAAGAGCGCTCAAGCTCATCAACATAAACAGGAGATCTTTGGTAAACACAAAGTGCAGTGACACCAAAACAAAGACCATGAAGACAAATAAAAATCCTTTTTGTGAATTTGTCCACATTAGCAGATCCCTTCCTGCACTGATGAACCTTTAGAGAGTGTTTCCACGTGAAGCTGCCGTTTCCTCCCTGCACCTGTTCTGCTTCCCCTGAGTCCACGGCTTTGTGCACACAACCAGCCTTCTCTGCTCCATTGTCTCCTACAGCAGGCCGTTTAACTTCATTAATATGCATTAAAACAGAGTGTGCCGTGGGTGTGTGTGAGTGTGTCAGTTAAAGCTCAGTAAGACAGGCACACAAAAACAGAGCTTGACAACTGACCTGACTGCCGGAACAATGACTATGTTACTATTTTTGTCAGACATTCAAGTGAAATATTAAAGGCAGTCAATGTTGAGACAAAAGTCATTTGCATTTCTCTTATTTTAGCTAAGATCCACGTTGGCATCACTGTGGGGGTTTCTATTGACGAAAAAAATCAATATCAGTTGTTCCCAGAATAAAAGTGAGTCTCTAAAATACCCTGTGTTTAAGGGAAATGTATACAATAACTTATAGTTGTATCTTCCTACTCACTGATTCAGTGTTTTTACACCGGTTTTTTGCAACTTTAATGGCGTGTTTATTAAGCATGTTTTCCCAATGTTTGTGTACATTGACAATTCCTATATGCTTAAGAAAGATACCCGTTTTCTGTTGCAATATGGTTGAACATGACATTAAATAATGCTAAAATCTGAAGTTTGCATGACCCTATAGATAAAAAATTAATTGGCTGCTACTTTAAAAGTTTCAAACAAGAGTAGATGGCACAAAGCATGAAGAAAAATCATGTTAGTCAGACAGTTTCCTGTATATGAGAATAAATTATCATCAGAATACACCACCAGGCCTATTTCCAAGGTCACCTTCAGCTCTGCTTGCACAAAGGAAATCATGAGAGAGCATTTAAAAGATGAATGGCTGCCAAATCACAATAGATAAATTGCATTGGGGCCAATATGCGTTGTGGCTCGGCTGCTGCAGGGTGCCTATTTTACTATTAATGCAAAACATGTTTGGCATCAACAAAGAAAGTATTGATAATGAATATGAAATACATGCACTTATACCTTTAAAGAGCTTTGTTCAGACTCCCAGCATTTGATGGAGGGCAGATGGTGATCGTACAGGAAAAGCTGGCTTGAGTCAAGTTTAATTTGAAAGAAAAGATTTAAGACACAATAAATATAACAAATACACAAAAAATAATAGACAGGGAGTCCAGTTTCAGTTTAGTTACAGTGCAGTAATAAATCACCAAACATTTAATAAAGGAAACTAAAGTGCAGAGGAAGAAATCATGCAAAGACACAAAGAAAGAAGACACTTTTTAATTTAGATTTAGAGGCCAGAGTTAAGAACATGCAGGTTATTCACTCAGTTGCCAGTTTATTAGACACAACTAACTAAACAAAGGCAGTCTAATGCAACAGTCCTGCATTCAGTCAAATGTTTATGAGATGTGTTGATACAACTTTACGGTCATTTCTGAGCGTGGGATTTGGATTGCTGTAGATGTTTCTATTATTAAGGTATGGCAACATGTTGGTTACTGATTTATGTGCCTTAGTTTATTTTTCAAGCCAATCCCACATAACCGATCCTGCTGCTGTTAAGCACATCAAATGGGAAGCTGTGAAAAGTCCTTAACAAAATGCACTGTTTGCAGTTTGAGTAATGTTTGCTAGGTATAACAGTGGCCAGATATTGTTTGAAAGTGTGTATCTAATGTTTTTTTAAATGTATTAAACTAAAACATTATGGTAATTAAAGTCACACATTGCATAATGGAACTCTTCTTAAAAGAGTCTCTGAGTTACTTGCCAAACAGCAGCTTTGTTCCCAAAATGTGTGCCCAGACTCTTTGTTTACTTCCCAGTCCTATCTGGCTGCTACAGGGTGTGAGTCACTTCTATGTGTTGTTGTTGCTGTAGTTCAGCTCCAGTTAGTGCAGAGACTAAAGAGTTAAAAATCTTGATGTGTGAATACGTTTGCTGTGTGTGATGATCACACCCCGAGGCCTCCTAGGAAGCTCTGTCTGCTGAGCAGCCGAGGCTCCCCATTCATCACTGTCAAGTTGAATAGAAAATTAACAAATCCCTTAATTAAAAGACCTCTCTAGACTCTGCTGTGTGTGTGCGTGTGTGCGTGTGTGTGTGTGTGTGTGTGTGTGTGTGTGTGTGTGTGTGTGTGTGTGTGTGTGTGTGTGTGTGTGTGTGTGTGTGTGTGTGTGTGTGTGTGTGTGTGTGTGTGTGTGTGAGGCACGTGCCAGCTGTACTGCTACATTTTGCATGCAACAACAGCCTGGCACAGAGAACACACACCACACCCCCCTGCATGAAAACACACACACAAACAGCCCACCTCTCATGCAGACCCCTGCCTTTCCTGTCGCTGCATTAACTGCATAAGAAGCGCTTCATTCTGAATCTCTGTACGTCCCCAGACACAGAGCTGGGTGGGGAGTCAGTTGGGGCTTTGATCCATGACCCCTGCCTCCCCTCTTGGGAATAAGGGCCTGCATCCCTAACGGTCTGTCCATCTGCACACACACACTTACACACCTTCTGCTCCCAGAGTCAACCCAACTCCAGACACGTGTCACCGTCACCAGCAGCAATGAGGTATGCTAAACAAACCAAGGTCAACCCGAAATTAGGGGGTTGCTTCTCGGCCTGTCAAGTGCTTTGTCACGACCAGAAGCCCTTAGCTATTACTTACCCGAAAAAACTACACCCCCTCCTTCCAGCAGCTACGCAATCATGTATTCACACACACAAACACAATGTCCTCTTGACACGATGGAAGTGGTGCAACTGAAAGGGGTGTGAATTAATGTCCATAGATCTAGAGACCATTAATATTAACATGTGAATATCTTGACATTTTAACTCAAACTGATTTCCATGTTATTCTAGTGGATTGATCGATGAGTCGATACAGAGAATATCTGTGACTTTTTGAATCGTTATAATCGTCTCTTTCTTGCTCCCACAATTTAAGGATTTGTTGCTTTTACAAGTTTCATTTAATAACACATATGATACATTTCCGTTTTGGACTGTTGGTCAGAAAAAGCAAGTGATGTCAAAGATGTTCAGTTCTGAAAAATTGTGTTTTATGCATCTAAAACCAAAAAAACACACACTCCTTTGCATTCAGTATTCAAGTAGCTGGATTAGTTTTCAATGTCTAAACAAACATTCAAGAGAACAGTATTTACATATCGATGATCCCTAACTAGAAGAGCTCCCTGTCATCCTCTAAAATACTTTTATGTATTTATTAAAACACTTTCAAAAGCATATTTTCACAAACAGTAGCCCTAAGCCCGAAAATATTTAAGCTTTCTCATTGGTTAAAGAAGATGAACAATATAAACTATTAATAATAATCAATTAACAATAAAGTTGCTGATTATCAAATAACAGACTAATCTGGCTCCAGATAAAGTACTCAATAACACTGATCCCTCTGCTGTAACTGAACTTGTGCGGAGAGCCGGGGAGTAGAAGGGAAGTTGTGGGCCAACGGATCAGAAACCTGTTTAAGTCAACTCAAATCTGCAGAGATTAGAGCGGGAAGTGGTCAAAGGGTTTAGAGTGTATCGGTACAATGGGGCCGAGAGGATTAGAGGTGGATTCGCTGAGCCCCTGCGATGCCCTTCATCTCTGGGGGTCCACAGCCGGAGCACCTTTGTTGGGTTAACTAACGGCACTTCCCATGAACGCAGTGAGCAGACCAATCCCTTTTTAATGATGCAGGGAAAATTCCATCGGCCCTGATTACAACAATGCTTTCGATAGCTGCCATTGTCCCACACACCATGTCCAGCTTTAAAACTGTCCAGCCGGGCGAGTGTTCTGTGATTCGTTTGAAGTTGAGGTGATTTCACCCGGTAAAACAGTGCTGATTTTAGCATCAACTTTATGGTTGGAGCATAATGCTAACACTAGCACTGCCAGGGCTTTAATTGCCACTGTGGCCAACCGTGTCTAAAATATGGAGCTTAATGGATCGTAACATAGCGCTATAAAGTGGTGACTGAGTATAGGAAAGGTTAAAGGTTTGATAGGAGCCCTCAAATTTGTCTTACAGTGTCCTCTCGTGAGATCCCATTGTCTGCAGGCTTCAGTCCAATCGATATTGGTTAAAATGTGAAACATCGCTCAGATAATCTGCAGAGAAATAGTGTTCCCATATCTGGTTAAAATACAAGGCTAATATCAGGACGTTTCCCTGGTTATGTGCAGTATTTTCTCCCTGCCTTAGCTTAGAGTTTTGGGCAGATGCGTCTCCTGTTAGCTCCTGCTTGGCTGTTTCTTATGATCTTTAAGCTTCACATCTGTCACAGTGTCTGCATTCTCTAATCTCACACTCTTGAAACTGAATTATAAGAAACTGAACACTGATAGGCAACAGATACAGCATATTAAGGGTAAGCTGCTTACAAGAGTGGATGGCATTAATGTGTCTACACAGTTATATTGGACATTTGGACGAGCTGTTGGTGTCATGTTTTTGAGATTAAGGATCAGAACAAATTGATAGTTATGTTGATAAATGCAGTCCAGTGGAACAAGCTTTAAATAATGTTGGTTTCATGTTGAAATAATAAGCATTGACATCACTACTACAGGTGAACAGGTGAATATTCAAGTATGGTTGTCAGGGATCAGACTCTATGAACCACCTATTTACACCTTCAAAGCTTAGATATCGACACGTTGTTTTAACTCAAATAACCCTACAACTAAGAGATGAAACTGTATGTTTGATTGTGGGTTGAATTGTCCCTTTATACAGTTGACAGTATGAGTACTGGAAGAAATTCGACCAGAATATTTCCAATTTTTGCCAGTTGTGCTTTCTTGCATCAGAAATCTCACCTGACACCCGAAACATCTTGCTGCCCATCTGTACACCTCGGGCAGTTCAAAAAATCACCAAGAGTGATTTGCCGCTATTAGTTGACCCACTATCCCATCTGCAGAACACACACAGACGAGTGGACCCATGTGCAGCCCGGGACAGGTCTGGCAGTGTAATGGTCGATACCACACAGACCCACAGATGGGTCCCGCTCAGTGGAGCCGGTGGCTGGCGCCTCAGCCTGGGCGCTGGCCAGATGGGCCACCCTGAGAGAGGCTCAGCCTGTCAGACCCAAACAGGAGGATCTTATTACTGTGGGCCAAGCCTGGAGTCTGGTTCCACACACACACACACACACACACACACACACACACACACACACACACACACACACACACACACACACACACACACACACACACACACACACACACACACACACACACACACACACACACACACACACACACACACACACACACACACACACACTCACATCATCTGGGGAATCCACATTATCATGCCTGACTGTTGCAGGCTGGAATCACCATGGTGTGTGTGGGTGTGTGTGTGTGTGTGTGTGTGTGTGTGTGTGTGTGTGTGTGTGTGTGTGTGTGTGTGTGTGTGTGTGTGTGTGTGTGTGTGTGTGTGTGTGTGTGTGTGTGTGTGTGTGTGCACGTGTGTGTGTTTTGTTCACCTGTGTGGTGTTGTTATTGCTGTTTAAGCCAGATAAATCAGGTTCCATGTGGGTTCCCCGTGTACAAATAACAACCAAACTCATCCCAGGGAAATGATACCTTCTAAGGTTTCCCAGGATGTTGGAATGATGGGTGTGAGAGTAGCAACAATCTCTAAAGACCAATTGATTTTATTGTTAAATATTGGGCGTGTGCTCTGCTTACCCCCGGTATGTGTTCAGTGAAGAAACTGCATTGTGCAGCTGTAGACCACGGTTTGTTAATATTTAGTGTTTCGTAAATATGAAAATAATAGTTTATCATTCCTTCCTCCTAGTCAGCACAAAACAGAATGACTTCTTCAGAGTATTTCTCTAAAACTAAATACCTTCTTATAAGTAAGGTTATACAACAACTCAACTGTACCTCATATGTGCACTGGAGTCCCCAGAGTGACCTAAAACATTGCAAAAAGTATCTCTTGAATCTGAATCTTAACATATCATTCAACTTGAACATGATCCTGATTTTACATCCATTTGAATTAAAATCATATTTCCACAATATCAGCAACCTTTTGTTAATCAGATCTTGAAATGATACAGAACACAGGAATCTCACATTGCAGCTGCAGCCTGATCATGTGGTGAGGTTTCCGTGTATGTAGGGGTGCTGAATGTGAGGCAGGTTGTCAGTGAGAACATGGTCAGGTGACAGAGATGTGATGTAGCCCTCTGCTTTGGGTTTATTAATGGCATGCATTAATCTTTACCTTTTACGACTTGAAAAAAGTTAAATCTGCTTTTTTTTAGGAGCCCTTTTCTACTGAGTTCAACTTTTATGTCATCTTTAAAGACTTGCCATTTAATTTATTTGATGATAAAAAAACTGGCTCAACAGAAAATCATCAGGGCAAAAAATGAACAAACAATATGCACACTCACACCCAGCATGCTCTGTGAAATGGTTCCCAGGATAAATGAAGGTTTTAAAAGCAGATTTATTCTTCTCTGGATCAAAGGACTGACAGCAGTGCTGCATTCCTGTTAGAGTGGAGTATCGGTGGGTAACAGGAATGAGGACGTCCATATGGAGTCAGATCTGCTTTCACGTAATAGCTTGAACTCCATACAGGTCATGTGTAGTTATTTTCTGTTCTCTGGGTCATCTGCTGCGGTGCTTTTAAGAATGCAAACACTATCTTTATAGAAGAAGAGCAGAATGTATAATACAATAGGTAACTGGAAATGGTAAAGGGAAGCGAGTTGTGAGTTCTGAATTAAAATATCTCATCAAGTATTGGATGTATTGCTTCATACCCTCATGCCATCCTTATGGCTTTGGGGACCCCATGACTTTTTCTGTAGCTATTCCTGAAATGTCCCCACTGCTATTGGATATGACATTTTGTAAACACATTCATGTTCCTCTCAGGATACATTTTATTCACCTTGGGCTCTTATTTTTTCACAATATTCATTTTAATTAGTCCAATATGTGTTTTTGGATCAAGTACTTGCATGACATTCCCAATCAGCCCCAGTCTGGTTTTTTGTTAGTGCTACCGTTGTCATGCTGACATCTAAACTTAGACTATGAACACGGTAAACATTACAACTTATTAGCATTAGTTAGCATTTAACTGTTAATGTGTGATACAGCCTCACAGAGACCATAGTAACGCTGTTACAAAACTCAACAGTAAAAAAAGAGCCTAGGAGTCACATGATCCATAAAATGCATTTTTTAAAAACTGAACAAGACATTTATTTTTCTTTATGTCTTTTCAGTTTTCATCTTATGAACAATCTTAGGTGTGGCAATTTAATTTGAATATGTCAAATTAAATGACACAGTTGTGAATTAACTTTTAAATACAGCGCAAAAGCTTGACTAGCCAATTTCTGCTAAAATAAACAGCAGTCGTATTCAATGTCTTGTATTTGCAGATGTTAGATCATGAGTTGCATTGTCATTCCTTCCAAGCCTTCATTTTCTCATTGCAAATGACATTACTACATTTAATAATGATAGACTTGTATCTCGGAGCTACCAAAATGTCTTGAGATTTCCATTTCTTTAGTGTCAGCCACGGTAATATAACCCGTCCTTAAAGTGACAGCTCTGAATCAGGATGAATGAGATTCCTAACCCGGGGTCAAGGTCACGGTTTGGGCTCATTCCGGTTCAGACCCTCTTCTCACTGTCAGAGAGCATCTTCATTTGAAATTCACACAACATAAATTCAGGTTTGAGTGGCAGCATGAGCGAGGGGGGGTTGTAATATCCAAAAGGAGCGAAGATGGATGGAGAGGTTTCCTTACCGCACATTGATTTCCACATTAAGGTGATTAAGGTTATTATTTGGCCCGTGGCTACATTAGCATGTGATTATGTGGGTATCCTACTGAGAGAAGCATATTTAATAGGGTGTGAGTCTTCAGTACCAATTTAATTTAGATTCACAACTAGATTCTTCAGTCAAAATGAATCCCTTAATCTCCTTAAATCACATTAATTAATTGTTAACTTGAACAAATAAACACCTTTTACTTAAAATGTTTAAGTATTTCTTGAAATATAACTAATATTAATATAACTATTTATAAAAAGAAATCCTTCCTACCTAAGACTTTGACTTAGTGGGTAAAGGAGTTCAATCAATAGCAATATCTAGCTCCTTTTTAGATAGATTTTTGGGAATTTGCGTAACAAGAAGATAAGAATTGCGGATAAATATTTCGCCCTCAAGACAAAGAAGGATCGCGATGGTCACCGTGGCAGAAGCATGCACACGTTGCTTTGGCATTGGCCTTTCCCTGCAGTTCCTCTCCGTCCGCCTCCTTCCCTCTCTTGACTGTTTCCCTCTTTTCTTTCCATCCCATAGCAAACATTTCTCCCCGACTCTTTTGTTTGCCAAGATCCAGGTTACCATGGCTACCAACAGGCGCTTTATGAGCACCTCATCCCTCATCTAAATATGCCTAGTTATCTATGGTAATGAAATGCACACACCATTATCTGGCTTAATGAAATACACTCTATTGTCTATGATTAGAGTTAAAAAAAAGAAAAAGAAGAAGCTTAATTTCTCAGTAGGCGGCGATAACAACGGCACCACCATTGGAGCTGTTGGCTCTTTCAGATTGTTGTTGTTGTTGTTGTTGTGAGCCTTGCACAATAAAGAAACAATGTCCAGTTGCTGTGAGCAGCAGCTTATATGCTCCACAGTGGCTGTTTGGTGCACTAATTGGTCTGGTGATAAACTCGCTTCCACTTCTGCTTCCTAACTAATGTAGCCCATTAAAAAAAGACAGATCATTACCATAAAATCTTTACATTTTCCCCGTTTTGACAACTTAGTCCACAGAAGAGCTGCACGGAGAAGAGCAAGCACAAGCAGAAATGAAACATTATCTAAACAGTTTCTGGATTTTACATATTTTGTGTGTGTGGAAGAAAAAGCCAAATCAGCTATATAACCAATACAGCAGCTCTACTCATCTGTGGGTTTTTTTTTATCGTTTAAAAATATCAAAAGCATCATAAAACAAACACAGCATCAAAATGTGCTTTTGATCTGACTTGTTACCCCTTGATAAAATCCTGCTGCTGTGAGTTCTTCTTTCAACTGATGCACTACAACAAAGACTATAACAATAAAACCACAACTCAGCACTCCTCAAAGTACTAAGGAGCCTCATAAAGGGAATATACCTTAAAAATGTGCATCTGATATCACTTCCCACTCAGTGAAAAAACTGCTGTTGTTCTTTCAACTAAATACACACATTTACAACAAAAGACCGATCATCACAATACAATCTTTACAGTTCTACCGTTTCGACAGGACTACAACAGCAGAAAAGCTGCATTGAGAAAAGCTAGCACAAGCAGAAATAGCACACCATTAGCTCAACAGTATATCTGAATTTGAAATCTTTTGTGTGAGAGGAATAAAAAGGCGATTCAACTTCCGTACAGCACTACTCATCTGTGTCTTTTAAAATCCTTTTAGAGGATCATAAAACAGAAACGCTGTCAAAATTTGCATCTGATATCACTTGTTCGCCCTCAGTGATAAAAAAGACAATAGCAGTGAGTGTGTACTTTATGTATGAAGTGCGCATCTGTGTGAGTGTGACTTCCAATTCAGGCCGGGGTAATATCTGCAGATTGGGTGGTTAAGTCACTCTGCATTTCATGAGCCCGTCCTGTCACTAACAGTTATCTCCTCACTGCCCTCTGAGGAGTTGTCTAGGTGAAATGATTCTCCGAAGCTCTGAATAATGCATGAAATTACGTAATGCAAATGGAGGCTTTATTTCCCCTGCCTCTCGCAGACGCAGACGCAGGGGCCACTGTATTAGAGCAGCAAAGGGGAAACAGTGGGAGTCCCCGGAGTAAAGGAACTACAGCGGGGAGCGAAAAGGTCGATGATAAAACCCGAGGCTCTCCTCACATGCAGCTTTATCAAGTGTGAGTTGGGAGTTATTGCAGGGACGTTATTCACAGCGCTATCATGGGAGGCTTATTGTTTGGAGGCAGTGAAATATTCATTAAGCAACAGCCTGGCTGCTTTCCACGCTGCCTGCCTGTACAGCCAATCAAATATAAGAATACCGGGAGAGGAGAGCAATGCGGCGTTTTATCAGATCAAGGAATGACACTCGCCTTATATGCACCAAATTAGGCTACACTAAACTGTTGTTAAGTCCCTGCTTCAACAAGTAGATGAGCCTTCCCACCATCTTCCTCCCTCCCTCCCTCCCTCTTTCTCTGTGTATGGGTAGACCTGAATGGCATTAATTGCCCCCTAAGATGACGGGCAGATGAAAGTGAGGTGGTGGTTTGCTGTGGGACATGGGGGCCGCCTACAAAGAGAAACTGGCAGGTCTCACAGACTTCAAAAGCAGATAAAGGGCCTTTTTACACAAAGGATCCTCTTTTATTTTTTTCTGCTTAATCTTCAGATTCAGGGGTTTATTCTTGCCAGCCTCCTCGCCTTTGTCCACTCTGTGTCAGGTTTTAACGCCAGAGGATTAAATTGCTGTTGCGGAAATCATTGTTTGTGTTTTCTTCCAACCCGCTGCCTTCCCTTTGTCCCGTGACATAATCGACCGCTCTCTAACAATATGAGAGGTTCATCTCTGTCCTTTGGTGAGAAATGAACTGCGCATGGATCTGGTCACCTTGTTTGTCCGGGAAAACAGTGGCACAATGTGTTGTTTTGTTTAGGCAGAGTGCTCTTAACTCTTTAAGTAGCTTTTTAAAAAATGAGCACAAGGAGGTCTTACTTGGAGAGAGAAAACTCTGAGCTGCCCTTTTGAGTTTAACAAATGTGAGGTTGTTTTTCTTTACTCTGCAGACAAAGGGGGTCTGACTGGAGAAAAATCAGGGAGGGAACACATTTGTCCAGAGAAACATATCAAGCATATATGGAAACACAAAGAAAAACCTTGGAAAAACAGTTTTCTGTCTCTGTCAGGTCCTCCGTAGTCTGCCCGGTCCTTCACCTACAGCCCAGATTCCTGTCATTCTCCAGTGAAGGTATTGGTCTCCAGCCCGCCATCTGCCCATGAATAGGACCAGTCACATTTCTGATAGCATTTAATGAAAAATCCACCCGGGCTTCTGAGGGGACGGGAGGGGGATGAAGGGTGGATACGAAGGGAGGGTTGTGTGTGTGTGTGTGTGTGTGTGTGTGTGTGTGTGTGTGTGTGTGTGTGTGTGTGTGTGTGTGTGTGTGTGTGTGTGTGTGTGTGTGTGTGTTGGGGGGGGGGGTTTACAGAGGAGGGCTCAACAAAGACTGCCTTTCACTGAAGTGGAAAGCCTAGATTGCTCCCTCTCCCTCCTCACTCCTCCCTCCCTCTCTCATTTTGTCTTTTTTTTTATTCAACATCAAAAATGTGCCAATTGACCGGGCAGAAACCCCCAGAGGTTTTCAATGGGTGTGTGTGCATGCATGTGTGTGTTGTGTGTGTTGGGGGGGGGGGGGGATAGTGTCACACAAAGGGACAGGTGTCTTGTGGTTTAAGGTGGCAGCAGCCGTGAAGAAGACACAAAGGTAAAAGCAAACAATCGGTGAGGCTAAACGTGTTCCTCCTGTCGTGTGTCAGTGGAAGAATCTGGAACTTGTTTTTGCACCAGTATTCTTCAAACTAAATAATCATAATCAAAGTAACATATATATTAAACTATAATGGACAGGACTGGTTTTCAAAAAATCCTATGTACAGAACAAAGAGAACAATTTGTGAATCCTTCTTTTAGGAAAAGGTCTGAAAACACAGAAACGTTTCTCCTTGTCTCGACGTCAATTAGTTGCTGTTTTTGTGTGCTGACCACAAGTCAGAAGTTCTGATGTTAACACAAACAACACCAGTGAATTTAAGACCTTTAACATATCTTAAAAAGTGGCTAAATAACACATTTAAACATGACCGTGACGTGGTTAGTTAATAGTCTAACGTTAGATGTTTACTCCTGGCGAGGGCCTTTATGCTCCCAAAATCATAAAAGTGGTATTTGTTTGTGAAGATTATCTTGCTGAACAAAACGTTAAGTATCATATTTACTTGTTTTTAATGAGGTAACTAAGGCAATGCTTGCCTAAAAAACAAGTCATTCCCTCTACCACTGATTTCCCTAACCATTCTGCAGCACTCTTCCACAAAACAATTGGTTCTAACTCAAGATATATATCTTTACAGATCTATCACAAATTTCTTATTTCATTAAAAAAAGGTTATATCTATTTTCCTATGCCTGCAACACCGCTGACATCCTTCAGCCCGACAGGTGAAACAAACCTCAGACATCAGATAACAGATTCCTCATTTCTCAAAGACGGACCCAAATGTCTTAAGCAAACCTCGCCATCATTACGATCTCTTCCTTTCTGTTTTTATCAAGTAAAGCAAACAACAGTGTAAAGTTTGCTTTTGTTCCCCTTGGAGGAGGTCAACCCGACCACAACTATCTCATTTTCTGCGGCAGCCTTTAAGCACTGGGTTTATCCCTCATTCAAATTACAAACAACCAACCGCTAAGGGCACGTTGTGCTAATAGGACAGCACACATTGATTCTTCTCTTTGCTCATATCTTAAATGTTAATCAATACCCCGAGAGCTTTTGGATGGTCTTTAGAGGAATGTGCCACAGAGAGCTGATCAAGAGCCTTCACAGTTTCCCCAGACGGAGTGTGTGTGTGTGTGTGTGTGTGTGTGTGTGTGTGTGTGTGTGTGTGTGTGTGTGTGTGTGTGTGTGTGTGTGTGTGTGTGTGTGTGTGTGTGTGTGTGTTTTATTTGAATCTGCTGAGTGGATGACTGGCTGGATGGTCCTCTGGGAAACACAGTTTAAGGGGTTTGTCCTAAAAAACTAAATTACAGAAAAGGGTTTCTTTATATAAACATTTTTCAATCCAGAAACAAAGAGCACATTTGTATGTGTTTTTGACATTGCGTACAGTAAATAATTAACTGTTAGAGTTATGTATATGGTTTTGTCTTAAACTGGTTGACCCTTCACACACTTTCCCGCACAATTCCTCCTGTCAGTGCACACACTGGGGTTTGCCTTTTCAAGAGTTGATAAATCCCTGTTTGATTAGCTCGTTAAACAAACATTAATGTTGAATACTGCTAACACATTTACGCCAACAATGCTAACTTTAACAGGTTTAATGTGTTTCATTTAGCCTGTTAGCATGCTAACATTTGCTAATAGCATTAAAGTAGGCTACGTTGATGGGAATATAGTTTTGCAGATTTTCCACCAGAGAATACGACAAATTGAAATGAAAATGACTTCATCTGATGGCAGTAGTTAAAAATAACTAAAGTTAATAATGTCCGGACCAATTCTCATGGCAGTGCCTTCATTCGGTGTTAAGATCCTTGGATGGAAATGTTAATTTTATGAAGCATTTAGAGATAAAGTTATTCTAGATCACAAATAATCATAAATGTGTGAACATATAAGGTCCATCCAAACAAATTAAACGTCTAATCAAAAATAATAGGTGTTGTTAATGAATTATCAGCTAAAGGGGTGGTACATTCTTGTTTTAGTTCTAAGTAAAGACATTTCAACCATCAAAGCTCCTCATGTTTTCAGTAGGAATCCCCAGGTGATGAAGTTATCCATCTCTGCCCAGATACAGATGGTCTGTTTCTGCTTGTTGCGTCTGAAAATCATCCATCTTGTAATCTGTCCATTAATGGCAATCATGAACGGCAGGTGAACAGTAGGCTCCAGTACCCGTGCAGCATGGACAGCTGGATAGTGTAAATGTTTGGAGTGGTGGGGGGTTGGCGCTGGGATGTTTTACTTGTTTGTGCAGCAGAGAGGCTGCTGCACAACTGGTGCCAAATCTTCCTGGACACAATTACCAAACACGCTCGAGATTCGGTTACCAAGAAAGAAATAAGGCGTCTTTGTGGTGCAACTGGGACACTCGTACAGTAGTAGGGGGGGGTAAACAAGAGGTAGATTTGCCCCTGCATGGAAGCCTCTGAGGAGCCATGTGCACGTCTGAATGATGATTAACTGTAATTACCTAAGCAGTACCTGGCCTTCATGCCAGGAGGCAGCCCAAGATTAATGGGGCTCTGCTGAAAACGGAACAAAAGCTCACATTTCCGAGGTAATGAATCGCTCTGGTGCTAAGGCGTCTTCACATGGTGCGCCCAAGCCCCCAGGGAGCTTCATTACAACGAGAGGAATAGATGGATCCTCTGCTGCATTTTCAAACAGAGAGAGCAAGCAGGAGGGCAAAGAGGAAGTCTTAAATCGTCCCAGACATCCTGGTTTGCTACAGAGCCTCTACAACAGATAAACAGCTCTCCAAGTGCTTCTTAAATGTGTGGTAAACACCGCCTTGTCTCCCTCGAACACAAGGTGTTTAAACAATAAAACTTGCCGGTGTGAAGTGGTTCAATAACGGAGATACATTCGACTACATTGATGCTGTAGCAGCTCTGCAAAGGGCTTACTTGTGTTTGTAACACATCTGTTGATAGTCCACATATTTATTTATGTAGTATCACAATATACAATACTTTTATTTTACTCTACAGTTTCATTTTCTATTCCAGTTTTTGCCCCAATATGTCTTAGCTGCACTGTTGGAGGAGATGATGTTCATTTCCCACCCCTACACTGAAGCTTTTGAGCATATAACAGTAAAGCCTTTAAATGTTGATCTTTAGTGCCAAAAACATGGCAATGAATTATATTTCCAGACACCAGAGACTTGACTGAAGCTGACATGCATTGTAGAATGATCTGTATTTTAAAGGAAGCAGGTTTTATTTGTACAGGAAACAGAGGTTGGTTAAACACCTGGAGTGCAATGTTGTTATTACAAGTGTCTCCTGTTATAAATTACAGTCCAAAGATTAACCCGCAGATTGATGGTGACATTATTTAGTTCGATGTTGTGGAGGTTAATCTGATTTTGTTGAGAAATGAGCGACACAAAACGACACTGGACAATGTGTGAAAGAGGCCCGCGTGAGATTTAGCATTAACACCTCTGCAGGAATGAACAGCGGTGATGTATGGAAGTGGGCATCAATTATTGGAAGTCAAACTCCTTGAGGCAACAATGAAAGGATTTACGGGCCCTGACATTTTTCATGCCCTTGAACATGTTACCTCCAGATATGTAGGTCGATAACAAGATGAAATACAACCTGGCTGCAGGCAGGGGTGGAGGGTTCTTCATTTAAGTAAAAGAACCAATAAAGCAATGTAAAAAAACTCCATTACAAGTATCAGCAGCCAAACATAGCACAAGTATTAAAGTAAAATGTGTGTTCAAAGCTTTCTGACTGATATATTATATATGACATTATTAGATGAAAGTTTTCAGCTTTAATCTTTGACATTTGGTGAGGTAGTGGATTATGACTGACATGAAAGCACACGGAAAGTTTAGGTGGAAACATTTTTATATTTAGTGGAGCTTTTAACACCTCTTAGACGTCTGTAAAGAGGTCTGCTTTATGTAAGATATGAGAAGCCAAAACTGTTGAAAATCCTTGGTTTAGTCTTTAAAAATAGGTCTATGTCCTAAAAGTGACTTGTTACCAAAGCTGTCAAATACATTTAGTGTTTGAAAAGGTACAATATTTGCCATCGTAATCAAATGTGTACAGTACTTGAAAGGATGTACCTGGTTACCTTCCCCACTGACTGCATGTTGTAATGATTACACTGCACACAGGCCACAGATTTCTTGCCCCATTAAGTAAACCCTTAAAGGAAACACAGGTCGAGGCATGCCCAGCTCTACATCACCGCTGTGTGTGCAGCGTTGCCCTGCAGAAAACCCAAAGGTCTGTTTTGTTTACAAGCCTCTAATCATGTTAATGACACTTCACTCCCTTACAGGCCATTTCTCAATCGATCACAGAGACAAAGACCAAAATAAAGTGACAGTGCTCAGGATTTGTGCCTGTGCACGTCGCAGGAGATGAAAGAGATGTGCGATTCAACCTTTAAACTGCCATTTATCAGAGGAGACGACAAAGGGAGTCAATGTCATTATCCCCCCTGTCGCCCCGCAGTGTCTGTGTGTGAACATTAACATGCACGTATACGCATAAATAACCTGCACGCCTTAATCATTTATTCAGATGTATGAACAGGAATAAACATTAGGCACTTTTATTGAACATTGATAAATGAAAATGGGTCTCATACGAGTGTTTTTTTATCTTAACGCATTACTATTCTAATCATCACATTACTGCTGACCATAACTTTAACCATCGTGAAGCAGTTAAGGTCTTTCAAACGATGATGATATTTTACGTATCACTCATGAAAACTAAAACCAACGATAAAAAAAGCTCCAATGTTGCTGAAAACTATTAATGAAACATATTAAAGAGTCACACATTTGCACTGGGTGACATGTTATTTTATTAACAGGGTACTGGACTGATAGTTGTGTACCTACAAACTTACAGATCGCAACTTTACTACAGGATAGTGTCCGACTCAGGATGGATGTTTTTATAGAGCAAAATGTAATCTGTGGCTGCATACAAAAAAAAATAGGGGGCAGCATTTTCACTTAACTGTTGGGTCCAAATAATCTAAATGTACCGTCATCCTTTATATCAAAAAAGGGACAACAACTAGAATACCCTAACCCAATCTCAACTTTGAACACGGTTCAAACTGAGACAGTACCACAGTATTATTTTAACATCTGATAAATTGCACTTGCTACGAGCTTGCTTAGCTCAGTTTTAACAAGAAACACATCCACATCAATCCCATAGAGCAATGGGGAGGAATTTAAAAAGCTTTGTTATGACCTTCTGGCCTCCTACTGTAAATACTGTGGAGAAAATGTGTATTCATCCACAGCTGAAATACTCCAAATGTAAATGTAATCTTTGTAATGATAGCAATACTTTACAGGAACCTTCTGGGCTCAGTACCAAATAGAAAATAGAGAAGTCCTTTATTCATTCACACATATGATAGATTGTTGGTTCGCGTCGACAATAACAAACCCTTCCTTTAAGTCTCTACAAGTTGAATCTCATCACAGTGTAATGAATAGATATGAAAAGATTCACATCCAAATATGTAATTACCATAAAACCTTGATGTATTCGTACAGCAGAATGAAAGAGTGAGGATTCATGAATCTCCTGTAAGCCTTTCTCTCTGTGTGTGTTTAACAGCAGATTATCAGAGATGAGTTTGTGTGGAGGGGAGACAAAAGACTTCTCTCCCGCTCATTTCTTAGCAATAGATACTGAACCACCAGGAATGACAATGTGGACAAAAGAATAGACATTAATTTATCTTCCCCTATATGACCCTGATGCAAATGAGGAAAATGAAAGCAAGCAATCAATTCCCTAATTGGGTTTTCGCTATTTTAACTTGTTAAGGGGGCCTCTGTCTAGATTAAAGGGAAGGTCAATTTCTCATAGTGACAATTACTGTATTCATTTCACAGTGCAACAAAGGAATCCAGCTAGCGGGTTGTGGAGATGCTGCATGGAAGCAGAAGCCCCCCCCCCCCCCCCCCACCCACACACACACCATCCATAGTGTGAGTCCACCATCCTAACATCTTGTTGATCTCAGATATCAACACTTCAAAATAAAGAAAAACATGAGGCACTTTTCAAAAATATTGGCCATCTTGATATTTTTATTAGGACAGAATTTCCAGTGCAAACAACACAAAATCTTTAGTTTGTAAATGATTTATAACTTAGGAAAATGCAACACATCTCTGCGTTATGTATAAGGACTTTATGACCCCAACATTTTTGGGGTTTTGGCACTCCTAGTTTACCTTTACTCAACAAGTAGGTCTTGACATTTCTCTGTACTTACTCTTTAATAAATAATCAAATAGAAACACTTAAGTTAAAGTTCAGAGAAAAATAACATTTCCTTTAGATTTGAACAATGAAAACAGAACATCTTATTGTGAACACATTTGTTAACAGCTTTAGGGTTATATCTTTAAATCAGACTTTTGTTGAAATATTGCTGAATCTTGATTATTGCACACATTAAACCAGAGCACAGACAAAACATCAGGCAGGGATGTCTCTAAATAAACCAAAACCTGTTGGTACCACATCTCTCGAAACGAGCTGAATGAGTAAATATGTTTTCAGGCTGAGTAAATGTTCCTGTAAGAGTTTGTTGTAAATAAACCACAAATAAGGAGTGGAACTCGGTCGCTCTAAAATACACACTGGTTTGTTTGAAGTGCCATTCCTCCAAAAAGAGTACAAGCGAACAGCATGCAGGGAGGGTTATAAAGTGAGCTGCAGCGGGGCATTTACTTTGGCTTCCTGAGAGACAAATCAGACGCTTGCTATACAGCGTGAGTCAGCTTCTCCCTCATGTCACATTAATAGTGTATTTACTAGTGGAGATATTAGAATAAAAATGGGATTATGAATCCTTGCGCTATAAGCAATGCACTCCAACTCAAAACCTCTCTGCAGAGGGAGAGGAGGATTTCTTTTTGCTGCAGAGCCATATATCAGAAAGCAAGGAGGAGTGGGAGAGCAACATGTCATGTCTGCTGGTTCTGTTTCCTGCTGCTGGTGGGGGGGGGGGGGGGGGGAGGAATCTGTTGAAAGCTCTACAAACCAGGCAGCCTTTTAACAAGATGCACTTAATCTTCCCGATGTTTGCTTTAGTTAAGTAAGGGATCAGCGTTGTGCAGGGCCTCGGGAGTTGTGGGATGTTGATGAACGCTAACCTCTTATCAGTTTGATCTGCATTAAAACAGGTTTTCTAGTAAGGGCAAAGCTAAGCGGACCAATAACATTAAATATAGACCCATTTTTATGTCCCAGGGCTTTTCTATGGGTTCAACCAGAGTTCATGTTATTAGTATTACAGGCCTTTCATGCTTTCAATCTCACACAGATCAGAGAGGCTTTGTGAGGTATGCCACCATCAGCCAATTAATGCCCAGGAGTACAGCACTAAGGTCAGCTCTGAGCACTTCTCAACTTCTTTTTCTACAACCGTTTTTTTTAGGTTCAGCTCTTTGGGGGCACTTTGTAACTCACACCCCAAACATTGCATAGTCACAAAAATGACCTTGAACTGTTCGAGGCAAATAACAAAAACCTGCCGGGCATTACGGGAGAGAGATCCACACAAATCCCTCCCACATTATCGGAGAGGACACACAGTCAGGGGAGGCATTTTAGGCTTAGGATAACCTCGCAGCAGATAAAATATCAGGGACAATAGTTACTTTTCAAAGCGTTTAACTGGCACTTTACTCAGGCTGACTTGAGACAAGCTTCTCTGTCAAGGACACTGCAAGAGGATCCACAGCTGCTGAAGGGATTAATCTGATGTTTTAGTGGAGGGACGGAGAAAAACTTCCTCTCAACTCAGTGATATCCCACTATGAGTTACATGCCGAGGCCGGAATAATCCTCAGAAATGATCCATATGCAGTTTACATAAGGACTATATTATTCTTGGTATTAAGTAATGTTATTGTATGACAAGACATTTTGATAAGGTTGAGGCTTTAATTCCTTCTGCTTTTCCAATTAAAGACTGCAGCCAAAGTGCTACTAAAAAGGCACCCAAGTGTGTTTGTATCCAAACATCACCATACTTTTCCAACAGACATGGCATAAAAAAACATAAACATTAATGACATAATAACCAGCAAACACATTAAATAAACACACAGAGCAGCTTAAAACTCAAACATGGCGCATTAAATGTGCTGACAGCTTAACTACTCTTCACCCAAAGCCTGTAACACTACAGCAGAACAGGTAGTAGCCTCAAAGCTGAGGGATAAAAGGTAACAGTGCCACCTAGTGGCCACTGGAGAAACAACAGGGCAATCTGTTCATTTTAAAACGAAGCAAAGCAGCAATTTAAAAAGTCTCCTAACACAATGTGTAAACAGATTCATCACAAATAATCCCTGAAGAAAAATCCTATTGCAAAGGAATGCCCAAAGCTAGATGTACATTTAGTTATTACTATGATGCAGTAGTATATTTTAGCTTGGTGTCCTTTGTGTTTGTACAACAATGGTGGGCCTAAACCAAGAGGATCCAGAGGCGACTAAAGTCTACCCAAGTTCGGCACCACCATTGTGTCCAAGGTCAAAGGAATCAATGCATGCTTGTCATGTTGGGATGTCCTACATGTTAAAGTTACCCAGTCTGCTGGTGAATTTGTCCTTGTCGATGTTCTTGTTCTCGGGGAGATGTCTGAAGGTGCAGTCCTGCCTCGTGCAGCCCGAGGTCCTCCAGAAAAAACACTCCTTCTTGTACGGGCTGCAACAACAACAACAGGAAAACCTTTTTAATTCTACTAATGCATGTTAAAGTTCATGGAGGAATGGGGCGGTGCGATGTTTGAAACAAAGATCCTAAAGATCAGAAGGTCTGCTGTGACAGGGTTTCTTTTCACCAATCAAAGTATGATAGAAGAAAATAACAAATACAAATCTGATTTTGAGATTCTGAATAAACCTTTGAATGGCTGTGGTCATATTTAATAAGCTTATCAGAATTAAATCAATTTAAAAATGTAATTTATGGTGCGATTAGACGGACCCTTCTATGAGAAAACTCTGACTCTAGTAAACGGGTTGTTTCTGAAACACTAACCACCAATAAAAACGGTGCGAAGCAGAATCTTTATGACGATTTAATCACTTCAAGGATTAATGACATCATATGTTCTATCTTTATTGAATTATTGGTGACTTTTGGATTGTGCAGCGCTCTGGAATTATTGGAAATGTTTGGACCCCATGAGGTCTGAAACGATCTTATGCAGCCACTGGAATTTAACTATAGAAAGTAGAAGTAGAAATATCAGAGTAGCCATATCTTTATCTGCAGCTGATCACAAAAACAAGCTTCAAACGGAATATTTAGTATTTAAAAAAAAGTAGTAAAACAATTCACGACTAACACATCTCCTAATTTTCCCAATCCTTTTCATAACACTTCATTTAGTATAGAATCTCAAGTTGTATCCAAAGGGTGAAATGATCCACGTGAGGGGGAATAGCAGCTTGCTTTTACCCAGGACGTGCGTAGGGGTCAGCTGATCTGGGAACACCGAGTCCAGTCAATCTATTGGGATATCTCACTGAGAGTGGAGCGCCCTCTACCACCAGGCCCTGGAGAGAGACAGACATTAAACATGGTTAGCCCAACAGACACAGCTTCAGAGAGAATATGAGAAACTAACAACTGGATAGACTTATTTCAGAGTTGATTTGTGTAATGAGAAAACAATGCTGGAGTTAGAAGCACACTGACTTTAAAGCATGAATAACCTGTGCAGACTTAAAGAGCTGCAGTAAGATAACAGAAAATCTAAACTTTTAATTAGTCCCCAACTTCCTGCTCTACTTAGAAGATTGTACAACCTGCTAAGTTTGCATGACAACACCTTAATAGACATAAGAATCAAAAATAATGTACATGTCAATACAAAACACAACCATCAGATGATATGAAGAGATGATTATATCACCATCATCATCCGGATTAAAACTCCTAAATTGGCACCAAAACACACTAGAAGAACTTGAGCATACATGTTGTTCTGAAACACACTATCATGTTATTGCGTGCCATTATTTTATCATGATCGCCGATAAATCCTATATCGCTCCTCCCTGCTAATCCAAGCCCTTCATTTGTTGGCTTGAGATTCAGGTCAATGTTTGATGTGATAAAACACTTCGAAGGGCACTCTGAACTCTGCAGCAATTAGGTCATTCTACTCTCCAAATAAAGATACGCTTTACAACAAGAGATATCACAAAATGAGTCACGACGTAAGCTCATGCTACTCAACAGCAGTACGTGTTCACATGTGACACATCAGCTATACAGCTCAGCAAATGATGACTAAAAAAGATGCATACATTGATGCAGTCGATCGCTCGGTCACAGTCTTCCTTTTTGGCGTAGTTCACAAAGGCACACTGCTGCTCCAGAAGCATCTTGATGCTGTACACCGTCCCCGCTCTGAGGGAGAGACGGGCGAGAGAGTGAGATCAGGAGCTAACACCTTTAGCATAGCTGTGGGGCAGTTAGCAACAAAGCTTCCAGTTAATCAGTTAACATTAAAGACACTCCACATCGATAAATATTTAACAAGCTCAATGGAAACATAATTGAGCCCTCTGCATCAATATTTCAGTGAATGCTTATTGTGATTCATCTGTTTAGAATGTTAAAAGGAATCTAAATAAACGTTCAAATGTGAGCGAACTATTCAGAAATGCAAGCTGCACGTGTCAAATATCCCAAAACATGGCTGAATGAAATCCTAAAGCAGTATGCTGAGGGAGACCTTACCTGCTGAAGAGCTCGTGCAGGGTGGAGTAGGTGACAGCCGGAGCTAAGGATCCCACCCAGACGGACATTAGATCTCTGTATACAAAACACAAGAGAATACACATTTCAAATGTTGCACAATGGGTACAAGTCAGCACAAATATCCTGAAAATCCAATTCTAAAAAACAGCATAACAGCAACTTGTGATAACTTAATAATATAAAAGTGTATTCTAATAATGTAATATAAGAACGTATGTCATTACACAAATACTATGTAAAAAAAGGGCAGCGATTCAAAACATTAGGGCATGATGACTTCAATTGTTTTCTGACTTTTGTTTGGTTTTTCTAAATTCAGAAATTGTTGACAGCAAGGCAAAAATGAACACCATTAACCAAAAAATACTGGACAAATAGACACAGGCATGAACACTAGCAAACTGTCACTTTTCTCATTCAACAAGCATGTTTCAAATGAGTGATAAGCAGTCTTACGATTTCACAGCATTCCTTGAATGAGGCGTAGGGGACTGAGATTTTGATCTGCTGTTGCCAAAAGCATCCGACTCCTTGACCTGTTGCATTCTGGGGCGGGTTGAATGGAGGACGGTCCACTCGCCCTCATCGTCGTCTTCCTCCTGCAGCACAGGAGGCTCTAAGTCCTCCCGACTGGCCCCGAGATCTGAAGAGAGACAACAGTGAGTCAGTCAAATCATTTTGGATTAAGTGATAGTTTTAGAATAGAAATATTGATATATATAAAGAAGTTAAAGTGAAAATGTGCACGCCATATTCAAGTAAACAATAAATATGTGAACATGTCTCTATATTAAGGTACATTCTGTAGTGTATCAAGTACCAGAACAATGTAGTGACAGTTGTTCTCCAGCTGTGAGAAACATTTCCTGACGTTTACCTCCAGGACAGTGTTTACCGTCTTCCCCCCCGAACAGAGCTTCAACAGCTTCCTCTAACGTGGCGTGTGTCTTCAGGGCCTCGGAGCTATGAGCCCAGCTGAATCCCATCTCCTGAAAGATGGAGATTCAAAAGAACAAGCATGCAGACATTAAAGCAATGGATGACTGATACAGGGACCAGGTCTATCTGGCATTTAAAACTCAAACCCAAGCGAGCAGAGAAAAGCATCTCATCTCAAACTGTAGATTCATCTCGTCTTCAATTAACAGGGTTTGTACAGCTTGAGACGTTTCAGAACTTTCCTAAAGCTAATCCGAAGTAAATTGAAGACAAACAATTACCCACGTTGGGTTAGGTGGATTTCCCTTTGTATTATTTCAGGATTTTAAATTGTAACGTCACAAAAAAACAGAAAATCCTCCTTTGTTCTTTTTTAAGGACTCTTTAGATATTGATTCAGGTCATTTAATTTGTAATTAAGGCCTATTTTTTAAAGGTGTTTCCAGGATCTCAGGATACCCTGTAAATTGTAGTATAGAAATGTCTCCTACCATCAGGTGCAGTGTCTGTGCTCGTTTCAGCTCCTGCGTCGCTTCAGCGCTCGAACTTTCCAGATTCAACACCTCCTTATAGATCAGTGAGGCCTCGTAGTATCTCTGGAGGAGGAATCAGCATGAGGAAGAGTTTGGAATCTAAATTAATCCATAACTTGGGAGTTGAACATCAGGGAAGTAACAAACAGGACGAGATACCACACATGAAAAGGAAACATTGAGTAAGTGGAAGCAGGGTGTAATCAGATTTAACTGGTGCAGTATTCACCTTGAGCCCACAGAGAGCTTTCCCTTTCCTAAATAAACCTTTTATCCAGTTTGGCTCCATCGAGAGAGCTAGTTCAGCATCCTGGAGAGCCTTTTCATACTGCTGCATTCTCTCATAACACAGGGACCGATTTCCAAATAACCTGAAACACAGAGTAACCTCATTAATGATTATTAACAATGACTGCTCCTGTGTGGAGAATCAATTTAAGTTCCTCTTACTTAAATTCCTTTGGGTTGTATTTAATGGCGTCTGTAAAGCATTTCACGGCCATGTCGTACTGACCGGAGGCAGCCAAACGATTTCCCATACCTGCAGGAAGAGAACGGACAGCTTTAGTATATTCACACCTTTTTCATTTGTGCAAAAATCAATGACTTTATTTATGATGTAACTTACCAGCAAGCTCTCTGCTGCTTTTTGCTAACTCTTCTGCATAAGGATCCATTGGTTTCTGGAAAAGTTAAGAGTTTTTACACTATGTCAAGTCATGATGACAACCAGTTAAATAAAGGTTAACATATAAACTGACATTTGCATTTAAATTGAAAAGACATTAATGGATGATTTATTCATGCTATATTTTGAATGCAATTTATGGAAAATTGTTCCTGAATGTCAAATGAAAATACATTATATTTAAATACAAATTAAATAAGTGAAGATGAAGCATAAATTAAAACAGAAAGGAAAACGGAATAGAAGATAATATATTCAAATGAAATACAAAGTGAATACAAGCGTAAGAATATTTTAAAATAAGAAACAGAAGAGGAAGAGGAAGCGACATCTTAAAATAAATAAGAGTTTAAGGGAAGATGAAGCTTATTATATAGGTAATAAAGGAACAGATACTCTAAACTGAAACATTTTATAATGTTTTTATAAAACACCGACGTAACATCGCTAAACAAACAACAAAAGGACTACGATGGAGCCCTAAATAATTCATTATACAGTGTTCAGTGTTCCCACCTCTTTATGGGGTTCATATTTCTCCTCCTTCTTTTCATGAACTTCAGGTTGCTCCACAATTTTGGGTTTTTCCTCCTTGGACGGCTGGACTTGTGGTAATTTAGTGTTTGTGTTTTTTCTCTCTCTGGCCGTCCTCTCATTACACAATACCTCGGGCACCGATTTTGACGTAGAAGCGTGGGAATTATTTATATTCAAATCCTGCAAATCCTTCAAAAGATAATGAAACACAAGGTGGTGGTTTGAAGATGATCAAACAGAGAAACTACAATTGTAAAAAGGCCGCACTTTGGCAATAGGGAAGATCAAACTAAATCAGGTAGCTCTATAAACTCATCCACTGCCCAAAGATGTATAGGTCTTGACTGTGTTATGTGGGACTTATTTGCTTCCAGGAAACGTAACACTCCATAAAACATTTACAAACATTTGGATATTTTTACAAAATACAAAATTCATAGTGTTGTCCTTGAGGTTTATTTTCCCCTTCTATTTTGTCCCGTGTCGTGCTAGTGCGGACATTACATTGGCTCCACAATGTGACAGACAATAACACTAAGAAAAGAAATCTCCACAAACCATTTGCTCCTCATCTTCTTTTGTAATCATCTCCGAAAGATTGTCCTCTTGATTATTACAACTGTTCTCTTCATATCCAGCCGCCACAGATCCATTGTGTGTTGCATCAGGTTCAGGAGATACACTTGCTTCTGCATTATTTTCAAAAACAGGATTGTCTTTCGGATTTTCTGAGGAGTCAGACCCCTCTTGTTCTTCCTCCTGGAAAAAATAACATCAAAGATACAAGGAAATCAGGATCTAAAAATGGCTTCATGTCTGGATTATATTTCAAGAGCTATTATGTACCTTGATTGTATTATTAAGAGTAAAACAAGACTTACAGGTAAATTGTCTTTAACTGCACTTTCCTTTTCTAACCGTTTCTTTTGTTTTTTACGCTGAAAAACAAAACGAAAAGTGGTAATGTCAAATAAATAAACAGACAGCAACATTGGAAATATTCAATCTGAATTATTTGCAGGCACTTACCAATTTCTTACGCTTGTTCTTCTCGGTTTTGTCCTTACGCCTTTCCTCTTCTTCTATCAATTCCCTTGCGTGTCTATCTGCCTCCTGGGAAAGACAACAAGTTATGAGTTGTGCCGTTGTTCACAAAACACATTAAGAACATGAAGTCTGAAAATAAAGCCACATGAAGTAAACGTCCACGAGTCAGCCTGAAAGCTAAATCATGTCCCAGACCAGGCACACAATAAAAGGAATCTTTTTTGTATCTCTTCCAAACAAAGTAAAGGGAAATACCTCTTCAGTGAGTTGCTTAATTCGTGGATGTGGTTCTAAAGACCTGTGAGCACTGGTGGGTGTATAAAAATGATCATCATCTTCATCATCGTCACTATATATGATGTCATCGTCCAGCTCTCCCTCAAACGTCCTTAAAAAATCGAAACCTGGGAAATAAACAAATTAATAAAGAACACCACGTGTAAACAGGCAGCGTCAAAATCCAGAACACACAAAAATAACTGTTTCGTTTCCTGAGAGATTTTGAAGCAGTCTGATCTTGACAGAGCATGGCGCCAAAAGTCACGACACACAGTAGCACACGTATGTAGTTGTATGAATTTCAGAACTGGGCCATTAACTCTCCTCGGTCGGACAGAGCTTGAATAATGCCGTCAGTACACCAAACATAGTTTACTAAAAATGGTATGCTCAGCAGAGGTGGTTTTGGCGATCTATAGCTTTATGAAACTGATCATCTGACAACCAGCCGTGTAAAAGTGAAAACAGAGCCCGGGGTTGGGACTTCTCTTTCTTGCTCTTTTTTTAATCACTACACAACTTTGAGTCACTTTTCATGTGAGATATTTCGTAGTGAAAATGTGCATTGTTATCCCGATATATTGCGTTGCGTTGTCTCTATAGCCGCGTCCCCATGTGAACTTCGGACAATACCTGGACGTCTACGCACTGTCCGGTCAGTCCGGACTTACTGGAAATACTCTCGGTCTCCGTGAGATGTTGTCATGCATTTATTCCAGGCAAATTCGAGTTTGCATCAAAGGGCGTGTCTGAAAGTGTGTTTGCGGGTGCATGTACAATAGGTACTTGGTGGGGAGACTAGGCATTATTTCCTCAAAGTATACTGAATCCTCCAGTTAGGGTTTCTCTTCTCCCTCTTAGCTGAGAATGCAATGCACTTGGCATCAAAGGCTACCCATAACCCTTTGCAAACAGATGAACATGCAGTAGAGAAAAGTTAAACATTAAACAGGATACAATCCACAGTCTACTGACAAAAGGAAAGTGATAGCCATCCACACCCTCATATTTGTCTATATATAAACAGGATTTTTCGTTCTGATGGTGACTCATGACACAATTAAGTAATTCAGAGTGGTGTCTATTTGTTTAATTGAGCTGTTGTAGGATTACCTCTTGTGGGGCCTAACCCTAAAGAAGAAAAAGGTGTAAGAAGAAGTATAACCTAATTACTTTCCAGTATATGCAACTGAAGTTACCTAAACCCTTATATTATTTTAGATTATTATTTAAGATCGCTATTTAGCTATTTGTTGTAGGCCTCGCACTGCAATAGAGATCACAAAACTAGACTGATACTGTTTTTTTGCATGGTTTGTAAATCCAATATTACTGGGTTAAGTTTCATTTTCCAGTTCTCTTCTCAGTCATCAGGTGGAAATTATCTGTGGTTGAGAAATGGGCTTACCTAATAAGCCAGAGGCGAAGACATCAAAAATAGAGGTTCCGGAATGGCGTCCATTGATGAAATCTACCATAGATTCCTGAGAGGAGGGAAAAGATCAGACACTTATAATGCATCCAAACTGTAAACGTAATAATGCTTGTATACTGTTCAAAAGTATAAACTACATATTTCTGAAAGTTACATACTGTGTAACCCTCCACCTTTTTGCTTGGTGGGAAGTAGGTTTTTTGCAGTTACCACAACAGCTGGTAGATAATACTGATGTAGTAATAGAGAACTAACACCCTGGGACCTTTGGAACTTTGTTTAAGCTTTAATTACAATTGAATAAATCAAGCTTTTTAAATTAATAATCTTCTCTTGTTAAGTCTGCTCAAATGTGAAGAAAGTATGCTTTTTTCTTTTCATTACTGTAAATTGACTAGGGTTAAGTATTGAAGTGTTTAGTTAGCTTAATCTGACAACAAAACAAAATATATCCGTATTTCTTTACACTAAACAGAGCAAACACTGTTTTAATGAACTGTTAGTAACATGCCCTACTTCTGTGCATATGTGTTGACAGCTTACTGCTATACTACACTGTAATCCTCAATACATTTACCCTAAGCCTGTGTGTTTTGTAACATGTGATAAACTGTACTGTTATCCTCGGCTGCTCTACAGTTTATCTGATTGCTGTGGTAAAAGGCTCTAAACTGTAGCAGCTCAGACTCAAATGACTGCTTGTGAAAGGTAAGGTAACAATGTTGGCATGACACACTTTGGCACAAAAAATATGCCAAACCTGTTATGCCACAATAATAACAACCACAGAAGTTTCCAGGTGCCTGGATCATACTCACATGTGTTTGCATCAGTCTTGAGTTTTCTCGGATTCGAGCTACAGGAGTAGTACCACCTGAAACATAGACAAGTGTAATACTGAAATACCTATAAAACGTGTTTTTAAACATCATCAAACGAACATGAGTTGTCAGGTTGTTACAGTCAATCGCCATAACGTTAGCTAGCTAGCAAGTAAGCTAACGAAGCATTTGACGAAATAGTCAGTTCTCAGAAAATGAAACTCAGCGACGACTATTAAAACACCTCAAATGACTATCAATACTTCAATCATACCTTTAACAATGTCTTTCTTTTTTGGCATGATGAAAGAGTGTGTCTTTTAGGTATGTTCCCGCGACTGTGTTAGATGCTATTCCTTGTTGAATATAAAATGTACAGTTTCCTTTCCGCGTTTGATATGGAGACTTTCATTCCCTGCCTTTTACCTTAGAGGCTGCTACCAGGCTCCGCCGATCAAATGGTGTGCTGTGGTTCAGGCTTGTGATTGGGTGTTTGACCAGTCAATCATGGTAAAGTAGGCGTGCCTTGAATGCAGCGTGCTGATTTGCGAGTCTGCCTGAGGACAACAAATCAAGGACGTTTAAAAACTAAAACAGACTGGTGCATAATATGAAATAATTTACAAATCCTTACATTTGAGCAGAATTGACTAAAGTCAAGTTTTCTTTCTACGTATTATATCTTTTTTTTAGTTTAGTTTTTTAGTATAAGCATTGTTGGATGAGCTGGTAACTTAATGTGTACTGCCAACAACTACGGAGGAGCTGTAATTACAATGGACTTTGAATATTGGAACAATATCAACTACAGAGTCGTATGACTAGCCATTGAAGCTAGGGAAGAATTTACATCTGCGATTTAATTAGCCTACAACCCCTTTCCTATCTTTTTCAAAGCTAGAATTGGGCCATTGACCAGGCCAGCCTATCTAGCTGAAGATCTGTTTTGCATGCAATAAACTGACCCCTTCATGTCAGTGGATGGTCTTTTGTACCTAGTGATGTCTCGCAGGGCACATACAGTGTTGCTGCAATATAAACAAAGAATATAGTTATATATTTCTATCAGCTGTATTTAAATATAATTGGATAATAACATGTGTTTATGGCAATCGCTAGGGTTAAATAATGGCTCACGAAATAAAGCTTGGCTTGTCTACTTTTTTTGGAGAAACGATGTAATATAGAGAAACTAAACAAAACCACCAACAAATATCCAGTGCCATTTTATATCACATTTGCATTTCAACCAATTTTCATTCAGAATAAGTTGCGTTTTTATTTTCTTCAATGCAGGCGAGTAACACATCTGTTTGATTGACGATCTTTCCCGTTCTTCAATTCAAATCAATTCTCGCGCCCTCTGTCCTCCTCCCGCGCGAGTTTCCGGGTTTTCGAGTTGTCCGCCTCCACATTTCCTAGCAACGCTCCTTGGATACAAGCAGGAGTGAGCTCATTCACTTTGGAGGACTGATGACAGCAACAACAACAACATGGAGCCTCGAGATGTAATTTGTCTCAGTTTCAGCTTTGTTCTCCTCCAACTGTTTTATTGTGCAGCATATTGTATCGTGGTTCGGTACGCTTTAGCCTGGTTGAATCTGGCTAGCGTTAACCCAATGCTGGCGGTTGGTAAAAGCTTGCTAGCTGCTAACCGTTTTGCTAGGTTGTTAGTTAGTATATCAGCCAGCTAAGAGACGTCTGAGATACCATGACTCCATTTAAACAAACTTGTCAGACAAAACATTGTGTTTCCATCGCCAATGGTTGTAGCATGGATGCTCATTTGCAAAGGGCTAACGTTAAGAAAGTGTATGCAGATTATAGATACAGTAGTCATGTGTCTCTCCCTAAGCTAACAGCAACCTGTTGTGCTAGCTAACTTTTAGCTAAGCTTCTTAACTATCTGGTATATGAGAGAATATAGGAAAGTAATATAGTTGAAAAAGTAACACATTCCTTCAGCAGCATTTGACAGCCATTTCAGAGATCTGGTAGTGATCGCTCTCTTTAATGACAAACCTGACAGTTTAAAGAGGCCAGACAATGTGCAGCCCAGCAGGCAGTCGAGCTGTTCACAAAACCTCAGGAAGACAAGTGGAATTTCTGTTGTTAACATAGCAGCCTTGGCAAAGAATCGCTAAAACACATGAAGTCTTAACACACTTTTTAGTGGATTTCTAAAATACACCCCAAAAAAAGTGTATTTTAGAAATCCAAATAATTGATATTAAGTAAAATAATATACTTTTAAATCAGAGAAAGATGACTTGTCTTTGTCCTGAGCTTTAAAGGCTGTATTAAATTAAATTGATGTAATTTTCACCAGATAATCTTTTCAATTTACACATAGGTTTACACAGCTTTATTAAATGGCACAAGAGACCAGTAACAGTAAGTTATTTATTTTTGTGTGTCTTTGTTGTACAGAGGGGGACAGAGTCTGTTCAGTTTCCAGCAGATGAAGATACAAGTCGATCTGTTGGACAAACATCCATAAATCAACCGGGAGCTCAAAGTCATGACCGGCAGAGGGAGAGGCAGCCCAGGCTGGACACAGATAGCTGGGAGCCTCAACAGCGATGGATGCGCTCTTTTGAGCCGGGTATGTCTCAGTAATGAAATATTTACTGTCATGATAAATGTTGAATGGGATAAGGTGATGTAGAACAGAATGTGTTTTTTGGAAATCTGTCTTTTCCCCCCTACTGACTACCAGAAAATGTTCGGCACTATTTATATAATAATGAAATCACATTTGGATCTCATGATTATAGGAAAGCTGAAGGAAAAATGTATTTGTATGTATCAGAATTTCAGGACAGCAGCATGTCTCCAGCCCTCTTCCTGTTGCCTGCACACTCTGGAGTGGATCACAACTTCACAGAATGTTCTTTATTCCAACAAAGTGACAGTGAATTTGCCCCTTTACGGTAAAAAACCAACTGGTTCTGTGGTCATAACACTCAAAAACATTGTATTTGAATGTTCAGTTATCTAATTGCATTTGTTTACTCTTTAAAGGCCGTTCCCTGACCTCTCTATGGCATCAGAGAGGTTTTACGTTCCTCCCCAGGATCGCACCACTCAGGCCTCTGAGCGCGGGTCCCTGTCCCAGTTCCCTTTGGCCCAGGCAACCATTCTGTCTGAAGAGGGAGTGAGCAGCTGCTGCTCTCTGTCCCAACACAGTTTATCTCCAGGAGACGAAGGCAGACAAGAGGAAAAAGATCACTCACCAGCGACTGCAACCAATGACAGACAGGGAGTACTATCCAGTGAGGATTCGGATAGCAGAGAGAAAGACTCAGAGACTCAAACTGAACCTCCAGACACACAAGTACGAGAGGCTGCTCAAGATGACATATTCTTTCTGAGTAAGGATGTTCCTGCCCAGCATCTTCTAGAGCTCCTGCAGAAAGATATGGGTATGCAAAGCAGTAGTAGTAGTGCTGTTTCCTCCTCCTGTGAGACCTCTGTGAAGGTGGCTACATCTTTTGCAGAAGACTCTAAAAACGCTCAAGTTTGCAAACCAGGCTTTGAGCAAAGCATGGTTAAAAGAGAAGGTCCTCCAGGGGAAGCTTCTGTTCCCCAGCAGCAGTCAAAACAACCTGATAGAGATTTATTCCCTGACCAATCACAGACATTGTCTTATGAAGAATGCAACATAACCATGGGGCTCCGAAGCACCAAACCTGATGTCAGCAGTGAAGAATTACACAGAGAGTTGCTGTCTGAGGTAGAGAGGCGCAGCAGTCGTGAAAATGAATCTAAAAACCAACAGCGCAAAAGTTCTACACCACCCGTTATATCTCTCACACCATTTCCCTCAGGGACGTCTGAAGTGAAGCCAAGTGCTTTCAAAAGTCACTTTGGTGGCCTGCAGTTGACAGGGCCGTTTTCAGCCGGCTTTGAGCGCGGTCACAGAGAACAAGACCTCTGGCTCTCTGGGAACCACACAGGGATTGATGGGTCCTATCTGGGGTTCATTCCACAATCTCAATCCACTCCAGGGGTGTTTAAAGCTCCATCCAAATCCAGTGTCAAGGCTAAATTAGGGCTAGTCTCTGCCATAGAATCCAACAAAGAGAACTCTTCTCAGTCAAACACCGGTATCTCTCCACAGCCAGCTGTTCCTGCAACTGATCCCCCTGAAACAACAAATCAGAGCCAAGAGGAAGCCACCTCTGCTGAAGTCCAGTCTCTCCCAAGTCTCAACTACATGCAGAAAGTAGATGCCTGGAGGGCCAATCAGAGTTCAGGCAAGGCAGCACTGTTTCAGAGCTTGGCACTGCAAAGATTTTCCAGCCCTTCTCCGAAACAGAAAGCTTACGAAACGGTATCTGAACCCCTGAATCGCAGCCTGAGTCAGCAGGCAGGGAGTTTACAGCCAAGTGCTGCCAATCAGGAGGTCACACAGAGCTCCTCCAAGGCTCCCTCTGGATACTCTTCTCCCAGGAGAGGGGAGGCGGTGGGCAGTGCTCCCAGTGACAAAGATAACTCTGCAACAAGACCTTCTGCATCACCCTTTGGCAGGTCTCAGTCCCACTCCTCTCTTAGCACCGTTATCATGTCGGCGAAGAAAGATCAGCAGAGTAAAAGACCTGCAGATAACGGGAACATTGAGGCTCATCATCAGCCAAGCACCACAGTTCAGCCCCCGCCTCGCATGAGCCTCAGTCAGTTCAGCGACGTGTCTCTTGATCATGATTTGACGCTCTCAAGTTCCCAAGAAAGTTACAACAGTGGAGTTAAATTAGCAACGTCCATCGGAGCGTCTTCTGTTGTCAGTCTGGAGGTCGATAACTACGCTCCGTACTGGACTTCAAAGCAATCAACACCACCACCTATGGCAAGGCAACGAGAGATAGACATCGAAGAACGAATCCCGGTGATTATAAAACAAAATGCTCAGGCAACATAGCACAACATTTAAAAACAAATCTGATTTCCCTAAATGTTTTTAGGGGTCGATTTGTATTTTAGAAGATTTTGCAGTTGATTTTATTCTGAACACAGTTGTACCACAAACACGTATATTTGTATTCCTGATCCTGATGTCTTCTGCATTTTTGCCCCTGCAGTTGTATCTTCGTAACCTGGGTATTGACCAGTCCCCCTCAACTATTCTAACTCCATTTGCACCCAGAGGACCAATCAGAGAGCCAGAGTTCTCTCCCACTGATCTCTGCACTATTAAAGGATCTATTGGAACACCAACCAAGAGCACCTTACCCTCTGAAGGTAACTTACTTTAAAAGAGAGTAATTTAAACCAGAATACATCATGTTTAACACTTAGTCCACTTTAGTGGGACTGGTTAGTTTAAGGGGAGTGTGTAAAAGTGGAATGTAGAAAAACGTCTAACAGGTTTAATTTTATTTTAGTCTTCCGGAACATGTACCAGTTTTTTTCCTCGTTTTTTTTTGTATTTTCAGGTGGCAGTCACAATAAAGGAGAGTTTTCCAGGTGCAGCATTCTGTCAGTGGACTCCAGTATATCCATCCCGTTGAGCCTGGACAGTCTCGGTCCAGGTGCTTCTCTCCCAGAGCGCAGCAGGCAGACGTCCCCTCCATCAGATACAGAAGCTGTGCAGAGTGAACGCAGACTGGCTCCCTCCTCCCTGCCGGATGAAGACTCCTACCCTTCCAGCCAGCAACCCCACATGGACAGTAGCCTAACCAGCAGCCAGAACACCATCACACTCGGAGACAGGTACGACTCCGACCTCTCGTTAGCTACCAAGGCTAACGGTGCGGATTCAGACCCGGAGTCTCCCTTGCAAAACGAGCCGACGTTTGGAGCAAAGCGCAGAAGATTCTATGGTTAGCTCGAAGGCCTTGATGGAAATCCGTAAACTCCTCTCTCAGGCGGAGAACATGGTGTCTTCTGGATCTTCTGTAGATCCCTCTGCCCCCACTGCAGTGCCCCGGGTGCTCTCTGATGATAACCTCTTCCTTTCACTGAGGGAGAAATCCAGCACCCTCCAGGACTCTTCCTCCTCCGCTACCGAGGATCCCAGAGCTCGATTCTACCCCCTGTGGGCCAGATCCGCATCCGACTCCATGCTGACCTCCGACAGACTGAGAGAAAACTCTATTGGTCGAGAGACTTCATCGGGGCAGCCTACTTATCTGTCCACACAGGGCCTTACGTCCACAGGGGCATACAAGAGGCCACAGGATGTTGGTAGAGGTGCAGGGTCGGCCCTTGTCCTCTCCCAATCAGCCCGACGTGCAGAGCCTGAGGGATGCAGTGCTGCCCCCCCCGACAACACCGTCCCACCACAACCAACATCCATCCCACCTTCACCTGCTTTGAGTATACAGCTCACATCTACTGCTACCGAAACGGCGAAGGTCACAGAGGAGGAAAAGCAGGCTCCTGAGGAAGATCCTGTGCAGAGCAGCTCCCCCCCGGCCGCCCTGGAGGACAGCGATCAGGGAGTGATGAGTGACGGCAGCAGCGAGAGCTCGCTGGCGGTCAGAGTGGCCCAGTTACTGCAGAGTGAGTCTCCGGCCACCATGGTGTCCAGTACACCCAGCGTCACTGACAATGAGGAGAGCAAGGCCAGAGGTAAGAGGATTCACGTGTCTTAACATGTCCTTTCATGCTGAAACAAAGAATAAAACATAAAAATAAACTTTATACTCAAACAAACAATGTTGCATGAATAAGCAATCTTCTGCTCAGGCATAAAATACTTCTCTTTTCTTTCTACTCAAAGGCAGTCTCTTAAGTTCATATTGATAGTTTATATATTCTTTTCCCTTTTCGGGGTCCCTGTTTGAAATCATTTTGATAGTTTGTTGTCTGTCATTTAATTTTGTTAAGCCCCCTAAAACTTAGATTTAAGTGCTATATAAATAATATGCATTATGATTATTTCGATTATCATAAGTATTATTATTAATTACATGTCTCCATGTTGCAGAGTGGATAAAGCTGAAATCTCAGGGCAGCAGTGTGAGCCTCTGGTGTTGGATACAGAAGACAGAAGGCGGATTGAAGAGATCAAGAGAGAGCTGCTGTTGAAAAACCCAATAATGGTAAAGCAATGACGGTACTCCTTTCATCAGTCAGAATAATAAACCAGTTATACTGTACATTTGCATAAAGACCTTGGTTAATCACATATTGAAACATTTGTGTTGTCATTTTGATTATCTGCCTTCAATCTCTGGACGGTTCAGGTCACTTGCTGCAGGTAACTGGTGTGAAGCAGGCTTGGTGTTTCAACAGATGCGTGTTTTTGAGACCTGAATTGAACTGTTTTTTTATGTTGCAAGTTAAGAATTCACAGGACAACAGACGAGGATCCTACTTGGTCTTACACTAACACAGACTTTCTGCTTCTTCTTCCAGAGTCAGGGCAGCACAGATACAGATAGCAGTGCAGCGTCTAGTATTCAAGTCTTCAGGGAGCTGGATCCACACCAGAAAGCAGCCACTCTCCCTCCACCAGGGGTTGCTAACATACAGCCGCTGCATTTCCTCCACAAAGATCTCTCTTACTCCAGCCTGCCGCTTCAAGATCTTCTCCGCCCAGATCTAGAGGCTCAGATACGTGCGATCGCTGCAAGAGAAGGAGTAACGCTACCTAGGAAAACCCCTCAGGCCCTCACCTCCTTCACCACCTCCACACAAAGGCGCTCCACCTCTCCCTCTCCCTCTCCCTCCACATCGCCTGCACCTTCCCTCAGCCCAGCACCGGCGCTGCTCCACCTGGCTGAGCTCTCCACAGGAGCTGTCGAATTTCCCAAAGCTAACAGGCAGCTTCCTCCTATGGATGAAGAAGATAAGACAACCAGGGAGCCAGCATCAGCGTTTGAACCGAGCAGTAATCTCACATCTCTGTCTGTACCAGCGAATCAGAAGAGGGAAGACGCTGTGGGAGGCCCGTTTGAAGAACCGCCCCCATCCTCACAGGGTTTAAGTCGAGAGGATGTGAATGCTGAAGAGGAAAACACACCGTCTTTGAGGCAAGATGAAGACTTACCCGTCCAGATCAGCCCTGTTTCTGGTGTAAATCATGAGGATGAACGTGCCACAGGCTCTGCTACATCTGAGTCTCCAGACAGGACAGGTCATGTCTCACATGTCCATCTCACTCTGTCCCCCAAAGCCAGAGATGTCCCCTCCAGTCACACTGATGCTCTTGTGAAGCTGCCACAGAAAGAATTTGTCCTCCTCAGACCCTCCTCTTCTATTCCCAGCAGTCTGGACGAAGGTGTGGGATTGTGCAGTCCACCAGAGTGGTACGACACACAGCGGTTGCCAGAAAGAACCGACACCTCCACCCAGTTCAAAACCTGTGTGCCTCAGGGAAGGAAGACCCCCACATCCACACAGTCCTTCACACCAAGAAGCGTTGTATCAAACAGAACCTTACCCACTGAATCACCAGGTAGGCTTGATATAAAATATATTTATATGAAGTAATCATAAAGCTTATGCTGTGACCTAGGCTAATGCTAATGCTAATTGCTACCTGTTCTTCTTTTGCACTTGGGAAATTTGGTTCTGCATTAGGAGCCTTAACCTGACAGCAATGCTTGCCGCCCTTCCATTTGATGGAAGTTATTTGATGTTCTTTTCTGCTCCCTAGCCAAGTTATTGAATAGCGTTGAGGAACACTAACACTAAAAAGATGATTGTATTCTCCTTCTCCCTTTACAGCCGTGCCTGTGCTGTTGCCGTATAAACCCCGTGGCAGTGAGGAGCTGTTCTACATCCCTCAGACAGAAGCTGACGTCTCCTCCATCGACCCCTCGGACACCACCATGGAAAGCTCCCACACAGGTACATAAATCCCAGATATCATTTTATTTAGCAACTTGGATCCCATACAGACTGGCTGGAGGACACCATATGCTACATGGAAACGGTTAACTTCAAAGATTGCAAATCAGTTTGTATGTATACCAACGGACCAATGGGATGTAGGTATACCAAAGCAAATGCATTAGGAGCTTTTGCAACGGACTTAAACTAATAGTAAAAAACATTCTCATCTGAAGAAGGTGCTCTCGTTTCCCCTGAGCCTGTATGGGGAGCAGCTGCTCCATTGTAACCTACACCAGGCACAGCATTCATTATTCATGTTCAGGGGCTGAGTGAGACAAAGGCAGAGCTGGGGCCCCAGCAGAGAGACAGAGGGGGAGAGGGGGACTGAACACTCCTTATCCTCCGACTTCTTCTGTTCCATTCTGGCTGAAAACAAGGATTTGGGTCCCTTCTCCAGCAGTGGTATCCCTGTGATGCATCAGTGCATCTTAGTTCAACCTTTAACAAAACCTGTTTTAATTCTGACCAGGCTCCGACGACGCTGTGCCCCCCCGCTTCAGCAGTGACGTCCTCGGACACAGAGACGCTGGGGTGGACCAAGGAGTTCCCATCAGGCACTCAGAGGGAATCTACAGCAGGAGGCTGAAAGCAGGCAGCTTCAAGATGCAGGAGCGCAGACACAGAGGTGAGCGCAGACACAGAGGTGAGCGCAGACACATAGGTGAGCGAGCGCAGACACATAGGTGAGCGCAGACACAGAGGTGAGCGCAGACACAGAGGTGAGCGCAGACACATAGGTGAGCGCAGACACATAGGTGAGCGAGCGCAGACACAGAGGTGAGCGCAGACACAGAGGTGAGCGCAGACACATAGGTGAGCGAGCGCAGACACATAGGTGAGCGCAGAAACAGAGGTGAGTGCAGACACACAGGTGAGCGCAGACACAAGCACTGTGTACAGCCTGAAACAAGCGTCTGTCCAGAGTTGACTAAATAAAGCCTGTCAATAACTGTTCATTTGTACATTTGTCACTTTGGTTCGATAAATCAATATTACAGAAACATTACAAATGTTTATTTACTTTAAAAAACGTAGAAATAGAAATTTAGTGAGCAATACTTTTTTATATTTGAGCATGCATCCAGAAAACATTATGGCTCCTTTTTCTTTTTTACAGACCTAAAGATTTTAATGTTTTGAAAAAGGATTAAATTAACAATCATTATAACAATTAGTCAAATTAATGAGTATTATTTTGGTTTCACAGCCATGTTTCGATGGTTTGTGTACGTGAGACAATGATTAATGAAGGTATGGTTTAGAAAAAGTGCCTGTCCCTAATGCAGTCTTCACACCCGTTGTCTCTCTATCACTCATCAGGTGTATCAACTGATGTACCAACAAAATCCAGTGAGACCCAAACCCCGAAGCCGTCTCCTCAGGCAGCAGCTGCCTTCACCAGACTGAGAGACCAGGGGACGAGCCCGCTGCACTTCCCCAGTCCTGATCAGCCAGAGCCAAACCGTGTAAGATTTCAGCCTGATCTTATGGACGTGGTCTCTGACACGGCGAACCATCACCTCACCACCCACCGCTCTGTTCCTCAGAGAGGAGGGGAGAGAGCTCAGGAGGTAAGGGACCCTCACCCTTGTCCCCCCGCTGCCGCGCAGAGCAGCAGGCACTCTGAACCAGCTATGGGAGAGGTTCTGTGACCACTGGAACCCGGAGGAGTCCCAACCGATCAGCGACAGAGAGGCATCGCTGCTGCAGCGCCTGGAACGCCTGTCCCGTCTCATCCACAGCACGAGGGGGAATAACACGTCAGAACTGCAAGGGGAGAAGCAAGGAGGAAGCAGAGAAGATGCTACAGGGAAAGGAGGATCAAAGGATGTGGGAGCAGGTTGTGATGTCAGAGGAGGAAGAAAGGCTGAAGGTGAACCTCCAGTCCCTCGTCAGGCCTGGACCCGGAGTCTGCAGGTGGAGGAGACTTCTCTAACTGCAGAGGAGGACTCCTTCACCTCAAGCTCCTCCCAAAGCCAGCACCTGTGTCCTGCTGACAGAGACGAGTCAGAGACACTGTCTTCCATGTCCCTGCTCAGGCTCCATGTCTACCGTGGACACAGCCCGGCTGGTCAGAGCTTTCGGTGCCCGGCGAGTCCAAAACCTGAAGACGAGCTCCGGCCTCAGGAGACTGTACAGCGCCATCGACAAGCAGAAAGAAGGGAGGGAGCAGAGGAGAGGGGGGAGCAAAGAGCCGCCGCACATCACACTGTCAGAGACTACAGGCACTGATGAGTCCACAGTGAGGGGATATATTATTTCATATATTGCTAATTTAATGACCGATGTTTAAGAATGAATGTTTATACATCAAGAGCTTTTTTTGATTGACACCATTCAATTCATAACTTCCCTGATCTTCAGATTGCTGCTGATACTGCGTCTTCAACCAGCACCTACACCCTGCCGTCTCACCGCGGCCCCTCCAGGACCCTGGCAGCCAAAAAGGCCGTTAAGGTCGTGAGCAGAGGCACCCAGGCAGGTCAGTAAAGAGAGAGGGATTCCTTCACTGATTCTGTCCTTTCCTTACGTTTTGGTGTCTTTTTGTTTCCGACAACTTATGTCCGTATCGTATATCTGGGAAAGTAGGCAGAACATTGAACATTGATGAAGCTTTCAGACACTCAGTACAGAACTCTTTTTCCTCAGGTGACCTAGAGATTGTCAGTAATGGGACTCCACGACACACCAGAGATGTTGGAACCACTTTCCCTTCCCCTGGTGAAGCCCGAACCTCTTCTTCTTCCAGCTTAGATAGAGGAGGAGGAGGGAGGAGGAGTCCAAAACAGAGGAAGAGCAAGAGAAGCCCGCCAAAGAGCTACCCCGAAGGTACGTCAGAATACATGTGAGGGATGTCTGTAAACATGTGTGAAGTGAAGAAATGTGCAGCTAGATGGTCTTTATTGCAACAAAGCTGTGTAATAAATTGTTCTATGCCTGAATAAAACTGAAGCTTGTATTGATTTGGATGGTTTGAATCACCTGTGTCCTCTGCAGGTGTCTCGTGGTTCATCGCTGCTGACGACCTGAGGTCAGAGGAGAGGAAGGAAAACCGGCCAGAGGAGGAGGAGTGGAGGCCGAGCACCTCCTGGTTTGAACCGTACAGCAAAATCCGTCCATGGAGAGAACCGCTCCGACAGAGACAAATCCACGAGGAGGGAAACAGACATCGTGCTGAACCCGATTTAGAGCCCAGAACCAAAACAATATCCTCTGGTCTGGCACGCATCTCTCTCCAGGTTGGTGTATTTGTCTTCAATAAAGGCTTTAGAGTAGCAAACGATATATATCAGCCCTATTTGTGATATAAAAGCATTAACGTTCCTCTTGAACCGTGCAGGAGGCTCTGGTGATGCGGCGTCCAGAGTTCATCTCTCAGTCCAGGCGGAGGGTGAAGTGCCTGGCTCTGCAGGTGGAGGAGAGGAAGCGGCTGGAAGTCTTCATCAGTGAGAGAGACGATTACTTCAGGCGGACCGGAGCACCAGGGAGGCTGCAGAGGCCCGCAGGTACTCCACAAATAACTACTGCTGGGTTCTTTAGCGCTCTGTTCTTGTGCTAATTTTTGGTTTGAAAACTAAATATGTTTATCTATCCAGAAGACATTCAAATGATTGTTCCAAGGAAAAGTACTTACTGTAGTTTGAGTTATTTAAGTCTCTACATGATATTTTAGAAATGATCCTTTCTCTTGTTTAGGCTCCGCTCTGCTCAGGAGAGCTGTTCCCAGGAAGGAGATGATTCAGAGATCCAAACAGTAAGATGTATAATGGAAACTATTCTGTAGGATCCATTATTCTTACAACAAGTAGCATCAATACTTGTTGTCAATACTCAGGACAAGAAGTAAATGACCACAACTATCAGATATTTTTCCAAATATTTAAACATTTCACTAGTGTCATTAGGATGGCTTGTTTGTGTCTTAAATGTTCAAAAATCAAGTTATGAATAAGCGAAAAAAAGCTTCTATAACTTAAAGTCCTATCACCGTGTCTTTTCAGGATTTATGAGTCTCTTCCGGAGGTGCAGAGGAGGAGAGAGGAGGAAAGAAGACGAGTGGAGTATCGATCTTACCGGCTGAACGCTCAGCTCTACAACAAGGTGAAACACAAACACATTTACTTTGATAGCTGGTTTTAGATACAAGTGGCTGGTAGTGCTCTGACCAGCAGCAGTAAATACAGTGAGCTGTTTTAAATGTGACACAAACTTTGTATTTGTTAGTACTGGTTAAATGAATAAGTGTTTTTTGTCTTTCAGAGAATCACTAACCATGTCCTGGGCAGAAGAACGGCGTGGCAGTGATCCAAACCCTTTTTTACTGCAGATAAAATCAGTGATATGAACGTTTGTCACAGTTTGAACATTGAAAACAAAACTACCTAACTTTTATATTTATTCAAGACATCATTTTATAGTTGACATTAGGAAGATTATGTACAAAAGAGTAAGGAAACCCTTTCTCCTGCTATGTCTTTGATGAGAACATATTTTAAAGTGTCTTTTTTTGCAACAAAATAAACCAGGTTATTTGAAACTTCTGTAATTCCTTGTTTGGATTGAAGTGAAAACGGACGAAGGTAAATTGGCTTTAATGTCTTTATTGATCGGTTATCTGTTGTGCAGGAAGCCACACAAGGAAAAGGTAAGACAGGTTAGACAAGCTGCAGATTCACACATAAATAACATGATGAATAGATAAATAAAAGTCTGCATTTCCCTCTTAAACTACAGCTATGTAGAAGCACTCTGCCCAGTCGTTTAAATAGTACAATAAAACTTCAAGTTATGACAAAACAATGTAAACATAAACTCTAACAAATCATTCAAATACAAATCATTAGAATGGATTAATTACCTTTTGTTAAATAAAAATAAGCCATGGCAAACGTGATGAAACAGATTCTTTGGCAGATGTAGTTTTGCGTTGAGTAAATCAAACATCCTAAGGCAGGTGACCGCTCTTTACCACGAGGCTCTGCAGCTTTAAGGCTCGGACAAAGTTTGAAACAGCAACAGGAAGTCAGCAGAACGAAGGATTTTTGTAACTCAGTAACTTTACCAATACAACCAGCGTGTCTTTTATACCAAGCGGGTAAAAGTAGCAGTAGCAACTGACTGGAGTTTACACCACAAGTGTAATAAATACTGAATAATTCAAGCCATAGAATGCTTTTAAATAAACATTTAAATCATTTTCTCTGCATTTTACACATTTAATCCCTTGAGGTGAATGATCTTTTTTTAATTCTGTGCAGTCCACAAGGTTTAAATCCAACCACAGAGGGAAATACAAAATCAACACCTTCTGTAGTTGGCTGTAACTTTAATGCAAACGTAAAATAAAGTTACATCGAAGTTAATTAAATGTGCAGGATTTGTTTTCCTCTGTGGTTTTTCCTGTTCTGTGCAAAAAGTCTCGTTGATCAAACCACAGTAAAATATCCACCACCTCATATGTATTATTTCTTTCTGTGTCATTTCCTTCTTCCCTTTAGACGGTACAGTTATAAAAATGGAGCACATAACAGTGATTAAAAGTTAACGACATGATCCTTCTAATACTGCGCAGCTGTCACGGTGTAGCACAGAGGCATGGCGCGGCATCCGGGGTTTGGCTGAATAACCACGCTGTGCAGGATCCACACCGGGGCCCAACAGGAGTGTCATAAATATTCCACGCTACAAAGAAACTCAGTGAGTCTGGGGCAGCATGCAGCAGCGCAGTGACAATTATCTATATGTAGTCGTGACCCTGTATAAGTTAGAGTGTGCAGGGCTGCAGTCAGAGAGCAGTTTAATACAAGTCACTTTAGAAAACCAATTCAGTCAAATCTGATTCACTTGAGACCAATGACAGAAAGATCTGAACCGACTGAAAAGTACCTGTTTTCATTTTTCCTTTGACTGGTAATATCACTCTTTAAATGTGTACCTAGTATAATAAAAACAGGTTTTCTGAATTTTAAGTGGATTTTGATTGAACCTTTTTCAGGAATTCAAGATCATTTTCTTGGTTAATCGTTCTGTTGAGAAATATTCAACAAACAAAAGTCTTAAGCGCCATCTTCAGATTTCTTTTTTAGTTTGTTTTGACCATCTGTCTAAAACCCAACGACATTCAGCTCACTGTCATATAAGACAAGTCCCTTTTAAAAAGCAGAAACAGGTAAATGACTACATGTTTTGAACTTAAAGAGTGATCTTGAGATCAAACCGGTCTCAGACTACCCCTCACACTGTCACAGATCAGCGTGCAAAGAAGATGCTGCAGGGGGTAATCTCTCCTCTTAAAATACCTCCTATATTTTCCTCTGTTGGCCCTGGAGTGGACCCTGGGCTGCAGCGGAGGATGGGTGGTGTTGAGTGGGTGGGTGCAGCAGGCAGGATGGCAGCATGTGTAGCTCAGGTGCGCAGCAGACTGTGAACCCTCTGCAGCTGAGACTGGGACAGGACGAGGCGGTGCGTCTGCTCCTGTCCGCGGGAACACGGCATCATGACCCGGCCCACCAGCACCGTGTCGCCCTGCCGCTCTTCCTTCGCCTGAAGGGAGGAAACGGTTGTCAAAAACACTGTGGGTATCGATGATACAGCCTTAAAATAAGCACTGTGACAACTAAAAGCATTGGTTAACCCCTCTTTTACGAATCCAAACTCCAGAGAACAGGCAATATAAACAACTAGTGTTGCGGTGCGTCTGCAGCTCTTACTTTAACAAACATAGTTGAGGGGAACGTTGCAAAATCAGACGAGACCCGAGCTCCAGCCTGCTGGTGGACGACGTGCTCCGCTACTTCATCCTGACAGAGAGAGATACATAAGAGAACGAACGTTATGGGCCTGTTAGGTCAGTATTTGAGGTGTGGAGGCAGATACTAATATTAACAGTCATATATTCTCCTGTTGAATGAATGTTTTAAATCATTCCTGTGGATTTTTGATTCTCTATCTGTGTGTTTACCTTCAGTCTGCCCAGAGTGTCGCTCAGGGATTGTAATCTGGCCGTTTGTTCCAGCAGCTGAGCAGCAGGTGTCACTGCAGGACAGAAAAATAAATCTTGGGGAGTGGCACAAAATACCTCTGCACTGCACAGGAGCAGTGTTTTAAAGACACAAACACTCTTTCTGTACCTGGAGATTTCCCGGTGATGTCCACCACCTTCACGTTGGCGCTCATCTGCAGCAGAGTCTCCAGCAGCTGGTCCGTTTTGCGGTACAACGCGCTGGAGAGAACCTCAGGACGACCTCCGTCTCTAGAGGGGAGTTTGGTAACGTGGAGAGGAGGCAGAGCGGCGAGCTGAGCGTGCATCTTCTCAGCCTGCAGGGGGACACATGTAGACACAATAAATCCTGATGTAACAACAGCGAAATGCATCCAGTAAATGTGAATGAGGTCGTAATCAAAATATAGAAATGAAATATAATGTCATGTAAATAAGTATTGAGTGGTTTTGTACCTTCAGTCTGTTGTTCTCGTTCTTCAGGTGTTTGATGCAGAGTCTCTGAGTGGCGATCTGCTGACTCAGCAGCGGCGAGTCGACGACCTGCAGACCTGAAGCCGAGCCGACGCCCGACATCATGTTCGCTGCGGAGCGAGAGAGGGTGCACGTTATTCACACCTGACTGCACCCATAGCTTTATTTTACATTCAGTGAACAACTCCAGCTACTTTTTATATTCTTAGTTGAATGAAAAACAGTTTTGCACTTTTTACACCTCCGGCAAAAAACAGCTGCAACAGTTTTTCATTGAGACCAAAATGCAGAGGATGTACATGCTGCAGGATGCAAATGAATGGAATGAACATCATATTAATAGATATGAGTTACACTTGTATTAACTGTTTACTACCAGTGGCATACCACACATTTTAATGCTCATTCCTCCATCAAAATGTCCCGTATGAAGGAAAACCAGTAGCGACAAAACGGCCTAGATTTATATATTATAAATGTTGTTATTGCAGACGCCCTGAAAAAATCATGCATGCAGCATTTCACATCCATCAAACCATGCACAAATAAAATAAATAGCATGCAGGATGAACAACAGCTGCCAACACAAGCAGGAGGATACCTTTTTGTTCCTCTGCAGAAGGGAAGGGGAGAGATTAGGGAGAGAAAGTCGTACAAAGAGTTCATCGGTTTTTAGGGTGAAAAAGAGGACTTAAAGGACAACATGTTTTTTTTTTCCATCTCTCACCTCCGGCCCCTCCGGTGACGATGGAGGCGATTCCTGACGGCGAGGTTCCCCTTATCCCGTCGGGCCCGATCTTTGATTGGCTGCCGATTCTCTGCTTCAGCTCCGCCTTCTCGGCCTCCAGCTGATCGATGTCGGCCTGCAGAGCGTCCATCGTCTCCTCGAACTCCCTGCAGAGAGGAGGAACATCGCTCAGCTGTGGATCTGTTATAGATCTGTGAGTACTATGAGTGTGAGGTCAGAGGTCTCACTTCTCTTTCTTCTTCAGCAGCGTCTGGGCCTCGTCCAGTCGAGTCTGAATCTTTTCAACGCGCTCGTCTGCGTCTTTGGAAGAACTGTCCAGCTTCTTCTCTAGCAGACTGAGCCGCACGCTCGCCTCGCTCAGCTCCTCGCCCTGAACACACGGGCAGGTTCATGCATTGAAACACAGGATGAAAATAAGGATGTTCCGTAGTGAACGTGTTTTTAATCTCAGTCTGTTTACCTTGATCTTCAGGGACTTCTTCAGCTCTTTGATGACCGTCTCTCTGTCCTCCAGCTTCATGCCCAGACCTTCAGCGTCGGTGATTTCAGCCCGCAGAGCCGCCGCCCGCAGATCCACAGGAGGAGGATTCTGATGGAAAAACAGAGGAACATTAAATCCTGCTCCATTCATGCCGAAATGAGAAACATTTTGCTCAGCAACACACAGAGCTGGTTCCTGACACACACCTTGTTCTGAGGCCTCTCTGAGTCGTATTCTCCCTCCTGCATGGCGGTGGCCATCTTGTTCATGGTGGCTATGACCATGCCGCAGGACTGCCGCAGACAATCGTAGGGGTTGACGCTCTGAGATCCATAGATCTGAAAATAACAGTGTGATAGTCATTACTCGGGATAATACCTTACTTTGAATCAGTTGCAATCTACACTAAAGGTATTCAAGAAACATCATCAACATCATCATCATTTATGGTTTTGTTGTTCAGTTTCTTTTCTTATATTTCCAATTCAGATAAAGTGAGGTTTGGTGTCTACCTGCTCTCCGGCTTTGAAGGCCACGTCCTCCAGTTTGACGGCGACGAGTCCCTCCTGTTCCCCGAGAGGAGACATCATCTGAGCTCCGGCTGCTGCCACCTCCTGCAGCACCGCCACGACCCAGGTCAGGTGCTTCCTGCAGTCTGACAGCGTGTCGCATACCTGAGCGCCAGAGGACAACACCGACAGAGTAACCATAGTTAGTAATATTAGTTTTATAGAAAAAACCTCTGGAATTCAGTTCGGTCATCTTCATCTCTTTCACAATGAATTAAGTTCCTGAATGATACAGCAAAGTAAGCTTCAGTGTAAGCCATAGTGTGCTCCATTAAATGTCCTAGTAGAGTATGTCAAAATCAGATAAGAGGTTTAGTTTCCATGGTTACCTGTTGTCCAAAGCTGAGTGCTGACGGTATTCCCGGAGCGTCGGTCCCCGGCATCCTGCGGCGGATCTTCTTGCAGAACTGCCGGATGTCGCTGCAGGACGTCTCCAGGTCTTTCAGCAGCACGGCCAGGTCCGACTTCTCCTGACCCGTGTGCAGGAACGCCCGCAGACGCCCCACCTCCACCGACATGCAGTCCAAAGCACTCTGGGTAAACTGAAGTGGACCCAAAGGAAGCAAGTTAGACACACGGCCGTTATTTGAATATTATTATAACCTCATCTATGTGTTACTCACTCGGATGTGATCAGCCAGCTGCATGGTGCAGTCCTCGCTCTGATCCGCCAGGTGGATGCTGTACAGGTGCTGAGAGCGGACACGTTTATTAGACATAAGTAGAAATTCTCTTAGTAGTTTGTGTGTGTGTGTGTGTGTGTGTGTGTGTGTGTGTGTGTGTGTGTGTGTGTGTGTGTGTGTGTGTGTGTGTGTGTGTGTGTGTGTGTGTGTGTGTGTGTGTGTGTGTATGTCCTTGTGTACCTGATAGTATTTGATGGCCTTGGTGAGCTGCTCCACATTGACGGTCTCGTCCAGCTGGTCTTTGTGCAGCAGGTCGATCAGGAAGTCCAGAGAGCGCTCGTGGACGCTCATCTCCGGATACAGAGCGCCGATCTTCTTATAGACGTCCACACCGCAATGAGCCAGAGCCCTGACACACACACACACACACACACACAGTATTAGAATTTGGTATTTGTATTGATAGTTACATTCACATAAAGAAGGTATACGTACTGCTCGTATTTGTGCAGCGTGGCCTGCAGCAGACTGAGCGAGTACACCAGACCTCCAGCGAAGCTCAGCTGCTCTCCGGCCGCTCCCTTCAGCCCGGCCCGCTGCGCACAGCTCTCGTTCAGCTCGAACTTCTCCTGCGCCTGCCTGCTGATCAGCTCCGCCTGCACACACACACACACACACACACGTTTCAACATTATACCAAAATACAACAAATGTACATAAAAGGATAAGCATTGATTTGCAGTTTGGGGTTAGTTTGTCTTTTCTGTAAAATAAATCAGGACCCTGCTCCCTTTAACAGCAGCATCCTCATGTATGTTACTGAGCGACCTGTGGCGTGATTACCTTGCAGATGAGTCTGGGAATGAGCAGCAGCACCAGGATGCAGTCGTGATCCCCGCCGTGACGCAGGAAGGACTCGGGCATGAAGGAGGTCAGCAGAGAGACGTGTCTGTTAGCCTGACCCACCTCCATCTTCCTCAGCTCCATCTCAATCGCCTGAACACATCACAACACACATTACACTTTAAAACTCAGGTACAGACATTTGAATCATATACAGATCCTGCATAATGGATACAGAAGCACAGTTAGAGGTAAAAAGTGGAACAAAGAGAGATAAAACTGGATATTTAGGCTGATTTAAAGTTCTCACACCCCTGAAAACGTTTCATTATTCAGACAACACAGCTGTTTTGGTCTCTGACCTTGGCATAGGCCTTCGTCTCTGCAAACTTAATCTTGAAATCAAACATCTCTGCGGCCGGCTGCTGCTGCAGCTCAGCGGAGGCTTCCTGCTGGCTGGTCAGCTCCCTGTTCACCTCCTGCAGCAAACACAACCAACAAAGACGGATATTTACACTGACACACGTTTATTCAAACTTTGTGCCTTGACTTTAAACGTCTCCTCCGTACCTGCAGGTGTGCCGTGAGCTCGCGGTACTTCTTGATGGTCTGCTGGTAGTCGGCCACGGTCTCCTGCGCAGCTTCAACGTGTTTCTCCGACTCTCGGACTTTCGCCGCTCCCAGATCCAACATCTCCCTCAGCTCCAGCTCCGTCTCCCGGGCGTTTTCCTGCAGCTCGTCGTTCATCTCGTTTATAGCTTCCTGACGACAGGAGACAACAAGCCGGGTCAGACTTTAGGAATGAGTAACTACGTTCTGTTCTGTAGATGAATCTGTAGGAACTACTGTCCTGTTACGGACAGGCGCCACACAGTGATTTAGCATTTACCAAATACACCACTGTATCTTTTCTGGTTATAATATATTGGATCACCCTGGACTAAATGAACTGATCTCTCACCAGGTCAGTGACGGTCTCCCTCAACTCCCGGACCTTCTCCTCCAGGTCCAGGTTCCTCTCCGTCAGCATCTCCACCATCTCCTCCGCCCCCAGAGCTGCATCCACCTGAAACAGAGCTCATCATTATCAGAAGGGGGAGACGCTTCACACATTAATAGTAAGTTCCTGGAAAAAACACAGGATAATTATCTAGTCAGTAAAGAGGCAGGTTCTGGCGTCCTGCAGATATGAAAACACCAACCTGTTCTTTGAGCTCGTCGATGGTCTTTTCCGCTGCAGTCCTCTCCTCCTGCAGTTTCTCCTTCTGGCTCCTCAGAGCGTCCAGCTCCACGTTTTTCTTCTCCATTTGCTTCTGCAACTTCAAATGTTCCTGCTTCTCCGACGACGACAGGTCCCGCATCCTGACACACAGCGGGAAATAAAACCATTAACATCTGGATCCAATATAATACTCAAACACTGCAGAACAAAATCCTGAAAAATGTGACGTCTTACAAACACAGAGGAAACAACAAAATGTGGCTTTTAAACCTGCACTTCAACCTGGTTTGAGGTGTGTTTTTAAAAGTGAATAGTAAAGTGTCTCATAAGAGTCATTAACATCATGGTATGTAGGAGGTCTCAGCAAACCCACCTGACCAGAGCCTCCTTCAGTCTGCCGTTCTGCTCCTCCAGCTGCTTCACATGGTAACTGGAGGCAGCTCCATCCGAACCTGGGAGAGAAACCCCAGAAACACACCTGAGCTCTACAGCCTCCAGTCATATACAGTATAACACACCTCCTTTTGTTTCTGCGTGGATTAAAACACACCAAGAACAGAACACATTTACATCCACCCTTCACTTCAAGAAATCCAGAAGACGTGGACGTTCTTTGAGTTTTAAGTGGTTAATTTGTAAGAAAAAAACTTGAATTTTTCTCTGAGACTAAAGAGGGGAATTTACAAGAAAAATATCACAAATTTACAAGAAAAATATAAATATTTATCCGACCTTGAATGGGTAAATTTACAACAAAAAAACAATAATAATATTTCAAGAAATTAATCTGAGCCGTACCTTTCTCCTCGATCTCGTGCTTGAGGATCTCCAGGTCCATGGTGAGCTCGTCCACTTTCTCCTTCATGGAGTCGACCTCCAGCTGCAGAGACTCCGCCCGCTCCTCCGCCATCTCCTTATCTAGTGTCGCCATCTCGATCGCATCCGCCGTGTCAGACATCTCCTCCATGTAGTGCTCCTTCGCCTCCTGGGCCTCTTTAGCCTCCTGCACACAGAAGAGAATGTATAATCAGTATTTTCTTGGGATGTATGCCTTCATTTTCTATACTTATTACCATGGTGAATGCAAGAGATGAAGTGGCTGCTTTTTAATCAGGCTTGTGTTTGCATAATGTGTTCTTATTTGTTGTTGCTTTGTGATGTCTGGTCTTGATGCAGAAATGTCCTTTCCTCAAAGACAATTCTCTTCCATGGGAGACACAATAAAAGTAACCTCTACCTTCAATTCAGTTTCTAAATGTCTTTATCTTTATATATGTTTCATTTATAACTCCCTTGTATCTTTAAATATATTTAGTTCTTAATTTAAAACGATATTTAGTTTGTTTTCTTTCTGATGTTGCTGCTGCTGCATGGGTGTGGTTTTCATTCTGCCTTAAGGAAAAAGTATTGCCATAGCGTGGGTTGATCCCAGTTCCTTCCTCATGCACATTAACCCGCCCCCGTTGCTCCTCACCCTCTTGGCCTCCTTCAGGTGTTTCTGCAGCTCGGCCTGCTGCTCCTGCATCTTGGTCTTCCACTCCTGCAGCTGCTCCAGTTGGATCTTGTGCTTCTCCAGCTCCTTCAGCTTGGCCTTGTCCTCCGTCCGCTTCATCTTCAGCGTCTCCAGCTTCTCATCCAGGTCCTTCACCTGCAGACGCAGCGCCTCCTCCTCCTGGAGACAGACACATACAGAGGAAAAGCAGAGGGGAGGAGGGGGGGATCACAGGATGGAAAGGCAGATGTATGCAGAAAGAGGACAAGGGGAAGAAAAGAACAGATTTGATCAGTAATCACACATTTCAAAAAGTAAAAGCAAAAATATCTTGGCTTATTATAAACCAATGAATGTATCTTCTGAAGTCAGGAATAAGTATGAGATGTTTGTTGCTAATAAATCCTTTACTTCAGGGAGGAATATCTTAAATGGTGTACGTTTACAGTATGTATTGCTTTTCTGGTCTTTGCAACAAATCAAAGCTTTTATACAAGGCGTCAGGATTCACACACACATGCAGAGGCTTCCACACAAGGTGCCACATTGGGGGTTCTTGCCCAAGGTATGTTTACAGCAGGGGCCGGGGATCAAACCAACGACCTCTTGATTGGTAGAGCCCTCCACCTCCTTAACCCCTTAAACAAAATCCCTATCAAAAAAATATAGACTTTTCACCTGTTGCACAAAATGATGGCTTCTGGCAACAGAGCTTTAACTCTATGGTACAACTTTCACATTTGTACGCGTAAGGACGCTATCATTTCCCTTGCCATGCAGTGACTCCACCTGTGGAGGGGATACATTTGGCGACACGACAAACACATGCCTCATCGAACGTTGCCTATCTAAATTTAAACCTCCAATACATAAATCCAGCCTGTGAACAGAGACGGAGGAACATCACACACCAATTTAATACAGGCAGTCACACCTTTGACAGCTTGTTAAAGTGTTAGTGAGAAAAAACAACAACTTTAATATCAAGTGCAAAACAAAAAACATCACGCCACATGACTGCACCTGTGTTTCCATAGGAACGTCTTCCTGAGGGGATAGAATATGAATCACCACCTGAAATGTAACACTAGATTGCAGCAGACTAACTAAATGTGATAACCTGTGACAATTAACTTAACATTTAAACCACATCTTGCTTCTCTCTATCACCTGCGGATCAACCTGTGCGCAGTTTAGGACTAACGGAAAGAGCACAGACAGTCACGCTTAGCAGGATTCAATTAAATAACGTCTAGGTGATGCTTGTCTGACATAAGCCACTATGAACTGCTTCGTCTCATTTCTGAGAAGCAGCAGCCTCACATGTAGACACTTTATCTTCATTCTTCTTGTATATATAGCAATATTTAATCATGTAAATAAGTGAGTGGTGACGGTGGAGTCCCTCAGGGATCAGTCCTGCGCCCACATCTCATATATTTGTGTTTTTGCTTTTCTGCAGTATCTTAATCTCTGCAGATGATTCTAATCTCTCAGTGATTTTAGTCAGATAAACACAGCTGTTGAATGCACTCATAATTTCAATGTATAGTCGACTTAAATCCTAATAGGCTCTGTTCAGATCTACACAGTCTATGGTTCGGATGCAAAAAAATAATAAAATGGTGACTTCTTAAAATGTCTGCACAGCACAACCAACATGGAATCTGATGTTTTCATTTCCAATTATCAATCATACTATATTCTTTCAGTATACTTCATTTCATTGCTATAACAATCTCACTAGAGACTGCTGTGCTGTGGACAGAGTTTGTGTTCACCATCACCTTGTAAATCGTTTTTTAAACAATAAATAAACCCTGTAGTGGACTCTCAAAATGTGCAGGATTTAACCAAAGATGTATAGTGTTTTATTCACTAACTCACACTGGAATAAGTGCTATGTTTATTTGTTCTTTGTCTGCATCCCACCTGATTACAGATGTGTGAATATAAGGCTAAATGTTTCCTCAAAGCTTGCATTAGTCACCTTTTTCCTATGTGTAAAATCTCTCAGTTGCTGGTGGAAGCACCTTGTCATAATTTCATTGCACAAAGCTTTTTCTTCTTACTGTTTATAAATTGCGATGTTTTAAAGCTGATAACTAACCTTGCTGGGGACCGGGGCTGGGGGGTTTCCAGGGGAGTGGAGGGTGGGGATGACTGGAGCAGCCAAAGGGGTTTGGGCCGGTGTGCTCGGCTCGCTGCTGCTCATCTCGCCCGCAGAAGCCGAGGCCGAGCCGGACGCGGCACCCTTCCCTGGTGCAGTTCGGGTGGGCTGCTGCAGAAGTCAAGAGAAGAGCCCACTGGGTTTAAACATCTGTTCGATTATGATTTGGTGGCCATAATGGAGGTTTTATGTGGATAATATCTTGGATTAAATACTCATTTAGGAGATAATTAAACAAAAGCTCATTATTAAACTGAGAATAAATATTAGAAAGCAAACAAAGCAGTTAATATGCTTCAAACTGCTCAGAAACAAAAACAAAAAAAAGGACAAAACTGAACAAAAGCAACAGTAACTAAACCTGCTGTCTGTTTGTGGGACAGGAAACAGTGTGTGGCCTGTGAATACAAATGTGAGGGAAAGGAAATGGACCCCAAAAAAAAAGAAGGAAAGTAAACAGTAATATGAAAATACAAAAATATTGGTGCTGTTGACCGAAATAAAATGTATTGTGAATCATGGGCGGCGACGTATTGTCACTACTGCAACACTCGCACAAACATACACACTGCTGCCTGAAGTGAGACAACGAGCACACATGATATAACTAAACCAAATAAGGCTGGGAAATATGGATTAAAACAAATGAAGCAATATTTTTGACCAAATATGATGATCAATATCGTGTTAAAATTGTAGTATTGGCAGCTTTAATAAAACATTTGCACAATAACAAATCATTTATCATATAATTGTGGATATAATAACTTAATGAGTAAAGATAAGTTACAAAAAAGTGAAAATTAAATCACAGCAATTCGCTTATTAATGATAATACGATATCCAAAATTCTGAACACCATATTTAGTCTCATATTGCGACATCTATATAATAATAACATGTTGCCCAGCCTTTAATTCAAAGTGACAGATAAGCCCTGCAGACTTTGAGGAACCGGGCTCACCTTGGGCCTTCTGGTAGTGGTCTGAAGAGGAAGAGGAGGAAGAGATAAATGTCAAAGGGTCAGCAGAGGAGGATAGAAGGAGAGGAGGGAAGGGAAGGAAAACAGACACGCAGGGTTAGTATTTCAAGGCAGATATTTAACCAGAAATCACACACAGAAACACAAGATGGATGCATGAAACTGAACAAGAAGCAGCACAATGGGTTCATTACTGAGCACCATCCCTACAGATCTCTGCTCTGTTTGTTTTTGCTCTCCATCTCTCTAGTGCCCGCCGGTCTCCAGGGCCTCATCTCTTCCTCCCACGTGACAGACAAACCCTCAACATGCTCGCTCTGACTAGCACGGCCGCCGTGACCTAAATGACTGCTTTGTGTCTCGCACAGATGAGGCTCGATTCTGATGCACTTGCAGGATAATAGCTTGTTATCCTGCAGCACAGCGACGTGCTACACAGTGACATATCCACACTCGTCAGTCCTGCAGACCCGGGTTACATTGTTTTAACGAGTCTTTGGCAGAGGACACAAAAGACGATCCTCAAAAGAAAGTACAGACAATCCCAAAATGTATTCTGAGTATGCAAAGGCATAAACTTATACTGTGACACTATTTTGTTTTATATTTGAAAGAATCAAAAGATATTCATTTTATGTTATTTGCTGGATGTTTAATTTATTTATTAAAGATATCTTTGGGGGCTTTTTGCCTTTAATCGGATAGGACAGTGGAGAGTGAGAGAGAGAGTCGGGGTGGGATCCGGAAAGGACCGCGGGTCGGGAATCGAACCCGGGTCGCCGGCGTACGGTGCAGGTGCCCCAGCCAGTCGCGCCACGGCCGGGGCCTGGATGTTTAATTTTGACTATATTTAGATAGTTTCTAGATCTGTGTCTTTCGAACCAGGACATTATTGTGCAGCACTAAAAGTAGCAACGAGTGCTAATAAAAAAAAAGGGTAATGTAAAAGTTACAATTTTTATTTGCTTATTTTAAAAAAATCAAAGCTAACACTCGTTTTGAAATTTGAACACAGTTCCTGTTTTGATTAATTACAAAAACATACAAAGAAAGAAAATGAGGAGGAATTTATTGACCTATAAAATAAAGCTTTAATAACTTAATAAATTACTTAAAATTAATCATTACAAAATATTACAGAACATTATATTTCCTTCAGCAAACAAATAGCCATAACAGCTCAAAGTGGAAATATAGGTAATTTTATATCATTTTTTGCCACACAGAACTTCGCCTTATGATGATGATAGAATTGATTGTAAAGCCGGTCTGTGCTGACACTTCATTTCTAAATCTATAATCTAAATTCCTTCACTCTTCCTCTCTCCAACACTACTTCTCTGTGCTTCAGCTCGGGCATGGCGTCGGTTTGGCTAGCAGTTATCGTTCTTTATTGGATTAGAGCCGGACCATTCAGCAGAAATTAGCCCAGAGCTAACAGCTGTACCAAATAAGACCTGACAGCCTCTTCAGCCATAGCGGCGTGCTGCAGATACCAAACCGGCCTGAAATCACATCAGAGTGTTTGCTTAATCTGTAACCAACGGTGAAATCATTTCATTCTCCTCTGATGCAAGAAAAGACATTCAACTCATTAAAAAAAAAAGGACACTTTGGAAAGGCTTCTGCAACATGAGACCAAATATAAGACAGGAGCGTGTGTGCACAGAAACACAACTGAAGAAAGCTTCTGCACACAAAATATAAAGGCATGAAATAATCCTGCAAAAATAAGAGCTCACAAAAAGATTTTAAAAAAGAGCAAGCTGCAGGGACTACTTCCACATTGAGAGTATAAAATATGATTCAAGAGGGAATTTTAAAAAAGGGGTATTCCCACCCAAAAAAAAGAAAGGAATAACGGAAACTTCCAAGCAGCAGCTCTGGCCAATAAAACAAAATGCATGGATGACAATAACAACAACATCCCCACAGATGAGGACGATAAGATTGAGTTTTGTACCTTCCGGGTTGCAGGAGTCTGTCTCATCATATTTGCAAGAGAAGAAGACACACACAGTTACCAGGAAACACACACACACACACACACACAGAGGAAGGTGGTAAAACAGCTAGAGATGCTCGATCCACAGACAGATAGACAGACTCTCAGGCCGGGAAGCTGCAGTAGTGCAAATGGCCGCAGAGATTTTTTCCCAGACTCCCCCTCCCTTCCTCCGTCCTCCTGCTCTCGTCCTCCTTTATGTCCCCCGTCTCATAGTCCATGCACCGGAGCCCTCGCCTCCCTTTTGCCTCTCTGCTCTGATTAAGCCTCGGACATCTTTCTGCCGAAAGCCTCAGACCTGCTACTGCTCCAAGGAGACGCCTCGCCTCCCCTAAACTCCTCTCCTCCCTCCTCCCTTTTTTCTCTCTCTGTCTCTCTCTCTCTGCTTATTGTGATTTGTCAGCCAAGCTCCTGTTCCTGCATTACATCACTGTGCAGCCTCCTCCCTCCCTCCCCCCTCTCATCACCACAGACAGACAGGGAGAGGAAGAGGGAGGGAGGGAGGAGTGAGACGATGTATGACGGGGCGGGGGACAGACAGGAGGGGAGGAGGTGAGACGGAGGAAATAAGGGAGAAAAATGAGCAGCAATGCTGATGCAAACCTCTCTTGTCACCTAGCAACAATAGCAGTGCCCGCTTATGGGCTGATTATTCAAATGAGGCGGTAAAAACAATGAGGACATGTGATCTGTGTCACAAAGTAAAGAGGTTTTTTTAATCAGGGGTGCAAATCAGAAGTGTAATCATGCTACAGTGCTATATTGATTTTTTTAGGGAGTGATTTTCTAATACCACAACGTTTTGCCACGATACAGACTTGATTCAGGGGGCTTCACCTGATATGAGAAGATATTATAGCCCCATTTAATATGAAATGTTTTCAATCAGAACACACAAAGTAACTTAAATATGATTTGACAATTGGTATTCCTCTGAAGGACAGGGTGTGCGTGGAATGCCATAGGAATTTCAAAATAAAAGCACACCAATATTTTCTACTTGCATCGATGATGTTGGGTCTTTGTTCATTAAATTGAGATCAATACAGACATGTGTTTCCAGCTACAACATTAAGATGATGGACACATTCATGCATCAACAAATACAATACCATTATATTTATGGTTATGAAATGGAGCCAATCTGCATCATTTAACAGTAAGTATATTTCTTGCTAATAGTACTTTTATTTTGATAGGGTTTTAAATGCAGTAATGTCATAGGTAAGAGAGTAAAGTGACATTGTGATACTGCTTCTTATATTTAGGAACAATGTCTGAGTACTTCCAAGTTGTTCAATACTGGTTACGTCTTCATTAAAGGAGAACACAAGTAGCGTTAATGTTTGTTAAATGACTTAAAAGATCCAGCAGTATCATAACAATGACGATTGAGACTCAAACCTGCATTGGTATTCCGCTTTAGATGTAATACTGATTGTAGTAAAATATGTTTTTAGTGCAAGAAGTTATTTTAAAGGTGTGATTTCCCCATGGTAGTATCTTTCGTAGTATCTTCTCCAGCTCCACTAATCGCTCTGCGCTAACAGAAGGAGGAGCGAGGCGATGTAAGCAGATTACTTCAGAGGGAATACTCTGATTAACCGCGCGCTAATCGGGCTACTCTGATGTCTGAAGCTAAAAGACTTTTCATTGAGTGCATGAGGTGAGTAATTCAAGATGGCTGAGATGTAACTCAATAAAGGTAGTATAATAAAACATCTAGCTGTGATGAGTGTCTTTTGAAGATTATATTGAAGAAATGATTCCTATGAGTAGCAGTTCTTCAGGGTGCTGGAGCAGAAATGAAAGTGTTTTTGTGTATCCATTACAGAGCAGCACAGAGACGTTTGTCCTGTTGAAATATTAATCATCTTTCTCACAGGCTAAGTGCTGCTCTGAGCTGAAGGGATGCAGGGAGACAGCCGCACAGGCAGAGAGGAAGATGGGAGCGGAGGTATCGAGTTGCTGCTTTCCCAGCACACACACACACACACACACACACTGCGGGACAACAGGAGGATAACATTACTGCGCAGGAAGCATTTACACAGCATCACCATCACGCTGGGCCTGACCTGACGAAGCAAAGCGGTGACTTCCTTTGCACGGGACGCGGGGAAACTAGAGAAGGCGTGAAGTTCAGATACTTTGCTGTCAAGCTGAAAAAGTTTATTGCATCCGACCGCAGTGCAAGCACATAAATCATACGGAGTTATCACTTTATCCATCAAAGACATCTTACTTTAAGCATCAAAAAAAGGCATTCAATCCTTTAGTTTCACCTGGAAAGTAAAGAACATTGAAGCCTCCCCGTTGGGACTGATCTGAGCTCCTGAGGTTGAAAGTGAGGAGACCATAAATTGGAGCTGACAGGAAATCAATTCTCTGCAGCAGCTCTGTTCTCTGCAGGCGGGGGGGCATGGTCTGACATTTACCTGCATGTATGACTCAGCGGAGGAGGATTTTTAAAAGAGTATCGGACTGTCAACACGGATCACACGATGGGTTCATGTGTGGCTCAACAGTAAATGTTAAAGTCACATGATGTCTTGTTTCATATATGTTCAGCTGAAGCAAGATATCATAGCTGGACTTCTGAACTCAATGATTGAATACAACATTGTGTGTTGATTTTAAGTGTTGAATCCCACTGCTGCTCTGTGTAGTCACTTCTGTTTCTTCTTAATGGCTTACGTGCATAATAAGAAAGGATATTTACTTCAAAACGTGTCGTCTTTCTTCCAAAATTCATGAAAACCTACCTGGATAGAAAGATCTGAACTGGAGAACTGGGTTTGTTACATTATAAGTCCCTATGCATCAAAAAGGTTTTTGTAAAATACATTTTATATAGACAAAGACAGTTTTGACTGATACAAAAAACTATAAACTACGAATGACGACATTTTGTACATTTCCTTGTAATCATTATTAAACATGTGTCAGCATGGCACCGGCTGCCAAGACTCCAGCATGCTTTACAAATTGCACGGAGAGCAGACGAATGTATGAGCCATTCACACACTGATCTTTACGCTCACATTAACACAGAGCCGTTCGATAACATGGCCACAGACTGCGGTATGGTGAGCTGCAAGGGCTCATGGGTAAAATGAGGGGAGTACGCCCGGTCGTCATGCAGCAGCGAGGCCATTCAAGAGCTACAGTCATAAAATTACACTAAACAGAGGTTAGAGAAACATGCAACACCTTTTTGGGCTTCACTCCTCGCTGCGTGTTCGGAGGAAAGAAGGGAAGGAAGTGAGGAAGTGAGGAAGTGAGGAAGGAAGGAAGGAAGGAAAGAAGGAAGGAAGGAAGGAAGGAAGGAAGGGAGGGTGAAGGTTAGAGGTCAAGAGTGTGTCATGCTGGAAGTGACGGGGTCGTCGGTGCTCTTCGTTTGTGGATGAAAGACCTTCATCTGATACACATTTTTTCCAATCCTCATTTCACTTCCACACAAGATTTTTCATTCAGTTCATTTTCACACAAACTGCACGCTGAAAAATCCTATTCATAATGTGTCAAACACAATTGCTTTGCTATTAAAATAGTCACATATTATATAAGAGTTCAGTGAAAAACACTTAACATTGATTAATCTGCAGATTATTTAATAGGTTAATGGATTCATCTTTTGATCTGTCAAACGTCAAATCAAATACGTTCATCAGAGTTTCTCAATTTTAGGATAATGTCTTTAAATCTCCCAAGTAAATATGAAATAAAATGAGAAAAAATTGCTTTTTGAGATTTTGCGCATTAAACTAATGTGATGACAGCTTTCAATGTTTAGGAATTATCGATGTGACATTTTTTTGGCCCTGATTCATTCAGTTATAACAGAAATGAATGAAAGAAAGTCCCTGATTTATTTTGAGTTTAAAAGATTAAACTAATCTCTCAGGGGCGCTCTTCCTTCACTAAACAAATAAACCAGTATATTTGTTACAAGTAAACACCGCCATCTGCTGGTCGGACATTGAAACTAAAGAAAATGTCAGCTTTGGATTTCAAAATATCTGATTTGGTTTTGTTTGGCTGTTTATTTGGTTAACTCACAATTTCAGGATTTTTTAAAGATTGTTCAAATGTGATTTGCAACCGTGTGTTTCCAATCTCTTTATCAATTAGGAGGAGAGATTATTTGACACACTTTAAGGCTATAAAAGAAAAGCGAAATATCTATAGTATTTAAGAATTTGGTTCATTATAATTACAGTACATGTATCTGGAATATTACTCCTGCTAAGTTGCAGATTTTCAGTGTTACACAGTTACTACAAAATCCACCTGTGAGAAGAGGATGTCAGAAAGGAGTGAATTCTCATTTTTAAAAACAGCAGAGCTTGTGTGTCCAGCCGTGTGTCCAGGTGTGTGTCCAGTTGTGTGTCCAGCCGTGAGTCCAGGTGTGTGTGTCCAGTTGTGTGTGTGTGTGTGTGTGTACAGGTGTGTGCTGCCATATCACCTCCCGACTTCCTGCAGGGGAACTTTGACTCACCAGTTTGGTGGACTTGGGCGTCTCCAGGATCTCTGAGGAGGTTAAAAAAAAGGGGAAGCAAGGAAGTGAGTGACGTGCTTTCATATTATCACGGTGTTAATTATTTTTTTACAAGGTATAAAGTTCCACAAACATCCTGGTATTCACAGATTACAGTTTAAGGCCAACATTATATTTTGGCATTGCACCAGATAGTTTGACAGCGATACTGTTAGACAAGGAAGCAACAAATATTTGGCTAAAATATTGTACTGACAAAAAGTATTTTTTATAAATGACCAACTCACGCTATAAAGTAAGTTATACATTTGAAAAGCTAAGATTTAACTTCTTTTTTTAAAATGTTGAATCATGTAAATGTAATTAAACACATTTGAAAAAAGAGAAGCCTTGAAACGATTACAGGGTTGCATTTCATGGTGACAATATTTAAATGAAAAACGACTGATGTTTCCCAGAATACTGCTTTGTGTCTCCTCTGCCCTCTCTCTCTGCGGCAGGAAGTTACTAAACTAAAAACTCTGCACAATCACCCCCCCTTTAATGATGCAGCAAAGAGGCATTACCATGGAAACAGCAGCTCTGTCCTCGAGAGAGTAACAGAAATATTGGTGACCAGAAGTGGAAAATGAAAGCAATTTATTTTGTGTTGAAATCAAAGAGAGATGTCAATATAACGAGCACTGAGGTCTTTGATGAACTACATTAACCATCAACACCGATTGGATATCCACATGAACATTGGCAACCTTTCCCTTTAAGCAAGGCAGTGTAACCCCTGGTGTTCACCCACTGTAACCCACAGGGGTGTCGAGTTTCTGCTAAAGGCCTGAAATATAAATGTGCTTCAGTAAGGATCTCATTACAGGAGCTGGTTTCATGGTGAGCGTCGAGCAGAGTGTGGCACCAACTCTGCAGAGGCTTGTTCTAAAATGTTAATCTCCTAAGAAATGAAAGTGATTTGTTGCAGAGTTGAAGGCTGAGCTGTTAATGTACTTATTTGTAAAGCTAAAAAAAGTTTGTTTCAGAATGTATTCATTTCAAGGAGGCCTTGTTCAAACCAGTTATAAAGGATCAATCCTGTCAGTTAAAATAGGTGTCAGTGCCCTGCATCAGTCCATACTGCTTTCATAAAGACAAGATACAAAATACAGGATTTTTGCACTGGTTATTTGTGAGAAGTTTGGGCTATTTTACTTCCTAAACAAGTTTTCTTTCAGATTAAAGGTAAACATCTAACATGTAGGTGTTTACTTCACTAACTTTGTCTATTTGTGCCTGTTGATTTCTTCTAAATGAACTGAAAGACAGCATTAGATACTGCCTGTTTTCCATGGTCATTGTAACTAATCAAATCTGTTCCTCTTCACCTGTGTCTGCCCTTGATGTCAAAAGAGGAAATGCGTTTTCCACAGTGCTCTCACATTGCAGAACTTCCCTTGCTTGTTTAGTGTTGTGAGTGTGCCCCTATGTCCCCTAGACACCCTCCATTTCGAAAAGGTCATGAGGGACATGATTACATTTAGTCTGAGCATTTTTTGTGTGTGTTTGTGTCCTGCAGAATACTAATCACTAAAAGTGAATGAGGACAAAAAGGACAAACTTGTTATCATGTGTGTCCGGTCACCTCGTTTGGGAATCCTGCCGGTACTGGGCTCAGGCGTTTCCGGAGACGTTGTGTCGGCTCCATCGTCAAACAGCTGGATCTGAGACAGACAGATGGAGAGAAAGACAGTTTGGCAAAGACTTTTACCTGCATGCTGCGACAAAGGAAAGCAAAGAAGAACAGCTTGGACATGTTTTCGTTTTTGTCTCAAATTAGTTCCTGGCAATCAATATTTAAAACCGTACTCAGATTTTGTGGATGCATCCATATAAAAGTATGCTATTTCACAATATATACATCTTTTAAAAGCAAACACCACAAGAGACTTTGACTCTATTTAAGCAGTGACGAAAAAAAGGGCTTGATCTTCTTTGGCTGTATAACTGTCCCCAGGCCACCATAGATTACCCTATGGTAATGAAATATGCAGGGGAACTTTGCAGTGTTTTTCTGGAAGTAAAACAATCAGGAAACATCCAAACATGTAGCCTGAAGCAGCAGGAAAAGGCTGGCAGTGTGCAGACCACAGAGGAAAACATCAACCCCCACACTGCGTCAAACAAAATCTAAACAAAAATCACAATCTCGCAAAGTAAGAAACTAAACTAAACAAAGACAGAGGCTCGTCACCCTCTGCTTCAGTTTCAATCTCTGGGTTTTAAGCATTCATTACCTGCGATTGTCTCACAAATATCCCTCGATTCTCCTCGCAGGTGAAGTAGCGCTTGCCCTGCACCGTGCCGTCGTTCTTGCCCTTGGCCTCGTCCAGGATGACCCCCACCCATTTTCCAGAGGCGAAGAGGGTGTTGCCGATGTACGCCACCGTGCCGCGCTGCCCCTTCCCGATCACCTCCACCAGGGAACCCACTTTGACGGGCCGCCCGCCCCCGTCCGAGCTCATCCTGCTGCTGCCGCTGCTGGTGGTCTGCGTGAGGAAGAACACACAGATAGTGTTTAAACAGGAATTCATGTCACACCATCACTGGGTAAGGTGATTTTATTTGTACAATTAAAAGGGGGTACTCTTCTGAATATACATATAATTGTAGGTTTACTTTGTCTTCTTCTCCTCCGCCTCTGAAACCAGTTTTATAAAGTCTTTTGTGGCTCTGCAGGATGATTGCATCTTCAATAAAAACTAAAAAGGTCGGGTAGGCGGCACAAAGCACAAAGGAAAACGTTCAACCATTCAGTTTTTCTTTTGTAGTGCATCACAAGTTGTTTAACTTTATGAAAGTGCAAACACAAATGGCTTTAGCAAACTTTCAAGACGGTCTTTCTGACCCTGAACATTTTAAATGGGATAAAAGATGGCCTTCGAAGAATGAACAAGGTAGTTTTATAACTGTTATGCAGACCCACTGAGCTGTGTAGGACTCTAAATGTCAAGGCAAACACTACTTCTGTTTTCTAGCCTTTCTGATAACACCAAGGCAACAATCAGCTGAGGTTTCATACAGCAGTTCGGATACATGGAGAACAAATCACACATAAAAACGTTTGAACACAAAATGCTATATTTTGTGTTCAAATAATCCTGCATAACCCACTTTACAGTGTGATGTCCCAGAAGTGATGGTGACTCAGCAGAAGAGAGGAGCAGATATTATTACCCAGCTCTGACTCTCCTTCAGCTTACCGTACTCTGTCTCTGTACTGCAGAGTCACTGCAAAAAGATCAAACGAAAGGCAGGACAATGACTCGGACCGCAGCAACATACTGGTGTTTAAATCAACAATTATAATCTTTATATTTAGTCTTTGAATCTGTTTCATCCACTGCAGGTTTCTGTGCTCACGTTATCAAAGCTACTTTATTTCTGATCCTACTCAAAGTCTCAAGTGTTGACAAGTTTCTGTTATTTCCTTCCGTTTTTGAGGCTGTTGCCACTATGAAAAATAGTACATTTTAAAACACATTAGCCACTATTCATTTATTTTGAATAAACACGTCAATAAAACAAGCCCTTATTTTGTTTTTTAAATAATAGTGGTGAATTTACAGTTGAAAAATAAAGTTGTCATATTTGAATAATGAGCCGTTTGCTAATAATTCAGCTAATTGATTAAACATTTAAGTAATTAAATGAAAAAATTATTTCAGCCTGTCCAATATGGATATTTCCTCTGTTTAATATCAAACTAAAGTGAATATCTGACTGACAAAACAAGGTATCTCAAGACTTCACATTGGACTTAAATCTGGGCTTCTTGAGATTTTACAGAGCAAACAATAAATACAACCAGCATTGTTCACACATGTTGGGAAACCAGTGAGCGATACCCTGCAGATTCACAGTAGAGACAGAGAGGAAAAGAAACAACAAAAGAAAATTGTAAAGGAGGAAAAATATGTCCAGGTAAAATATCTGGTTAAACGTGCAGGTACTAAAGGTCAGCCGTCCATGTTGCACACAGTGTGAGCATTAGGTCCCAGATAAGTAAAGGTGGAATGTGGAATAAGAGCGCTTTGTTTCAGTGCTTTTTAAACATAAGCTCAAAGAAGTCGTCACTCCTTAAGAAGCATTCTCCCTCGATTTACATTTGTCAAACTAATTGTGAACAATGGATTTACTGACGAAAATACATTCATAAAAATAAAGAGAAATATTCTCAGTGACATGGGGAACATGTGGTCACTTGTTTTTTACATCAACTTGCACAAAATACTTGACTTCCCACTCAGAGATACAATATTAGTTTCTGCTACGGAACATTTCTGTATTCAAAGGTCTCAAAACGACTAGACTTAATATCTTTTGACTTTATTGTGAATTCAGCAATGCTCAATTCCAATCTGTAGAAATCTGTTTTATTGAACATATCGAATGTCATCCCCTCAACTCCCTCGTGTTTATCTAACATATAGGAATATAAAGAAGCACACACATCCATATTCATATCCAGAAATGTTGTCGGAAATGTATTTTTATCGAGAGATTAAATGATATAGTCTTAGCCGTTCATCTCACTCCTTTTTATTTACATATAAAAACAAATGTAATTTAACATTTAGATTATATTCGTTGCTAACATTACTGTGCAGATATGCACTACGTCTCAATGCTATAAATGTTTCCTATTAAAGCCTTTAATGAGCTCTATAAATAAACATGCCTTTCCCAACAGCGGCAGTTAAGCAAAGCCTGAATCCTGCTGAATGCTTATAATTCATGACAAATATGAGAGCTTTACAAGTGTGCAGCAAATCATTGAGTCATTGTGAAGTCCTCACCATGTCACAGTCAAGATCTTTTAATAAAGCTGTAATTTCTATTTCAGTTCTTCACAGAGGAGTCTTGCTCTACGGTACTTCAGGAAGACTTCACCTGCACCTGTGAGCGATCTTCACTCAAACGTCCGTTCAGCTTTCAGTCCATGCCTTCTTTAAAGTCATGCTCTGCTGTCAGTCTGTAATGAAGCCTGCAGGGTTGTTCTGTCATTTCTCTGACCTGTTTGCCATGTGGAGGCACGGCAGACCCGATGACGGCATGCTGAATTATTTAGTGCCACTCTACTCTTAGAACACAAGAGGATTAGAAACAGTGATACAGCCTCATTTACTGCACTGTAACTCATGGTGCTCTGATGAAGACGCTCAGGAAACGTATGGCTTTGTTATCTCAGAAACTAAGCTTCAGAAATGCAAGATAGTTTGAAATGGATTTTGTAATGCAGACTAAATAAGGGCAGGGCGATCCATTGATATGATCATTTATCCTCTTTCAATGGAATGGTAATGCGATCAAATCTTACCTCTAGGTACCGGGATACACAATAACGTCATTTAAATGATAACAAGCACATATTTACTCAAACAATGTGTAAGATTTTGAAGGAATATCCTCAGAAGATTGACTTTTGCTTTCAGTCTTTGATTCATACACTGGGCTCAAATGAAATCAATGTGTTGTCTTAGTCTGTTTACTTTCCATGTGTGTGCATGCCTGCAAACATAGTCGATTCATTCCACTGATATGTTTATTTTTGCCCCAAGTTCGTAATAAAATGAGGAAAACATTCAAATGTGTCATATTAAACAGCTGTATACAAACATTGGCTTTACCATGTGGTTATTTAACATTTGTATCAATTGAACTACTAGAAAAAATGCTAAGTCATGACATTTTCTAATCAACATCTTGGCTATATCCCGAGCCATAGGTAAACTTTGTTTTACTTTATGTAGGATCCCTATTTGGTATAACAGTTATGTCCTAGGATCCACATAAGACAAGATATTAAAACATCACAAACTTGAAGATAACGCGCCAAACGACACAAGGGGGAAGAAAATATCAAATTGTCACTCCTTGTTAACAATATTTCTACAGTTCAACATTACTTAAAATAGCAGCACAAATAAACCCTTTTTTGTCAAATAAATCTATTTGAAGGACTGTATTCTTGAGGAATAAGGAGTTTTCTGTGATATTTAGGAATAAAATACTATGAAAGACCCGCTTAAGCACTGATGTCATCCCTCCCTGTGACAGGAAAGCTGCAGGACGAACAGGAAGTCCTCTGAGGCTCATGTATTGTGTAAGCCTTGTGGTCCTGTTACCTGTCTGTCACACATCAGCTCCTGCTTTACAGACACAAGGCGTCACAGAACCTCAACCAGAGGAGCCGAACAAAGAGGCGACAATTCAGAGGGAGGAATGCAGCGGTGAAATGGATTAGAAACCCTTTCTATTCAAAGTAGAACATCGACTATGAAGCTGATGACAGAGTGAAACAAATCGAACAGATGCAACAGAAACAAGTCATTCATTCACCTTATATAAACACCTTGTACACACTCACCCGGGAGTACGTGTTCCTCCTAGTCTGTGACATGTTTCCCCCAAATAAAGCCTGTCTCGACTAAAGGAGGGTTATTGGGGAGAGCCAGACAGATAGGGGGTCTATGAGAGGGGTGTGGGGGAGCGTCTCTCTTCCTCTTCGTCTCTGCACAGAATCACATCATCCCTCTCCTGATCCTCACAACAAACTCCCCCGTCCCTCCTCTCTCCACAAAAAAAAAAAAGAAGAAGCCTGCAGGAGATTTTTTGGGGGGCTCAAAGTTTCTGGAGGGGAAGACAGGGGATGATCCACCGCTCTGATGATGAATGGACCAGAGGAAAACAGAGATGAAGGGGGGGAAATAACATCCAGGCTGGGTCTGCTGTGAGTGCATCAGCTGAGCGGCAGCACTGCGCAGCACTAGTGTCTGCGCGGGCTCCTGCAGGAGGGAGGCCGCTTCAGGCCCAGACTGAGGTACTGGGTCCTAAAGCCTGCAAATACACCTCTATGAAACTCCTCAGAATAAACCTGACATTCATTATCACCATGCTTCTCCTGGGGTTGTTCTTCAGGACTGCTTTGGGGATGATCAAAGAGCATTTCAAGATAGGGCAACTCATTATTTAGAATGAGTTATTAGGATTAATCTGTCGAAGAACATAGCCATTAGATATATACAGTAGATAGGTACTTTATTGATCCCAAATTGAGAATTTTAGGAATATAAGGATTGAGGAAGCATGTCAAAACTGCGTATTAAGTCCGGAAAAATGCTTAAATATAATAATGACAGGCTTAGATGAAGACTTTAAAGAGTTGTGTACAATTGGAGTTGTTTAGGGTCACAAAAAAAAACTCAGAAAGGCAAATACATCTGTTTAAAGCTTCTCTTTATAGTCTTTAGTCCCATGCATGTCCTCCCTATTTTACATGGCTTGGAGTTGTTAATAAAGAACAAAATCCTATAATATTCACTACAGTTTTGGGGCAAACAGTCAACAGAAAACACTCCTCACACTGCTCAATACCAGCAATGCAGCAAAGAAGTATATATAAAGAACCCAGATGTGTCCCAACCCTGCAGTCTGTCTTAACACTCACTTTCTTACTCTGCACAAATCGTTGGGGAAAAGGAAGGGGGGTTGGAGGAAAAAGTACAAAACCAAAACACAGACAGTAAGCGTTTTCCAACCCGGGGGTGGGGGGTGAACCAGTTCAATTCAATCTGATGCCGTTTCATTGTGGTTGCACACAAAAGGCCCAGGTGAAGCTCTGTTATGCAGCACACTGTAAGCATTATGGCCCCGCCTGATGGATTAACTCTCCTTTATCAGCTTTTATCAGTTAACTGCATGGCTGGGCCTCTTTTAAACTCTCTGTTTCTGTGCTGTCATCTTTCTGCAATGGAAGCAAACTCTGCAGGGGTTTCTGTTCAAAAGGCTTTCAGCTTCCACACTAATAAGAGATGTTTACAATGTAATTCAGTATCAGAAATAAAGAGACACAGTCTTCACAGGGGAAGATATTTCCAAATAAGGCACTCCTCATAAAACTAGTCTACAAAGTCATCATCTAATTATTTCTCTTTTGAGGACAGAATAAACTGATTGAGGCAGTATTTTGTGGGTTCAGAGCCTTAATACAAGTCAAATGTGCATTTAGAGTATGTAAAATGACATGCTCTTAGGCCATTAATACACAGTAGAGGATGTTCAGGGACACAAAACAAACCTCTGCAGTCTCTTTGCACCCTTTTATGTCAATGACGACAGAGGGGGTGTCAGGAATTTGTGGGAGGCAGCGAGGGCGGGAGCCCTTATCTCCCACTGAGGGAATAATACAGAGACAACCAGCAGCCAAAAACCAAAGAATTGCCTCCTCACAACGGCAGAGAAAAGCTTCTGATGCTGTGAGTTTTTCCTCAGCACAGGAAGGTTTGGGGGATTTTTAGGAGGAGCGTAGCACTGAACCTCGGGTCTGCAGGTACAGGAACAAAGGGACGTCACTGAACAAGGTAAATGGGAGCACATCTACACCCTCGAAGCTGGTGTCCAGAAGACTATCTTAAGGAAATATGACTGAAGTTTGTTGAGTTAAACTGTCATATTGATAGTTGAATCGTGGGCTGAAATGCAAACTGCTGTGTCATGAAACTAACTCTTAGAGACGTCACAAAACATAGTTTAGTTCAGTAATGTCTTCATGACTTAAATCCAGAAAATCAACTGCTTTAGTGAATTAAAATAAAATAAATGTAGTAGCAAATCCTCACATATTTGTTGTTGTACCGTTTAAACTATATATTAAATAAAACATTTACTGACAAATGTTGGGCTCCCTCTCCACCACATGCATGCTAATGATATTCATCCTCAACACTCCACAATGCAGACAGGGAAAATAGGTCATCCATTGAAAACAGGAGTAGAGCCTGTTTTTTCCTGCACTTCAATGTGTATCAAAATAGCATTAAAGTGCTGAAATGTTAATGTACTTTCAACGGAAAAAACACAAATCTATCAAGAAAAACGTCAACTGTAAGAGTGAATATGTAATTTGGTGCCATCTAGTGAGTCCAAAGCCAAGAGACCACAGCTAGACATATCCCACTGCCTCACCGACCAAAGTAATGCTATTTTAGTCATTTATTTAAGATAATGATCAAGTATTATATACATTTTAAAATCGAATAACACTAATAATGAATTATATGACTGTTGGGATATTAATAAATCACAGCATGGGTGTGGCTGCAGTCTGACATGACATGATCTCCCGACAGATTAACCAAATTGGTTGACAAATTAGGAGAAAACAATCTATGATTAGTTCATTAAAACGAGACAAAGCCTAAATCATACCAATTAGTGCTTGGATAACATGATCCACGTGTCTCAATAAACCCCAGTCAAAGCTGAATAATTCTGTGAGATAATTAAGACTCTATTATAGTCTTTTAAATGATCAAATAATGTATTTAATCATCTGTGAATGGTTCTTAAATCCTCTCGTTATGGCTGATGTTTGGTGCTGTCAGCTGTCAGTTGGGACACTCCCTGGCCAACTGCTAGCAATAGCAACCGTTAGCTTCGGATGGCATTCTCACACAAAAGCGTATTAAATAGAGTTAAATTTAGCAAGACACACACGTATATATGTATGTAAATGTGTTTTAAATGTATTTCCCATTGACCAGATGACATGTTAGAGCTAAATCTTACCTGTTTGTGTCAAAAGAAATCCGGCTAACCGCTCAGCTTCGTCCCTGAGTGGCTATATCCATCCATGGAAGTCTGACCGGACACATCCGAGCTGAGGTGTCCGAGCTGCTGCCTGGCCGGCCCGCCTCACACACACAGAGGAGCCCGGGGGTAGTTTTATTTTCTTGGACTATAAAGATGTATAAGTAAATTATTGCATTCACTGGTAGGTATATTAAAGATGGAAATGTTTTATAGACACATACTCGATGTCTAGTGGAAATAATTGAGTAAATTGTTATTTATATTGTATTATTATTTTATAATTGTTGTGAAGCACGTTTATTGTGTTGTTAATAAGGGCCTTTCCTCCTTTAAAGCACGTTTCCCTGAGGAGTTTTTCCTTTGGCTGTTATTACATTTTTACTGTATATAAACTGTGGGCATGGCAAGTAAGCCTAAGTGCAGGTTATTATATGAACAATTACAAGGTAAGAAAAAGATCATTCAGGACAGTAGTAAGCATAAAAATAAAATGAACTGTGACAACTTTGTGCAAGTGTGTCTGTGGGGCTTTTGACAAAGAACTACATTTTCCTTAAATCCTGATTGAAGGCAGAGACTTAACATGAAACTAACTAATTAATAAAAAGAAACAACCTGAGCTGGTGGGCATCCCATAAGCAAAACAAACCCCATAGAAGAACCAAAGTATTTCCTTACTCCTTAAATATCTGATTTGTCCATGGCCTGGGGTCATAACAAACTACCCTTGACTCTCACAATGAAAATGCTGTTTGGCTGAACAGGTGCTTCACTTTCTGTTATAAGGGAAAGAAAGGATATTAAGCTGCAGGGCTTTGTTTCAAAGGGAACAACTGGGAAATGGTCCCTGATCACATTCCTGGTACGAAGTTCATATTACACATCGATATAAAATACTAGGTCGGAGAGCAATGCTTTTAGACTGAAGTACATCAAGTATAAACACTGCAATGCTTCCTCAAGCTATATTTTTTGGTTGATATGAAATATGTGAAGTACGCAAACAAATTAAATCGTTAAACCAGACCCCCAATTTACAATTTGTTTCAACCCCCATTTCTCTGAAGCAATTAAGTGTACACTGATTTACAATCAATGGATTTCTATTGGATTTCTTTTTTTTAATAAATAACACAGGGATTTAAGCTAGCACATATTTGTGAGCCTGAAATGGTGTAGGATACGGCATTCTTGATAAAAACAAAAGAAAACCTAACAATACAACTTGTAGAAACATGTTTATCCATCAGTTTATTCTATAAGTATCATGTAGAAAGAAAATCATTTACAACATTAAATAATACCATTACTTTCAAGAAGCTTAAGCAACATGTGTGTATGTGGTTATAACAAGAGAAACATGACTAAGCAGATATCAAAACGAGAGTAAACAGTTCCTTATGTGGATACTGTGACCTGTGATTTACCGACCTAAAGGGGATAGTTTGGATAAGTGCCAGCCTGTTTACCAAGCAATTAAGTTTGAATAGTTTTATTGTTTTATTTATAATATTTACATTGCTTTATCATGCACTGGACAAAGAACTGGAGCAGGGATCTGGAGTCTTTCAACCAGGCTCAATTGACAAAAACTGAAGTTTAACAATAAAACTAATGGTTTTTTAATATAGTCTGTTTTTTAAATATATACAGTAGTCTTCAGTTCCCGATTCAAAAGGGCTATACTGCACTCCTTTAACCCCAACTTCAAACAATCAGGACCATCCCTTTAGGGACAATGCATGCTGGCAAAACAAAAGTATAGAAACTGGTTAAATGGATGGTTTCTTGACCCTAAGATGTTATTGTCTTTGTGTCCAAGCCAAATAACCACTCATTCACTCCCCTCTCTCTGTAAATCCAGTCTGTATTCTATCAGAGTGAAGTTCATAATTTTGGCAGGAAGCTCAGGAACAACAAACTCTCGTATCTTCTTGTAGCCCATGTCCTCATATAGCCTCTGGGCGTCTGTCTGCACCACAGAGGTGTACAATACGACGGCTGCAAAACCTCTATCACGAGTAAATTCAGTGACTGTCCGACACAGAGCCTTAGCAATGCCCATCCTGCGGTGACTGCGGCGTACAGACATGCGTTTCAACTCTAAGCACGCAGGCGCATTCACAGCAGGGAGGCAAGCCACCGTGCCGACCACCACATCATCGACTTCAACCACCCAAAAACACGAGTCCTTCTGCTTCAGGTAGGTCTCACTGATGTTTTTGAGGTCCTTACTGAGGGAGGTGTCGATGTATCTTTTGAACATGTAGACGACCAACTGTCGGGCCCCAGCCAGGACCAGAGTGAGGGCCAGGATGGGGAACAGGAAGGACTTGGAGCTGGTGATGAGGGCGCAGAACAGGCACATGAGTACCAGTTGGGTCGGTGGCTGTTTCAGCATGTGCATGAAGGAGGAAGGCACATGCTCGCTCATCCCCAGGGTGAAGGTGTCCTTCACTGCCTCTGAGTCCTCGTCCCGATACTTCCGAATCTGAAAGCTGGCCATGGCTCAGCCCTGATTTATAAAAACAGGAAATCAAAATATCAGAGGTCAGTAAGTATTTACAAACAACTAGATAAATCAGTCACAGTAATATATTTGCTTTGTTTCTTTTCAGCATCACAGTGTGCTGAAGCCTGCCATATCTATAGACAGCAATGCATAATGCAAATCCTTACAATGATTTCTTGATATAACGAATAAGGATCAATAAGTAATAAACCCCACCTTTACCAGTGCAACATTGAAGTGATGAACATATTCATCAATGACAATATTATATATTATACAATCATTTGAAATATATGGTGATAATGCGCTATGCTGCAGAAGTACTTTTACTTTTGATACTTAAAGTATAATTTGATGCTAATACTTTTACTTAAGAACAATATTGAATACAGGACTTAACTTGTAATTAAGTATTCTAACACTGTAGTATTGATACTTTACTGAAGTAGATAACACGAGTACTTTTTTTCACCCTTGCATCTACTCAAAGTGGAGTTTGTGATCTGACTCATTATCCATTTCACAAACTCAATCTATAAAAACGTGAAATGGTAAACAAAGCAGTGTCAATGACGCTCAAATGTCACGTGAGTCAGTGTATAACAGCTTTAACGAAAAGACAGCTATACTTACTAGCAACGTTAACATGTACGCATTCAGCATTAATGTAAAAACTAATAACAAAATCATAGAACCACACGTACCGTTCAACGTACACTTTAAATCCTCTGATTAGCTAACAGCAGATAGCATCAGGGCTAGCATCACAGAGCTACCACGGATTTAATTGGATTTAATTGAACTTGCTGTCGATGAAATGAAGAGGGTTATTAAACATAGTTTACCGTGTTTTATTTCAATCCTTGTTGAACTCAGGGAGAGTGGATTGTGTCAAGATAACAGAAAAGTGTCCGGAAGTCAATCCCGTCTCATTGCATGTCTCCTACTTCCCCAACTAGAATGTGATCCATTCACTGTATAGCAGCAGAATGGGGAAATCCAAATTCAGTAATCCGAGTATGGGCTTCTCGTTTACTTAAACATCCATTTTGCCATATAATTGTTGGAACTACCATCACCGTCAAACATAAATCCTTCAAATATACAAAGCGTGATTTCACCTGTGGTGATGTACTTTTCCTACCGGGCTGCTTTAAATTGTATAAAGAATGTACATAAATACGAGCTCTGGGGGTGTCACTTGAATGCAGCTTGCGACACTGCTATTGCCCGAATCTTAAATATCTCATATGGCCATGATAACAAACTTCCTCTGGCTCTCACAATAAAAACTCTGTTTGGCTAAACAAGTGCCTCACTCTTTTATGGCTCCAGCATCCCCGATGTGGTGAAAGGAAAGAAAAATGTTAAGCTGCAGGGCTTTGTTTCAAAGGGAAAAACTGGGAAACAGTTTCAAGATCACATTCCTATTCCTGGTATAAAGTACACATTGCACATGTATACAGTATACAATATCATGTCAGAGAGCATTTCTGTTGAACTAAAGTACATGGAGTATAACTACTGCAAAACAAAATGCTCCCTACAGTTATGTTTTTTGTTGAAACGAGAATAATGTGAAGTATGGATTGGTATTCAAATCCTAAAACCAGACCAACTTCTTACTATTTATTTCAACGCTCATTTATCTGAAGCACCTTATTGTTCTCAGATTTACAAACATCTGATTTATATTGCAACTATATCGGAAAACCCTAACATGGTGATTGCAGCAAGTATTTGAACCCCTAATACACAAAACCATTTTTAAAGAATGCTACAAACTGTAGAAGTATGTTTATTGATGAGTTCATTCTAAGTATAAATTAGAAAGGAAATAATTTACAAAATAAAATTACTTTCAAATAGCTTAATCAACACAAAACATCATCATCGTCATCATCATCATCATCATCATCATCATGAACATTCACTCTGCTATTAAAAAGAAAGGATTAATGATCAATCTGTCCTGGTGTGTTTGTAACAAGTCTAACCTTTTACTAAGCGTGTGTGGAGTAAACAGATCCCTGTGTGGAAACTGTTACCCGTCTTTTGTTGAGCTAAAGGGTTAGCTTGGAAAGTGCCAGCCTGGTTATTATGGTCTATTGCTGTTAACGGGGGCTTCAGAAAAAGGTATCAGAGCCACTTAAAGGATCAATATCAGTTTAAAGGAATGTCAGTTTTTTATATTTTTCATAGCCTTGTCATGCTGTCAGACATCTGTTTTTGACAGAGAACAGAAGCAGTGTTACCACAAGACTCCATTTACAGAAACCAAAATTTAACAGTTTTGTTTTTTAGTAAAGTGTGGTGGCTTTGGAGAAAGCATGCAGTGATACAACGTCTTCAGTTCCCGACCAAAAGGGCTATACTGTACTTCCTACAATCAGGACTATCCCTTTAGTGGCAATGCATACGGCAAAATGTAAGTACAGAAACTGGATAAGTGGATGGTCCCTTTCCCCAAAAACGTAACAGTCTTAGGGTTTCAGCTGAATAACTACTCATTCACTCCCCCCTCCATGTAAATCCAGTCTGTATTCTATCAGAGTGAAGTTCATAATTTTGGCAGGAAGCTCAGGAAGAACAAACTGTCGTATCTTCTTGTAGCCCATGTCCTCATACAGTTTCTGAGCGTCTGTAGCCACCACAGAGGTGAACAGACGACGGCCTGCAAAACCTCGTTCACGAGTAAATTCAGCGACTGTCCGACCCAGAGCCTTAGCAATGCCCATCCTGCGGTGACTGCGGCGTACAGACATGCGTTTCAACTCTAAGCACGCAGGCGCATTCTCAGCAGGGACACAAGCCACCGTGCCGACCACCACACCATCGACTTCAGCCACCCAAAAACACGAGTCCTTCTGCTTCAGGTAGGTCTCACTGATGTTTTTGAGGTCACTACTGAGTGAGGTGTCGATGTGTCTGTTGAACACATAGACTACCAACTGTCGGGCCCCAGCCAGGGCCAGGGTGAGGGCCAGGATGGGGAACAGGAAGGACTTGGAGCTGGTGATGAGGGCGCAGAAAATGCACATGAGTACCATTTGGGTGGGTGGCTGTTTCAGCATGTGCATGAAGGTGGAAGGCACGTGCTCGCTCATTCCCAAGGTGAAGGTGTCCTTCACTGCCTCTGAGTCCTCGTCCCGATACTTCCGGATCTTAAAGCTGGCCATGGCTCAGCCCTGGTTTATAACAGGAAATCAAAATGAGAGAGGTGACAAAATATTTTCAAACAACTACATAAATCAGTCGTAGTAATATATTTGCTTTGTTTCTTAAAGCATCACAGTGGCCTGAAGCCTGCCATTTCTATAGACAGCAATGCATAATGCAAATCCTTACAATGATTTCTCAAGTATAATATAAGGACCAATAAGTTATAAACCCCATCTTTAGTGCACCATTGAAGTTATGAACATATTCATCAATAACTATCATACAATACTTGGTGATAATGCGCTATTCTGCAGAAGGAGTACTTTTACTTTTGATACTTAAAAGTATAATTTGATGCTAATACTTTTTTACTGTTACTTAAGAACAATTGTGAATACAGGACTTTTATTTGTAACCAAGTACTTTATCAATGTAGTATAGGTACTTTTACTTAGTGGATAATTTGAGTATTTGTTCCACCTCTGCATCTACCCCAAGTGGAGTGTGGGATCTGAGTTTTTATCCATTTTACAAACTCATTCATTTATCAAAACGAATAATGATCAACACGGATGTCGATGACGCTCAAATGTCACGTGTGAGTCAGTATACAACGGTTTTAACGAAAAGACAGATATAGTTGTTAACCACTTTAACACGTAGGCGTTCCGCATTCATGTACAAAAAATAAGAAAATCAACGTACAGACTTTATATCCTCTGATTAGCTAACAGCAGCTAGCACCAGCGCTAGCATCGCAGAGCTACCACGAATGTTATTGAATTTAATAGAATTTGCGGTCAGTGAAATAAAGGAGGTTATTACACATAGCTTACCGTGTTTTATTTTAATCCTTGTTGAAGTCAGGGAGAGTGGGTTGTGTCAATAGATGACAGAAAAGTTTCTAGAAGGCAATCACGTCTTATGGCATCTGTCTCCTGCTTCGCCAACTAGGATGTGCTGCTTTCACTGTATAGCAGCAGAATGGGAAAATCCACAACCCGTCATACTAGTATGGGCTTGTCGTTTTCTAAAACATCCATTTTTATATTAGAACTACTACCACCGTCAAACTAACATCCTTCAAATATACAAAGCGTAATTACATAAATGGTGAAGTACTTTTCCTACCGAGCTGCTTTAAATTGTATAAAGAATGTAGATAAATACGAGCTCTGGAGTGTCGCGTGAAAGCAGCTTGCAACACTGTTATTGTCCGAATCCTTATATATCCGACATGCCTAATGTATGCCTGTGGAGGTAACAAACTTCCTCTGTCTCTAAACAAAAAAATTGGCTAAACAGGTGTCTCACTCTTTTATGCCTCCAGCATCACAGATGTGGTGATGGAATATAAAAATGTTAAGCTGCAGGGCTTTGTTTCAAAGGGAACAACTTGGAAATAGTTTCCTGATCACATTCCTATTCCTGGTATGAAGTAGACATTGCACATGTATATAGAATACAATATTATGTCAGAGAGCAATGCTGTTGAACTAAAGAACATGAAGTATAACTACTGCAAAACAACAAGCTCCCTACAGTTATGTTGTTTTGTTGACATAAAAAGAATGTGAAGGTAAAGTATTAAAATCCTTAAACCAGACCCACAGCTTGTTTCATTTATTTCAACAGTCATTTATGTGAAGCAGATTAACAAACACCTGATCTGTATTGACACTTAATCTGATAACAAAAACAATAAGGACTATCCCTTTTGGGGCAATCCATACGGCAAAATGTAAGTACAGAAGCTGGATAAATGGATGCTTCCTTTACCGAAAAATGTAACAGTCTCAGAGTTTCAGCTGAATAACCTCTCATTCACTTTTCCCCTCTCTCTGTAAATCCAGCCTGTATTCTATCATAGTGAAGTTCATAATTTTGGCAGGAAGCTCAGGAAGAACAAACTGTCGTATCTTCTTGTAGCCCATGTCCTCATACAGCTTCTTTGCGTCTGTAGCCACCACAGAGGTGAACAGGACGACGGCTGCAAAACCTCGTTCACGAGTAAATTCAGCGACTGTCCGACACAGAACCTTAGCGATGCCCATCCGGCGGTGACTGCGGCGTACAGACATGCGTTTCAACTCTAAGCACGCAAGCGCATTCTCAGCAGGGACGCAAGCCACCGTGCCGACCACCACACCATCGACTTCAGCCACCCAAAAACACGAGTCCTTCTGCTTCAGGTAGGTCTCACTGATGTTTTTGAGGTCACTACTGAGTGAGGTGTCGATGTGTCCGTTGAACACATAGACTACCAACTGTCGGGCCCCAGCCAGGGCCAGGGTGAGGGCCAGGATGGGGAACAGGAAGGACTTGGAGCTGGTGATGAGGGCGCAGAACAGGCATATGAGCACCATTTGGGTGGGTGGCTGTTTCAGCATGTGCATGAAGGAGGAAGGCACGTGCTCACTGATCCCTAGCGTGTAAGTGTCCCTCACTGCCTCGGAGTCCTCGTCCCGGTACTTCCGGATCTGGATAGTGGCCATGGCTCAAACCTGATTTTGAAGTCCAGGTTAAAATGTGAGAGGTTGAAAATATGACAAATGTCAACACTAATCAGTTTGCAATCATATATTCATATCACATACATTAATGTCACTCAATATTTAAATGGTATTGTATAATGTATTAAATCAAGCAATTGGAGTAAGGAGTTAAACAATTTCAATGAGTTTAACAAACTAGTTGGTTAAACTTGGTTGTCTTTTTAAAGAAAGCAAGACAAAACAAGCGAGAAAAGAAAGAAAGTTGTGGATCGAATGTTGTCTTTACTTTGATCAATTGAGATGACTGGTTTTGCAGATCTTTCCCTTTAAGCGTTGTTGTTACAATCGCAATCCTATATTAATCCATCACAAATGCGTTATGCACAAAAACAAATACTGGCACTTGAAATTTGCCCAGCCCACACCTTTTATTGACCATGTTGTTTACTGTAATCCTCACAGGGTCACTCTTGGTCAGAGATAACACTACAGCGTTTGTTGTTTGTTATGTGTTGTGTTCTTCTCCGGTGCAGTAAATACAACGTAATCTGACCCCACCACACAACTGTACCTAAAAGATGGTATTATTCTACAATAGACAAGTAAAAGGACGTTATGCAGATTGGCCCATTTCAAAATAATACACATGATTTGATTATAATTGGTGAAGCTAGTTTTAATTCCTTTGCATACTGCAGGGTAGCTTGTGAATGTTACCCCAGGTGTAACGAAAGTCTTATCTAAATGTATTTATATTTCAAATCATTAATCCAAATTTGCAAAGTAACTAAATGTAGTAAATAAATGTAGTGGAGTAAACGTATTTACATGAATTGTACTGGAGTAAAAGTAGCAAAATATGGAAATACACAAGTACAGTACAAGTCTCTCAAAATGCTACTTGAGTACAGTACTTGAGTAAATCTAAACCACTTTGTTGTGCTTATTTTGCATTTAACAAACTCAATAATCGATCATCGCGGAAGTGAAATGTAAACAAAGCAATGACGCTCACATGTCATGTGTCAGATTATGTATGTATATATATGTAACAACTTTAACATGTAAGCATTCAACATCTTCGGTAAAAAAGTAAAAATATGATCAAAACAAATTACGAAACCTTTCAAAGATTTGTATTCCACTGATTAGCTAATATCAGCTAGCATCATGTAGCTTCACAGAGCTACCAATGATGTTATTTGATTTGATTTACTCCGGATTAAAAAAAAAACTGGGTTATGATACAAGACTCACCGTGTTTTATTTCAATCCGTGTTGAAATCAGGGTCAGTGAATTGAGTGAAGAGAACAGAAAAGTTTCTAAAAATCAATCATTTCATTTGTCTCCTACTTCCCGAGCCATGATGTGCTGCATTCACAGGAAAACAGCAGGATGGGAAGATTAATATCCGTTATTCTAGTATGGGATTCTCGTTCACTAAAAGATCAATTATGCCTTGTACATGTTAAAACTAACATCAGTATTGTATGTACATCTTTAAAATATCTATAGTGGAATTATATGTAGGTTAAATATCTTTTGTGTACAAGCAGCTCATAATTTCCCAATCGATTAGAATAAATACGAGCTCTTGGGTGTCACTTGAAAGCACCACTTCCCATTCCTTTGGATTCGCTTCCTCTTGCAGACCAGCTGATTTTAAAATGTCGTTTCTATAAACAATAAATAAATATAATTATATTTAAAAAAAACATTTATGATGTAACTTACAATAATTTATTGGCACTGTTGCTATGTATGCCTTACTATATTTAAGGATAATACTGTACGTTTATTTAACTAAAGAAATTCTTGCTAAAACATATATGCTAATGATTATTTACATCAGTGTTTCTCAGCCTGTCACAATTTACAGAATGGAGTAGGATATATATTTTTTAATTGTTCTGCCAGTTATTTTACTGTTCTGATCAAATGATAAGCGTTATAATAAGTAGATCAGTAATCGTTAGTTGCAGCTCTACCTAAACCCACACAATATTTAAAAGATAAGTCAGTATTTGTTAAATAAGATGGAGTTGGTTTGATTACAAAAGTGGGTTTCATACATAAGATTGTTAAGTTTAAACATTTTAAAGAATACATTGAGCAGGGGAACATAGATCAAGAGTTTTATTAACTTTGGTATTTGTGGCATCTCATGTTAATCTCATTTTGAAGAGCCACTGGGAGAAAATGTCAAAGCAATATAACCCTGATTTTCGTTTTCATTTACAATTTATTGCATAAAAACGCAACCCTTTATGTTGGGCAACCAGGCTTTAATACTTAAAACCTACTGAATTGTACATGTGATTTAAAAAAAGTACATTTTCACATCGAAATATTAAAAACTAACAGGAAAAAGAACCAATGAAGGTCATAGAGGTCACAAAACTCGGAGGTCAAATAAGCCATGTAAGCCAAAACAACAGCTGTTTTCACAACAACGACAGAACCAACGAGAAAAAATAAACACAAGATATTGCACACCATATGAAGACTGAAAAAATAATTTATTGTCTCCCCAAAAACACACAATTTGACTAGAGTTCATACATAATGATTGTACAGATTTCCCTTTTAATGGGGCTAAACGTTCCACTTACTTGATAGTCAAAAGATATAAAAGCATTATTTTTCCCTTTTTTGGTTTTGTTCGTACAAAACATTTACATTCACTTTCCCGCCCAGCCGAGTGAGCAAAAAGTAGGAGCAGCTCATTATTTATTTCATTTTCATTTCCAACTTTTCTTCCTTTTGCCTCTCTTTAGCCCAGGTTGATGTCCCCGGCGAACATGGTGATAAGCAGGATGATGGTAAAGCCGCTCAGCAGCCCCAAATTCTGGATGATGAAGAAGAGGATCTTGTTGGAAGTCCCCTTCTGTTCCCGTAAAATGTTGTCCATCTCCGGAAACTGAATTGACGAAAAGGAAATCAGATATGAGAAAATACAACGGCCTTATTGATCATATCAATGGATAGAAAGTCCAATATTTCTGCTGATATTTCCACAAAACTACAACACGTCAAAAGTCACTAAAACACTGTACACTAAGAACATATTAACTATAGATACTGAAAATATTTAGTAAGGATGGAAGAGCATTGGGCAGCACATAGAGGGGGGAGAGATTGATCAATAGACAGTTGGTTTTGGCTTTAAATGTGACCTGTTAAATAACTTGTGAACAAAAATGTGTAAATATAAAAATGAGCTCCAGTCTGCAGGTCTGGAGTGACCTCAGGTGTGGTAATCTGACTCACCATGTCGGCCAGAGCAATGTACAGAAACATTCCTCCTGCGATGGCAAAGATTGCGTTGGGGGCAAAGTTGCTCCCGAGCAGGATGCCAAACACCATGCCGATGTAACAGGACACCGCAGACAGCATGTTGAAGAAAATAGCCTGTGGGACAGTCATACCAGCGTTCAGCAGGATAACAAAGTCACCTGCGGACGGAACAAAACAGGGTTATTAAGGACGGTTCTGCACAAAACTAACACTTTTAACTGATAACACTTTTAATTTAGATAAACTCTACATACTTCTTCACCACCATAATGCATCCAGTCTGATAATATCTTCAAGGGACCAGGAAAATGAAGAAGAAGTGTACAATGTCACTCAATGCAACAGTGTTGTTTTTCTAATCTTGCCCAGCGTATTTACATTAAAGAAGAACAGGAATTTCAGAAACCAATTGGCCAGTTTGGTAAAAGACTGGTTACAATAATGAAAGTTGTATTGGATTAGATTTATATTTTTAGTGTATTCAATGTTTGAACTTGAAACACATCATAGAAGAGTTCTGGTGCAATCCTGCATTATGTCAGTAGAGGTCAATAAAGATCAGACATTCACTAATGGGCCTTTTTTGTTTATGTTAAAAGATATAACCTTCTTTTAATCAAAGAAATCCAGTTTTCCTGTCGTTTGTTTGATAACACCCTGTTTCACAGCCTGATTTTTTGTACTCAATACTATACCAGCTTGGCATTGTGTTTAACATATTAAAACCTGGCACTTTTTTAAGGCCATAAAATGGAGATACCGTATATTCTAGACGACCTTTTAGACACATTATCACCAAAATTCAACCTTTGTATGGAAGCCCTGAGACGCATGTCAGAGAAAACCTTGAGACTTGCAAAAAAATTGATTGATGATGTCTTTGGGATCTCCACCAGAATTGGACATTTCAGTTGTCTGTGTTGGAGAAGCTTAGAGTTAGCCTGCTTTATTGTGAATGGGATGACATCCTTACCGAGCTCGTGGGGGAACTCCTCGCACACGATGGCGGTGGACGTACTGAAGCCCGCCAGTATGGACACGGTGAACGAGGCGCCGATAGCCAGACCGTCGATGAAGTTGTGCAGCGCGTCGCTCAGAGTGATCATCCACGCCACCGTTTTGATGCTGGAGATTTGAGTGCCTCGCAGCCAGTGGCACATCACGCCGGACACCTGGACCTCCTGCAAGAGGAATAAATCAGGTTAAAAACACATGACTAACATTTGAATCTAGAGAAGAAGAATGACAGGCAAACAATGTCGATTCAGAGAGACACACGATAAACATTGTTATCTCTAAGGTTAAAATACAGCTCAAATCATCAAGAAATGTAAGGATGAAATGAAGTTTCTGAAGGCTCTTTTATTTCATGTCCCAACGAAACTCACAGATCTTCCACTGTTACTTTAGAAGTGTCTCTTTAATTTGACTCTTTATTTGGTTTACAGTTAAAGTTGTTTGTGTTATTGTGATCAAACTGGTTGGTTGTTTGTTTTTCTGTCACTCTTGCTTTTGCTATTGTTGATTTCCATTAAGCACTTTGTATGAAATGTTCTATATAAATAAAGTGCTTATACACACACATTTTATTCATGTATCATTTAGTAAGATAAAACATGATGATGACATTATTACATGCAGGCTTATATTCAAGAACTTATAAGAACCTGAATATGAAAAGTCAATCGTTTTTTGGACAGTAAATAACCAAAAGATCCTTGATCATAAGTGTGAAAAGTTAATCCCGTTGGCATGCAATGATCTGCACAAAACCCCTAACAAATACAAATAACCCTTTAACGAAGTAAAACTCACATGCTGCCTATTTCACAAACCCATTTATGGCACATTAATGTTGAAATGCAACAAAGACGTATTTCCAGACAGCTGACATCCTTTCAGGGATTCACTCATTCAGCTACAGCTAGGCTGTCCGACCTTGACCTAAATTGATACGTGGGCCTGATCAAACAACACACATCAATGCAATGGCAAAGGATTTTTTCCAGTGAGTTGGCCATTAATGTCTGTACAAAGTTTAATGGGAATCCATCCAATATTTGATGAGGAAGTTCACAGAAAACCCCATGGTGGTGCTGTAGTGGTTCAGAGAGCTGGCTTTATTATACTACAGTAAACGTACTGTAATGTGAAAACCCATTTCCATTCCAAAACCTAATATTATTTATTGTGTTATTTTAATTCTTTCCCTCTGATGACCCTAAGGAATTATCTCCTGAACCCCAGGTTGAATACCAATGAGCTAATGATCGTGATTGTCTGGGGAAAGAGTCACTACAATCCCTTAAAAAGTTGGACTAAAGTGGAGACCAGAAATGTAAATGTGTCCCCTCTTGGATTCACAAAATGTACCGGGTACCGATTAATCAAATTACAGGAAACATATTTATAAAATGTGTAGCATTTGCTAAGGACGTCTTCAATTACAAATATAAAGGCCTAAGTGTTCTTAATGTGAAACCGGAGAATGAGCGGACATAAACAGAGGTTCTGGGTCTTGGTTAAAGTTACTCTGCAGCGACAAGACGGTCCTTTTATCGGCCAGGAGACAGACAAGGAGTCTTTGTGCTCCAGTCAGACAATCCCTGCATTTAGCAAGAGGAGAAGGATCTAAAACCTTCGTCCCTCTGTGCCACCAGCATTTCTGTTTGTTTAGTTTTTGGATCCTTTCAAAGCCTCCATATGACACAAGAGATTCCAGTGTTAAATATTAACAGTAGTCTAATCGCCCCATATCACTGATACCAGCTCAATAAATTACTCTGAGGCCTGGAACTAAAACATCTGAACCTGTAGGAAAAATAGTAGTTATTTGGTGTCTCTGTGTTTTCTCTGTACATCTTTGGAGTCATTTCGAGTCTCTTTGCAGTTGTTTTGTGTCCTCCAGTATTTGCTTTGTGTCTCTTTTTGCCTATTTGAATTCTCTTTGCCGTTTCCTTTGTACTTCTTGAGTAAATGTTCACTCTTTCTTTTAGCTACTTTAGTCTCATTGAATGACCTTTTGTAGCTGAAGGACAGGGACGGCCATTGATAAGATGTAATAATAGATGTAATGCATTTATAGTTCATGATTCACTCCTGTCAAGTGTATCTGTGATAGCAGACAGAAGGGGACAATATTTCTCTATCAATGAATCAAGATAACATTTCAGATACACTCACTGTTTTTACTAGCTTATCTTAAGAGTTAGCTGCTCATTAGATTTAAGATCGTTGAGTTCGGGGGTAAGAGCCGTGAGGATTAATTTGACACGTAAGCAGAAAGAGTTGATTGAAGGCCAAAGAGGCAGGAATTAGGAGTGTAAACTGCGGGGCTCTTTCAGTCAAAACCAGGGGCGGCTGGCCCATAGGGGGCGATAGTGCACCGCCCTCCTTAAGCCAAACGAAAAAAAAAAAGAAAAAAAAAAAAGAGAGAAAAGAGTTTATTTTGCCGGTCTAAGTCTTAATAGTATAGTCCAAACAGCAGCCTGAATATCGCTGCGACAATCAGCAGCCTGGATGTCACTGTCCAACCAGTAGCCCCGCCCCCTTGGGGCGATATCAGTCAGATTGAAAATCGCCCCAGGCGCTCTCATAGACTTACATGTTGAGACTCGTTTTTTCAAAAATCGAACGATACAATGCATTTCTATGGGCTCCGGGGGGGCTTGCCCTAACGTGATTTCGTCATACGCAGTTACGCACTGATGCGTGCTCGGACGTACAGCGCGCGCGTCATGCCTGTTGGGTCTGTTGGTTTTCTATACCTTTACTAAACCTGTAAACTGTATAGTGGTAAATGGAATATGTTCTGGAAAATTTTGATTAATTACAGTTTTGATTATAGTATAATTTGATTTGATTATTGCTATGGCATCCATGATGGCTATAAATTGTAGACTGTGCTAAAAGTGATTTCAAGGGCAAACTATTAGATGACAAACTATCTGTTAATGTGTGTTTTATTGTGGAACCAAATGTATTGTATATTTTATGTCTGGGGTTGCATCTAGTGGTTGAAAACCAAATTAAACAATGAGATGTGACACTGTAAAGCTGGCTATCTGACTTTTATTTATTATTATTTTACCCATTGAATGGGTCATCTTAGCCATCATCACAACTTTTGCCCCCCCTGAGAAATTTGTCAGGAGCCGCCACTGGTCAAAACAGTAACAAAGTATGGAGTTTGGTAGCCTTCATTCTCATCATTGCAGTCGGTATTAAAGCCGAGTTATCCACAGAGGTCTCCCCTTCTCCACAACAAACTGAGCCGCTGATTTAAACAGGTAGAAGACATAAATAAAGCAGTATACCGTTAAAGATCTGTATTTATGGTGGACCGTGAATGGAGCCATGAGCTACAGGCTAACGTTTGCTCAGCTGGTTTCTCTGTGATCCTTACGACTGATGACTAAAATACTTTATCCGATTAAAATATAGAGATATAAACCACCAAGTTGAGAAAGTGTCTGGTAAAATGTGGCTTTAAATTGAATAAAAAGTCAATTTATGAGGGTTTATTACAGAGGACGCTCAAATGGGACGCAACGCCATGACAGGAGACCAGATTGAATGACACATTTCTGAGTTTGAAACTGTTAGAAAATGTGGAACAGTGTAAATAAATCCATAACATAGGTCTTCAAAGGTCCCTTCTTCTTCTTCTTCTCCTACATATTATATGTTTACTTGAACTATGAGATGAGATGTGTTGAGCTATCTGGTACCTGAGAAGTGATCACGTGTGTGTCCGCAGACTCAGGGTTCAGGCTGCTCTTGTCGGTGGTGATGGTGTTGATGTTGGTCAAAACGATGGAGTCCTTTTTCTCCGGTAAATCCCCGTTCTGGAGCGAGTTTTCTTGTGGAGGATTAGCAGGAGTGAAGTGGCTGTGCCCATGCTAACAACAAAAGAGAGAAAGTAAGTCAGCTGAGGAACAGAGGAAAACATTAGGTAAAATGAGGAGATAATTCACATTGAATCCACGATGCAATAATTAAAGACACATTAGCTGCAAATATTTATAGTAAAGATTAAAAATGCCGGATGATTTTCAGGTACATTTGTTGGAATTTTGATTATTGTATGTTGTCCCATTTTTTAAATATTTGTACATTATTTTATGAAAGGAATACCGTTGTGTTAGTTAATGTGTAAACCTTACATGTGCAACAGATGCTTGCTGTATGGTTTTTCTGATAGCCCGTTATTGATTGAAGGACTGTCATAGCACTAAAAATAAAACCTTAGTAATTTTTTGTTTTAAACCCATATGATGTGAAGCAGATGGCCCCAAGCTACATTATATAACCTGGCCCCAATTTTAAAAAGTGAGTACACCTTTGGTTTAAAGGTAATAGAGACTATTTTACAAGGTCTTGCAAGGTCACAACGTTTGACCCTTGTTTTCATGACCCTGCAAAATGATGCATGACTTCCATGTGTAATTTCCTCCCCGTAGTCATTAAGAAGCATCCTAATTAGCTAATAAACAAGATGACTTAATGGTCGTTGTACAACCGGAAAACAGGAAATTACTCTGCAATAAATGACAAATGATTGGTTGACATTATTTTATGGATTATCAGCAACATGAAAATCTGTGTATCAGAAGATTGTTCCAGGACAGCACAAGCGTAAAAAAGAAAGAGATATGTGTTTGGCAATGTGCCCAAAGAGTCCGGGCTGCCCCCATTGCCCTACAAAATGTCACTCAAAGAGAAACACATACCAATCAGGTATTGACACAAAATGACCTAAAAGAGACACAGAAGTGATCTTACCTCGTGCTCTAACCTGAGAGCCATCTTCAGTACCTTCTCCACAAAGAACAGGAGATAAAACCCTCCAAATATTCCAACTGCGTTCGCCACATAGTTGTCCAATTTGGGATCAAAACCCAGCGCCTGTGGATAAACAGGAAAGTGTTAGTGTCACATACAATAGCTTCCCTTCATTTAGCACAAAAACATCATATGCATTCCACCTCTTACATACCTCTGGTATGAGCTGCAGCACAGCATTGGAGAAGAGCGTCCCAATGGCGAGGCCAATGAAGTAGGTCAGCAGTTTGGGGAAATACGGCTTCTTGGTGAAGGGGATCAGGAAGAGGCCGAGCAGAGACGCCAGGTTGATCACAGTGACGGCCAGAAACCCATAACCCCACACTGTCAGGGCACAAATCATAGATCAACAGTTATTTAACAGCTGTTTTGGAGCATTTTCATGATGTCATGTGATGGACAAATAAGAAGGGTGGCAATTTAAAGGAAAACACAATGTTTCAAATAGAAACGACATCCTTAATCATACTATATTGACAGACGTCTCTGTGTGTATATATGTGGGGGTGTGTGTATCTGAGTTCTGATTATCTTGCCAACCCTTGGACCAATGAACTTTATGTCTGGCTTGTTTGTTAAATACAGTCTATAGGTGCCCTGCATGAGATGATTTTTGATCAATGCTGTAGAAAACTGAGAGAAACCTGATCTGCCACATGCAAAAAGCATGGCATGGCTCCTAAATGGTCAGTATGGCTCACCTGTGTGTGTGTCATTGCGTTGCCGCTGATTGCATAAGTATCAGTATTTCTGTGTGTGTACGTGTTAAACATGATGCATGTTTATCCATTATGGTACAGGTGCCAGAAGCAGCCAAAAAGAAGTGCGGCCTGTAGGTCTGATCCTCCACTTTCCTCAAAAGAGTTTGACTAAACACATCCACCCAGGAAGCGGTGGCACGAGCAAGCCCTGACTGAGCATTGCACTAGGCCCATAAATCAAGGCTTTTTTATGCCTTTTATTCAAAACATAAGCAGAGAACCTTAAAAACATCACATTAAGATGCAAGTGTTTCCAAGGATTTCCAGCACACGTAGGAACTCTTTATTTATTTGCAGAGGAGAAATTCTGCTCACAGCGTGCATCAATATCAACACACTGACTGAACAACAGTCACAGATGGTTGTAACTGTCAACAGCACAGAGGAGGAGGAGGAGGAGGAGGAGGAAGAGTTTGACAATCATTGACTCTGAGTCAGTCCAGGACATTGTTTGTGGGTTATAGTTTCAAAGTGAATGACTGTGGTTTTGACTTTATTAAACGTCATGAGAGGAGAGAGAGATAAGAACAAGACGATAAAAAGTGATGACCTGAGAAAAGGCTCAAATCCGGACGTCAGGAACCAGCTCAATGCCTTTTAGTTACAGATATAATTTACTTAAATTAAAAAAAACTCTCTGATTGATGAATTGACAATAAAACAGATTACCAGTCACTAAGCCAGTTATTTCTAACCAAAACAATAAGTGCATGTTGAACATTTCATATGCAGTTATCGAAATATAAATCCATTTTGAAAAAACACACTCACATAATATTGTTAACATCTTTAGCTTGAATGGAAGGAATATTTTGTCTTCGGTGGTAGAAGAGGTATTCTTTGATAAGTAAAAGTGGTGTTTGAGTACTCTGTACCAAGACAAAGTACTGCATTACTCTCTTAATTAACTGTAGTAATTGTATAAGCATTCAAAGGGCGGTGGTGGCGAAGTCCATAGGGGGTTGGCCTGGGAACTGGAAGGTCACCAGTTCAAGTCCCCGAAAGACCTAGTGCCACCGGGGTGTCCCTGAGCAAGACACTGGTTACCTACACTGCTCCCCGGGCGCCGTACATAATGGCAGCCCACTGCTCCTAACACTAGGATGGGTCAAATGCAGAGACCGCATTTCGTTGTCCTAGTACTTGTACTCTGTGCAATGACAATACAGTTGAATCTTAATCTTAATCTTAATCTTAATATACTTTAGGTACCGAAAGTAAAATAACTTGTTACGCAGAATAATAATTATTATATTATAATTATTGATGCATTAAGTTTCAATCACTTAACGCCGCAAGGTGCCTTTTATTGCAATATTGCTGGGTCTGCAATAATAAAGGTTTATCATAATTACCTCCGCCAAGGAAGTTATATTTAACTCATTGCCGGATTTTCATAAAACTTGGTGACAGGATGTAGCATGGGCCAAGGAACAACTCTTAAAATGTAGGAGCGCATACACTGCTAATATTTTTGCTTTGGTTAACACTCTAAGATAGTGCATTTTGCCTTAGTGGAAATTAAAATGAGGCGAGTAAAACAACACCACGCAAGTCTCAAGATGGTACCAAGGCAGGTCACTCTACCCTCCAAGCCAGTGTCACCTTCAGTTTCCAGTCTTTATAAAGAGCACTTTTTTTATCCAGTTTTAGCCCACATGTTTAAACGTACATTTTGTAGATTTGGTGCTTTTTTAACTCTACATTTTAACCAGATAACAGATGTTGAGTCAAGAGACATCTGGATATGAAGTTATTAAAGATACAAGCTAAACTACTGTTAGCCCTTAGCCTACATGTGTCCACAGCTTTACTTCACAGGCCTGATTACTTTTTACAAAATGAGAGCTCTGCAGGTAATTCTGCTCCTGGTAAAAATATCCTGAACTATGATCAATAAAGTAATGGCCATTTGACGCTACACTCTCTTTTGTGATTGACTTTATTAAGAGCCCTCTTGCGGCATAAAGAGACATATCGTACGTTAAACTTCCAAGTCTCTGCATCAAACCCTGATGAACTTTGTGAATTATCTGAGCTGCTGGAGTCTCCACAAATAAACAAACATTGTAATGCAGCAGCTCACCGGAGTAGTCGTGGGGTAGCAGAGTGCTGGGGCCGGTGTAGGGGCAGGAGGGCAGCAGGACCTGGGTCAGCACCGCGGGGCAGATCCTCCCCAGATGTTCAACAGTCAGCTGGCTCACATTGCTGAAGCCAAAGTGAGACAAAATCTGGTCTGCTGAGGGACACTGAGGGACAGAGAGAAGATATCAAACATGATCTATCATCATTTTGAAGTACCTCTTAAAATGCTTCCTGCTTTTATTGTGTCTTACATCAGTCCTTTTATTTCTGATAGCGACAATGATTATTCATGTTAGATGCAAGATGGCAGCTATATTACCCACACAGTTGATGCAGTTTTTGTTTGTTTACATCACATTTACATTATTTATTCATCATTATCTTAAAACTGCACTTGAGTGATGTAATATGCTGTTTTTTCATGATCTGTAGGTGCATTACAGACTAAGCTTCAACCTAATTGTGAAACCAATTTTTCCTTTGGTCCCGGAAAATCCTTCCTGGTTTGTTTTTAATGTTTCTGTGTCGTTTAGCTCGTTTTTTTAAGATGCATTTTTCATATTTTTGTGTTAAACGTGATGATAAATACATAATGAAGATGTGGTCCTTAGCTATCCACTAATGTTTTGGTACGTAGCCTGATATACTAATCTCCTCCTGCACTGTGTTTTTATGTTTTAACTAATGACATAAACATTCATAGTTTTTCTAACAAAATTAAATAATTTGTCAGGACATTAAGATTATAAAATCCGCCTTTTTAAACAATGTGTAATCAATCAAGATATTGAGTAATTACACATCGTTAAAGATCAACAATAATGATGTAATTAATGTCCTCACAGTTTCTAATTGTGTCTAACAGTATGTTAATTGCACAACACAGTAAAGAGATTAATGTTTATCTGATTGGGAGAACTGCAATATAAATAAAGAATAGCACAACATTTATCAATTGGAATATATTATGTATAATAAACTAGAGCTCCTGTATGATGTCTATCCCTAGAAGGCAACGTAGACAGAGTATAAAATACATTTCTATTTGAGTTTGTTTTGTGTCACTACTACTACTTTTCTTATTCCATTTTGCAAACGTGATATTATTACCCGTTATAAACTTTGTATTTTTGGCCCTTTTTATTCTTATGTTGTCATTTTTTAGAAATCGCAGACATACAAACTTTCCCTGTTGTGACCCACACAACAATAACAAAAGTAGTCTACCATGAGTTAGTTGAGTTGGTTATTTACACTATAATAAAACACATTGCAAGCACGTTTAAATCCCCTGCACTCAAGAATGTTCCGTTAGTTTATAAAACTGTAATATAGGTTATGCTCACCTCTTCGCCTGCCAGTGGGTTTCCTTCAGTTATTGCCTCAACTTTGTCTGAGATTAGCAGCAGTAGATTATCCAGATTATCCATTGAAATTGAATGATTTTGTCCATAATACCGTAAAATATTCTCTATAAATACCTTCCCATCCTGCCCAACAACATTTTTACTGAGACACGATGGTATAAAAACCAAAACGCACGCAATAAAATATCTTAAATTAAACATTTCTGTGTTTGTGGTGGTTTTCTATAGTTGAAAACAGCTAATACTTCTGCAGCATTTTACTCAGAAGTAGAAATCAGGATGTCCCAGCAGATGTCTGCAGATCCATGGCACTGAGGCGGAATTTAAAGGGTTCCTCCTTTAAGTGTCCTGCACGCTGATTAAATTATTTTAGGAGAAGCAGTTTCCTCTGATGTGCGCGGAGGGATTTATCAGAGCTCTGGTTCAAAGATCAGTCTGCAGAGCCATGCAGGAAAAACATGGAGGTGACCGACCGCGTGCACTCATAATGCCTTCTTTTGTGGCTCACTTTCTCACTTGGTATGCAACGTGCTCTCACTCTCTCTCTCTCACACACACACACGCGCGCGCGCGCACGCACGCAGAGGGTAACAGCGTTAATTGGGAGGAGACATGCAGAGTATATATGGCTGTGACTCGGTGTACAGCTGTGACTCCGTTAGTTCAATTATGAAACAGCTGGAAGGAGAAAAAAAAGAAAAACATGTGAGACTGTTATTAAAGGCCAGTGTCGCCCCCTGGAGGCAGATGCTGGTTACTGCAGGAGAGAGCTGCAAAATAAAATAAAGCTGGAGTAGAAGACAGGAGGACATTTGGTTAACCATGATTTAGTGATGGATTTTACACATTTAAAATACAGCACATTTTTAGAAACAGTGAGTTGCATTGTATAAGTCAGATCTTTTTATAACCAACATTTCTATTAGTAGCGTTAATGTACTGTTATTATTTTACTTAACTGGACCTCTTTCAACTTTAGCTGTAACACTATAAATTTCCCCGCTCTGAGACTAATAAGGATTTCTGATTCTGATAAGACAACATGGCCTGTTTTGTTTTTACACAAGTACATAACCGGAAATATAATTGCGAAGTATAGTGTGACAAAAGGCAAACAAGGCTCGGCCAAGAAAAGCAATTACAAGAAATAAAATACAACTCAAATGACCTTCAAGTTCTCACCTTTTTATTTTATTGTGCATTTTGTCTCTTTTTATTCTTGCAAATTAATTACACTTAAAATACGAGAGTCTGTAACCATTACTGTATAAATATGTACACATTTATTATTATCACTTGATTTTTTACACAATAAAATCCAACGTTTATAAAATTAACAAAATATAAACATCTCATTTCATAAACCTCATGGCTATTGACAATACCAGTAATCGAATAACCTGAAACTCATTTATTGGACTTCTTGTTCTGTTGTTCTGAGAGAACATAAAACAGTCTCCTCTGTTCACGTCCTCATGTGTGTTTGCTGCTCTCGGTTCAGTAAACGTCCGCTAAAGAAGTGATGGTGAGCGCTTTTGAGAGTTCTGCAGTGCTGGTTGGGCGCCAGGCGTTAAAACTGACCGTCGTGTTTGCAGAGAGCATCAGGAAGCCGTTAGAGGAGAAGCGTCCCGGGATGTTTCCAACATCGAGCCACACGAAGGGAGCTACAGAGGAGGAGTGGAGCGTGATGGTGAAGAGGCTTTTATCCTCCTGCACTGAGGCCTGCAGACACGCACACACACAAACACACACACACGTAAAAAAAGGAGTTTATAATGAATGAACACATTCATGAGTCTGATGTTATCACTAGCATTTGCATTTAAACGACTCTCAAAACCACACATTTTGCCTTTGTGTCTGACAACTGGTCTTTTTTATGTACACAGTATAGCTCTGTTGTGGGTATATTTTTAAGTTGAACATGTTTAATCTTTTGGAAAACTTCATTTTCATTGCTACATATTAAAGAGAAGCTCAAATCACTTTGTGCGACCGGCTTGAAAGGAGTTATAATTATTACTGCAGTAAAGAAAGTGAGACACCACGTCTGTTTTCTTTTCCATAGTCAGAATGAAGATATGGACACACACTCTGTAAATTCACCAAACTATAAATGAATCATTTTTAAAACTATGAGAAAGTAAGTCATTAGAATAGGCGTTTATATATCTTTTCTGGGTCCTCCTAATGAAAAGAATCCTTTGTTATCGTTTCCATGTTTAGTTTAAAATGTTAGGATAAGTGAATAAAATAATAATACAATGCAGCAGGGAGTCTTACTGTGATGTCGGGTCTCTGGAGCCCCTGAGCGTCTTTAGGGGAGCTTAGGAAGTGGTGGTTTGTGGGGCCTTGTTGCCCACTGCTGCCCTCCAGGTGGAAGGCGAGCAGGCAGGTGAGGCGGCTGCAGCGTCCGCATCCCGCCAGCATTGCATCGACTCGCTGCTTAAAAATGGCCGCCGCGCTGCCTCCGGGGATGAGGAGCGGGTCGGACCTCAGCGTGCAGACCGGATCCAGAGACGACCAGGAGTACAGCGACATCTGAGAGAAAAGACTGATGACTGATGACACGTTTCTTCACTGACAGAGATTGAACCCAGTTTGGGAATACATCTTCCTGAATTGCATTGCATCTTTTCTTCATTTTGTCATTTCAGATTTCAAACCCTGACTATTGACCCTTTGTGAGTAGATAAAACAATAAGCTTAGAAGCTGTTTCCTCTCACTGAATACAAGCTCTTGTAAATGCAATGCAAAGACGGCGTTTAAAGAAGAAACGTACCACAGCGCTGAGCTTCAGGTCGTGACTCAGGTCAGAGACGGCGTAGATGAACAGCGTGCCTTCATCCTCGAAGCTCACCGGCAGGACGGCAGAGAAGAAGTTCTGTGCAAAATAATGCAGCATCTTCCACTTCCCACCAAACTCTGCACACAGACAAGGAAATATACGTTACCTTTTTTTAAATTGAGGTAGTGCCAATTACACAAAAATACAACATAATCGTATTAACCTCAAATCAAATGTTTTGATATAACCCCGTCTATTTCAAATTATAAGCACCGCTCATCAACAACTATTTAAATATTTTTTATAAGAAATAGATTTTCATTATAACATAATATTTTACCCAAATTATGAACAAGGTGTCAGCAAAAACGTGTCTGTTTAGTTGTCTTAATATTGTAGACTGGAGTGAAAATAGGCCGAGAATAAAAATACTGGAATAAGCTAAAATAACTTTAAGAAAATCTCGACTGAAAAGATATTGCCTGGTTTAAAAAGAAACAAGACATTAAAACAAAAACTAACAAATGACTGTGAAAAGATATGTACAGTTACATTGAATTTAACAGTGGAAGAGCTATGCCGTTTCACAATAAGTATTGCGCATAAATGTGCAAAATAGTCCAATGTGTAAACAGTATGAAATATTAGAGAGATTATAGAGCGATATAAAAGAAGCACGCTGAAAGCTTCCTGAAATTCTAAACTATTAGAAGTGTGCTGCTTAGCGCAAATGCACTCACCGATGGACGACCACGAAGGCGCCTGCCAGACGTCGTTGAGCTGCCAGTAGAGGGCGCCCATCGTGCCGCCTTTGCCCTCGATGATCTCGCTTCGACTTCGCCGATAGAACTCCGTCTGCGCCTTCACACACTGAGCCTGCATCACCTGGACATGAAACACAATCAAACCTACATGAAACACTTTTTAAATGATCTGTTTATCAGCAGTGGGAACAAAGCACATTTACACGTAAAAGTGATGTACTTACTTTGCTTTACTTAAGTATCATTTGGGATTCAGGAACTCTACTCGTACTGGACTATTTTGAGAAAATAGTATCTCTAGTAAACGATCAAAATAATACTTCTGTTTAACAAAAATGAGGGGGGTCTGTGTGATGTACCTGAGTGATGTAGAGGGTATCTGTAAAGCTTTTGAGGGGGTCGGTGGCGTTCGGCAGGTTGAAGTGTAGAGCCGCCTGCAGCAACATCTGCTGGTTCCCACTGTCATGGTGCTGACGGTGCAGGAAAAAAGAACTGTCGTAGCTCCAGTCTTCTTTTATAGAAACCTTTAAAAACATCGTAAAACAGAGGGAAACTTTAGAATGTACTTTTCCTGCATCAAAACCCGATCGACAATTATTATTATCATAAGTAACAGGTGCAGCAGTCAGAATGTGTCCTAGTATCTTAATTACATACAATATTATCCCATTAGTTCTTTGTTTTAGAGCAATGAGTCTTGGAAATTTGACCAGAGTACTATATTTGGTCTTTTAAAGTAAAGTGATATTGTTTGTCCACAAAAAACAACAATACTTCCCCCAAGTTTTTTTTACGGTACATTGAATTTAATCTCAGAGAATTTCTTTTTTTTTTCTCCCAGATTTATGACTTTATAATATCAGATTCACTTTCATTGAAGTAGATTGGTGATTTTTAACTGGAGTTTCCCCCCGTTCATTTGGTATTTAAATCCTTCAAAGTTTTTAATACAAAATATCCAAATGTCTGAAATTCTCCAGATAATAATTCTTATACCTGAGATTTTAGATTATAATTTACTGATAAAACAACCAAGAAGAAAAACTAAATAATGAGTTTAACGGTTCTCCAGTCACCGGCTGCAGCGTGGAGAAGGAGGGCCAGGACTGGTAGCCGTACTCGGAAGCGAAGCGAGTCCGAGGGAAGTTCCTCCAGTTCCAGCAGTCCTGACTGTAGCTGTAGAAGTGTGTGTCTCCGTAGTGAGTGTCGTACGGGTTCGCCGCCACCCAGCCCTCCTGCTCAGATTCAACGCCGTTTGTGGGACTGGAGACGAGGAACGGGCGACTCTGGTCCTCCTGAAGCAGAAATTGAATAATCACTTATCAGCCTTTTATTTTTACAGTGCTTTTTAAAGGGTTCAAAGGCATTTTTTTCTCATAGTTTAGTATGACGGCAATGAGTCTCAGAATCCTCCAATATGGAAACAATACAATTTACTTAACATAAGACTTGAAATAAAATAGTGCAATAGACAAAATGGTGGAAGTTAGAATATGAAAGAACTACACTTATAAGACATAACACATTTTTGGGATAAATGACATTGGATTTGCCTCTCACCTCCTGAACAATTCCCCTTATGTTATTCACGTACAGCTTCACATAATCCATCAGGTACGTCGGCTTCTCGGACATTGGGATGTCAAACCAATTTGTGGCCAGAGCCGCTTCGTTCTCGTTGTTCCCGCTCCAAAGGATTATAGATGGATGAGACTTTAGTCGCTGAACCTGACGAGTGAAAACACAAGACAAAACATTTAATAACCATTTAGGATGCTTAAGATAACTCTAAATGCTGTTCTTCCTCACCTGGTGGACGACTTCTTCTCTTACTGTCTGTAGGAAGTCTTCGTCAGTGGGATACATCGCGCAGGCGAACATGAAGTCCTGCCAAACCTTAAAATAAAAACACATCTAAATGCTATACCTAAAGAAAATATCCATCAGTTATACATCATGTTCAGGAGTAATACTGGGGCTTCAAATGACTTGTAATTGTACTATAAACAGTGTTATGGAGTTATGTTGTATCTGTTCTTATATTAAGAAAAACACAGAAAAAAGCAAGGCTACAATAAATATAAAAATACTGTTATTTATTTTAATACAACTATTTATTTTACATTAAAAATACATGAAATAAAAGTCCTTTAAAGTTTATTTGATATACTGTTTGAGTGGTAAAACTACATTTCCCATAAGCCCCAGTGATTTCCTGATTTAAAGAGGAAGATGTTCTAGGACTAAATTGGTCAACATTTTTTCTGATGTGGAAAACAAACGCGGTCATACAGTTTAGTTTATGTTGATCAGTTTAAATTGTTATTTTTCATGCAGATAACAGCCTCTTGTTTTAAAATAAATATAAAAAAGGAAAGTGAAAGTGGCTAAATTATTATTACTATTAATTACCATAATTCCCATCTCATCACAGAGGCTGTAGAAGAGGTCCTGCTCGTACACTCCTCCCCCCCACACCCTGAGGGCGTTCATGTTGGCGTCCACCGCCGACTGCAACAAGTTCCTTAAACTGCAAACAGAGAGCAGAGACAAATCTGTACAAAGAACCAGAGGACCAGAACAGTTTCTCGAATACATTATAAGAACGGGTGATCTTGGGTTGAGCATTGTGACAGTATATTCAGTTCACTGAACCCTCACTAAACTCACACATCAGGGGTGACTCGGTCCTGGAAGGAGTGCGCAGGGATCCAGTTGGAGCCTTTCAGGAAAATTGGTTTTCCATTGATGCGGATGTAAAAACTCAAGCCCGGAGACCCGACCACCGGCTCCTGAACGAGTTCAACTGTACGGAAATAAACCTGCAGGTGTTGTTTAGTCAAACAAAGAAACACTAAGCCATCCCCGTGACCCTGCTCAAAAGTGACGGCAATATCTTTGAGAGGAAGTGTGAAAATGTAAAGTTGAAGACGATTTTTAGTTTGTGTCTTGAAAACCTCAAGAAAAAAAACCAAAACAACATCTATAGCCCAAGAACTTGAATCTCAGCACACAGATTTCTTTTACAACCGTGTATGTAGTAACTTTGACGGACATACGCGTTTGTGACTAACTCTAATCCTGATTTTGCTCAGATTGCTGTTCTAGTAATCATGATTAAATCTCCCGTTGCATGTCACATTAAGGAGCTAGAAATCAAATAAGAGTTTAATCTAGCTGATATTTCATATTTGAAATGTGTGATTTTTAACAAAACAAATGATCTAAGCCAGTCGTACACTGTGTCACTTAAATGCCTGAATACTGTAGCACATGAGCTAGGTGAACTCCGACCTTAGTCTCTGTTTTCAGGATCTTGAGTCCGTCCTGAAAGCCTCCCACAGTGAGGAGGTAAGATGGCTGATCACCGTGTCCGTTGGGCCACCACAGCTTCACCTCGCTGCTCTGAGAGGAAACAAGAGGTGTTCAAAAAAAATGTTTTACTTATTAGATCTTACTCTGCATTTCGTTATATATTCATATAGGCTGGACCAGTTGGGAACTATGGTATGGATTACCGTGTTGATGTGCAAGTCAAAGCTTTTCTTGGTCCTTCCTTGGAGAAACTGCATGTGGAAGATCTGCTCTGACTCCAGCTCCGGTACGGAGAGCAAGATTGTACCGTTTGTCGCCTGAAGCGCATCGACATGAAGCTCAACACGGATTATCCACTGAGAGTTGCTCACAACTAAACAGAAAAACAGATTATATATCTCATTTAATTAAATGTGAAAAGACAGAAAACATAGTGATACTGGTAAAAACAAGAAAGAGGTTTTTATCTATTATTGATATGCTCTTGACTGACTGTTTTTAAATACAGTTTCATAATATAATCTAATACATCATTTTAGACTTTTAAAGTTCAAAATGGGCTTTCTAAAATAACTTGCCCACAACAGGGACAAATTTGTTAAAGATTATTTTCAGAGCAAAAAGTGTTTAAGCTGCAGCATAGACGTTTTAAATGTCTAAATTGTCAAATATTAGGTCAAATATAGTGTAAATAGCAGAAACTCTGAAGCAACAGATAAATAATACAATAGTTTTTAAAACAATTAAAATATGAATGCAGCAGCACATCCCTGTTTATGTTTACAGCAGTATTTATATATCTGGGTTTTACCCAACAAGAGGTTGGTGATTGGATTAAAGGAGACGTACTGTAAAGAGGAACAGAGGAGACCAGGACAAGCTGCAGGACGTCAAACGCCTCCAGACGGACTCCCCTCCACAGACCCATGGTGGGGAACGAGGGACCCCAGTCCCAACTGAAGGAGCTCTGCGCCTTCGCAGAAACAGCGGGGATATTTTTAGTATTGTGAAAGATTGAAGTGCTTTGTTATGTATGTTTAGATTCGATGTATGTAGACCACAAAAAAACTGATGTGAAACACTGCAGGACGTAAACGTACTTTTCTGATGTAGTTGACATGACATTCCCCGTGCTGCACGTCTGGAGGACAGTCGGGAGGAACTCTGTAGGCAGAGTGAGCTCTCTTCTGCTCAAGTGCATAAAGAACTGGAGACGAGAAGCTCACCTTCAGCACGTTATCCCCGTCCCTCAGGAAGTCTCTGACTTCGAAGTCCTGCACACCAGAAACACACAGCGTTCACAAAGAACTTCCAAAATGTATTTTTAAATAAAAATTAAAATAATGCATATTAGAAAATGTGCTTATTTTCCTATTGAACTTACGTATCTCTGAAACATGTTGTCTGTCCCCCCGACAGCGACCCCATTGAGCCAAATTGACGCTACCGTGTCAATGCCGTCAAATACAAGCAACACCTTCTGTTTGGATCTGTGGGTGCAGAAAACACACAGCAGTCAGGAACAGGATACAGAAAATGCTTTAAAAATACATATAAATGTTTTACTGACCTCAGCTGGGTAGAAACAGTAAATGTGGTCGTGTAATTCCAGTTGTCAAAGGCAATCCAGCGATAAGACACGTCATTAAACCTGAAATATGGATCCTGAAAGAAAAGTATAAAAACATTTAGCTAGTGGAGAGGACTTTAAATCATTCTTGTTCATGTGTTACATACTGCTGATAGTGCAGCATCTGTTGACATTTTTCATGCCAAGAAAAGAGCAGTGAGTCAGGATTTAGGAAATATAAAGATATTTGAATTCCTGTTGTATATTTAGGGTATTTCCATTTCTCTTTTGATTTGCTTGATTATGACTTTTCTTCTTCATCAGCCCAACATAGTGATACATACTCAAGTAAATGGCCTCACATTTGAATTCTTAGTTCTTTTACTTCCTTAAATGTTACCACTGCATATTTGCGCAGAATAATGGAGTTTTGTACTATAATGTAAATAAATAAACAGAAGTACTTGAATTAAGTATCACAAAATTGTATTTAAAGACAGTATTAATGCACTTAAAGCCACAATTGAAGTAGAATCATCATGAAACCAGCATCAAGTCCCTGGAGCAGGTGCTGCAAAATATAGATTGAAAAAATATTAGTTTTTATTGTAAATCACATAATGAGCCTACCTGGATGTATCCCTGTTTCTGCAGAGCTGAATGAACACATCCGGGTACTTCTGCAGGAAGCGACACAGAACCATTGGAGTTTGAAAGACTCCACTTACCGTTTAAACCTAACGTTTCCGAACAAACCCCGGGTAAAACTCCGAAAAAGAAACACAGCAACACACCAGGGACACAATTACAGTTTCCACACGGAGTCATAGCTTTTTCTTTGTTGTTTTTCTCATGATAAATCACTGAAATACTCTTCTCTATCGGGGCTGTTTTTGTTTTCCTGACAGGCGCTTCCGTGTTTGTCATGTGACCCACCTCGTGGCAGTCAGGTGATATAAGTCTTGGCGCCAAACGGTTTTTTTTCCACATTTAATTTAGAATAAAACAAAACAGGTTTAACTCATACGAAAACATACATAACAAATAGTAAATAAAATATAAATATATATAAAATATATCTATAAAAAATAAACCAGTAAACAGACATACGTGTAAATAATGAAAATGAACAATTAATACATATTAATGTTGTTTTAAAAAATTCATTAAATCATTCATTAAAATAACGGTTCATTTTACACTGATTAGCAACTATTTTGCATTATTTAAATTGTATTTAAAGGGGGGGGGGGGGGGTTTAATAAAGGTGCCTTTATGTAATTAATCAACCAAAATCGTTATTTTTTTCTAAGATGTCTCTTAGTTTCAACTGAAATCATACCAAACCTCTGAACCCATTACATATGTAGGCAAATATTAAGGGATTTATAATATTCCAATCATTTTATTTTAAAGAATAACAGATACGTGGAAATATATATATTTTTAATGACGTTTTCATCTTTTTCTTTTCTCGCTTGCGTTATAACACATCATGTGAAGACCAGACGTCCTCTTTTGCCCGGACATGTCCTCTTTTTATGTCCTGTCCGGAGCGTCCGGGGGGGGTTTTATAAATTCATGAAAACGTCCGGTTTTCACAGTTTTTCATGGGACCATTAAGCGTGTACTTAAATTGAATGGCGCTTTGCACAGAAGTCTACTGTACTGAAGACTTTCCCCCAACAATCGCAAGTGTCCTCTTTTTCGCCACCTCAAATCTGGTCACCCTACTTTATATTGACTTAATTTGATTTATTCTTTGCATAAATAATCTAAATCTGCAAAGTTTTGTTTACATTGATTTAAATGAACACTAATAAAACCAAATATGTAAGGGACATCACAGAAACCATATTTGAGACACAAGGGAAATTCCGTGGCTTTTACAAACCAATACGCAGGTGTATGTTTGTCCTATTTACTTCCACATTATTATTTACATGTGGTTACAGTAACTCAGTAGATTCTTTAATTACATTTTTATCAAAACAATTTAGTTTGTGATTTCTTCTTAAAAAGCAACAACCTCCAACACATCAAAAATAAAAGAAATCACCAGAACAAGGTTTTATTAAGTAAGACAGCTGATGGTAGTTGCCCTTCGTTAAAAAAGGCACAAAAGGTTTTCAATGGATGAGTGAGGCATAAACACTCGATACATACCAAAAACAATGTGATTTTGCTGTGAATTCAAAGACATTAGCATCAAATGAAAAACAAAAACAGGCACAACCTTGATTCGTTTTATGTTTTGAGTAACTTTATTGAAGGGAAAACTAAAAAGAAACAGAGCCACAAGTTGATTATCAACCATTAAGCTTTGCATCAATATTTTAGGGCTACAAGAAGACAGTGTTCGAGTGGGCATAAAACTAACAGCTCATCTACTGGCTTCTAAATAACAGAAAAGAGAAGGCCTTTGAGAGGAACCACAATTTTCCAACTGTTCAGCCTTACAATCCACCCAGATTTGCAGAAACATATCAGATATAATAGCCTACCTTTATTAACATGCATAAAATACAACATTGAAGTTCTTATATTTTGTTTGTCTTAACATTGATATATACTGCTGTGCTTCTCTGTACACACACTTTGAGAGTGGAATAAGATACACTTCTTTCCTCAGGTAGTAGACTCCTATACTAAAGATCAGAAAAACAGACCGACATCAAAACCAGCTTCCCAAATATTTCGTTTTAGATATTTACTACTTCCAAAATAAAATGTAGCAGATTTAATTATTTTCATATCAGTTTGTTACTTTAAAATTTACATGTATGGCAAAAGACAGGCTTCTCTATAAGTGCTCCGAGAAATTTGGCGTACGTTAAAGTAAAGAGAGTCCGCACAGGATCCAGCCAGTCGCATCAGATTCTACTAAGTGTGTGCAGAAGAGTGAATGACTAACATCACCGACTCTTACTGGTGCATGCTCAAGCTGAGTGTTCAGAACCATGATGATTAATATTATTTATTTATTTTAAACTCCGTACAAACTGGGAGTCGAAACTTCACAGAAACTGGCACGTGTCCTAGAGAGAGAAAACACTATCTTCTTATGAGCGCGCAAGTGGAAAAAAGGAGAGGGTAAAATGCTCTGATTAACAAAACAAAAAAAAAGGAGGAAAACAAAAAAGTGAAAAAAGATAAATCAGAATCCCGGATTTTTTTTTTGTTTGAACCAGCAACAACATTTTCCACCAGCTTTACAAACGATGCCTCACATTGCATATTTTTGTGTCCATTCTTTTGCCATTCTGGTGTATCTGCAAAGAGAGAGAAAAGGAATATGAATTTAAGCGAGCCAAAAAAACAAAACAATGAGAAGTAAAAGTAATCACTTCATTTAGGATTTTTTGAAAGCACATGCACTTGAGCACATTGCCTTATAAAAACAGGGGAAGCAAAGTTACCATCCTACATAATGTGTCACTGTGTAAAAATACTGGGACACTAAACAAACTTAACCAAATTAAAGCAAATATTTTTTTGCAACATCAAACTTTTACATGCTTGAGTTAGTGGCTGTGTTTACATGCACAGCAAAGTCTGCTTCTCTGCTACAGCACGGTTTCAAGTTTTAGAAGCCGATCGTAAAAATGCCAAAACACACAGAGGCCTAAAAGAAAGGTTACTTTTATCCATGCTAAACTTTAACAAATAAAACATTGAAAAAATATGTTTTTAGTATTTCTCAACTCCAAGCGTAAAAAGCGCTTCTAACCAAGTTTATCAATCGCTTGCGCTAGCTGTATTAAACATGGTGTGTATGTAGCGTTACAGCTTCATTTAAGAAAAACATAAAGTACTTGTCACTATTTTGAGGTTGTGAATCAATAAAGATTCCAAAAAAAAAAGAGAAAAAGATAGGAATCTCAATATTATCCCGATTCCTAACAACCACTATTGGATGCATTTATCTGGCATGTATTAGCAGTAACCCAAGCAAAAATATGTTGTCAACCATTTACAGCAGGAGGCTGAGTGTGCATTCAGAAAGCTAGATAAACACATAACTGGAGATTAGTGTAATCAGTTATGTCAGTGTGACTATCACAAACAACAGGCCAACCCATAAACATCAGCCAAGATGCAGCACTAGCTCGTGACCTTACCCTAAAGCATGGCATACTTCGCTGTCCACTCCTGAGCTAGTTTATTGTACCTGACGGAGTGAAACTACGTTACATACTAGACTCAGGCGAAGCTCATGACATTTAACTAGGCGTCTGAAAGATCATTAAAAAATATATATACACACACACACACATTCCCCTTTTATTAAGGTACACCTAGCTAAAGCTAATGCAGACTAAGGCAACAGTACTTCTAACGAATCCGTCATTACGTTTTAATGTTCAGTTTTTAGGTAATCTTGTATAGTCTGTTAAGTCTGTTTTACCTGACAAATGTGCAACTACTTTACTAAATATGTCTGGGTTTCATGATTTAAATATTTAAAAGAAAAACAGAAGCTACAAATGTGTCACACACTTAAACTCCATATCTATTTCTACACCCCTAGCTGACCTGGCCCCCCAGGCCTTTCGTCAACGTGATTTAAATTCATAAACTTTTACTTTCTTATTATCTGAACTGGCGTGATGATTTTGTTTCTGAAGGCTTGTTTTCTCTATTGCTGCAGTATAATCCTTGATTCTGATTTGTTTTATTGCTGTCTTGCTAATGTTAAAGACTGGTAAATATTAATATACTTCCCCCCCCCCACTCAGGTTCAGGTTTGTAAGAACTGTCAAACATATTTCTCATTGTACATGGAGGAATTGATAAGGAATACTCTCACACGGCACAAAGTTTGGGTTCTCTTTCTGCTTTTAAATGTGTGAATCAGACACACCTGTGTGCGACTTAACCCATTTAAGCCGGGAAAGCGTTGCCGCATTTCTACCATTAAAACCGGGGGCGCTGTTGCATCAGTCTACCATTGAAGCCGGAAAAGCGGATACCTCATTTTCTGGTACAAGAGCTCTGTGGTATTTTTTTCCATTAATTATCGGTCTCTTAGCCAATGAAATGCATCAGAATATACACGAGGCATTGTTTGGATTTCTTTCGAGCAATCATGGCAGACAGTCTACTGCGGAGGGAATTCTGAAATTAGTGAAGGTAGTGATATTGGCGATCTGCACAGCGCTGATGACATTATTGCTGACGACTTTGAACCCGTCGAACCAATCGACCGGGATTTATCGTTAAGACATATGTTTGAAGGCGACGATGACCATGACCTCGAAGGTTTTGAAAACGAGTGGAGGACGGAGTTTTTTCAACCGCACCCCAGGGGTGACAGTCGATTTAACAGCAGAGGCCACTCCTGAAAAACACAGCTGTAAGCTTCAAATACTTTTTGAATTTTGTTTTTATCGGCTACAGAGGCTGAGAAATCAATTACTTAGTAGGCGTTGACATAAGTGCTGAATTTCCAGAAACACTTCAGGTTTTAGGGGTTCTTCTAAAATCGCCTTTAGGTTTTCCAGGCATTTTTCCCAGGCGTTTTAGGCCTAAATGGGTTAACAGCAACGTGGTGATGATTTTCACAGCTGCAGTTTGCTGTGATGTCAAATAATTACATTTTTTTCTTATCCTCGACAGTACACTGAATGATAGAAACAAGTCTCTACAGGACGCATTACACTTCAACAGAACCACAACCTGCAGCATCCAACACCTAATGATTTACTGCAAGACTGTTGTATAACACTGCATTCCTTTTAGCTAGGGGAACCTTATGAAAGAGGAAATGGGAGTTCATATTAAAGGGGTTTCACATTTAGAGATGTACGTATATAATATATATATATATATATATTTTACTTACTTCGGACTATCTGTTTTGTAGACTCGTGCGATCTCTGGCACTAACGGGTCATCGGGGTTTGGGTCACATAGCAGTGAGCAAATGGAGAGAAGAACTAAAGGAAAAAACAAATGCATACTTTTTACAAATGAAATACCAAAGACATATTAACACCCACCGACACGTATCCTCAGACTCATTTCTGCATAACAGAAACCTGTGTGACTAATGTACTGTCCAGGTGTCTACAATTTAGGTGTTAACACAAGACTTGGCAATCTAACAGGACCATGAATAACAATCATAAAAATCTATTTCAGTTTCAACACCAAGTAAATTACTAGCATTATATGATGTATATGCATTCATTTGTCTTTCGCTTTATGTTTAAATTAAAAAAAAGACACAAGTTGAATTAATATACAAATTTAGGATTTTAGTCTTATGATTGGATCGAACTATACAGACAAACATTTGAAACTTTAAAGTAAAGCTTTGAATGTAAGCCACGTTTGTGATGTGTTGTGTAACTGTCACCAGTATGAGCTGTGGACCTTGTTTATTTTGCTTCTGTTCTCACGTTATTCACTGACATTAAGTACATAAGAGTATTTCCGTACCTTTAGAAATAGTAAGTGCAGGAGACCACTGTGATCTGAGAATATCCAGACAGATACTGCCGTTACTGTTAATATTTGGGTGGTAAATTCTTGTTGTAAATGCAACCTGAAGGGAAAGAGAAACACAAAAACAATGAGCATAAGAAACGAATTGCTCCGTCACACATTTCCCGACACTAGGAACTGCCGCTCAACAGTCATGCCTATCAGCTACTGGAAAGACAGGTATTACTTCATGGGGGTTTGCAACAGGAAGAATGTTTTCATGACAACTGGGCTTGTTTTCATTCCAGAGAAATCATTTCTCTGATGTTTCTTAGGATTTTAACTACGAAAAATACCATGAAAAGTTATTATTACACATAAAATGATAGACCCCAGGTCCTGACATTGAAACTGTTTTATATTTCAAATTGGAGAACCAGCCTTTAATCATGAGGGGTACTGCAGCAGGGTGGTTTAAAACATGACAAATATATATCTTTCAAATCTCATTGTGTAAAAGCAAGAAAAAAGGAAGCCTTGGTTCAAGTGATTCAGTTTACCTTGGGTGGTTTGAAGGGGTAGTCTGTTGGAAAATGAATTGTCAAGAAGAAAACTCCTCCCTGATACGGACTGTCACTCTGAAAGAAACACATTTACATAGCTTTCAGTAAAGAAATAACCTTCCTGTTCACTGCTTCCCATTACAAAGTCAAATTTCAACCTTTATCTCATGGGTACATTTAAAGCAGCCAGACACAAACTCTGTGACAAATTCCAACATCATGCTTCTTTGAAAAGTACAAGAGAGCAACAATTATGTCATAAAGTATGTACTTACAGGTCCCATGATTGTGGCTTGCCAGTGAAACACTGTGGAGAAACAGAAAGTAAATGTTAGGAACCAGGCAAAGGTCACAGGTATGTGATCCGATAGGAACTCTGTTGGTGTTTACAGCCTACGTGTAACACCATTTCCCTTTATAGAACATGTTCATACTCAGAGCTGTTTTGTAGCCATGGTGGCCATCCATTAGTTATAACTCACAAAGCAATGCCCCTATAAATAAAGTGTACAGAGGTCCTCTGTGTTTATTTAGTCAGCTGTTATCAAGTAACTATCATTAAAAAATAATGTTGGGAAAAAGCCAGAATATTCACTGAAAGTTGGGTGTTTAAAAAGGTGTTTAAAAATATCCCTAACATTGAAAACATCACGGTTCAAATAAAGCATGTTTTTTTTTAAACATTCACGACTTTGTACATGGCTGTAAATCATTAACTTTGTACATGGCTGTAAATTAATAGGCCAATTTGATAATCGGCTAATTGTTTAGTTACCTTTCAAAGAAAGCTTAATGAGGTCTAGTTTCACCAAAAGTGAAGATCAGATGTTTTTTCTCTGGCATATGCGGTTGTAAACTGAATCTATTTGAAACTGTTAAGTCAGGGAAAAAACCGGACAGCTGAAGATGTCGTGTTGGTCAGCGGCAAATTGCAAATGTATGTTTTTATTTTCTGGCATTTAAAAAAGACAAAATTTGACACGTACTGTCATCACCCACTGGGCCGGCCGAGCACTGTGCTGGAGGGTCCCGGGCCAGGTCGTTCAGCTCCTGTAACGGGAAGAAGTTTAGAACAAAATTCAATTAAACCACATAGTAATATTAACAGAAAACCATGAGGAGACATCACCTGAAATCAATGTAGCACTTAACACCCATGGTATAATTGTCTAAATGGAGACTGTGGAAAGTAAATTGTAAATGAAAGCTGTGTCTTTTATTATGGGGTTGGATTTAAAAACAAATATCCTCCCAAGTGATAGTCGAACCTTTTTATTTACTTGTTTTTAGTGTCTTTCACTTACAATGTCTGAGGTTGTGATGAAATACAAACATGCGTTTCTTAGTAAGTTCTGAATAATGAATCAATATTTGAATTTTGGCCAGGATAATAGTCACACAGATTGGAGCTGCAACAGCTAGTTCCGAGAACTTATGAATTGACAAAAAACACACATCACCAAACATTTTAACTATCAATTATTAGTTAAATACACATTTCATGGGAGTCAAACATTTGTATTTTCAGCCTCAAATATTGAGATTTCCTACTCTCTTTGGTGTTGAATTGAATATCTTTGTGATTTAGGTAGAATAGGACATTTAAAGACATAGCCTTTGACATGGTTCACCATCTGACAACCCAAACTAGAAATCTGTTTTACTCATTTCTAGAGCAGTTAAAAGTTTGGATCACAACATTAATGTCCATACAGTCCCATGCCTTGTTTGTTTCACAACATTGTCCTGGCTAGTGTTGTTATCTACTGAACAGATGCTCAAAGTTCATTAAGTTCTGCTCAGAGAGCAAGGGGGCCACCTTGTTATCCCAAATTAACAGCAAGACGACACCCTAGAACATTTACTACAGCCTCTAATGTTAATTTTAGGTCCACAGCTCTTTCTCAGCCCCACCCCGGCCTTCTGACACGCAACATTTCACAAGTAAGTTGATGGATTTCTTTGAAAGAAGATCCTGGTAAACAGCAGAGTGGAGAAATAAAGCAGCATTGGGAACATTTCAGTATCTGTACTCCACTCTCATGTTGCCACTTTCCTCCATGTAAATGCCAGAACACACCCTGTGATGTGCACAGACACAAACGAAAACTATTACATACCAAGGAAGTGTATCATGAAAACACCGACAGTGATCCAGTTCGAGATATGAGTCATTGGTTCTAGTGGAGTATTACAACATGTAAGAACTATTAGCTAGAAGTAATGACAACTTCTCCAGTAAAGGCCTGTTAACATAAGCCAAGGACATTCCCATTATGTGTGTAAAGGTATGAAGTGTTGGGCAATTAATGAGGCCTAATTTTTCCCCAAATTCACTTCGACAAACACACGGAACCTGTAACCGAAACTGCTAATGTTAGCTAGCTATCTTAGCTTAAACGTGTCTATCGATGAGACTTGAAGACATGTCCACCAGCAGTTAACACTATGAACTCACTCAAACGTCAACAGACAAAATGAGTGCACACAGAAACTTAAAAACACTTGTTTCACCGCCATGTTCTCAGGGGTACAAGAGCAGCAATGTGGGAGGCTAGCGCGGTGTGCTAATGTCGTTAGCTTATCGAAATGCTCTTACCTTGTGAATCCTTTTCAGAGCCATCTTCTCTCGATGTTTTCTCTTTTAGTTTGAGGGGTTTTCCTATCCAAGGCAACCGTGATGTGCCAGGACTATTCCGCTTTCTGTTAAATAACTGACTCTGGGTCAACTCGACGGCCTTTTCTTTCTTGAGCTAGCGCCTGATAGCTAGCGAGCTAAAACTACGTATGCGCGGAGTTCGTAACAAAGATAGCTGGCGGTGTTCTCCAGCTTATTTTAAACGACACTGTCCTTCGATAAACCCTCACTTTACACCGAAGTTATCTCCTATTACGTATCCTCCAGTTGAGGCTGAACGAGGTGAAGTAACCCCGGTCGACAAAGCTGCTGTGGTCGCTCCTGTTAGCCAACTAGCTGCGGTGTGCTTGTGTCTGGGGCTTTATGAGCAGAAGGCGGTGCGGCTGAGTGACGGGGCGATGTGCTGGCAGATCGCTCACGCTGCGTTCACACTTTGCGTCGACCTGCGCGAACTCGCCCTTTTCGCGTCTTTACGTTTACTTTGTATGTAATCGCACCGCGCGAAAAAGTTCGCTTCGCGTTTGGTTTGAACGCACTACTACAAACTGCTGTGAAACGACATGTACAAGGACCAGCCCTGACATGTCAGAGTTTAATTTACTGATCTATTTATGAAGCACTGGATTTTTTTGGGGAATGGTGATGTTAACATTTAAAACAGCCACTTATTAAAATGTCAAACCTATCTTGTACCATGAACTATGTTCTATTAATTATGTCAAAAAGTTTTCCCATTTAGATTTTTAAACATGTTTTTGTGAATACTGAGAGATCTGCTCTCTTGGTAATTTCTATAATTTATCCCTGCTAAATGCCTTGTAGAACTATTGTAAACTTCTATGTTTTACTGGTGTGATCTGCTATTGAAATGTAATTGTTGTATTACATTTATTCAGCAAAGAGAAGGTTTTTTTTGTTAACTGGACTCATAACTTCACACTGTACATTTTACATTTATATTTAATTTAATATTCCATTCTTTAAACAATTAATGTAAATAATATCCTGATTTATATTGTGTTGACTGAAGATTGGCCCGTCAATAGCGTTTTATTTGTCAGACCGCTTATGTTCACGGTCATCTGTATATGTTCTACTCTCTAATGCCAGTTTATTTCTATTTCTTTTTTGAGATGTTTATATTTTAGAATTGTTTCTTTCTACTCTAATTTCTCATTATGTGCAACGCCTTGTTTTTTTAATGACTTTGCAATGAAAAATGTCTTAATTTGGGATCAATAAAGTGCATCTGATGTAATACGAAAAAGAAGTGTGTACATTATGTATTACTATGTGTGTTTGCGAGGCGTACCAAATAAAGAGCCCACAACAAGAGAAATGTTTTTGTTGTTTGCATTTGATGATGGTTCTAAACGCATGTGAAATAAAACAGTGATGCACTTTATTATCTCGTTATCAACACAATAGAAAAAAAGTTGATCTTGACTCTTTTAGTTTACGGCTACAGAAGAAATATTCAGTTTGGACTTTTAAAAAATCACACAAATTCAGACGCATTGTGCACCTGTCATGAATTTATTAAATCAGTTACTACAGTTAGAAAATGAGAGCAGATGTTAACAGCAGGAATGTAATACTGGGAGACAGAGAAGCAGTACAAAAGGCTGATTTATGAATTAAAGAGACGAATGCTGAAACTTCCATTCATATTGCTTTCACAACACTGCACTACATGAGAACTACAGAAAAAAACCTAATGAATTAAGTCAAATGTAATTTATGAGTAAACGTGTTTACCTGTAACCTGCTGGAATCTGGTAACTATTGATGCAAGATAATCTCTTCATAGTTTCACATAATTTCTAGGAATTATAATTTAATTTCTTTACAGTTTTACAATAAGGATTTCAACCCAAACACAATTCAGTCTCTTTATGGCTACGTTCACACTGCAAGCCGGAGTGATCAATCCTGATTTATTGCTCAAATCGTTTTTCTAAATGTGGCCAACACAGTATCAGACCTGCATATTATTCAAAACCCAATATATGAAAGAGGCCCAAAGGGTAATTACACAATAATGAAAAGATCTGAGTCAAATCAATCACTTTTTCCCCTCTTGGGTAACACTTTATAATAACCAACATTAATATGTTTTTTTTGATAGGTCATTAAATTGAAGTTCTTTTACTCTAAACAAGCATGAATAGATCATTAAGAGTTACTAATCATACGTAATCCCATAATTCAGGTTATTTCATCATTAGTTTGTGCCATAAGAAATAATCAGATTAACGTCTTAATATTCACACTTTCTATCAACAGTTTTATGTTCATATTATAGCATGTTATATGCTATATTACATATTTGTGAATGATTTGTATAAAGATAGATGGCCCAGAGACCAAATATTAACCAAGTTAATTTATATTTTAATAAAATGTATAGATGCTTTACAAATATTAGAAAAGGTATTTATTAATCATTTAGATTAACTAATGACTATTTTAAATAATATTATATTTCATGAACACTTAATGTAGAATATTAATTGTTATAACATGTGCAACAATAACGTGTCCCAATATTAAAATGAAATAAAAGTTCCCATTTTTAATTAGCATTCCGTTGTTGGTAAACAGTAAAATTACTATCAGTATAATATTTATTAATGGTGGCTATTTATTATAATGTTTTATCATTTGGCCTGCAGTCTGAACGTAGCCCATATTAAACACAGTTATTTGCCTAACATTCATTACACTGTTCAGAAAAGACATTTTTTGATTGGTTAACAAAGAGAGAAGGCAAATGTGTTTTAATCCCTCGTTATGGAAGATGGACCCTCTAACATCCTCCCAAGGCACTGATGCAGTCAGTCATTGTCCTCTGAATGTGTGCAGGAGGAGGAACCTTTATGGTTTTCAGGATCCTCAAAGCAGTCTAAGAATTCAGAGTTTTTGTTACAAGATTCAACAGACGTTTGGCCGTTGACCCCACATGCCTCAAGTTTTTCGTTTGATTCAAGGCTGCCTGATTTTGGTGTCCGTTCGCAGCTATTGTGTTTATTAACATCCCCACTTCCAGGACAGAAAGAACTGCTGTCTTTAAGTTCTGCACCATTGGAGGCAGATTGGCGCTCTAATGTCGATGGCAGGGGTGATTCTATGCCACTCTCCTCACCTTCGTTGTGCATGTTAGAAGGAGAGGTTTCATGGGATTCTGCATTTCCCCCTGAACCGCAGGGGCTTACAAATCCAACAAAATCACCACTGGAGCTGAAACGAAGACCGTGAACAGCTTCCGTTTCAGTTTCATCTTGGTTGTCTTCTCTAGCACAATCTCCACCCTCAAAGCTTTTCATCTCCTCTTGCTGCTCTGCAGGATCCGGAGATACAGCATCGCTCTGTGTCTCTGGTAACGAGCCATTGTCCTGGTTCGGTTCTTCCTCTTGTTGTGCAGACTGATCTGGCCCTGTGTTGTTGGGAGTTGCATCCTCCGCAGCGTCTCCTGAAGCTGGGTTTTGCTCTCTGGGGCTGGGTCGTACCGTCTGGTGGCACATGGGGCAGGTCTCCTGTACGTACAGCCACTTGCGCAGGCAGTTGCCGTGGAAGAAGTGTCCGCAGTATGTGATCACAGCAGAGCTCATTTCCTGTGAGGATGAGAGACATAACAGACTTAAACAATACCTATAGACCAGTATTTGGATCATTACACAAACACACACATTATAAATGTTTCTTGAGCTGCTCGCTTGACACTGAACCTGTCACCTTCAATTAAGACACGGTTAAAACATCTTAAACCAGTTTTTAGAAAATAAAAATGGGCTGGAGGCCAAAGATTCGTGTCCGAGCAGCGAGAGGAGCGGTGTGCAGCTAAACTGGAAGAACGGGATGGAGCTGCTTTGAGGATACACACTCATAAAGCACTATATGTACACAGTGTATGCTTCACCGTCAGCCATGTGAATGAAGAGCAGCTGCTGTCAAATATCACAACATATCTCTATACTTCTGTAGAGATTTTGTAAATGCATAAATAAAGATTGTCAGATTGAATACTGGGTTATTTTGCTTTAGTCTTTGTCCTTTTTCTATCTTTTCTGATCTTTATATATTTTTAAACTCCAGTCTTGTCTTTTTGTCAACAATGTAATTGCAAGTCGATACTGATACATCTGTAATGAATGACTCCTGGGCGGATTTGTCATCGTCTCGTCTTAGTCATGGAAAAAAAAGGTTGATGACTAACAAGTCATAGTTTTTACAACAACATAAACAATGATAGGCGATGAGATAAAAAAAATGCACACATGTACCTTCTTTCCTTATGATTATGTGCAGACGCTTTAATTTATAGACACTTTTAATGTCCGAATTAGGATTAAAAATTGGCTGTGAGAGTATGTTGCTGCTGCAAGTCATATTTTCCCCCAGTGGGACAGTAAGTGACTGACCTGGAAGCAGATGGAGCAGACGTCGTTGTGTTCCTGCAGCTGCTGAGCCGTGGCTCTGGGGAGGGAGTTGATCTTCTTCGCCGCTTCCTGTCTGAGCAGGAAACTCCTCCAGCCGGACTGAGCTCGGAGCCAAACGTTGAAGTACGAGTGGATGATGATGACGGATGCGCCCATCCAGCTCCACTCCCCAAACAGCGACTCCCAGGTGCCGTACGCCACAACGCACAGCGCCACCACAAACTCCAGCACGCGGCTGACGGCGTTCACCCAGTAGATCACCTCATCAAGGCTTTCGATCGGGTCGCGGCGAAACAGCTCCACCATGAACAGGGAGTAGATCAGCATGGTGCCTGTGACCTGGAAAAACCGGGAGGATTTTAATCAAGAAAAGCTTAAATAATTAGCCTTTTTGGTGGAAATGATCTAACTTGCAGTGTTTAATAGTAAGACTTAAAAGGAAGGAGGTTATTTGTATCTATTCTAAAAGGTGTCTATTCATATTATATCTCTTAAACACGTGTGGGGGGGGGGAAGATTTGCCAGGAATGCTGTTTTAAGTAACTTTTTTCAGATGTGGTTTAAAAAAATGTGTAAGTTAGGAAAATGTATTCAACCATTTTTCTTCTTAGTCTAATACAAATTGTTTTCCCCTCTGCTTGTTATATAAGAAAAGATAAAAACATTCAAAGTTTAAGCTGGAGGATATTAAAAAGATGTGTTGTACTTTTACCTTTGAAACACGTGAGGATAAAAAAGTTGACCTACTTCCACTCTTCAACTCATGTCCCAAAAAACCATATACCACTTCCTCCTTCTAAATAACACATAGAGGTCACACCTGAAGGGAAGTCAGCATGCAGCTGGACACCAGTATAAGGAGCCAGAAGTCCATGTGGAAGAACTGAGAGATTTTATAAGCCATGTACACGGGGAAAACCAGCAGGAGCAGACACATGCTGAGGCCACGGAAATGTTTCCACACACTCCTGAAAGCACAGAAGAGAAAAACACTCAGAGAACTTTTTTCAATATCAAATATTTACCTCAAAAAACTTAACCTGCATCTGGCCATAATGAATGGTAATGACTGGAGTAGCCGTTACCTGTTGCGGGATGCACCCAGCGCCAGAATAACCGGGTCTGTTATCTCGATCATTGACTGCAGGGTGGAAGTGACCACAATGAAGAGGATGATGCTGAGGAGGAAGGTGCGCTGCAGAGCCTGCATGTCTAGCAGGCCGGTCTGCAGAGCGAGCAGCAGCAGAGTGACGCCCTCCGTCACACCTCTGAACACAACAAGGGTAAATAATGATTGTCATCAAAGAGAGGGAAAACATAGGGGCTTTGACTTATGACATCATTTCAACTGTATACATATACATAGTTTCGAATATCGTTTAAACAAAACAAAAAGTTTAAAATGTGATTTGGGATTTTGAGAATATCTTTTTATTTCTCACAAGTCTACGGCATTTTATAAATAAGACATCTAATCAATAATTCAATTAAAAAAATCAGTTGGTTGTTGCCACCTGTTGTTGACACTGTTTGGGGAGTAAACAAAGGGAGGGAGTTTTCCAGGAAATCCCTGAGCAAAGTTACAAGTCTATTCCTGGAAGTCACCTGCCACGTTTGATGCCACTATGTGAGTTTGGCGCCCCCCATTGGCCAACGACACAATCAGAAAGAGGCACAAGAAGGAAACTAACACACAAATATTGAATGAACCATACAACCATTGCAATGCATGTGAAAGGCGGTTGCTTTGGAGTGATGAATTTCCATAAAATCTGCAGCTCCCATCAGGTTTACTTAGGTTTATTGTGAGTTAATTATACTAGGATATACTATAAACCTGCAGATCTCACCTGTGCATGACGTTCTCGTTCTGAACGGCTGCGTGACCTCCCACGTAGAACTTGCATAGGTTGAGCAGACCGAGAGCGAGATAGGACACCACAAAGGTCAGACCCAGGAGAGAGTACGGTGTGGCACAACATTCAGAGACACTGAGGGGTGCAATAAACCAAAATAAACAGTTATTCAAAACATATGACCTGTCTTATGTCCGGAAAAAACATACACACAAAGGAATAATAATCCACATAAACACATCAGCATTTGGAAGAAGTTCTCATATCTTTCACAAAAGTAAGAGTCACAATATTACAGTGCAAACTACTAAAGGTAATAACTTTATATACTGGTGGGAAAGTAAAGATTTGATGTAGCAGTAGAAGAAATGATGCCCACGTTATTCAAACTGTCCTTGAGTAAATGTGTTCAGTTAAATGTGCACCTTGTGAGCAGGAAGAAGAGTATTCCCTGATTTCCTGCTGGCGTGGATTTGGTGGACATGGTGTCCGAGCACAGCTGGACGACGAAGAGGACAAACCAGAAAACACTGAAGAGCACCGGGACGGCAAACTGGTTCCACAGAGAGATCCCCACAGCCAGGAGTCGGTACAGCTCGATCACCTGAGGGGAGCATTACAAACAGAACAGGATACAGGAGAGACACTGTGTGTTACATTTGACAGCAACCAAATAAATAATATTTTGATTAAAGCAAACAAATGTTGTCATCATGAATAAATGGGTGTTTTAAAAATGTTCACACTTGCATCTTGAAATGAAGTATTACTACTATATGGTTGCATCTTTTTATTATGGTCTTTTAAACTGATTTGAGGTCAGAATTAAGGATGATAAAGAAGAAGATGTTTAAACTTAACCAGGTAATCTCAATATGGGATCTCATTTTCAAAAGATAACCAAGTAAAAAGTACTAAAATGGTTAGATGAATGAACAATGTATGTCTAAAAGTGTAAAATAATCAGAATAACTCCTCAGAGAAACAAGATGCATTAAAAGTACCTCCAGCTGCAGCAGCTCTAAATAGGCAGCTTTCGCGAGGCGGTACGGCACAAAGAGATGTGCAAGGAGGAACACGGTGATCCCCGCTGCGGTCAGGCCCATGGACAGCGTGTTGACGGTGAGCAGCGTGGCGTGATGCAGGGCACAGAGTCTGGCCAGCAGGGGGAGCAGGTGAGCCGAGAACAGCCACACCTTCCTGGTCTTCATCAGGAAGGCACATAGCGTGCTGAGAATAATCTGACCTGCACAGGAAATCACACAAGGAAAGGCATTATGCTTGGACTGTATGAAATGCAAATCGTATCAGAGTAACCTTATCTTTATCTGACATCTGTGCATAAATGCCACAAAATATAGCAAAGCAACATTAACATTTTGAACGAAGCTAAGAAGTCTTTTCATTCATATTGCTTTTCATTAAAACACTCCTTTTGAATTGGGACCTAAATGAGTGTAAATGCTTCATATAAACATGTCAGTTTAGTTTTTGGACTCACTCGTCATTGCAGAGACAAATCTGTTGAAGGCCAGAGAATCGAGGTACACCGCTCCTTCATAACCATACTGCAGCTCGTCACGGACATAATCCCTGTGAAATGGACATTAAAAAACAAGTGTTATAATTGTATTACTACTGTATGCTATTGGTTTTTGCATTAATAGATGTCTACATCTTACACTACATTTTGCTAATGTTTAACTTACATTTTTGAGAAAAAAATACAAAAATCAGGCGAGCAATTAAAGAGTATGTAGATGCACAAATATTTGCGAGGAAAGTATTAAATTAAAATAGAGCAGTTGTAGTAGCATTAGTAGAAGCTCACTTGGAAATCTGATGCCCCATGTAAAGGAGAAGCGCAGCCAAGATGTGGAGGTAAAGCGTCACAATGTGCCTCAAAGGAAGAACCAACACCACCAAGTTAAGGAGATGTCCTGGAAGACAAATGAAATGCTCATGTCATGTTTTCTGTGTTTTCATTGAAACCAAGAGTGAAGATACTAGTGGAAACTCTTTGAAAATATAAAAGATAAACACTAGAAAAGCACAGAGGATTAACGAGGGGAAGTAAAAGAAGTTCATGGTGTCAATTTACACTCTCCTGTTTACCTCCTGTTTACAGTAACATGGTCATTATCTCCTCATGTGCATACTTACCAATGTAGTACATGTTCCAGATGACGTATTTGTATTTGAAGAGCATGTCTTCATTCTTGGCCTTGAGGTGCTCCGTTAACCCTTCAATGTCACATTTATACAGCAGGTCCAGCACCAGGATGCTCGGCACCCTCAGGGCCACGTTGGCCAACTCTTCCAGTCGAGGCATCTTTGTTTAGGGGGGGGGGGGGAGGGGGAGAAGGGGGGAGGGGAGGGGATGAGCGAAAACCTGTTTGTGTCACATGCTGTCAGTGCACCGCTCTGCTCTTCTTGTCATCTGAAAAACATGAATCAAACCTCATATTTTTTAATTGATTTATGAGAAGGAATAATAGGGGTGCAACAAACAAGTATTATTGTTGTCAAATACTCTGCCGTTGATTCATTTTTTGGTCAATAAAATGTCAGGAAAAGGTAAACATGTCCTTCAAAGTTTCTCAAGGTCCAAGGTGAGGTCGTTAAATGTCACTTTTTCTCAGTTCAAAGCAAGAGGCTACTTTTTAATTATATATCAATTATCTAATTAGCTGGGGTTTTGGGATATATTGGTTAACACATTGCAGCTTTAATGTACAATCAGCCATAGCAGTTAAATGAATACAAAACATAAACTACAGCAATATCAGACATTAATAATAACAATAATTATATTGCACAATACAAATAATGAGTAATGTTGTGGACAGATTGAGTCATAAAAAGTATGTATAATCATGTACTACATAAACTGTTTTTGGATGAAAATAAGTGATAATAATATATTTGTATTTGGATCTGTTGGCTTGCACCAAATAGAGCACTCCAAGTCTAGATGTAATACAACAAGTGCTGTGCAACCATAACACCGATGCATGTTCTTGTTCAGTTTTGCAGAAATTACATTTGTATCCACATCTGAAATGATAAATATGTAGCTTCCACTCTTTTTTTCAAGCAATACATATGTAAATTAGTTTGTGAAAAATGTCATAGTTAAAACTTCAGGCATCGACTTCCCTGAGCAAACAGGCCGATCCTTGCTATACTCACTCCTTTAGCGTCACAGATAAGCCTTTAATCAACACTAGAGACGTGCAGTAGCAATGTTATGAATTGCAACTTCATATTTACAAAGCTTTTAAGTAGCTAGTGTGTGTAAAAAATGATTGTATTTCACTTACTTTGCACGGTGGTACTCATCACAGCCGAACAGCCATCTGCTAGCTAGCTCCTGTTGGTTAGCTTTCACAGCGACCAACAGCATGATTTTCTTTCATAGCACTAGCAGCACCTCACGCAAAATATTTAACTAGTTTCAATATCTCCTGCTTCTCAAAGATAGGTAGAAAAAACCGCCATGCAAACATTTAATTTAGATATCTGAATTTAAACGATAAATGGATGAGTAGAGAGCCTTCAAATGCAATGTTATGATTCCGTTCGCTTGCGTGGCCACTTCCTGGTGTGTACACGTCACAGCAAAAGTAACCAATCACGTGCGGGTATTCTTGATTTCAAAATAGAAGTCGTATCTGACTACTACTCGAACTACTACTACGACGACGACGACGACGACGACGATTACTACTACTACTACTACTACTACTACTACTACTACTACTACTACTACTACTACTACTACTACTACTACTACTACTACTACTACTACTACTACTACATTAATACTTCTCCTACTCCTACTTCAGCTACTACTACTTATTACTACTAATGATAATTGTGTTAGTAACTATTTTCTTTATGATTTGATGTATGGCATTGGCCTGCATTACTATGTTACTTAGATCTGCTCCTCTTTTGTTTTTTTATATAAGCTAGGCATCGCATCTGCTGTCAGTATTTTTCTTATTTCCCTGATTCATAGAAGATCTGCTCTTTCAGCCCCACAACCTGTTTACAATATACCAAGCTCTCTAAAATTTAAAGTCTCAAAACCAGCATTTACACTTCATGGCCACGACATCTGGCTATGAAGAACAGATGTTATCATTGTAGTTTCTTAGTAAAAGAGATGATTAATATGCATTTCCCAACTGTGTGTGAATCTTCAAACAAAAGGGATTCAACAGAAATGTATCACTTATCACATTTTAGCTCTTAAACTTTGCTATGAATTAGTGTCTATTCACACCCATTTATGATCATTCTTCACTGCCCCAACCTGTCACACTACCTAAACTGAACAGAGATTTTATTTAATTTCAAATTTTTAAAAACATGAGCATTACCCTTTGAGATCCAGAATCGCTGTAACAACAGGGCAGCATAAAACAGTTTCACATTAAAGAGGATACACAGATTTTAAGCTAAAAAGCAAGAAGTAAATGAAACAAGCAGCAATCAGACACTCAGCAACTTGCATCAAACAATGAAATAGGCAGCGTACATTAAGACAGATGCAATTTGTTGTCAGCCATAATCCTGTTTATAAAGTGATTTTCATTCAAGATGTATCTGTTAAAATTGCATTCACTGTTTTTTTTCCATGATTACAAAGTGTATAGGTGTTAGGAATTACATTTTTAACTTTAAATCCTGGGCTCATCAAACAATGCATCCTGCAGTATGCTTATGACATACAAAGAAACGAAAAAATAGAAATTGTGCAAGTAAAATGTTAGAATAAGTAAACTATATGTAAAATGTAAAGAGCTATAACATAATGTAAAATGATATACTGTAAGCAAGGAATCATAAAATACTCTTTATTGTAAACGACATTTGTAATAACTGAAATTAAACTGGTGTGAATCATTTTCATTGAATTAATGGCACTGGATTATTTCAGAGGTGTGCAGGACAGAAAGTCATCAGAGAGCCTGACAGCTGGAAATACCGCGCAGTCACAGCCTCACTGTATGGACTGCTTGTGTTTGCATGCATACACACCATCTGGAAACACGTCACATGCAGCTCACAGACTAAACTTGTTTCTTCTGATGCTGACCTGCATTCTTTTTGTGATTCACTTGAGTGAATCAAGCATGACAGTACGACTTAAATAAAACACAGATGTGAGGATTTGCTGACGGTCTGAAAATATGTCGTTTGGTGATGTGTTTTTGTCATGTTTAAAATGTACTTGTATCTGCTGCTGTTATAACCATCAGCCTGTTTTTCTCATCTGATAGATACAAAACAGAGTGTTACAGATGCACCAACAACAGCTGAGGATTTATGATGTTTTTCGGACAGATAAGAATCATGTCTCAGTCGCAGTTCTTTATTTGAAATGACACAATAATACTTATTTGGTCACATCAAGTCGGAAACATTTCTTGCATCACAGCAGCTCCATTTGCATCTTTAACAAGACAAATATTTAAGACAAGAAATAAATAGTTAACATAAAATCAACAGCACTGAAAACAATATGTTAAACACTCTTTAATGTACATTTTGTTATTCATGGCCTCATTGTATTTAGTTTAAGGCTTGGCTGCTGGACAAGAGTGCTTCAGTATCGTTGGACCCTGTATATCCTCATTTTTATCTATTTAATGATGACAAATATTGAGCTCTGTTCAGGACAGGATTGGGGTCAGAGACAAAATATTTGGCCAGCCTCAATATATCAAACTGTTCTTAAACGGTTGGGCTACAGTTTTTATTGATGGATCAGTTTTTTTTTAGACAGAGGAAAAACATCCAAATGTTGTCTGGTGTTGAGCTTTTTGGTCTCTTTTTATACAATGCTAGGGATCTTAGGGATTCAGGAAAAAGTGGGGATGTGCAGAAATATGAGGGACTATAGATGGAGGTGAATTTGTCCCTTATGTAAATTGACCTGTAGTCACTTGTTGATGCTTGTAAAGGTGGAGCTTATTTTAACTATCTTACTTACTTTAAAGAATGGATAACTTTTGAATTTATTTATTTGAATGTGCCTCTGAAAGGGTAAAGCAGCTGTAAATGGAAATACTGAAGTACAGTAGAAGTACCTCAGAATTGTACTTCAGTACAGTTCTTGATTAAATCGTATATACCTTTCAAGACAGAAAAATACAAGATGTTTATGTAGTAGTTAAATCACTGTCTCACCATTGTAAACATAACCCGCATTAATCAGTAATCACAGTAATCTTTCCCTTTCCCATTTTTAACTCCCATTTCCCAAGGAATTACTTTTAACTGGAATTTTGGGAGGGAGGAAGAGAAGGAGGATACGGGAAGGTTGGAATGAGGGGGAGGGCTGTTTGAAAGGAGGCTGGCTCTTTGTCATCTTCCACATAAACTGGCAGGGGAATTTTTCCCCACTCACTTTGCAACATGCAGCCCACAGAGAGGAAAATGGAAAAGTCATTGTGCACGTTGGCAGCAGTTATTTTTCTGGGAGGGTTTTTAGAAGCAGTGCTGACAGATTATACAACAACTGAGGTTAATTTATCGTTAAACAACACAAGTACAGCTGCGTCTGTCACTGTGCAGCTGCAGAATCATAGCACAGCCACAACGACTCCAATAGCAGCACAGAAGTTTCACACCACCACTGTCACAAAAACAACGCTGCACAGAAAAAACATCAGCCGGGAAAGTGAAGAGGAAAACAACAAAGAAAAGGAAGATGCTAGCAAGACAGAAGAGAAGAAAACACAACTGGGTATGGACAAATATATTTTTAGTATCACTTTTTGTATAGAAGCCAATTACTTAATTAATGCTGCCTTCAGGGACCCACTGTGTTTCGGACTTACATTTTCTCCACCATCACGGAAGACGAAGGAATACAGTAAATATTCACTTCAACAAAAGCTTTTGTAACAAATGACTGCCAGTCTTTCATAAAAGCCCTACACACATGAATTGATTAGTCATGATAACTTCCTAAACTAGATATCTGTATACTGCTCCTTTAACTTTAATGATGCATCATCAAATCGTCCCTTGACCTAAAAAGATCTCACAAAGCTCTTCTCTGCTGCCAAGTGATTTAGGAGGTTCCTAAAGCCATGAAATGCACTGCAGCTGTAGCTCTGCTGGACTTTCAGCTTTCCTGCCCCAACTTCTCAGATTACATTCAAACCCTCAATGGGTTTCACTTATCTGCAGTTTCCTTTGCAGCAGGGGCCTCCCTCTAAAAATTCCCCAAAACCCAGGATGACATAATTCTCATAACAATTAATTACAACTGCAGTGTGTTTGCTTACTCAGAGAAACCAGAGGAGAATTTTGACACCTCAGAAGCTTCTTAAAGATCTGCAACTCCAGAAGATTTGATCTCCTTTTTGTTGCAGACTGCCCTCCTCTTGGCCTGGAGTCACTGCGGGTCGATGACAGCCAGATCCGGGCTTCTTCCTCCCAGAGGTCGGGTCTGGGTCCTCACAGGGGGAGGCTTAACATCCAGGTGGGTCTGCATGTGGATCACCGAAAGTACAGACAATTGCTTCTTATAGCAGTTTCAAGGCATAGCATAACAGGAAACAGGATGTTGTAAAGCGAGATTAAGAGAGCAGGAGGTTAGAAGTTTCCCTTTCTTATGCTGAAGTGATGAAATAACATTTATATTTTGAATACAAAGATGCACAAATGAACTGGTCAATTATTATTATTCTTCTCTTTAACTTAATATGGTCCTGTTTAACTACTGCTGCACATTTCTTAAACTAACAGTCTATGAAATAAAGCAGATCTCCTGCTCTCTGTCACTTTATTCCTACTGGTTTTATTGCCAAATAAAATATAGATACTAAATCTCCAGTGAGTTTCTTGGGAATGAAATTAAATAATCTGTAAATCACAGAGCCAGCAGTCTGAAAGCAATTATCAGGGTCAACACAAAACTATTCTCCATTATAAAGAGGCAGAACCACAAGGAGTTTAATGCGTTGTGGAGGAAGCTGTTTAAAAACTCACTGTGTGTTTTCAGTCTGGCATCGCGGACGGAGACCAGTATGATGGAGCCTGGTGTGCAGAGTATAAGGACAAGCATCAGTGGCTGGAGGTCGACGCCATCTACCTCACGCTGTTCACCGGAGTTGTCCTGCAGGGAAGAAACTCCATATGGAGGTCAGTTAGTATCAGGATTCAAATCTACTGTCTTCCGAAATGAAATGTAAAAAATGCTGCGAAAGAAACAAAAGAACACTTGTTACAGAACACAAACCACAATGTTGTTTCACTGCATGTGGTTGTGGTTGTGTCTGTGTATATTAACAATAAACATATTGTCTTTGTTACAGTTGGGACTGGGTGCACACCTACAAAGTACAGCTGAGTAATGACTCAGTGACCTGGAAAACCTGCATGAACGGGACTGCGGAGGCGGTAAGAACATGGAGGGATAACTGAAATGGCCTACCGGGCAGGCCCGAGGGACCAAGGGGTCTACAACCACAAAGAAACACAAAAACAAGACTGAAAATAGATACAAAACTATTATAGACATGTTAAAAGACCACAAATAGAAACATGACAATTGAACAGACACAGAACAACTAAGATACATGATAAAGAGTCACAAGAAAAGGCAAAACAACAAAAAAAAAGATGCAAAACAACCAGGAAAAGTTGCAATCCCCACTAAAAAAAGATGAGAAAAGGTGCAAAAATCATCACAAAGACATGCAAGGCAACTAAAAACACGTGTACTGTCTACAAGTAATTTTAAATCAGTTTTTGGATAACAACTTTTATTCTCTGATATAAAGGAATATCTTTATTCTGACCATTGGAGCTTGTTCTGATGGGAAACAGATTTGGAGTTTGTGCCAAAGTGAAATATCTACCATGACAAACTGAACTCAGACCAAGAGTCCAGGAAGAAACTGAAACTTGTGTGTGGCATGATAGAATTTTACTATAAAATAATCATTATACATACCTGTTTTATCTATCTACAATTAATGACACAAAAGGCAATGTGCATTCCAACTACACTTTAATGAAGGCTGCATCATGGAGGTGCATGTAAGGTCGACCTCCTGCAACTTGTTCACGTTTTTTTTTAACGATTGAAACTTTTCAAGAAGCTGAACGTGACTGAAGACATTTTAATAAAACCCAGAGAAACGCGTCATTTAAGTTAAGGTAAAGGTGGTCTCCTGTCATGCGTCGTATCACATTTGCGCATGCGTCTGCTGGCCAGAAGCTGTCATAAATGTACTTTCAAATTCATATTTCAGCCACATGTTTAGCCCTACTATACGCCTTTTGATCTTCATTGTTTTAAACTATAGTTTTAAACATTTGAACATCAGATTTATTGATCTAAAAAGTTATCATTGAAGAAGAACTTGAGCTAACGTTAGCGATTAGCTCGTAGCTAGCTGCTCTGCCCGGTGTCATCAGGGAAAACACTCGAATTAAAATGCTTTATGTAGTTTTTTACCAGCTGTACTCGAAGGGTCTGTTTGTTGTAGAGAATATGAGACTTCTGTGAATAATTCGGCTCACAGTGAAATCATACTGAATGATTAATACTATAGTCATCTTAATCAGGAGAAGTTGACGGCTAGTACAAATTATGCTGTCTTTTGTTATTGTTTTGATTGAGGACCCCCTAGTGGCAGAATGTGATTTATTGTGCGTTTACATTACTGTCTTCGTATGTTTTTGTCAAGATATTTGAAGGGAATCAGAACCCAGAGACGCCGGTTCTCGGTCTGCTTCCTGTTCCCACGGTGGCCCGTTTTATCCGCATCAACCCTCAGACCTGGTACATCAACGGCACCGTCTGCCTGCGGGCGGAGATCCTCGGCTGCCGGGTGGATGGTTGGTACAACTCCGCATACAAACAGTGGAGGAATGTAACTAAGTACTTTACAGACAATTGAGCAGAGACATTGAACTTCACAATCTCATTTATTTGATATACTTTTTGTATTTTTGACAAATAATAACCAGCTTTTGAATCTATAACTTTTAGCCAACCGGCAGTGGACTTTGACAGCAGTGTGTTTAGTATTTATACTTAAGTAAAATTCCACTATTGGCTACGTTAACATTCTTTGAAGTCATCTTTCATCTCTTTGTAAAAACATGTTTCTCTCTGTTTTTTATTTAGTGTCTTTGTAGTCATTTTGTGTCTTTTTGTATTCTTTATTGTCTCTTTACAGTCATTTTCTGTATCTTCCTCTTTATTTTGTGTGTGAGTTAACAATAGGAAGTAAATCTGCTCTTTCTTTCCTCGTAGATCCAGATGACATCTACTCATCGGAGCAGGATTTAGGATCAAATGACCCTCTAGACTTCAGACATCACAACTACAAAGAGATGAGGAAGGTCAGGATGTGAATACAGTCTGCAGGGCCACACATGCACATTGAGTAACTGCGGTTCCTCTAATGATAATGCCAGATGTTTTAGAGTGGGCTGTTTTTTTTTAACTGTTTTTAATAGCAACTTTAAGTACTGATTTTAAGGAATAGTTCCCTGATTATATTTGCAAACGTTCAGTGCATTTACTTGTACCAGAGTATTTTTAAAAATTACTTTAAGTATTTATGCAGTATCTGAATTCTTCACCGTTTTTAAGCTCATGAAGTCTGTGACGGAGGAGTGCCCGAACATCACACGGGTCTACACCATCGGGAAGAGCTACTCTGGCCTCAAACTGTACGTCATGGAGATCTCAGACAACCCTGGGAAACATGAACTAGGTGAGAGCAGTACAGATCTTCTTCAGATGTGGATAAAGTACCAAAATCTTTTACTTGAATGAGTTATTTCACAAATAAGGAATACAAAAGAAACCAGGAATTTATGAAATGATATCTCAAACTACTTAGAATGATATACTCGTACAGCTGAAGCAATAAGTCTATCAACAACCAACAGCACAAAAGGATAAATGCCTGCGAGATCTCAAAAAAGAGGGAGAAAGCAGCACAATGAGTTTGAAACAGAGAAGTCTGAAGTTTCTCGACCAGAGTTCATCATGTTCCTCGGGTAACTCCGAGTTTAGCTGGTCATGACCGGTTCAACATCCTGCAGTGTTTACACAGACTTCTTTGCAGCAGCACACAGGGAGGCAGCAGGGAGGCCTCTCATATATAAACAACTGATAATGGCTTGAAATTAGAGACACATTGTCTTTTTAATGTTTGCCTGGGCCCAAAAAAAAGGTTGCAACATTTTTCAAAACTGCTTATCTTTTGGTTATTTAGAGACTTGCATAGACCCATTTATGTCTATTTAAGTGGTAAGTAGCATTTACACAGTAGATGCCATATACTAGTGGTTGCATCATCTAAAAGCTGGGAATCTTAAGATTTATTTGAGATGGAGCTCAGCAATTATGGTCAAATTAGTCTACTGCTAAATCTGCATTCAACATTGTGTTTTGGTTAGCCACCTATTCATATTTGCTAGTTTGCTTGTAGAAAGTTACAATGAAATGATATAATGACCATACTAGTTCTCTATTACGTCTCATAAATTGCATGAATTGCATTTTCTACTTTAGAAAAAGGGGTTTGAAAGTTACATTCCTGGTGCCAAACACAAGAACCAGAGGGGCAGTTTTTATTTTTGTGCGATTGTATAAAGATGTTGGGTGTTTTGGAGTTTTAGCTAAAGGAATGTTTTCCATCACACCTTTCCAATGAACATATGATTATTGGCAAAGTGCTGTTGCCCGAAACAAAACAATATGAAATGTGTTCCTGATGTGCCTCCGGGTTTGAACTTTAACCAAACTGAATAACATCCAAACTTCTCGTTTAGTGTGAACTGGCCCAGAAAAACTCCTCTACATTTTCTGCTCTGCATGTAAAACGATTCCCTTTCATTTCTCTCTTGGCAGGCGAGCCAGAGTTTCGCTACGTGGCTGGGATGCACGGGAATGAGGCTCTGGGCCGAGAGATCGTCCTCAACCTCATGCAGTATATGTGCAAAGAATACAAGAAGGGCAACCAGCGCATTGTCCGGCTGGTGACCGACACTCGGATCCACCTGCTCCCCTCTATGAACCCTGATGGATACGAGGAAGCTTATAAGAAGGTGGGGGAAGTTTATTCCCATTTAATCTTGGTCAATTTTGAGAGTTTGGGCTAGTTTGCTTCCAAAACATCTATACCTTCCAGACAAGTGAAAAGAAAACATTAACAATTCACATTTAGGTGTTTATGTCACTTGTTTTTTCGGTTATTGTCTATAGATTTCTCCTGAATGGACACAAGTTAGGTTTTTATAATGGCTGATTTGCATATTTAAACATACATTGTCAGAAAAAAAATATTGTCTTAATGTCAACTAGGGAAGGTTCATGGCGATACATATTGGTTGACTTTTTGTGTGTACAAAATGTAAGGCATTTCACAATACATGTTTCATCCCTTATACTCTGAAAGCAATTAGCTAATACAAATGATCGCGTACAGTATTTGATGAGATAATGCCCTGTTTGCACATTTAAACAAAAACGTAAGATCATTTGCAATGCGAAAAATAATTGTCTTAATTCAAATGATCAACTAGGGAAATTTCGTGTTTGGTCCTACACATATACAAAAAATATATAACATGATGTTTTAATTTCTCTGTTTCTGATCAACTGCTCTGCTGCAGGGCTCTGAGCTGGCAGGATGGGCTGAGGGACGATACAGTTTTGAAGGAATCGACTTGAATTCTAACTTTCCGGACCTGAACAACATCATGTGGGACGCCGAGGAGACGGCCACAGATAAATCTAAAGTCTCCAACCACTACATCCCAATCCCAGAGTACTACACCCAGGAAGACGCTATGGTAAGCAAATAAGCCCTTTCACCTTTATTTCTGATACTATGCATTTTTTTAACAGTAATTTACTTTTCTTTTTTTGTACATTTATGTCACATGAACACGTTGATTTTTGAATAGATTTAATTTATTATAATTTGATATAAAATTTGATATATTTAACCCCCAGGTTTCACCAGAGACACGCGCGGTCATCAGCTGGATGCAGGATATTCCCTTTGTGCTCAGTGCGAACCTTCATGGGGGGGAGCTGGTGGTCACGTATCCCTTTGACTGCACTCGGGACTGGGCCCCCCAGGAGGACACCCCCACGGCGGACAATGCCTTCTTCCGCTGGCTGGCCACCGTGTACGCCTCCACTAACCTGGTGATGTCCAACCCCAACCGCCGGCTCTGCCACTACGAGGACTTTCAGGCGCACAACAACATCATCAACGGGGGGGCCTGGCACACCGTCCCCGGGAGTGAGTCTTTCAGTGAAGACATTTTTTTGAACCTTTTTTATTTGGCTGAATTTCTCACATTGTTAACTTGCATGTCTTTCCTGCAGGTATGAATGACTTCAGTTACATGCACACTAACTGCTTCGAGGTGACAGTTGAGTTGTCCTGTGATAAGTTTCCTCACGTCAGCGAGCTTCCTATTGAGTGGGAGAACAACAAAGAGTCTCTGCTGGTGTACATGGAGCAGGTCAGTATTACCAAGAAAAGCAACAAAAAACATCATCTGCCGTAGATTGAACTCCAGCATTTTTATAACTTTCTGTCTCAGATTCACAGAGGCATCAAGGGTGTCGTAAGGGATAAAATGACCAAACAAGGAATAACAGACGCTATAATAAAGGTGGAGGACCACGACCACGACATCCGAACAGGTCACTCAGTTTTATATTTAATATGACATTTGACCTCACAACTGTAAATCACTCTACTGAACATATACACTACCGCTTATTCTAAACTCCTCTGCATATTAAAACGTTGCAACATTCTGCTTTTAATTAAGATATGTTATACATATTTTCTTACAATAATGTGTCATATTCTTCTGTATTGTGTTGTTGTTTTAAAATAAATAAATGTAAGTTACAGCCCTATTTTAAATGCAATAAAAGTGTCTTCTGAACAGACATTAACCATAAACAGCACATTTCCAGGAATATAACATCACATTTTGACAAAATCAATCTTTGTTTTATGTTCTCAGCCGCTGACGGGGACTACTGGCGTCTGCTGAACCCAGGAGAATACAAGGTGGTGGTCTGGGCTGAGGGTTACTTCCCCTCCATGCGTCGATGCCATGTTGGCATGGAGCCACGTGCCACCATCTGTGACTTCACCCTCAACAAAACGCCCCTCCAGAGACTGAAAGAGATCCGGGCCAAGGGGTTGAAGATCCCTCAGGACCTCCAGCTACGTCTCCGGGCCCTGAGGCTCCGCAAGCTGCGCGCCACCACCAAGGTCATCAACCAGCGCAGGGAGGGCCAGCGGAGGCTGCAGGAGGCCAGGAAGGCCCGGGGGGTGTGACGGGGGAAGAGTCAAGAGGCAGAAGGGGCCAAAGAAAAGCCCTGGATATGAGCTAATGAAGTTCAAAAGGAAAAAACTGACCTCTGGAAAAAGAGAGATGCTCCCACTAGAAAGAAAAAAATATTAAGAATATTCTTTCATCAGTAGGGCACTCTTCATACAAGAGAGGCAGTTTAAAGCGCTTTAAAAAATTGAGAATGCAACAATTTAAACAAGGGCAAAAGAAATAACTATATGCTAAATTAGATACATGAAATGAAAACTCAGACCATTCATTATCATAATAATTACAGAGTAAGTAAAGAACATATTGAGGATGCGAAGATGGGCAGGAGAAGATGAGCTCAAGAAATGTAAAAGTGGAAAACAGGCCTCTTAAAAACGATGCATGTTCCTAATAAAGCGGACACTATTGAAAGGTTAGCTCACCCAATAGACAACCTGATTTTCTGCATAGACCCATGTCATTTATGCCGTAAAACATTTGCCCTTGCCGCCACCTATTTGGTTGTACTGAGCCCTTATGGGCTTTAAGAAAACATGGACAAAATCTGAACTTTAATAATAAAAATGTAGACAAAGGTTTTTGTGCATCTTCACGTTCATATTCTTCACTGAATGTTAAAGTTGAATTAACCTTTTCTGTTTTGCACATTTGTTTTATTAGACATTATAGCAGTTGCTGTAGTGTTTGTTGATGACTTGAGTTGAAGATTTAAGTGTCAGCTGGTCTGACATTTATTTTTCAAAATGTGTCTTTTTTTTGTTTGACTGACCATAAAATCTGTAATAAATATTACTTTTTTGTGAATCTGTATTTTACTGTATCTAAATCTGGACCAAAAAGGAAGATAGGTGTTGACATTAGGCTAAGATTAGGGTTCACAAGATACTAAAGTATACAATCATGAGTTTCATAAAGTAAGAAAGATAATGATGGAGCCAAACTTGATCAATAACTCAATAACAAAACATTGTGAAAATATAAACGTAATGTACATAGCCTACTTTAAGACTAAACCCAGTTTGAACTGTTAAAAGACTGAGCTTTAACCCTTTAGAAACATCCATCCATATATCCATGTTGTCCCGCTTTTCAATCAGGGCCTCGGAGGTAACAGCTCCAGCAGAGAGCCCCAAACCTCTCTTTCCCTGGCCACATCAACCAGCTCACCATAGCAACACACTGAAACTGTCCAACCGTTACTGTATTTATCGTGAAGGTAAAACAGGACAGAAAGAGAAACATCAGCTAGAAACTTGTGTTCACCTCTGAATGTTGTGAAGTATGTTAATAGAGTCCGCTACGCTGTGCTGCCATCTGCTGGACTTTATTGGGACCTAGAAACTTCTGGCTGCTGCTGGTATGTTGAACTTTCCTGATAATGTGATATGCTGAATTTTCAGAGACGGTGAGGGTGACGCTCCCACTGGACCACCATAGAAGCTAAATCTCTTTAGGTTTTGATATTTTTTAGTCGCGAAAAGTTGCACTTCCCATCGACCGTACAATTTCTACCAGATAAAAAGTAGTCCATTAACGCCATAAGATGGTTCCCTCATTGCAACTTTTCCACGTTTCCACGCTGATTCAAATTACACAATTTTCTCAACGCAATGAACGTTTAAACAAAGATATCTCAAAAGCAGACACTACATAGTCAAATCAAAAAGTTGTCTTGGAGGATGCGGGCATCGATCCCGCTACCTCTCGCATGCTAAGCGAGCGCTCTACCATTTGAGCTAATCCCCCGCATGACATGAGCGGAAGTAGCTAGCATCAGATTGCTGGGCTGCAGAGGGTCTCAGTGTGTATCTATTACATGGAAAGATGGGATTCAAATCTTTAGTAAACTAATTACATAACGTAAATCATTAGACTACTTCTTCCATGTCTGTTAATAGCATGCCTAAAAAAGAGAGTTGTCAGTCTCATGATCTGTATTTTGTTGCTTTGGTTTTCTTACTTATTTATCTAATTTGTCGTAGGCTTTAGCCCATACAATCCTATACATTTTTCCTAAGTTATATTACACTGTACCATTATTTTATTTTAATATAAATACTATACCATACTTAACCTTTAGTATATCTTATACCTTTTAAAATACTATGTAATAAATCATGCTATAATTACGTTACACTGTCTTAATAAATAATATATGTTTTTATTTTACAGGCAACACTCACTATATTTACTTTATCACAGCATATATTATTATGGTGTACAATTATAAACTGTATACTCGATGAACTGACTCTGTTGGGATGAATGAGGTTTTTTTTAAGTTAAGTTAACTCACCCTTTTGTAGGGTTCATTCAGTGAACATTTAACCCATGTGAGCTTGCAATGCAAATCTATTTGACTCAAAAGCAACCACCACAATTTATTTCACAACTGTTTATTTATTCAAAACTCAAAGATGAGTGTTCTGTAGATGTTTACATGGTCAATGAATGCAAGTTTGAGATCAGACGACAGCCAGTTTGCTAGTAAAAAAAGCAGGGGAAGGATAAGACTACTTCCTTAGTTTAACTGGATGCTTAAGATGACCAGTTACCGGTCACAGATTGTATTAATACTGACTTCAAGCCAAACTACAACTCATAGCATATACCCTGGGCAACCCTTATCAGCAAATAAAAACAAAGTATGATTAGCAGGTAGACATGACATTACATGTCTTGTGAAAGTGTTTCTGTGTTAATTCATTGTCAGGCTCCTTTATATTTAAGATTCAAACATTAGTACTGCTACAATCTATACCCTTGTGGTCAGTCTGCAGGTGGCTTTCCACCTCTAAATGTTAAACTCATAGGCTTCTTCGTGATGGCCTTTAAGATACAACTGCCGTTAATCAGGATCGTGCGACATCGGACAAAATCTTGACACAAATTACAAACACAAAATATCACTCATTCACAGTCAATGTGTAACATTCTCATGCTCAGATATGTTGCTGATCAATAGTGAATAATCACAGAGCACTGATCATACGCCTTGAGTCATTACACAACAGAATTTCCTTCAGCATTTCTACATGCCATTAACGCACCATACCAGAAACTTAAAGCTTGATACTTACTCAAGCACAAACCATAACCTAAATAACACACATGGCCTCAGCTTTCACTTCGTGTACAGTAGGTTATGCACCAATTTTGCTACAGAAAGTTAATCATAATTAAATATAAGTTAAATAAATAAGAAATAGTTATTAAAAAGTCACTTTTGTTACAGTTTTAGTAGCTCTGGGAGTGACCTGACGGCACTTCAGAGCTTTGTTGTTGCTGTGCTCTATGCACACAAAAGTCAAATAAATAACTCCATAACGAGCAAAGACTTGGTTCTCTCAGAAATCACAATGTAGGCAATATTTACAGACTTAAAATTCACTGTTTGCCATAACAACCTCCATGCCAGGCTTGGCTTGATTTTCTGCGTTACTCATGCTGAAATAACTGGGATATGTGGGACATAATTGTTACTGTGGAGGCAGGGAGGAGCAGCAGATGATGATGCACAGTAGTGTGTATAGTGAGTAAACGGCCAGAGGGAGAATGGGGGGAGGTTACGCTATACATATGAAAAAGAAAGGAAAAGACAGACAGGGAGCAGGGATAACGGTGAGTATCTATTGGGAGCGTGCAGAGGAAGTAGAAAACAAATGAGGGAAATAATAACAGAAGGTGGAGGGGGGGTGAAAAGCTCAGTATTCATCCTGGTCCAGGTGACCTTGTTCTTCGAGGTCCTCATCCTCCGGAGGTGCAAAGCCATCCTTAGGAAGATAAAAAAAACAGTTGGGTTTGGTCCAATGTTCTATAGAGGTGATGGTCAATATTCAGTTTTGCAGTCCTGGTTCAGTCCAGTGCTAAAGCTTAAACAAGTCAGATTTTATCCAAACCTGCTGAACCGACTTTTTGAATTATCACACTTGATGTGCATTAAGTAAGCAATATGACAACATGATTAACATTTATGTTATAAACAGTGTCTGACAGGCAGTTTGCAACTTACTGCTGAGCAGAGGTGACTGGGAATATGAATTTGATCAATTTTGAATGAGGTGGGAGAGAGGAAAATTTGCATTGTGCACAATGTTTTCCTAACTAGAAAGTGAATGTGTTTCTGGGGTGATGAGACGAGACATGGCTGAGTTTGTCTCAAATAAGTCCTAACTCTTTGAGGAAAAGGACATGCAGATTGAAATGGTGCAGTGCAGCCTGCATGTGTTGCAGTAAAGGATGCCCACCTCTGTTGCGTAGAGAATGTTGATTATACTGGACAGGACGGAGTTGTTTTCACTCTCGTGTTCCTGGCAGATCAGCTCGATGTCCCGTAGTTTGCTGAAGTAGAAGTCTCGCTCCTTCTCTAATCCGTCCACAGTCAACTTCAACTCCATCAACTGAGAAAGGAAAAAAATATATATGTATTTACACAAGAAGGCCGTACGCAAAAATAATTATTCATCACAACAAAATACGTTTGAATAATAATACTTCACACATCAAAATCAAAATGAATGTCTTTGATTTGAGTCTTTTTATTAACAGTATATATATATATATATTTACAAAACAAACAAATCAGGAGACATTTTGACTTGTTATTAAAGTAAACCAATGATGTAGAGAACAGTTAATATGTCCTACTAAAACATGTCAAAATGTCGTGAACCAGTAGGTTTGAATATACTGTATAAGGAATCCATAGACATGAGAGAGTACTCTTGTAGTCTACCTGTTGATTTAGCTCCATGATCTCAGCATCACTTCCCCCGTTTCTAGACAAAGGTGGATTCTTCCTCATAGCTGGAACGTTGTGTTGGACCCGCTGCGGTGTAGGCATGTTTTTGGGAACTGTTGGAGATGTCCTCTGTGGTCCTTGGGGGCAAGAGAGGTGATTAGAGAGGTTTATCATCTGAATTAAAATAGATTGTATTACAGAAGTAATGTTGGCTTTATAGCAATTGTGGCGATGGATAGAGCACATTATAGAGAGCTGATGTTTTCAGCTTATAGCATAATGTTGTGTTATTGAGATGCCATTTTGTTGTGAAACGTTTTTGTTCTGTTGAAATTCTTTCTCAACAAAACTGATACTGATTGGATTGTCAGATTGAATGTCCTGCTAAGATAATTAATACAGAGAAACCCTGTGTCCTGCCAAACCTCTATAAGTGCTTCAGCAGAGGTGTTAAACTCAAAGTCAAAACATGCCAACACAGTTTAGAAATTAAATGCAGTCACTTTGCCCATTAACAACCACACTGCTCACCAGTGACAATGTCACAAAAGCAGGCTAATTACGTTTTCTGCCACGATTTCAAGCATAAATCTTTCACAGAGACACAGCGAGGCTGGCTGACATTACTCTTGTTAGTAAAATGAGACAAACTTTATAGTTTCTCTGTCCAGCCTTCAGACAGATATGGGGCTGCGACAGTGTTGCATCAGCTGCTTGATGCGGACACCGGAGAGAGTGGTTGCATTTGATATTTCTACAGATGTTCTTGCACATCTGCTGATGTTAATCAATTAGAATTGGGAAGACAAGTTGCAATTGGCAAGTCCGTGGTGATTGCTAACATCCTAGCAGTACCTGTACCATACCTACACGGTGTCATGTGGCTTGTGAATGCTGGGCAGTGAGATGGATCTAAGAAGATAGCAGTCAGTCTGTGAATCGTGCTGCTCACACCACTTGCGCTTCAGAGCCATCCAAAGCTCAGCAAGACCGTGCAGCAAAGCCGAAACTGTTTTGTTTACCTGCGTATCTCTTTGGTTTGTGGATAAAGTGATCACCTGGGTTGGGGGCAGGGGCCACGTCTTGCCCCTGTCTGGCTAGTAAAGGGTCATACTCCTTCCCATCATAGTTGGCGTCGAAGAACTTCTTGAACCACTGCACAAATTCAAAGTTGTCCTGGAACTTCCCTTTTACTAGCTTTTCTACAGGAATTATCTGGAGGATGGAAACAGGATTCAGAAAAGTCACAAACAACTAACTGATTGAATAACACAATCAAAATAAGTGTGGCAGCGGTAGACCGGCAACTCCCTTGTTATGTTGTGTAAAATGACTGTTTTTGTAAATTAATGGTGTCTGGTAGTTTGGTATAGGGCATGATACAGGGTTCTGTTCCCTGTAATGAACTGATTTTGTAAAAGTACCTTCTACAACCGAATTTCGAAGTATCACAAACATCCCTTTTAAATACTATGACAAATACGGTGAAAAACATGATTATATGACAGAAGTAAACTGACTTTGTCCACACTCATCCTTTTGAAAGCTGCCTGAAGAACTTTGAAGTTGTGTATGGATTCATGCTCCAGCTTGGCTTGAAATTTGACCTTCTTCAGAAGGATACAGCCCGGGAACAACATGTCCATGAACTGGCAATATGCCGCTCCTGGAAAACACAAAGATGCAACAATATATTTCAGTTGTCTTCTGATTCATGTTGAGCAGTATTTATTTCGAACGTTGGCCTTACCTGAACAGAGCTGTTCGATCTTCGTATAGGTAAGGTGCAAAGAATCGTTGACCCATGCCAGCATGTCATGTCGGCTGAGGTTGTCAATAGACACAGATGTGGCGTACACATTCACAGCCATCCCCTCCCTGAGACAAACGTAAACAGAGAGGAATAAGACTTTCAGTCTGATTATTTTTGGGCCTTTTATCTAAACCTTAAAGATGTTTGTCTAGTAAGTTAATCATAATATTTCAAACCGATCACTTAATCAGTCTTTGATTGATACACTGTGTGTAAATGGATATACACAGATTGCTCTTATCATGTTTAACTTCCAAGATATCCCACCCTCTACTACACCAAGTGGCTACACTATGTTTGTCACTGCCCCACACACCTTTACCCAACTTTATTGTCTTGAACAACAACTCTATGTTTTTAACTTCCGCATAGATGCCATAACAATGTTTATAATAAGCACAAACAGCAATAAAGTGACAAAGTGTTAACATCATAAACAGTACCCGACAAATAGCTCAGATGTGCAATGCAACAGATCAAAGATAAAAGCACTATTTGAATAAATAATACAATAAGTATGACACTTGCTTTTAAAGTTATTTCTCAATCATTGATTTAATTTAATGTAAGCCACATAAAAAAAGTTGAAACAATTAAATCCTTTGAGTTTTTCCTAAACCAAATTCCCTAAACGTTAGTAGACTTAGTTACTGTTGAGTGATTGACTAATTGTTCCATATCTTGAGTTTCTAAAGACCTACTTTACTGGACTCATTTAAAACCAGTTTCTTGATATAATTGTCCTGGATATCTAATGTAGGATGTTATGCTGTAGTATTAATCAGTATGAACTATTGAGTGGAGGGTTGTTTTGCCTGTAAACACAGAGCCTGACAAGCATCTTTAATTTCAGTTTTAATCTACAGATGTGTGTTGAGAGCATAATCCCCCCCTAGATTAAACAGAAATATCCTGATGTTTGCGAGCAGCTTTACACATCTGGCAGAGGCACACTTCACTCTGCTCACTTTGCTCGCCTGATAATACCTCCGGTGGTGTTGTGTCAGAATGCGCCTGTAACACCTTGACATTCCCTGCAGCAAAAAGCCACATTAACACAATAATAAACTAGCAGGTCACACTCCGCACTGTGCCTCCATATGACACGCAGATTAAATTAGAGTGGCGTATCTCACATTCTAGTGAAACGCGGGGCTGTAGTGTGAGCGGTCTTTAATGGTGATAACAGTGATATTATTGTGACTGCATCTTCAACAGCGTGCAGCAGTTTCCCATGGGGTTTTGCTAGCTTACAATTACATGATTATAAACTACAACAAACAATAAAACGTGTTCGTGGCACAACACAGACGCATAGCTTGCAGTTGGAGTTTTTTTTTTAATGAATATGTATTATTATATCAGAAGAAAGGGAAGTCTATTTTTCTAAAACCGTCCGGGCCTTTTCTAGAAAGCTCCGATGGTGACTGCAGCAAAACGCTTGGTGCAAAACCCGAAAACTAACACTAGCAGCAATGGGGCGGGGGTCTGGCATTTAAAGCCCGAGCTGAGAACAATAAATGCCCCGTTTGCTAGGTGGCTTTCTCTGTTTTTAAATAAAACCCGCAACCCTGGTGCTGGTGTTTTCCAAGCGGCCCCCTCTACAGGCCTCCCGGAATAGCTCAGGACTGTCAGTGCACGGGAAATATCCTCCCTGCATGGGAATAAAAAACACGCTCCCCCAGACAGAAAGAGAAACACACAAAGCGAGAGCCTGCGTAATGTTTGGAATTTTGCTGGTTGATACTCACTGTTTTCTCGGGTGTTTGTGTTGTTATCTCGCTGGCTGTATTCCTTAAGTCAATGCTCGCTGCTGTCGTCGTTGTCAGAGCCTGTGCGCGGTGCAGTGCTTGGTAACGGGCCGCCCTGTCTGGGGCTGCAACAATCCTGTAGCTACTGCGCATGCGCGTGGCTCCATGCTGTTAAAGGTTCATTATAAATAGGACTTTGGCCTGCTACAGCTAAGAGACACATTATGTGTCTGTTGGATTTTAGGCCTGCCGGTGACTGAGGTTTTATTACAGTCAATGGGTTTTAGTGAAGTCACGGTACACAAAAACACCTTATGTTATTGTGTTTATTCATGGTGCTGGATTTAAAACGTGTCAGCAATAAAGGTGATATTCAGATAGTTAGAAGTGCTATTACAGCAATTAATAGTGATTTTCTAAAGTGATTAATCCCGCAATTATTTAGTCAATTCATTATTTGGTCAGAACAAACTAGATCCATCCCTTCAATCATTTATTAAGGCTATTCATATTGAGAATTCTGCAACAAGGCTATTTAAAATGGGTTTAAAAAAATAATAAAGCACTGACACAAAGTGCAAAATAAACACCAAAAAAGGAATCCAAAAACAGCTCAAAACAGGATTTAAAGTAATTTTTGAAGTAAGAATATAAGCTTGGGTAGACTAAAAATGATTTAAGCTGTTGAAAACTGGTTCCCAAACTAGATGTTACTTTTTGTGAAGGGTCAAATAAAGCTGTGAAATTATTGAAGTGACTTAAAAAGAACAATACTTTTACTAAAATGTAATGAAGTATAAGTATAATGTAGCACGAACATACATTTCACGGTACAAGTGCAGTAAGGGAGTAAATGTTACGTTTCAATCAGACACTGGATTCAGTTGGAGATTTCATTGTGGTTTATTTGCACTCAAATCATGTGATATAGAGCTGCAAGGGAAAAACAAGAGATAAAAGGAATTAAATGTGGCGACACATTGTTCAGCACCGGTGTACATTTGGGACAGGGGAAAACAAGACTCACTAGAGATTGTAAAAGTAAAATCTGTACAAAAACAAACAATGATGTAGGACTGTAACTGTAGAGTGAAGATCTTCTTAAAAAAACTGAGGTTAAAAAAGATCAAGATATTGTGTGCATCCCTGCTTTACACTGCAGGTTTGACAAAAAACAACAAAATCACGTACAAAGACAATTATTCACAATGTCTGTAACTAAAAGAAACAACAATAATAGACAACACAAATTCAGTAGTAGTATCAGTGCTTTTCCTTAGTTGCTCAGTGGCCTACAGTGTGATGGCATTTGATACCCTGAAGAAATGGCATTAATTAACTAACATATCTGCTGAAAAAACCCTCTCTGTGAATGCTGAAGAGGATCGCATCATCTTCTTTTAATGCTTCACAGCAGGGCTGGGCAATAGGTAAAATAAAAAATCATGTATCACAATATTTTTGGCCAAATACTTCGATACTGTGACATATTGTTGGGTAAACCATTGATGCTTTCAAATTATGAGAATTTGGATATTTATCATCAGTAATGCCAGTATAAAGTCATATAATATAAAAGAACAGTCTGGTTAATTGAGAAAATTAAACTTTAAATCAGGAAAAGACAGCTTACAATCCAAAATCTAACACCATGTGGAGTCTGATATCACGGTGCAATAAAGAAATGGTGCCCAGCCCTACTTTACAGTGGTGTTATTGTCAGAGGAATATTTTGAACCCTGCCTTTCAGACCAGTAAAAGCGCTCATCATGATCTGTGCATGGCGATGTGTTGTGGGTGGGAGTGTTCTCGGGTGAGAAGAAGGCAGTTTGGGTGAGACTTTTTGCTCTCTGTGGTAAAATGGATACGATCAAAAAAATGCAGCGCAACATTAGTGCTCATTACAGTAGTTCTAACTATGGTACCATGCACACAGTATAGGTTCATTCACATTTGGTGGGGGTGGAACAGAAGTTCTGCTATAAGGCTGTAAACATGATCGGAAATACTTATCGGACAATAATGAACTACTGACCCAAGACCTCGTTCTTATTTAGGAAATCATTCTAACGCGGTAGCATCGACGGAAAATAGCACAACACAATATAAATAATCAATAAACAAACGCATAGAAAAGGTTAGCTTGCATTATGATACTTCAATTGGTCAAATATATTTTTCATAACTGACATACTAATGTCATGCCCTTGTAATAATTTATTACATCTCATTCACCCTGGATCGCAGTAAGAAAGACATTTGTGATATTTGTGACATTAAATCATGTAAAAAGGCATCTAAATAGTACATGATACAAGTGCAAAATCGTATTTTACAGTGAGGTAACACAATCGCATCATAAAAACCATGACTCACCTTGATACTCGTAAAACTATTAGTTAGATATTTCCCCTAATGTAATCCAACAGCCAAAGTTATTCTTTAGGAACTCATTTTTTGTTATTTGCTCTTACATTTGGTTATCAATTGACTCAATTTTTTGGTAACCACTCATAGTTTGATCGATTTTCAAATATTGTTACGGCAAATGTATTACAGTTTAACGTGTCCTATGTAACTGTGCTGAGTTCAACATAAAAACTTCAGAAAGAAAAACAAGTCGTCTTGCTTGGCCTTATGTTTCCCTCAGGTGTCGATCTTCTGCCTCACGTCTGATTGGTTACCAGATGCCGCTGGATCTCCCTCCAGGAGGAGCGAGGATCCTGGCCGAGGACCTCTTAGGAATTTTGTCATCAATCTGGGCACCTGGAGCAGCAGAGAATATGATCATGAGCAGGGTTCAGCACAAAGTATTTCCTGGTATAATTTATTTGCGTCCAAATCATATTTTCTTGTGGTATTGTAAGGGGTTGTCTCCAAACAGCTAATGTATTCTAATTCCGTTTAATTGGATGTTAAGTTCACAGTTTTGGCATGGAATAAGGCCATATGTCGCTTGAATAATGGTCATACTCATACGAAAATAATGTAAATAAATCCCCAGGCACCGACTCTTTGTACATTTCGTGCAAAAAGCTCTTTGATATCATATCTGTCTATTTAAGACATAACTATTATTTTAAAAACAAACTAGGCCACTCTTTAATGTGTGTACATGTGAGGAACATATCAGGAAGTGTACGCTTTCTGTATACCTTTTACGGTGTATTAAAAGTACAATAATTACTCAACCTCTACATTTCTTAAATATGGCGCCCTCTTCAGACCAAGTCATGTATGTTTTAACATTTGGAAAAAGCCACAAGATGCCTCAATCACAAGACACAGTATCTCAACAGGTGGACAAAGGAATAGACAAAAAAGGCATCTGGATCACATTCCTAGTGTCATCATATGGAAGTGAAACGGAGATGTTCGCTGATCTCTGAATATGTCTGCTGGTTCTTACCGGACAGGCTGAAGCTAGACTCTTGGAGGTCCCTCACACCGCCGTGCCGGGTGGAGGGGCGAGTCGGAGTGTCCAAATCTGGAACCCCAAATTCCCTCTTTCCTGAGTTGAGCACCGGGACTACTTCACCAGTGTAGGGCTCTCGTTCCACAGCTTTCACAGCCTGGCTCTGGAAAATCAACATGGTAAGACAGATAAAAGAACACAATCAAGTTAATGCACATTTGTAAGCCAACGAACTCTTGATCCAATATTTTTAAACCAAGTTATAAACATGAGTATAAACAATTTCTTAGAAGAAACTAGTAGAAGTATTAAGAGTAAAACATCTAAAGTAAGTCTTCTGACAGTCAAGACAGCAGATTTGTCGGACTACAGTTGGTCTGTAAGATTTTATTCAAGATTTAACAACGAGGGGTTTGAAAAGGTTTCAGGTTGATGAAAAAAGAACCGTTTTGGAAGAAGGAAAGGAGAGAAAGAAAATAGAGACAGTAAGTAGGTACCAAAGAAGAAAGGGATGGGAAAACAAGGGGAAACCAATAAAACGAAAACGATCAAAGCAAGGAATGACAGAAAGAAAGATGGATGAAGAAAGTACAGAAAGAAGAACATAAGGAAGAAAGAAATGGCAAATAAAGAATTAAACAAGTGGAGGAATAAAGAAAAACAAAGAATCAAAAGAACGAAGTGGAGCAAGAAATGAATGAATGAATAAAGGAAGTAAAGATGGTTGTGTCTGATACCTTTTCCCTCTGCACCATCTTCTTGTAGAGGAGATCAGGAAAGGTCCTCAGGGGGCAGAACTTCCCCGAGCCCTCAGCACATGTAAACATCCCGTTCTCACAGACCACACGACCCCGGCTGATGGTGACCAGTGGCACGCCATGGCAGCGGAGACCCTCATACAGGTTCATATCTCCTCCCTGGAACTGGTTATCCACAGAAATGGTCCTGCAGACAGAGATGGAAAAAGAAGAAGAAGACCCCGTTAATTTAGAAACCCAATCAGCTTCCAGGGATTGGAGTTAAAAGCTGCTGTGAGGCACACTGGTCGATGAATGGATGGATCGAGTTTCATACTTGGATCCCTCAGGGTCCCAGACCACCACATCAGCGTCTGCTCCAGCGATGATCCGCCCCTTCTTCGGGTAGAGGTTGTAGATCTTGGCTGCGTTTGAGCTTGTGACAGCAACAAAGCGATTCTCATCCATTTTACCTCCGATCTGGGAATTAAAGCAAATACACCATTTATGTTTGAAACCTTAAGAATAAAAAACGTATAAAAAGGGACAGTGCAAACTATTAAGCATTGTTGTATAATCACCAGCTAGTCAAGTTACAATTTTTCATCTGAAGTCACTGAGAAAATGTTTCAGACACCCTAAAATCAATTTATAATATTAACAAAATATATAAAAATACTTAAAAAGACATTGTTACTGAAATATAGACTTAACATCTGACAAAAGTAGAACACATGTATTTTCTGCCCATACATACATTCATAGAGGAAACAGATGTCCTATTTTGGCAGTTTTCTAGCAGCCACTCGGCAACAAAAGAGCTCCACATACCACTCCTTTCTCCCAGATGACGCTCATGCGATCCTGAATGCCGGGGAGCCCGTGGGGGATCTTTGTGAAGTCGTCCTTACCCATCGCTCTCTGTTTGGTGGTGAATGGACGGTGGTCCGAGCCCACAACATTCAGAGTGTCGCTGCGGCCAAACAGAGTGAGATCAGATTTAGAAACCAGAAACACTGACATCAGACTACATTGAGTTTAAGGTTTGATTGTTTTCCTTACTTTCCCAGCAGGCCCATTAGGTAGTTGGGAGTGCTGGGGTCCAGGCGGAGAGGAGGCACAGTGACGTGTGCAGCAGCGTGGGCCCAGTCCTGGTGATAGTACTGCATCCCGTTGAGCACAGCGTGGGCTGTGGTTGTTTCCCCGTGGACAACCTTACCTGTGGTTAGACAGTACAATATAAAGAGTCAAATGAATGTGAAAAGAGTGTTGTAAAAAAAGGGAGGTTAAGCATGCAATAGTTAAAGAGATTAAGCAAGCAGACCACTTTTGTTCAGAACATTTTTCATTACTTTTCATAAGATTTTATATGTGTTGGAATGCAGAGCAAAAGGACTGGGATAAGATGGGGGGTGGAGGGGCGAATAGAACATTTCCATAGTGAGGGGGGTTTCTCTGGAGTCAGCTTTTGGTAAAACATTCAATTCATTGTCCTTCACATAGCATCCTTCTTTCTCCCCCCAAAAAACATTGCTGACTATTTGGGTATTGCCAAGATATACAGCCATGCTCATGAAATGCAAGATAGGAAGTACTTGGTCCCAGTTCATTTGGATTTCAGGGGTTGTAAAGAACCAAACTGATTTTCATGTCATACAGTACATCTCTTTGATAGAGCTTCCCTTGTATAATTGAAAAAGTTACAATTTCCAAGGTTTTTCTCTAAATGTATGTATTGTATATACATTTGATATTACTTGCTTTGGAAACATTCCCAACAGAGACAGCCTTACCCTGCATCTTGGCTGTAGCTACTACATCTCCTGCAGACATACTGGACACATTGACCAGATAGATCGGGCAGTGGGCCTGACAGAAAACACACACAGGGAATTAAAAGTTATAACAGAAACACTCATCTTTTATTAATTTTCCTAAAATCTGTTTTTCTGTGCACTCAAGTAAATATCAACAGGACAAGTGCTGCTTTATTTATTTTTAGAAAGTTTTTCTTTTGCAAATGAACAAATGTTCCTTTATTTCTTGCTGAAGAGATCTCACTCACCCTATTTGCGATGGTGATCGCCCTGTGGGTCGCCTCAGCTTCCAGCTGTAAAGAAACAGAAATCGGTGAGGCATCATGTTGAGATAAGATTATTTTATTACATAAATTATATCCAATCTCTCGACAAGACTCTGGATATAATGAAAGTCATGCTGAGTGTGGTACCTCTTCAGGCCTGCTGATTTCAATCCCCTCTGGGCCGCTGATGCCCAGGTCCAAAGCTTCCTTTGCACCCTGTGAGGAGACAAGAGAATACCGTGAATAAAATGTATTACAAATGACCAAAATTAATTAACACAAGCATCTATGATCATTTAATATGTATTCTACAACAGATTAAATGGAGTGATCACCCTCACCTCGGCCACCAGTTCCCCATTCTCAGCGTGGACCCTTGCTATGGCTCCGATGTCCTTACACTGCTGCAGAGCCTGGAAGAGCTCGCTGTCCCTCAGCATGAACATGTCCTTATAGGCCATGAACATCTGGAAGGAATTCACTCCGTGCTCCCTCACCAGCTTCTCCATCTCAGCTCGCACCTGCAGGAAGGGAAAATTTGCTTGAGCATCTCTCTGCTTGAAACCAGTGTCCTTCTACAGAAAAATATCTGGGCCACTCAAATAGTTTCAAACAGTTTTTGCTTATTCAGGTTCTTAACTGAGTGAAATGACCCAGAAGTATCTAAGTGGCAGTCATGATAAGAGCTGGTCCAGTTCTATAAATTCTATGGAAAGCTGCTTCAATGCTTCCTTTCTTATTTCCTTTAGCATAGGGAACACTGGAGCATCCTCAACCAGGGAAAGGAGATAATGAAGTCCCTCAATTCCTTGCGCCAGCAACATTGAAAGCCACACACTACTTGACCATCAATACCAACGGCCTTTAATGTTTAATTTTACACTTCTCACAAGCTGTTTTTAATGAAGTTGCATAAAAAAAAAAAACCTCTGCTGGGAATTGTATGAAGTCGCTTACAGAAGTAGAGCAGAAGTAAGAAACGCTACAAAACACAATTATTGCTTTGAGTGGGTTTTTGCTGTAAAATCATTTTGAAATGAAAAATCATGTGTAGTGGGAGGGGCAGAGTGGGATTACCTTGGGTCCCCACCAAGTCACTCCCATGTGCAGAGCGTAGTCGCAGCAGGCTTTGGGGTCCGCTGAGCTGCGGCAGTTCTCGTAGGCTTCCAGCAAAGACTCATTCTTCTCTGGAAGAATGTGTCCGATCACCATAGTTGTTCCGCCAGCAAGAGCAGCCTAGAAGAAATACAAACAACAGCTCTCAAGTTATTCAAATTGTAGGGGGGTAATTCTGCAATTATTATTGTGTTCTATTGTTTACTATTCATTTTATGTACACAACTTAAACTGTGTGTTTTATCAATTGCTATTAAAGGCTTAAATGCACTGATGTTAACTGAAATAACTGACTTTAAATGAACTGAAATAATCATTAAACGGCGGCAGTAAGCGATGTTAAAGGTGAATATATTGATTTATTAAACCCATAAATACTAGAGGGAGTGTAATCTTGTGATCTCCTAGCTCTCCTGCTCTAAGCATAAAGGTAGAGGCCACAATTGCAATTAATGCATATTTTATGGTTATTTGTCTAATGATTGCTGAGGGGAATATAAATCCTTTAGTAGTCTATAAACTGCCCCTCACAGTATAATCAAAGCTCACTGTATAATATCTTTTTTTTATGACACCAGCACTTGTTGTTTATTATCTTCCAAGGATTAAGATGTTTGAAACCCACACGTACAGTAAATGTGAATAACCCCGACACGTGAAAACAGAGTGTGTTTTGTGTATGAGTGCATGCTTCACCGAGCATCTGTCAGCTGACCCTAGAGAGTGAAGAAGGGAGGGGATGCGAAGAGGAGGGGGGGCTTGTGTCTGAGAGCCATTGTCTCCAAGCACAATGGCGTTAGTGAAAAGGCTTTGCAGCAGTCTTTGCAGCAGCCCCCTGGTATCCATGGAAACGGATACTGATCTGCATTTGTCTCTGGACTTTTTTTTGGGGAGCGAGGCAGGGAGGGGGCGAGGCGGAGAGGAGTGAGGAGAATAGTGTCTGTCACCGGCGTCTACAGGCAGCAGTCGGTCTGTCCTGTTACTAAATCTGAGGCCCAGCCGCCGTCACCTGTCATACTCCCTCATCTCTCACAGTGTTGAGTCATCATGGAGCCCTGAAGGCAGCGCAGGGTATCCCAGGGTTTATCAGATGCCATGATGACATTATTCCTCACTTTCTGGCAGCCTCGCTAACAGCAGAGTGCCAAATCATCCCTGTGTGATGCTGGTGGAACACACACTCTACAACCTTGTGATACTTCCTGATAAAACATATGCAGCTGCCAAGTAGGGCAGGTTTAAAGTATGAACCTGCTGATTATTCCCTTTAAATAATTGATAGTCATTTTATCTGAAAGAGATGTCCATTACAAGGCTGGTTTGCACTTCAGCTTGCAGCTTGGTCTTTTATAAAAGCTTGTTCCCTTTTTTCTGTGCAGCGCATGTTTTAAGCGATAATCCTGCCCTTGTCAACCGTTATCAGGATTGTTCAAAGCAAAAATTGTAACATCTGTGTCTCTAAGGTGCATATAACAGATCTGAGCCCAAGGTGTCTGTCTAGCAAACAATTTGAACTCAAAGATATTCGACTAACAATCATAGGAAAATAAGAGAACATCTTCACATTTGTAAAACTGAAACCAGGAAATCTTTGCAACATTTGCTTTGAAAAAATATTAACAGATGAGTCGATAATGCGAGTGTCTCATTTACTTTCTGCCCATTTACTAATTAATTAATCAACTAATGGCTAGGGGCTCTACCTCAAAGATTATTAGCATGGTTGAAATAAAAATCCAGTGTGTAACTACTTAAAAACTGAACATATTAACAACAATAAAGCCCCATTCTTAAAAAAACAAAACAGTCCACATCCTCTGCCTAGTTTACATTTTAGGATGCTGTTTATCATTCTATCATACCTTTTAAATGCCTCATATTTAATATCATTTTGGTGTTTACATTCCGCTTTAATTTGGTCCTTTTTCTCAGACATGGAAGTAGAGTAGTTGTATCTCAAAAACAACCTCATAATGCAGAACCAAAAAACCAGAAAGCTGTCTGACATATCAAAACCAAACTGAAGAAGCATCTGTGACATCTTAGCTAAAATTAGCAGCATTAAGAAGCTTTTATTCATCTCTATCTAATGGGGAAAGAACACATTTGTGATCATAGGCAATCTAAAAGTTAGGGCTGATATCCAAGAAAAGCAAGCACAGAAAATAGACTTGAAAATCTAGGTCTTATTCTGCAAATCATTGCTCTTATTTCATGCTTTGACTGGAAAACTTGCCTGTCACATTCAGTGTTGCTTTTACTCTGATCTACAATTAGGAGAGGTGCCCTACTTCCAATCTAAACTCTCCTCTCTATTTTCTTTCCATTTTCAGCAGGACGTTACCTTGGTGCCGCTGTAGAAGTCGTCTGCTGTGGTGGCGTTCATGAAGCTCTCCTCCAGGTGGACGCTGGTGTCGATCCCACCGGGGAGGACCAGTTTTCCAGAGGCGTCGATGACTTTGGCACCACCTGGGATCATCATCTCTTTGCCAACCTGCTGGATGATGCCGTTCTCGATGTAGACGTCAGCCTCCTGGGTGCAGTCATCGTTCACCACCTTGCCCCCCTTTATAAGGATCCGCACATTCGCTGCACTGGAAGACATGGCTATAGCTCTGTAAGGAAGAACAGAGGGAGAAAGATACTCATTGAATCCTGTTTTTGTTCGGTATTGAGAGCAACTGCTAAAACTGTGGTAAACTGACTCAAATCTAAACTAGAAAAGGCACAAAGAAGTTGCAAAAACTGCAATTTTTCTACGAGATGGATTACTTTTTGTAGTTCCTCATCTTGAGACAGTGTAGTAAGTCGAGCAGAGAGAAGAAGCAGTGAAGCTGCCCTGAGACTTGTCTGTCTGGCTGTGACTGACATCAGCTACAGGACTGAGGAGGCTGTCACTGCCTGTGACCTGACGTCCCAGTGCACAGTGACGTAGTGGTGAATAGAAAGAAGCTGAGTCCAGTTGTGGATCACAATAAGGCAGACAAGGGTCAATAAGGCCTTTATTTTCAAATAACTAGAGCAGCATAAAGCCACTTACAATGATGTCCACTCACTAAGTGTACAGAAAACAATCATAGTGGCCAAACAACATGAGCTGAGAAAGTTGAGGTGTGTTCCCAACATTTGTGGAAACTGGCTCTTCTATCAAAGCGCCATGAGCTTTCCCCAGCTTGACCAGGTAGGACACCTAACATTTTGAATGATAATCTCAATCCCTCCAAAGACCTGGGTCATGAGGCAAACTTCATTGCGAAAAATTCATGCAAGGTATCACAGTAGTGTCCGAAAATTAGAAGTTAGAAAATCCAAAGGAAAAGCTTAAACACCCAAAATGGCTTGGGATGTCCAGGTCCTAATCTGATTATGTAAACTTCATGTCCAAGCCGATAAATGATAAAAATGTAGGTTACACACAGTGCTGTCCCACCTAATGATTCGTACCCACAAAAGGGGTCGTCAGAGGTTTCTATATTTTGACTTTTCTCTACTCTTTTCTTCCTTCTTGTCACCAACTCAACAGTTTTACCTCTACTGCTTCTAAAATGGTTCTAATACGATAATACAATAAGGGAAATCAGTTTCAGTTAAACTACTAATATTGTAGAATAAAACAAAAACGATTGATCACATGTAAATATGACTTCATACAAGGGGTCACACCAGCTGTAGCTTCCACTTCAAACCTTAAAGTGTATATGTGTTTTTGGAACCTTATTTATTAAGTTGCTTGGTTTACATTTGAACTTTTACAAATTACACCTATTTGTTACGTTATTGAATGTTCCGGTGTTTTTGACAGTATCCAACATTTCTTTCCTGGCAGCATAGAGATTTGCAACAGCCTTTGCACCATCATGTTGCTAAATTAAATGTTCAGTTTAATAAATAAAGATCTACAATTACATCCTAGCCACAACTACAACACCGCTACACTAATACTATATTCTAAACATAACAAAAAATCCCAGGATAAAAAAATGCAAACCTATTTTTCTTAGTAGTTTTGGGGTAATCTGGGTCTTTGATCAATAACAATGGAACAACCTCCAAGATCTACCTCCTCCCTTCCCTTCTCCACCACAGTATTAGTGATGTGTGTGTGCCCATCCTGCGTGCTTGCGTGCGTGCAGGGTGCGTACGTATGAGGGTGCGGCAACTTTACTGCATGGCATGGACTCCTTCACACATCCAGATATGATGCCTGATAATGGGAGGAGAGGAGGATGTCTTAGGATGGGCATTAATCCTACAGGCTGCAGGTCACGAGCCGAAACACTCATTCAAAAATGTCCTGTGTAGCCCAAAAGCGTGGAAGCAGCTACACCCTATAATAAAGTTAGTATGATAAGACAGGGCCTACTGCTCAGTATGCACTATGGAAGTTGACGCCGGTTGTCAATAACAAACAGGTGAGCCCTAAATTTAAGAACTGCAAAATATGGCATACAACGTAAATAGATTGCAGATAATTCATTCAGCCATGGAACTCAGCTATGGTACTACACATGTGTTTTAATGTTAACTGTATGTCTTATACAAATATAGTATAGGGCCTTGGTAATGTTTGCCAAATGTATTTATCAGTATTGTATTTGTCCATTAAAGCTATTTATATAATCCCAGATATTTAAAATGCAATCCCATATGTCAATAAGTAGAAAACATGTATATTCAGCGGATAATAATACATTTACTGTAAAAATGTAATCGCAGCGGAGTGATGACACTTGTGCGACTTGACACAAAGAACCCGGTCTCCATCCGGCATGAGCGGCGGAGGCACAGCGAGCATTAGCGACCTACAAACCGCTTCACCAACTCTCAGTCCGCCTCTGCCTCCACAATGAGGACAGGCCCTCTATCTAAAGTGTCTCCACGCTGTAAACCTGCACACAGGTTCAGAAGTGTAGCCTTCAAGGGTGTGTTTAGGCCAGTGGCAGGCAGGGCAGACACTCAGACGTGCAGCCCGGAGGCATGAAAAAAAGGTCTCCGGTCTCCAGGAGAGGATTCCCCCCCTATCAAAGAGCCACCTGGTCAGAATAAAGCTGAAGGTGTGCACCACATACCTCCTCTCTGGGCTGCTGCTGCTGCTCCACGCGTCTCTCTGCTTACTTTGTTACAGGAACAGGAGGCAACACAATCTGTGGATGGCACCTTCCGAGGAGACACACACCAGATGGATGTCTTCCTGGCCGGTCTGGGACCAGCAGACCACAGCCTCATCCCAGTCAAGCCAGCGAGGATGCAGAAGTAAGACTTCCGGTTGTGGCTTTCAAAATAAAATCTAAGTTTCAGGTCATGTTTATAGCCATACACATTTTCTCTCTGGTGTATTGGTGCATAGACATTAACTGTAAATCTAGAATAAAAATAATAAAATGAAAGTATTTTGTTTCTTTTGTTTTGAATGAAGGCCTACAATGTAACTGTCGCCAAGGGGAACAGAGATTCAATACAATTCATAATGTTCAGATTTAAAGGCTATTTGTCTAACTTACAGACATTTCATTTCATGCTAAACTGCATTAAATCATATGAATAAAGAAATACTAATAATATAAATACTCTCTCTATATATAAATATTCCATATGACAAATATTAAGTTGCTTGCATATATTTTGAAAGAACATGATAGCAATGGACTGGGTTTCTCGCTAACACATTTAAACACTCTTATTTTGTTGGCTAATCATTAGTTTCCGGTACAATTCCAAGTGTCTCCTAATAACTTGACGCAGCCCTCAGCATCCAGGACGTGAGACGGTGCGACGGTCCAATCGGCAGAGGGGAGGGAGGCTCGGTCGCCTAAGCAACCAATTACTGTGGATTTAGGGCGTGTCCACTGTGAGGAGGCTGTACCACTATCAGAGGAGGGGGGGGGGGCATAAATATAAGGGTGAGGCTGCATAATTAATTTGAATTATGTCTTATAATTATTAAGAGCTATAGCTTTACATAATTGAATAGCTTAGTCTATTTTGTCTTTTACGACCTGAGCATGATCCTAAACAATTATGCAATAAAAACAGAACAAAAATATTTATGAAAGATTATTTGCTATTATTATTTAATGTACGTGCAAGACTTTAAACCTAATGTGAATGGTGGCTGAATGAAAGGCTTTATGGTGGCAACATGTTCAGCTCTAATAAGAAAGGAGCTGCAGGGCAACACCCTGATCTTAAGCACAGTTGGTGGTGAGGACCCAGGTGTCAAGACAGCAAACAGCAAATCCCCTGCTGGAGGGCATGATGGCATGGAAACTGGAGCTGAATATCAATATCCACAGCTCCTCTATCAACCCCCTGACAATTGGAGGCTAATTCACAGTAATGAGAACATTAATTTTGGTTGGAAGTGTCTAAATATTAGCCTTATGATTGGGCCACATGTCAATGGAAGCCCACTTAGGCCACCTTTCATTATCAGATGGTTGTCTTTCCTTTATTCAGATTTTATTGTTAATACTAACAAGATATTTTCTCATAATGACAAGATTTTGGACTTAGTTTTTCATAAATATGACAATTATAATGCAACATCATCTCATACTCGAGTAGAACAAAGCCATCTTTAAATTATTTGGTATCCTCTTTTCCGTTGCTTAATAAATAACAATTTATTTAGCAACATTTGAGACAAAACCTAATGACATTGTTTGGCTGTATTTTTTCCCAAAAACCTTAAACTCTGACTTAGCAAAAGAACAATAATGAAAAATGCAAACTATAGAGAAGCATTTGAGATTGAAAGCCATATTTGTGCCTACATTTTATACAATCTAAATAAAAAAGGACAGGAGGCTGCAGAGTTTTGCACAAAAACAATACATTTATTCAAGTGTTCTCCAGCACAAGTACATACGGAGCCTCTATCTTCTCTCTGGACACTAAACTTAATTATGGGGGGGAGGGGTAGGGTGGAGAATGACTGCTACATTTGCTGTACGAACTGGTCTTGAGGAAAAGCATATAGGCCATTAACAGTTATGACAGAAAGAAAGTCACACAGAGCGTCAACAGTATCACCGAATATAGAAGTATTGACCTGCCTTGAACAGTAAAACTCAAATGTTGTTTCTGATTTAAAAAACAAAACAAAAAAACATCAATTCAAAACAACATTTTGAAAACAGACATGGAGAATATTACGCCGTGGAATGTAGGATTAAGAAGAAGCAATGCGTATTAAGCATACATTATTATGCTACAGTAAAAGTTATTACCAGATTTTTTTTTCTCACATGATTTTCCCACAGATAAGCACCAACTACAGCAATCTCTAGTCTAAAACAATATAGGAAACCTTTCATTATTTGTTATCCTTATTTTTTCAAGTACAAAGTTAAAATGCCTTTGTTAATATATTTATATGAGTGAAATAATAGTTATTTTCTGTTACTACAAGTAACTTAAAAACTGTCATTGTCAAGACTCTTCCAACCAAATATATTTTTCTTGTTTGGATAAAATGTTTAGCACCATTAGAAACACAGACAACCCCTATTTTAAGTCTTACAAAAGGAAACAGAAGCAGAAAAACACCACCATGTAGGGCTGTGCAGTGAAGTTGAGCGCGTTCATCTTAAAGCTGTCCTCAGGCCACTATTAAGATCACATGACATTAAATCTGGATTCACTTGACACAAACAAATCAGTACGATAAAGTCGACTTGGAGTCTCCCTACATCTAATGCTCAAAGCAAGTTTTGAATCAAATTTGTCACTTGATTTTTTAAAATTTTAACCTAGATTTCTTCCTAATTTGATGATATATATTAGCAAAGAATTATATTTGTACATCTCATACGTAATTTTAAAAAAAAATGGTAAAAACAAATTGAAACAGCCACCGGAAAACTCTATGTACAAAATGTACAAATATGAGGGGAAGTATTATAGGAGGAAGGGGAAATAACATCTGGTTAAAATATCACAAAGCACAAGAGCTCATATTGAGCCTGCTGTGCATGGACAAAAATGATGGCAATAAGGTCACTTAAGAAATTAATTACATTAAGAAAATTAAATTTCAAATTTAGAATCTTAAATATGATATAGATAAGCAATAACATCTGTTTTTATTACCCTCTATACTCTTTGAGTGCTGACATCTTCATCAAACACTGTGTCAGTTTTTCGTTTTGACAAACTGCAGCCTAAATCCTCCATATTTATCTTAGAGGTTACAATCAAGAGAATTACGTTTGTGAATAAAATCCAAATTTTGGATCAGCAATTAAATTTGTCAACATGACGACTACGATTTATCAGGGAAATAACAAAGGCCCAACTGTCCTTCACAAGGGACAACATATTATACAATGCGCATGACATAGTTCGCTAACTCTGTCTTACATTTTACAATCTTAATAGAAATAGACATTCTTTGAATCCGGGTACTAACATACCGTATCGCTGCTTTAAAACAGGGAACAATATGGATGATGGAGAAAAGGAAAAGGGGGTTGGGGTGACACATGTCAATCCATCTACTGTACACCGAGTCAAATAACATGGGTTTCACATATCAAAATCCATTTTTCACTTCTATTGGCACAGCCCTACTGTATACAAAAAGTATCACACGAGGGTAGATCAGTTCACATCATAAAACAAAATTCACAAGAAACCAAATATCTTTTTAAAATATCAAGAAAAAAGAAAGAATACATATAAAAGTGCTTTATAATGTTGATAAAACAGCACAGAATTGCTATAAAAAGGTAGAAGAACTTTGTGAAGCCGCACCATATTGTTGAGGTTTTTGCACCTGACAGTTTTTCAGTTTAGAGAGGTGGAAGTTAGGGAGAGTTACCCGGCCCGGTCACACTCCCGCCCTCCAACAACCACGCTTACTAACAGTTGTACAGTAATGTCATTGGTCAGGATGAAACTACAAAAAAAATAGTTTCACAGACGTTGATCTTAAGTTATTCTATGACAGAAAACATCATTGCCCATGTGGCTAGCTTCACTCTCTGTTTGTGCAGATCCAGGCAGTGAGCCCAAGTGTGGCAAGGCTGAGAGATTAAATTAGCACCAGTACAAACTGTATAAAAGCTGTAAAATGCAGAGAAGAGCATGAACTCTAATTGCAGTCTACTGTCTGTCACTTGCCTATAAAGTGAATGAAACGACCCACAACAGATTTTTCCAGCAACAGGTTAAAGATCTCCGTATTGTCTAAAGTTGTTTTGCCACATGGGCTATGATGTTTCCCATCTTCATTGAGCACCATGGTATTGTAACCATATAACAGTAGTACCTTTATTACCTTCAGTTGTGAATATAAACTGTAAACAAAGAGGTATATGTGATCTGGTGTTTTGGATTCTTAGAGACACAGCTATCCTGACACTGAAGAAAAATCGCCATTCTCTTCACATCTCTGTGAGGCTCAGTAGCTGGAAGCATGGCCGCACGTACAGTACGCTGACACAGCAGAAACATTTCACATATCTCAAAACCATTTCCTATCTTTCGGGTCTTTCCCATCGCATTGCCGTCTCTTTTAAAAACACATGTTTAGCACTTTTCTGTCTCAGTGTCTTGAGAAGAAAGCATAGTCTCAAGTATAGCTTGCACAAACAAATCAAAAATACTTGATAACACTGCTAAAAGGTAAAATGACATATCAAAATTAAATAGAATAAGAATTACAATTCAAATACGAGAAATAATGTAAAGTCTACGTCATTGTTTCGCTTGCAAATTATACAAGAGTATAATTTGAGGATCAAGGCTCTTATTTCTAGTCACAACATACAGCTGTGGGTCCTAAATGTTTCCGAGCAAGTTTATTTTGCCGCTCAAGCGCAGGCAAAGTAATCTTTGAGTGGTGCAAACAGGTGGCGAATAACCGGGACGCTCCAGGATCGACCAAGCAGCCTCTGCCTCGCCAGACGGCTCATGTTTGACACATCCGTATAGTGGACAGGGAAGCCAAAGATCCTGAGAGGAAACCAGCCAGACACGAAACAACACAGAGACAGAGAAAGGGGAAGACGGAGGGAAATAGAGTTGATATTTTGATCATTAAAGATCTGTAAAAGTTAGTTTAAAGAGCGGCCTTTCTGTTACATACCTCTCCATCTCAGTGCACCAGAGTATGTCTTCCTTCTCATTCATGTAGACGGGGAAGTGCTGGTCCTTGCCCTGCTTGATGGAGTTAGACCTGGTGGTGATGGTCCTCACTTTGCCAAACTGACAAAAGGAAGTAAATATTATCAGAATCAGAAACTGAATAAATAAAGAAAATAAAACAAACTAAATCAAGTATAGCAGAAATCTATATATAAAGTTTTAAAACAAAAATACAAAAACTGGTAACAATATGGAAAAAATATTTACAAGAAACATAAATATAAAATACAAGAAAAATATATAGTATTATTAAGCAATATGAAGCAACACTATTAAAAATATGTCCAATTAATGTTGAATAAAGCAAACAATGAAATAAAATATTCAAAAAATACTATAAAAAACATGTTGAAAAAATGTAAAGACAGAAATACAAAGTAAAATATAGCTTCATAAAAAAATGCAGGAGCCGTTTTTTTTTCCAAGGGTTGGATTTTGTGTTATGTTAAATTCTTAGCACTTACTGATGGATTATCAAGCTGTTAGCTCTTGCTGCCACTAGGAGCCGCCTGTGTGCGAAGTGCTTACTACTTCTTAAAAGTTAAATAAAATGTCAAGCTTTTTTACTTTTATTCTTTTGACGTTTCGTTTCAATAACATTTCTTGTCTGACTGTCACAGTGGTTTTGAATGCATGAAATCACAGAAAAAATATATAAATCTTGATACTATCAGTTACTTTGGACAAAAGCCTCTACCAAATGAATGTAATATAACAAATATGGATGCATGTACTTGTGTTGCAATGTATTTGTTCTGTCGAAGTATTACTCAATTACCTTAGCTGTTCTGCCGTGCTCTAAGCAGTCTTGAAGGTCCACCCTGTCATTGAACATAGCACTCAAAGGCCTGAAAGAGAAAGAACAGGAGCCATAACTTACATCTTTACTTTACTTCAAGTTCACTTTTTATAGATACATTCACAACATTATTCATCTGTAGCCAATCAGATGCCTTTATTTCGTTTCAGCCAATCACGTATGCGTAGTTCAGAGAGTTACGTAGCGCAACATCTGCGCAGTGTAATTAACGTCAACGGCTCAACACCTGCCCGGATGTCAACCTAAACACAGCGTCTTGTAACCATGGATGTAACGGGCTTCAAAGTGTGAGTACAAAGATAACAGGTTTAGCTTGTCGTAAGTGATGACATTTTGTTGAATTATAAATGGATTCTTTAGCTAAATATGTCGTTTAGCTAGCGACGTAAGCTAGCTAGCAAGTATTTGCATGCTACTGTGCTCTCTGCTTAGCTAAATTACACCTTGCGTTAATGAAGCTGTGGTGAGGGAAGTATTCAGAAGGTATTGGCACTAATGAGCAAGATGTAGACTACTTCAAGTCTTTAACTATTATAAGGGATGTCTTGTGATTAAATACTGCTGTTGATGTTTTCAGTCTGTGCTAGTTTTAACTCCATTTAAAGTGTTGGGTAGTTGTAGCCAAGAAGCTCAGGTAAACAGTAATATTAGTAAACCAAAATAATTAAATGAAAAGTAACTTTTTGACAAGTGTAATGGAGTTGAAAGTACAACATGATGTTTAGAGGAATATAATGGATTATAATTCAAATAAAGTACCTCACATTGGTGCTTGTGGTTTAAGTAAATAGTCTTGGTTACATTCCACCCCTGGAATGAAGTGAATGTTAATGAAAATAAGCTGAATGTTTAACATGTTTGACAGGCGCTATCATTCAATCTGAGGAGGCAGGACCGGCTAATGCACAGTCTTTGGCTATAAAGCTGTTTTGGTCAACTACAGCACCCTGACCAGGAGAAGGTACAAGCATTCAACTTGCTAATTCCTGAGAGTCGCACTACAAAGAAATTATAATATTGTTAAGCGCTGTAGAGGTCTGATGTGTAGGTTTATACTTTACCTCACAAAGAAGATTTTATTAAATGCATTTGAAACTAAAACAGTTTTCAACTATAAATATTTTTGTGTGCATTAAAATATGTATTTATTGGAGATAGTCTGACTGGCATAGTCACAACCCTAATTTGGCTGTTTCTTAAAAGCTTGTCACAAAGCAACTCTGTAAACATAGTCCTATATTTAAACTATATATTATCCCATTGTGTACGTCTCAGGCTGCTGCGTCCCTCACCATTCGCACACCAACCTGTTCATGCCAGGAAGGTTACCCCAGAAGTAGCGAGCGCGGTGGGCAGCGGACACTTCCTTGGCATCAATCATCACCGGGTTGCACTGAAATCCAAGTAAAGCAGAGGAGAAAACACATCAGGACCCAAAGTAAGAGGGTTACCATTTCATATTTAGTTTTACTGGCTCGTAGGGATAAAATGTATGTATTTTAAGTGTATTAAAATCAATTTAGGGTCAGGTGAAATTCTCCAAAATGTCTGAACTATCCAGGTCTTTGCATGACAAAATGCAAAATGGAGTGAAAAGATGGCGTCTAGGAGTAGATCAAACATGGCACATTAAAATGACATCAAGAGAGTCAGTGCTTCCTTCTCATGATCTGTGTCTAGAGATAATAAATTAGTGCCACAAGGGGGCATTCATAAGCCATCAATCCTTATGCCATTGGCATCACATCACACTGTATCTCTGGAGGATCAGATAAATCTTCAGCAACAAGTTCAGCTAACCTCTAAAAAGCGAGATATGTCCCTCTTATCGCTGACGCCCATGGCAACCACATTTTCAAAGAGCCAGAAGAAAGGTCGGGTCTCCCCCTCCTTTGGCCGGGCCTCGTGGAGCAGCCTGTAAAACTCAAAGAAGAGGCGGCCGGTGCCCTCTGTGGGACAAAGAGAGGCATTGAACAGTGTTGAAGTACATTAAGGGTAACATACCCATGATATTTTGGTGATTTTTCTATTCAGATAATCAACGTATCGGTTTTTGACATGATAGGATCTAAAACAACATTACAAAGAAATGTATAAAAGTGATCAGTTAACTTGCCAAAAAGACCTTTCCGTGCAGGGTTGACTATAGAGAGGTCATTGCATGGGCTTCCACCAATAACTAGGTCAAAAGGTCCCCACTCATGTATCTGTTTAAAGATAAGAAACAAAGTCAGAAACACAGAGCTATGGACTGAGGCAGTATAGATGAAGGGATGTTGTAAGATAAAGTGATCCAGCACTACACTCCGTTTCAGTTTCAGGTATATTGTGCATAAAACAGAGCTTTTGTTCTATGATTCAATAGCTGCCGATAGTTCTCATTATGATTGGAGTAAAATCGTTTTATATTTAGTAGTTACCACTGACGTCATCATCTGTATCTCATCTGAGTTCACAGTCTCTGTTGCCTTTTCATCCAAATATAGCTTTCTTTGTCTTTTTCTTTCATTCTTTGCTAGACAGCTTCTCTTTTTGATGAATCTGGGTTTCTTTCTTGGTACAGGAATATGCACATTTTTGCAATTCTTGCAGGATTACTTGAATTACTTAACAACACACTCTGCAGTCATAGCTTAGTACGTGGTCCCTGTATTTACTCAGTTGTTCAATAGTTGCTCATTTACTGCATTTAAGACACAGTGGTGATGTGCAATTTTAAGATTAGTTTCATTTTGCCAACCCTTTGTATGAATGTAAAGCATAGAACATGCACACAACTCTAAGCAAAAAAATGTGTTAATGAAACTCACATGTTTGCGTGTGACGTTCCTCACATCGCCGACATACATGATGCGACCCTGATGCCGGACAATACCAACAGTGATGGAGTCCTCGCACACTTCAGAGGCTACATAACGATCCACTTCGATGCCAAGATCTTTCAGCACCAAAAGCCCTGCACATAATGGTGTCAAAGGTCAGACAGTACAGAGTAAAACTGAGGCCAAAACTCATTTACAGTGCACAATGAAAAGCAGAAACTGAAGTGTAGCCCTGAAGCTGAATGGAGCCAAGTTAAAAAAGGATGAGGTAAGCTGAGTCGTACTTAAAATATATAGCCCATCTGTGTTTGTGATTGTGTATATTAAAGTTTACGTGCAATTATTTTTTCCTTATTTATTTAAGCTTTATTGCAGTTAAACATCTCCTTGCAGAGGTACAACATTTTAGATCAGAGCATGAGAATAACAAAAAAAAGACTCATGTCCTCGTAGATCACAAAGGGGCAAATATCTCAGTCTGCAACTTTAATCACCTTCCTCCAACTTCTTTCATCTATTTTTAAAACACTTAAGGAGACCAGCTCCCTTTGACCCAAATCACTCTGCCTAAAATACCTTGCTCCAGATGCAGCATACCCAAAAGGGCTTTTTCCTTTTAGGACGGACATTGCGGACAGATAGCAAGAGAAGGTCTTGAAAAACAACAAAGATAATACAGGGAATTCATTTCACGTTACTGTCCAGAGTATATATCACATATGGAAGTCAGTTGTTTAATTACTGAAATGATTGTGAACATTTTGTGTTTAATAAGGAAGTGGGGCATTTGTTTTGAATTGGTACAAACAGAACATTTTATCCAGACTTTTACAGAAAGGCGAGCCACTTTTTGTCTAACCTGTTGCTATGCCGTCAAATAGCGACAGGACGCGAATAGGCTTCCTCTTCTCCACCATGACTGGGGGGTAATCCCTGGGTGCATCCTGAAATACAACACAGAGGGAGAGAGGGCGGGACAATGAGACGCAAGGAAAATGAGGCTCCTAGTGGGATTTATATCCTGAAGCTCCATTACTCACAAAATCTTGGTCGTGATTATTTGCAAAGAAGTGCTGGAGACGGCTGGGCCAGTCACTGCGCCGCCCCAGCAGACCGAACGCGTTCTTTGGACTACACATGTAGCAGTTCCACGGGTCCTCTTTGATCGCTACTTGTGCCGCTCCCTGACCCACGAGGAGGTCAACACACTCCACACAGAAACACCTGAACACATGTCCAGGGGGTTAGTTAGTACAAGTATCCATTGGTCAGTTCATTGTGGGTCAAAGATCTGGTTTCATTCAGTAACTTGTTATTTGTGATAGATCTTAAATACCGAGCATACTGTAGGAAAATGTGCCTTTTCAGTGATGATGGTGGATATTTTTCATCTGAAGAATTCTTGTATCCGATATGACAGATTGAGTGGAGATGTGGACCTTATAATGGGTGTGTATGAAGCATGGCTGAAGAACTGCTGTGACAGATTATCTTTTCCTTTCATGTGGGACTGGGTCTCTCTCTTCTGTATGGGCCACTTAGGAGGTTTTGTTTGTTGTTCGATCCCAATTTTCATGGAACGTTGTGAAAGGGTATCTATTTTATTTCCTTCTACCAAGTTGTTTTGAAATACTGTCTGCTCCTGTAACTGAAATGATGTTGCTGCCAGTACATTTCCATGCACCTATTTTTATGCATATTTATTTTTAAATTGAGTGGAAAGGCTGTTTTTTTGTTTGACTAGCGCACTCCTAGTTAAGTCATCTCGGATAAGCTGCTTCTTCGACAGTTTGTTAGCTCTATAATTTCCACCATATTTCATCTCAATCCATATATTTTTTAATTTGCATTGCAATAGTGGATGACAGATTGCATAATTATGTGCTTTCTTGCGCTGATTGCCTGCAAATTCAGTTTTCATACAGCATGTTTCTTCTCTGTGCAAAAGATACTGGTATGATTTAGTTTTACACTGTTTAGAAAGACATTGTGGTTTTTGTACCACCACCTCTAATACAGTAAAACTCAGTAGTAATCTTACCGACAGCAGTTGTTGTTTCCGCACATGAGCACCTCTCGTCCTCCGCAGCAGATCGTGCAGTATGATTGGTAGCCATCGTCGTCATATTGGTATGCACATTCTAGGAAGCAGTTCTGTCAAAAGAAGAAAAAAAACAAGAGCAGTCTGACATCTTTTCCGATCCAAAATGTCATGAGGTGCTACTTGAAACAAGGAGCTGTGACTTGTTTTGTGACACAGTAGTTGATGTTGAGGCCCAGACTTTTAATGACCTCTATGTCAGCTTACCTTACAGCTCTGGCACATTCCGCCAGCAAACAGCGGGTGCTCCCGGCTAACGCTCAGACTCCCACATGAGATACAAATTTCTGCAGAAAGGAGTACAGTATGTCAGTATTTTAGAAAGGGGGAGGTCAAAGATGTGTGAACTCTGTGCTGCTGGGACGCTCCAAACTTCACATTTCAATGAAATAATTTGAACAGCTGTGAGGTGAAGATCTAATGAGTTTAGTGAGTGGCTATGTTTGGAGAGGACTCACAAGAGAGCAGCAAATCATGGAAATATTGTTTCTACATCTTGACTCTTTTATTAATGTTGATGCATACATTGGTGCTTTGCTAGGCAACAACACAGGCAAGTTTGAGGCGCGTAGGTGCTAACCCTGACAGGCTGCTTCAAGCCAGAGGACACAACACTTACCCTCTATGCTGCGGCACTTTTGTCTCACTTCTTGAACAAGGCGCTCTGGAAGTACAAAACATGTGACACCTCCATGAGACATACTTATGATTAACACTCAACATAAATGTGTGAGTTCAGCAGTGTCTCCTTTTACTTCCAGAGTTAAGTTGTTCTAGTTATTTATACTCAGAGATCAGAAGAAGAAAAAGACAATATGAGAATAATAATAGTAATGACGAATAACATCAAGCAACCATCCGTGTAGATGCATACAGTACATATAAACAATGAATCCCTTTATGTTTAAGAAAGGCTACAAGTTGTAATTCTTCGACTCTTGACACATGTTTTAAACGTTTTTAAAGAGGAACTGAATTCCAGGCCTCTGAGAAACCTTTGGCAAATGTCTAACAAATGTACAAACTACAAAATACCTCAACATTGATTCCTGTGGTAAAACAAATTCTAGGATGAGCTACATGGTATCGTCACAAGAGAAAATGTTACAAAATAATATTTGTTTTGTTCCAGTTCAGCAGTAAATCCATCAAGGCTACTTGTTGTTCATGCAGGAAACATGTTGCATCATTACCTCCAGCAGTATGATTAAAAAGTGCATTGAATGCTCGTTTTTTACTCTGGTTAAACAATCAGACGTTAATGGAGCTGACACATGAGTATAAAGAGCCTGAGCTGGAGTAGACATTTTTAACGCTTGTTTAGAAATAAACAAAATACAAACATCTATTCAAAGTCTTTAGTACAGCTTGAGCCTCACTCTCTTTCATCTTAAACCTGCCTCTCTAATGAACCTCTCCTCCACACACTATTTCTGAGACCACTTACTCTAATGCTGAGTCCGTCCCATGGGGATGAATACAGAGTTCATGACTCCTATTTTACCCATTAAATGAGGCCCCTTACCTCGTGTCCTCTCATCAATAATCTCCTTGACCTTGAGTTTCTCTGTTGTGCTTTTGCGAGGCTTTTTGGCTGGAGGAGGCGTGTAGGCCGCTGCTTCAGGCTCCACCCACATCTCAGGGTAGACCTCCTTATATGGGTTACGCTCCTCTGGGGGGAAAACATGAAATATGCAATAATATGATTAATTTAAGGAAGTGTTGCTAAATAGGTCCATCAACAGCTTTTATTTGTGAAATATAAAAGGGATTGACTTCCTCTTACCTTCGGGGGGCTCTAAGGCCTTGGGTCCAGTGGGCTGAAATCCTGTCATAGCCCAGTCAATCATCTGCTTGTTCAGCATTTCCACTGATTTTGAGGTTTCTGTCTCATCGCTGTCGGGGCAGGCCATGAAGGCTTTGCCTGCCCGGCTGCTGGCCGCCTGAAAACAAACAATATTAGAAACGGATGTTTATCCACGTAACAGAAACATAGTCAGTAAATGATCCAGTGTGGGATCAACAAAAGACACATTGACTTGATGTCCTAAAAAATGTTTTGATCATTTTCTCTGTATTCATCTAAGCACTTCTCCAGTGGTCAGAAAACGACTCAAAGATATTTGGAAATCAACCTTACAATTTATTGCAGAGTGTTAAATCAGAAGTAGTTCCAGTGCTTAAGTGCCTTGTAAAACTACAACTATTGTTTTACAACGTGTTAATGAGTGCGCTTTCGAGGTTTTGGAAGTAGTACTATTGTATGTACAGGACATGGCTGGCAGTCTAACCCTCATATCAGTGTTTATGCTAAAGCTAAGTGTCCTTTGGCTTGAGCTTAAATTTGGCGCACAAACAGAACTGGTCTCTATCAGCAAGAAATCCATGAAAAAGTGAAAACAACTGCACAGTGACGTATGTACGAAAAATGGATTACACTAGCAACTTTAAATAATACATTTGCTGTTATAAAAAAAGCAATTGTGTAATATTTTAAGCATTGCGCTTCGTATAGAAACAGTCAAACTGAAAATCATATGACACCCACCTGTAGCACCTCATAGATGGCTTTCTTGTACATGGGCTGCTTGTTGTAAGTTGGTTGGTGAAAGGCATTACTGAAGGAACTTAAAGGCATGAGCTTCTCTACACAGACCTGTACAAATACACAGAACATTACCTCACATGTTTGAAGAATGTTGTCATTGAGATAAAAGTCTCTTGGCATTGATGAGAAATGGAGAAAGGACGTCATATTGAAAAAAACAAATAAAGATTATAAAGTGTGTGTTTGTCACTTGAAATTGAAGGCTGTTTTGCTTGATTTCTAGTGAAAATTGACCAGCAATATTAACATTGGCTCTGAAAGCTCACCACTGAGAACTTTCCGTCTCCAAACCACATGACCCATCTGGTTCCCTCGGCCGCTCGGCTCCGCCCCGTCATCCACCAGGATACGATGCGGCCCGGCCACCACGAGAAACCTCGCAGCTTCCCCCAAACCAGCTCGCCGATGCCAAAACCACGGCCGTCCTGCAGCCAAAACAAAAAACCAAATCATCCGCTCTGTTTAAACTTCTAGGCATAGTTGTGTAATATTTTCTAAACACTGTCTGCTTCAGTTTGTTTTACTTTGGGACGGTACACTCGGGTAAGAAATGTTTTACTGCCACAAGGAGCTTTACAATCTGCACAGAGTTCAGCCAGCTCGTTATTAAGACCCTTGATCCGGATATGATCAAATCAAACGTTAAGAACAGAAACTAATGACGTGCAGACAGGCATGCAATAATCGTTGACATAATTCTGGAGAGTTTGTAAACGTAAAAAAAGAATATGACGACCAAGACCCGAAACAATGCAACCTCTTCTGCACCATGGAGACCAAGGTGAAATAAAGAGAAGTGTAATATAAAACAATAATATAACACATCATATTTACTATACAATACATAAAGCTCATTATGCTTTACTCAACTCTACAAATTAGGGCTGAGATGTATGATTTAATTATTGATGCATCTTTTTTCATTAATAGCTTTATTTTTGTCTCCTTTCCAATAGTGCAGAAAAATATGTAACTCTTACAATCACAAATGAGAAAGACGGTATAAAGGTTTTTAGACAATCGATTATCTTGTCGTTACATCTCTTAAATTAATCATCACAGATAATCCTCAAATTTTAATAATTAAAAAACTGCATTTTTATTCAAACCCTTCATTTCCATGTATGAGGGCACGTTCACAGATTGTAAACATTGAAGTTTGTTTCAAACACGTGTGAACAGATCTATAAACAGTTGCATAACGCATGTAGAAGGTCTGGGAGAGTGCAGCCACACAACAAGCGTTGTGCTGTAGATCCTCTGCGCCATTAAAGAACATTTTATTAAAAGTCAACAGGACATATTAATCGATATCAATCCTACCTCATACTCTGGTTCAGTGTCTGCAGGTTTGGCGGACGTCTTGTCTCCCCCCTCGATGGCGATGGGCTCGGGGGTGGTGGCCACAGTGGGGGAGGCGGGGTCAGTGGGCTGCTGCTGCTGCTGAGGCGGTGGCTGATGTTGTTGTTGTGGCAACGCCGGCAGTGATTGCTGTTGATACTGAGGCTGAGTGTGGGACTGAGGCTGCTGCTGCTTTGAAGGCGCTGGGTGCTTGATTATTGAGACTTCATCTTCTTTTTGTGTCTCTGTTTCGCTCTCCTCGTTATCCTTCATGGCGTTCATCACTGACGTCAGTTTGGACTTTTTCTCTGCCTGAAATACAGTAACAGCAATGATGAGGACACATGTTGTTTTACCTGAAATGTTAATTAAACAAGGCATAGCAGTTCAAATCTGCTTTTGCTGTAAAATCAAAACAATGAGGCTGATTCATTATTTTGATCTCGGCCAAGGGAGATATGTTTTTGGCTTGGTTTACTGTTTATTCAAACTTGGTAAAAGTATGTAGCATTCACAATACACGGGATGGATACATGGTGCAATACTGTGAGATCTTGGTGGAGGCCTGCATCGAGTACCATTCTAATTCTCTGGCTGTTCTGTTACAGCCAGCAGCAACCTTCTACACAGTTACTTTAACACACAATCATCTGACCATTATCAATTTAAAAAAGTTTGATTAATGCAGCTTACATGTAGTAATGCATGCCCCATTATCAAACACGTATACCTGTATCATGGCCGTGCAGTATTTGTATTTCACCCAAATAGAGTATAAATAGAGACTGATAGTATAGTGTTGCCATTTAGCTCTCTAAGTGAAGAATCTGGATTGTGGGAGGGTGACGGCCTTTCAAACATGCTTTATCTCCATTCATCATCAGCACGGCGTACAGTAACTCTATAGTGTCCCCGGCTGAGGTCACTGGGTTTTTTGGTACCTGACACTGAACAGTTAGGTCGATCAGAGAGGACGAGACACAGCCGGGCTTAAGCCTCTCACTGTAAATCCCCAACAGCTGCACGTTCTGATGTCTCTCTCCCAAACACACACACGGTAGGACTCACATGCACACACATGCTAACTTTCTTCTTTTCCTCCTCTCACTCTTTTCTTTTCACACACACTGACGGAATACATCTAGAGTCCTTTATGTAAACACGTGTTAGTCATACTATAGGCTACATGTGAGAGCCATGCTGCACAGCTGTGCTTACGTTCCTCAAGTGATTCTCAGGTTCTCAGGTCTCACACACACACACATTGTAAATGTCCAGAGGTGGAGTGGGAGTGGAGAGAGAGCACAATCCTCCGTCCGCTCTCCCAGTGTGACTCGTAAACAATAGCGCCTTTAAGGGGAGGTGGTGCTTAGATGGCCTGGGGAGGGGTTTCGGCGCAGAAGAGTAGAAACATGTGCTCTTCAATCAAGAGGCTCTGCTGTGGTTTATAAATATCTGTACTGTACTGCTGGATGGATAGTTCAAAGCCCTCGGCCATATGTGTTAGGCTTCCTGGCTCCAGCACAGGCACATTGGAGTTAGTGTTCGACAGCCTGCTTGGAAGTGTGGTTCCAGATGGTAAACTGCAAAAACTAACAAATGTCAATTACACTGCTAAATGCGTGATGTGGATGGGGAGAAACAATCTGTAATCATATCGGAAAGTGAGGCAAGCAGTGGCTGGAAGAAATGCGGTGACAGAGAAAAGGGAGTTTTTATGAATTTACTCGAGAGTGAGTTACTTCATCTCTGTGTACAGTATGCAAATAACAACCATTTTCATTTTTAAATAATCTGCCAATTTTTTTCAAATAAATGCAATAATTGTTTGGCTGATAGAATATCTAAGGTGTTTTGTCACAGCAAAACGCAAAGACATTCAGTTTAAGCTGAACAGAAAACACCCTTTTCTGACAGATTATTGGTAATGAAAATAGTTGGCATCATTTTCCATACATTTTTATTTAACTAATCCTTGCAGCTCTATTGACAAAAGTATTGAGACACTTAATCATTGGATTCAGGTGTTACATTCAGTCCCATTGCCAAAGAATGGGTCGTTCGAAAGAGCTCACTGAATTCGAACGTAGTACAGTAATAGGATGCCACCGTTGTCAGTTCATGACATTTCTTTTCTCCCAGATATTCCACAATCAACTGTAAGTGGTCTTATTGCAAAGTGGAAAGGTTTAGGAATCACAGCAACTCAGCCAAGAAGTGGCAGAGCACACAAAGTTACAGAGCGGGGTCGCCGAGTGCTGGGGCGCATAGTGCGTAGGGTGTCCAAAACTCTGCTGAGGGTGCAGGGTTCCAAACCAGCTCTGCATTAACATCAGCACCAGAACTGAGCACCGGGAGCTTTATGGCATGGGTTTTCATGGCCGAGCAGCTGCATACAAGCCTTACATCACCAAACACAATGCCAAGCGTGGGATGTAGGGGTGTAAAGCACGCCGCCACTGGCCTCTGGAGCAGTGGAAACGTGTTCTGTGGAGTGACCAATCACGCTCCTCTATCTGGCAGTCTGATGGACTAGTCTGGGTTTGGCCAATTCCAGGAGAACGTTACCTGCCTGACTGCATTGTGCCAACTGTAAAGTTTGGTGGAGGAAGGATAATGCTAGGGGATGTTTTTTCTGGGTTTGGCCTCGGCCCCTTAGTTCCAGTGAAGGGGATTCTTAATGCTTCATCTTAACAAGTCATTCTGGACAATTCTATGCTTCCAACTTTGTGGAAACAGTTTGGGAAGGCCCTTTTCTGTTCCAGCAGGACTGTGCCAGATTGCACAAAGCAAGGTCCATAAAGACCTGGTTGGATGAGTTTGGTGTTGAAGAACTGGACTGGCTCGCACAGAGCCCTGACCTCAACCCATTGAACACCTTTGGGATTAACTAGAACGGAGATTGCGAGCCAGGCCCTCTCATCCAACATCAGTGTCTGACCTCACAAACGCTCTTCTGGATGAATGGGTAAAAACTCCCACAGACACACGAAGAGTGGAAGCTATTACAGCTGCAAAGGGGGTCCAACTTCATATTGATGCCTGAGAATTTGGAATGGGATTTCATGAAAGCTCCTGTAGGTGTAAGGTGTACGTGTCCCAATACTTTTGTCTATATAGTGTATATACAGGGGGACTTTTAAATGGCAGTAAAGCAGCTAAACTGCTGTTTCAGGGCTAATGTTGGTGCTTTAGGTTCAGACTATCTCCACGGCCCCTTTTCCTCAGAGCCAATGAGAAAGTGACGCTGGAAAAGCCAGTGGGGGGAGGAGAGAAAGTACAGTGGCTATAAGAACCAGATATTTGTCTCTGGACCTCTTCCCAGTTGTAAATGCCCCCCTTTTGGGGGCCTCAGAGTGTGTGTGCAACTCCACCAGCAACACAGGCACTCCGAGTCTAAAGGGGAAAAGAGGAAAGGAGGTAGCAGAGACACAATGCAGTCTTTATCATTTACACACGCCTGCCCGTCCTTGACAGCTCAGAAATACCACCACTTATATCCGCTGTCACGCCACGCTGAAGACAAATACCAAAAATGACAGCAGACATACTGAAGATGTAAACACACGGCAGAGCAAATGTGTTTTAACAACCTCACAGGGAAAACATCTACACTTTCTCGCCCTGGAAAAACGATATGCATTCAATGGAAAACCAAACCTCAGTTGCTGTTTTGACGTAAATTTGTTATGGATAGAGTGAAAGCAGAAGTTCACCAGGGCTCTAGCAGAGTGTAGAGGCATGTTGGGTGCACAATAAGGGATCATCTGAATCTTAGAGTCTGTGCAGCATGATACCCTGAGGGCTCAGGGGTGACAGAGTGCACTGTGAGGCAGAAAAGAGACAACAGATATTAGTCTCTTGGGTGTGTAGATGATACTTAAGCCTCCAATCTTGGCTGTACTTGTTAACAAAAAGGTCACGTTTACAGCGTATCTTCAGTTATTTATAAGACAAGAACTGCCTAATATAAAGCTGTTTACATTACGAGGGAATGCTCTTCCGCACAAAGAGTCAGAAGTGCAGTTGTTCAGAAGAGACACCATCGCGCATAAACCCTGAAAACCCTCATGCTATACATGAAGGAAGACAAAAGGCATCAAACAAATCAGAGAACAAAAGTTGTTAAAGCAGCAGTTCAGGTGAACTCGTATCACAACAAGTAAGCTTTCTGCAAACTGATTAAAGGTAAAAGTTAGATGAAATAAACTGTCACTTAACATTACTTCCTCACACAACGTGACAGCGAGCCTTTGAAGCAACACAAAAGATTTTGACCTTTGAATGCAGTAGTCTCTCATGCGCAACAGGCAGCAGAGACGCAGCAGGACTGTTCTGTGTAATTGTTTGATGGATTTTACAGTGACATACAGTATGTCTTCAGTGCAAAGAAATAATCTTATCTGCTGAGCAGCACTGCAAACAATTATTAAAAACTTCCTTAAGACACGACAGGTGTAGGTAACTAAAGATGCATCAGACAAGGAATGCAAAAGCTGGTCTCAAACCATGAAAAAGTGCTGCTGTTAAAGTGGAAACACTGTCTGAGAAAGTTCACAAGTGGCAGGTTCTGTTCATTCATTAGCCTGATATTAGCACAGATCCCTACAAAGGCTGTGTATTTCATGAGCGGAGTTGGGGGGTCACACCCAAATAGACCATCTGGTTCTCATTGTATTGCGTCCTTTTAAGAGATAATTAGGAATATTACAGAGCCATGAATACATAAACAGAATTCCCCATGAATCCACAAGTGGAGTTGTAAAAAAAGCTCCCTGTGGAGGCTGCTCCGTTTCCTCCAAAGCCCCTTTAAAATGTTTTCAAGTTTTCAAATACCTCCTCTCGTAGTAAATCTATAACCTATATTACACAGAAAGAAGTACACATTGATAGCAAGTACAACAACTTGAGGCCTACACAACAACTTCACTCTTTTCCCAGTAAAATGTTATGTAAGGTATAATCATTGCAAAACTGCAAACAGTCTTTAGGTAAATATATCTACTCTGACATTTATATGCCTTTCTAAGAAACAGGAAATCGTTTCAGCACATTTTCACCCCACGGGAAAAACTTTTTTCACAGAGGCAACTTTTTTCCCAAACACGGCTAAAGCCTGCTCACTCTTCCTTTTTAAAGAGACGGTTTCCCTTTAAGCCATGCAGAGCAGATGGTCCACGGCAACTCGTGGAAATACCTGAAGTCAGCATATTCCCCTCGCTGTAAGCAGGCTAATCAGACATGCACACTATCCCTCCATGTTATCAAACAAACAATGCAGTGCACATACCCATACACACCAGCGCGCAACCTTCATAATCCAATGTGGGGCTTGAGTTTTTTTCACCCCCACTCTCAGGGTAGAAGAGATCGCTTAAAAAAAGAAAGCATGAACATTTCTTTGTCTGGGAATTCAGGGTCAGGTGATTGCTGAAAGGAATTCTGGTTGGCTAGAGAGGACTTGCAAAATCCTGGCAGCGAGCCAAGAGGCTGTCTTGCAAGCAGGGCTGGAAATTTGCTGCAAACCTCATCTTCACCCTCATATCCATAGCACAGAGTTCATTTCCATAGCGGGGGGAGGGGTCAGGAGAAGAATGGGGGAGGGAAATGGAGAGGGAGAGCCGGAGAAGTCCACTGTAACTCAAGGCACATGAAAAAAAAAAAAAGAGAGAGATCCCAAAGAAGTGGAAGACGGCAGTAACCCTTTCAGCCAACATGTCCTCCCTGCTGCAGAAACATGCAACAGCAAAGCTCTGTGTCAAGGGCAAACTGAAACTCTGCATCACATTACTCCTCAGAAAGCAGGAAAGGGCTTTAAAGCCCACATTAATCACTCTTTTGTTTAAATTAAATCAAAGCTTGCTATTCACCAGATGAAATAAAACCGAATACCAAGAATTTATATCTTACAAATCCCCTTAAATCTTAGCCTTGTACAGCTACTTGTTCAAGAAAATCCACCTCTGTTTGGTAAACCTGAACTGCCTGATTGCCTCATATTTTACAACATTTCACATGTGGGACCCCGGCATGTCCTGCTAATTTGGCAATATTTCCTCCCTGGAGACATTTTTATGGCCTGCTCTCCGTTCCCTCTGCAGAGTAGAGCAGGGGGGGAAGAGATGGAAGACCCCATGTTGATACTACGAGACTCCTCATTATGTAAGAGATGAAGTTGTTCTACATCATGTTACTACCAGGAGTCATATTTAACATGAGTAATGTGGTGGACTCCATATTTGTCGGCTTTAACATCAGGCTGGCATGGTCCAAAGGTGAATACCAGCTTGTATACGTTATCTCATTTTCTCACAAGAGATATTCTGAATGCAGAAAAAAAGACCAGTTTGTTGACAATAAGCTCCATTCAGTAGCTTTCCATAAAAACCCCAAGATTACATTTTCGTTTCTCTGAAGACTGAAAGCATTAATTGTGTTCTTGACCTTTTGGAAATTGTCAAAACAATCTCACCAAAAGGTCCATTTAGCAACTGGTCTAAATCATTTAAGAAGATTCTAATGATTCAACCTAAATCTCCGAAAGACATACTAAAATTAGAAAGTTTAATCTGAATGATTTTGCATAAAATGAATAGTCGTCATGAAAAAAAATATCGCAAACAGAACAGTACATATATATATATATATATATAGAGTTTCAGGATGTGTTCTATGGAAAACATAACCTAAAGCAGGACCATACAGAAAATAAACCTAGCTCGCATTCTTTGTCATCCCAACCCAGTTTTGGCTTCAACAGTGAAAGACTTTAAAGCGCTCCATGTCTGTCTTCATTTAGAGCCATGCAATGGTGTTGTGCAACTGCTCCAATATTATCTAGTTGAAAATCGCTGTTGACCTCACCGGCACCGTGGTGAAAAAAGTTTGAGAAATAGATGGAAACAGATATGAATAATGAAAAGGGTTGATGCAAGCCTATTTTCAATGGCGGCGTTGCAGTGTTGATATGTTTCCATGATATTGTCATAGAAACAAATCCCATTTCTGCAAAAACAACGCAATATGGACACAGGTCCTGAATTTACAACAGCATGTATGTGGGGGAACCATTAATCATTTCAAGGCTTTTTCCTGTGCTAATACAATGGACGAGAACAAAGTCAGGAAATGCAGGAGCCCACTGAGCCAAGGCCCTGGAAATCAACTGAAGTAAATGGTACCTTCATGAGATATCAAATGACCCATCAAATACACTTGGCCGTGAATGCACCACAAGCCCTATCTTTAGCCCCAGCAGCTTTCTGAATCGGTAATCTATGGTGGCTGGGACCGAGCTGGGGTACTCACCTCCGTCTTCCACTTCGCCAGCCACTCCTCTCTGGTCCTCTTGTTAATGTAATAAGGGTCACCAGCCTGGAAGGTTATTCTGGGCATGGGCCTCTGACGAAGGCTGATCTCCCAACCAACTCCCCTCTTGCCTCGACCTCCCTGTTTAAGATGTTAAAAAAAAAAAAAGTTAGCTACTTGTTTTTGATTCTTCGTTTTTCTCTGACAAGTAAGCATCCAGATTTGTTACTAATATGTACTTCCATCTGTCACTTGAGCCTTACACTCTACAGTTTACAAGTGAGTTATTTACAGTTGAGGAGATGGGCTTGTCTTATTTTCCAAAAATATGAGGACCCTTATGTTGGTGTGCCATTAGCTTGTGATTGGTCAAGCAGTAGGGAGTGATGCCACAGTGTGTAAACACAACACCTCAAGCCGGCAGCAACAACTGATACAACAAGCTTCCAAGTGTATTTGATATTTCAAATTTATACAGCATCAGGTACCATTCCCTACAAGTTCACTGGCAAAAGAACAACTCATGTTTTTCTGGACCTTGAAGATGGTCAAAAGCTTCTCATCAATAATGAAAAACAGTTTACTCTTTGTGAGAGAGTAGCTGGCGAAACAGTTTAACAAGACATAGAAAGAAGCTCAAAGGAAATGTTTGGTATTTTGGTAAATACGCTTATTTGCTTTCTTACTGTAAGATAAATTGTTGTGTTCACACTTTGTTTTTTGTACAGATAAAACAGGGAACATAAATGGTATGCATTAGTGGGTTTAAGAACGCTGGTAGGGAGTTATTGTTAGGAAGAGGCAGGCAAGCTGTTTCCCCTGTTTTCCGCCGTTATGTTAAGATAAGCTCACAGGCTCCAGCTTCATATGTAACAGAGAGAATGGCATCAATCTTCTTAACTCAAGCTTAAAAAAGCAAATAAGCATATATCCCAAAAGGACAAAACTGTGCTTTAGCAAAGGGATCAAATGTACCGGTAAATCCTTGGACAAAGCCGGGCTCAACGTTTTATAGAGTTTTTGCTAAGCTGCGATAAATGTACAAGATATTCCCTTTGCAAGAAAACAAATTGGTGTATTGCCGAAGATGTCCTGCCCAGCTATAGTCATGAAAAACACGTAAACCTCCCCTCAAAAACAAACAACCTGTCATTCAATCAACCTACAATCCAGGGTTAGTCATAGCCAAAAGAGAATTGCTAGTTGGGTTGGTGTATTCATAGCAAACCAGGTTGTAGGAGTTAGGTGCAAAATGTAGTTGTATTCAATATTTCTGCCACAATAGCTGCCCCTTGTCAAGTCAAAGAAAAGCTGTTGTGCTTCTGTTCGAGCTGCAGCACGGCCATCTATCATGCCGGCATGCAGAGGTTTCACAGTTTGTGACAGGAAGGGTAATTCCCCCCTACCACGGAAGCTACAGCCATAGTGTGACAGACACCTTGAGACTTACATCCGCGAGAGAACGCAAAGACTGAACGGAGCAGGAATCTTACCTCGGTCTTGACTGCATCACGCCTGTCCTCCTCCTTGTGCTCCACATCTAGAGAGAAGACAGCAACACAATGCATGGCCTGAATCATTCAGTAGAGAAGGGAAATTGACCACATCCGTTATCCTCGTATCTATTTTGAAATGAGGTGGTCTTGCATTCATCAGTAACTCTCATAAGAAATGTATCAACCCAATATTGTTAAAGAGGCGCTATAAAGCTTTTTGGGGTTTTCCCTTTCCTGTACTGTGTTATTTTGGTCTTTGTGCATGTATGCTCTGCAAAGGCAAGGTTTCAGCGCTCCCCCACTGCTGGAAACACCTCGATTGGACTCCTTTGTTTATTTCCTTAACATAATGACATCAATATGTAACACACGTGCTTGCACTCCAACACATTGCACGTGATAGAATAAGGGGTGGGATTTTTCTAACAGGTTGACCAATCGCAACAGAGTCGGCCAGCTAACCAATCAGAGCAGACTGGTTTCAGACAGACGGTGAAAAGAGGTGCATTACAGTACAGAGAACCTTAAAGCATAGAGACATGTCACAGTAGAGGCACAAAATACAAATATGAATCTAAAAATGGGCATCATATCTCCTATCTAAGCTAACATCAAATCAAATTAAAGTCAATTTATTAAACTTCTGGGAGAGCCTCTCCTCGAGTGTGCTTTTAGTTTAAAACCGTCTGTGATGACGGGAGCTTGAGCGCTCAGGTGCCATGTGAAACTTTGATGCAAAGCAGAGTGTGTGGAGAGGCTGCTCAGGTTATGATGAGTGTGGACCCGGGCCAGGTTTACTTTGGCACAAGTCACACTTCTGACCTTATATCCCCCCGTCATGAGACACACAGCTGGTAGCTATTAGCAGGACCCCTCCCACCACTGACAAGAGAGGCGTGATGGTAACAACGTACTGCTTCAACGTGACTTTGGGGGAGTTTGTAATCTGCCTGCCAATCTCCAAAGCCTCAACAGGATCAAGAACTGAGTTACTCTCCATAAAGCTTTAACATAACTACGTGTAGTATGGCCATGATCATTTTGTGTTGACCATGTACTCTTACAGCACCTATACTGCACATTTGATATTGTAATATCTATAAAGTAATCCCTACCATTAACATCATCCTATTTTATGAGGAATACTGTCTGGCATTGTATATATTTTAGATACATATTGTCATTTAAACTCTTTATATTTACACTCTTCCAATTTTGTTTTGCAAATGCTGCATTCCTCTGGAAACGTGTTTTATCTGAACTCTTATTGCTGCTGTTGAGTTATGTGTGGTGGTACATCCTACAAAGTGTGCTCATAATATAGTTTCACTCTAAAGGTCAATTAAGTTGGAGTTGGCCTTGGTGTCATGGAAACTTAATCTCTATATTTTATACGCTTCTCTGATCCATTCAGCCATAATACTATCACTATGACAGCTATACACACTGTGCTCCTTATACTTAAAGACTTTTACTTAAATTAAATATTTCATTCAGGACTTGTAATGGAGTGTTTTTACTTTGTGATTAACTAAAGGATATCAATACTTTCAACTCTGATGTAATGTCAGCATAGAAAACCCTAAAACACTATCAGCCCTTTCTTCGAAAGACAAATATTTTCCACAGAAAAGAAAATGCCCAGATATACAGCGGAAGTTGCGAAACCAGAAGCGCGAGGTGCAGCAGTAGCAGCAGCAGCAGCAGGGTAAATATTGTTAAGAATAGCACAGAAAGTATTTGGTGAAGAACGCAGTCTTTGCTAAAACCGCAGTCTAATAAAAAAACACAGTAAAAGGCTCCAGTTGGGGTTTCCCATTAACTTGGCTATGATTTAAGATGTGGAGGTCCATGTTATTCATTCTTTAACTGCATTGTTTTCCTTTGTTCAGCAGAGCAGTGAGGGGTTAGCCAGGGAGCATGGACACCACCCAACTGAAACACTAAGACAGCAAGGACAGGTTTTCACCCATGGCAGCAGCAGAAAAATAGATAAGCGAGCCAAAATCAGCTTCATCACAGAAGCCAAACGGCTCTGGTCTTACTTTCACAACGTTTACTTTTCAATGTAAGCAAGTGTGCCTTAAATTAGCATGATGGCACAGCCTGAGTAAACACGGCTATCTGCTGAGACGCAGCCCAAACACTATCATAACACTTAAGCCCTGAGAGGCCGAGGACAACTTTTGATGGCATGTTTTCTGCACGGCCAACACCGGCCTGTCAGTGAAGTGCCCTACAGACCGGGTCCAGACAATAGTCCGCTCTCTTAGCAGCCTCTTCAAGTTGGTTCCATGTGTAGCTGAGCCCCCTCTCTCCCTGCTCTTTTTTTCCCCAACAACTCCTCATCAGGAATAAGTGACTATATAACAAATCGGTGAGGCGGTGCAGACTGCTAAGGTCATTGGGTTTGTGAGGGGTTCTGGCTAATGTTGCCCACAGAGGATATACCTCACCAGTTTGAGCGGGCTCCAGCTCTCGTATAGCCGGGGCTGAAATCTTTACCTAGCCCTACAGATGTATAACAGAAAGCCTGTTCAGCAGACTATCGATCCAGCACTCTGCCCCCCACTAAGGACTCGCTTCTCTGAGAATAATATACCAGAGCTCCCTCTCTTCAAACCTGATTAGTAATAATTAATATCACCCTGTATGTGTAGTGCTGCTGTTTAGTGCTTTAAAAAGACAAGACGTCATGCAGATGCCACCTTATATGTGGTATGTCCTTACACATTTATCTCTTGGCAGTGCTTGGCATGTTCTGATTAAAACGTTTAATTCCCACGATCCTTTGCACCTACCCCGCCCACTATGCTGTAATCCTATATTGCTCTTTTTACTTTATTAATCCTCCAGAATATTCTGATGTCCTGATGGCCAGAAATCCTGTACATTTTGTTTCAATGGGTCATTGGCTTCATAATTTTACTCAAACTTACAGCACAGGTGTGTGTGTGTGTGTGTGTGTGTGTGTGTGTGTGTGTGTGTGTGTGTGTGTGTGTGTGCGTGTGTGTGTGTGGCAATAAACTATCCGTCCTGCATTTTTATTCATTCGTTGCAACATGACTGATGCTGCTGCCCGCCTGCAGCCTCGAAAGGAGAAAAAAACAACCTGTCACCAACATCTGCTGCAGGTCTGGAGGGACCTGCAGAAATCTGATCTAGTATTTTTTGGGTTTTGTGGCTAAAACTGCTTATGCTGACAACTTTGTTCCTCTTTCTGTTGATTCCATGCAGTCTGGTGTTTGTCGCCTCTGTTGAACATGTGAAAGACACTTCCCGTGTGTCCATTAAACTCCAACTGGCACTTTAGAACAGTCTATGGTAACACACCGGGTGACATTTCAAGAGTTCATTTATGAGTGTCACTGTGTTCAGAGCTGAGGTTGAAATAACGTATTGTAGATGCTGCTGCAGTTTACAGAGTTTCAGTAAAAATGTGGTCAAGATTCAATGCTGTGAAGCTTGTCACTATAGTGATAGTGATTTCTGCGATAGAGATTGTGGTTGTTTTTGTATGCCTGTCAAGGGAGTCTCGGAGTGAGTCTTAGCGAGACTGAGCTAGGAGTGAGACTGCTCAAAGGTTTTTGTCTTGCACTTATTATAATGAGCTTTACATAGATCATATAAAGCAGACTTTTTCTGAAGTGAATCTTTATTGTAGTTTTAAGTAATATGTCAAACATTTGTAATGAATCTTCAAGTATAAGTGTGGAATCTAGACTTGTGTAATGCCCTCTGGGTGCCCACTGTGTCACACTAAATCTGAGCAGTATTGGCCCTAAACACAGATTAGAGTGCAGACCTAGTTTAAAAGAAAATCAGTTTTCTGCCATTTACACAATAATCTAACAGGGTTATCTCTGCTGCAGAGTGAAGTAACAGATCCTCGCTGCAGAACAGGTGAATACCGAGAGCAGACTCAGTTTGTAAAGGCTTCTGGGCTCGAAGCCATCCACCTGGCAGGGCCCCCGACGGGGCGCCGGCCACAACACAGACCTGCCTGCTCCCAACAGAGGCCGGTTGCCAGGAGACGGGTCGCTCCTCCCCTGGCTTTATTTACTGCACTCCTCATCAAGGTCACAGCCGGTGTATCTGCGGCCGGGAGAGGAGCAGCAGAGACACGTGGCTTTAAGAGAGGGAGACTAGAAGCAGCAAGTGGAGGGGCGGCTAAGTGATATTGTTAATCTCCATCTTGGCTCAAATCTGCACGTCAGCACCACTCTCTCTCTCTCTGCACAGTGCCCCCCTGATCGATCTCATCGTTATATGCTAAGCGTTCTGCTGCTGCACTGAGGTGGTGCAGATTCAGTAGGACCAGAACTCTTTTCAAAATGATTCATTATAGGAAACTGTATAGTTTCCATTAGAGGTTGTTATCTTGCAATCACTCATTAGTCATATGGGCCTTTTTTTTAATTATAGCTTAAAGTCATGCTTTCATTCCTGATGTCTTTTTAGCAAGATGGAACATTTAAGGTCTAACAATTGTTTCCCTAATCAATTCATTGTCTTGGTTAATTGGCTTGGAAATACCAGGAAGTAGTGAATAGTTTTACATTTTCAGTTGAAATTCTAGCTTTATTTTATTTTAATGGATGAATCACTAACAGCTGGTAAGCGTAGATGTAGAGACTTTACTTTTTGAAACATTATTTCAAAGATTAATTCATTGATTTAGAATTGATTTAGTTTTTGTTCCATTTTCCTATTTTGTCATGATAAATCTTACTTTGGTCACGCTTCACGCTGCACTATTAGTAAGCCACACAGCGAGACTTCACAAGAAGTTAAATATAGCATGAATGACATTCAATATGATATGTAAAAGATGAAAAAAAGCAGTTTAAATATCAGGATTATGATTTACAGCCTAGTATTTACTAATGCCTTTCCTTGCAGCATAAATGCAACACTTCTTAGCCTCAGTGTCACTAAACCTGGCTGTGTCAGTGCCATGCTCTGTGTTGAGTTACCCCCTCAGTCTGTCATCCATTACAGCTCATTACTCTACATCTTGTTATAGTCACATGCACATGACTTTCCCTGAGAGCAGATCAAAAGATATCCGAGCCGAACAAGCAGAAGCCAAAAAAACTCACATTTCGTTGGGCGCTCCAGTTTCCGCCTCCCTCGTTTCTTGCACGGCGTTGTCGGGCTATCGTCCTTCTCTTTCTCCGAGTCCTGGTCTTCCCGGCCGTGCAGGAATCCGTTCTCTGAGGACGGACTCAGACTCTGAAAGCTGTCCTCCGCCTGGCAAGAGGAAGGGTCTCTGGGGATCCCGTTCTCCACTTCCCTCTTCTCCTGTTTTGGGAAGCAGGCGTCAGACGTCCTGTCTCTGTGCCCGCCCATCTCTCCATTGTGGACCTGTGCCATGGACGGCCTACCCACCCCGCTGTAGCTGTTGCCCATGCCCATACTGCCTTTGAGCAAGCCACAGCTCTCAACCTGCAAGCATAAGAGGGGGGGTTTGAATGTAAACATCCTGGCAATCAGCTTTTAAGGCTGTTATTGCTGTAGCAGTATGTTATGGTTTGATGTTAAGCGTACAGCGGTGTACAACGGTGTACAACGGTGTACAACGGTGTTAATCCTGTCAGCTGTTATGACATACCACTGGATATATTGTAGCTGGTTGTGCAATAAACGAAACCTTTCAGGAATACAACAAATCATCCCGCACGCTTGAGAAAAGGTCATCGCAGTGAGCAACAATAAAACAGCTACACAAAGCACTCTTCAGCTTCTATTACCTAAAGGGTCTATTTGACAGGAAATGTGAGGAGAGTATTTATTGTTTTCATGTTAGACACACTTTATTTCTTGTCTGAAACCTCGTTTGCTCTATCTGGACAGAATCAAACATGTAGCTCGAGTTATTAGCCAGTGAATTATGGCATTTCCTCTGCAGCTCTGTTAAACTAGAGTTGTAAACTTCAAAGCGGTGTCGAAACAGTAAATCTGCAGTGCAGCCAGTTACTCGCAAGTGAGGAAAGGATAACATTAGGGATCATCAGGTACACTACTGCCCTTCCTGTAGTGGTGCATTCAGCATTACAGCAGCATGCAAATATGTCAAGAATGTTGGCTGTTTGACAACAAGGAAAGTGCGTCCAGTTTGAACCGCCCAGTAAAACTATTTCATTCTTTGCAGAGGATTCAAAGAGAGCTGACCTATCTGAAGCTGTGGTTTCAGTTACAGTTTTAGACGTTCAGTTCTCACACATCTCTTTACCCTCAAAGCAGCAGCAACGGTCTAGCAAGGTAGAGAAAAGATATGTTTCAAGTTCAAAGAAATGTAGTAGTGTCTCTGCTCTCGCCTAAAAATAGCCATAAAAACACACTTTCTCAGACATTCCCATTACTGGGTTACTGGGAGCAGAAAGTAGAGCACGTCTTGTGAGATCAGCGTGTCAGCACTGATTAGAGCAGCGCTGAAGCTTTCATCTCCTGTACTTGTAGGTACAGCAGTTTGCATTTAAGGCAGGCGACAGCAGCGCCTCGGGAGGCATCTGTCTTTCAGCACAGGAGATTTAACAAACACAAGATCCTGTGCTTGAAGCTCAGGGATCAAATGTAATCTCGTTCTTGCAGATTTAATAAGTAAACACAATGTAAAACAGTTTTTAGTGTGACCCAAGGGAATATAAAACATCTGCGTAATGATAGCAATGCAAATTACGCAGTACAAAGATGCAGAATAAACTTTACTGTAATGTAAAACAAAGCTGCATCGAGCCAACGTTGGTTTTTAAAGCATTCCTCGCAAGCCGCAAAACTCTAATTGACTTCATCATTGTCGTAACTGAGAACAAATTAACTGTAAATGTTAAACAGTTGCGCTCAAACAAACAGCAGCGCTCCAGTAAATCTGTTTGACAGGATGAATGAAAACAACCTATCCACAGCTCAGGCATTATTAATATTCTCACTCAATTTATAAAATGCTAGTTCAGGCACACAGACACAAACAGACAGTCGAAAACACATGTTCAAACTCAATATGCTCACACACACCACAACTGTGTAAAAAATTACGCTGCAGATTAGTGACCCAGTGAACTAGACGTAGCCCCCTCCAGAGGTCAAAGGTCACACTCAGTAAATCAAGCAGCTCAGACAGGCGGACAGAGGTCAAAGTGAAAAGACTTGCTTCATACTCCACAAACTGCCGCAGCATTACAGCCTACACAGTTAGTGTTGCCATTAAAGGTGCACTTATCAATATTTGCGATGGATCAAATTACTCTTTATAATCATGAAGGCATCACTTGTGTTGACAAGGCCATAAAATGTCAGAAAATAGTTGAAACTAAGCAAACTCCGTTCAGAGGAGCTGAAAGCACACAGTCTGTAGAAAGCACCAAAGGCACCTCAGAAGTTAAACATATGACATTCAACACTTTCTATGAGGAACTATCTGGACCTTGTGCATATTGTGTCTGTGCTCAAAGGCAAAAGATACAAGGCATGCCACCACAAAGAGATATCGACCAGCATTACTGGACTTTTAATAATTAGCCAAAAGAGGAAACGCATCTAACGGACGTCAATTATCTTCAGGATTCATACTGAAAGAAATGCCCTACCCACAGCAGGTTTGCCATTACATCTTTACTCATTCCTATAATAACAAAATACCTTTTGAATTGAGTGTCTGAATCATGTGGTCAACCCCCGCCGCTGTGAAAACACTCGCTTAAATAAGTGTAGTTTTTATTTATCTAGTACCACTTCATCTGCTTTAAATACACACTGGCACAAACCCGCTCAACCCTACCTGCCATACAATATCTGTAACTATTTCTGTAACTATTTCTGTCATCCCTTTTGTGGTTTGGTTGTTGCAAACATGACAACTAATTAGCATGATTTTTAAGAGTTTTATGCAAATGATAACATCTCAGGGAAAAACCCAGATACATGTTGGCCCAAGAGTCATTATGAAATCAGGGCTTTTGACTGAAACACGGATCACAAACAGGTTACAAATAGAGTTTGTGTAGTGAAACATGGTGCAGACTGTGTTGTTTATGCATGAGTGCAAAGTAATACATGTACTGACGGCTGAAACTACACCTTGATTTTAATACAGAGCCTGTTGTTGGTGTTATCTTGTGCAGATATTCTTTACGTAGACATTTTGCAGTAACGTGCAGTGTTGAGACTATTTACTACAAGGAGAACATCACGTCCCTCTTGAGGCTAGGGTATGCTTAAAACAAAGTATTTCATATGATGTGTTATACGTTAAATAGGTCTAATTCAAAAAACCTTGGCTAATCCTTTAAACTCTCCTCAATGGCTCACTTTTGCGATCATTTAAGAGTGCAATTAAGAGTTTGACAGAGCCTGCATAAACGGGCGTGAACGTTGGATTGTCAGTTTTGAGAAGTTAAACGGCAGCTCCAGTAATTCCTGTGTCGGAGAGATGTGTCGAATGCTTCAATTTATTCAGTGATGTATATACAGTATATATCAAAGGATGAATGCAGTGAACTGAATTGGCACATCACTCTGATAATCAGACTAGGGGGAGGAGATTCATCACGGTTTGATGATGAAGTACTTTGTTTGAAGGATACTAAGGGCCCATTTCAGCTTCAACCAAAGTGCATGTGGGATGGTCAAACAGCGCCTTTTCATGTGTACGATTAAGTAAAACTAAATGCATGCCTTCCAGCAAAGATTGTTTGAAATGTGTGCATTTATCCCCATATTTAATCAATTAATCACATCTTCCCCTTCTCCATGACGGCAGGATTTTCACCCCTCGAGCGTGGTTGTTCACAACAGCTGCCTTAAGATGTGAATTTGAGATGTGATCTGAGAAGGGGGGGGATTTGTTGCCTTTCATTTGACATGAATGAAACATAAAAACGTATCGAGCACATCCAGCCATAACCAATTTACAGTGCAGCTTTTCCCTTTAATGTTGCAGCACTCAAGATAGTATCTAATCTTTACTTTAAGCAAAATTCTGTCAATATGTCGGAAATCTGAGCGCTGGGAAACAAGTATGCATGCACGATGGGAGCTGTAAAATGTCAGATCAACACTCACCGGAAACTGCTTGCGTTTTCTTCCAGGCTTGCCAACTTTACAAGAGGCACTACTTTTAGCCGACTTCTCCTCCGTCATCAGGTCCATGTCCAGTATTGTGCTTTCACCCTGTCAGCAAACAATAATGATGATTTAGACTCAATAATTCAGTTTCAGTAATTCATCGTGTCATAATCTCTAGAAATATCTCAATTACAATCAAGGCCTTGATGCACATATATTTCCATGTTATAAAGACTGTTGTCGCACATAAAACAAGCTAAATAGCCATAGATGCAGCTGGAGTGATAATAGATCTGCAGGACAGACGGCACTACACTGAAAACATTTTTTTTGGGGGGGGGGGTGAGTGGACAATGAGACAGATAGAAACTGAATGGCACGTTCCTTTGAACCAGGCTGAAGTGAAGGCTCCGCCGACGCAGTGCTGACCTTCCAGAGACAATCCCCCCCTCTTGACACCGTTACAAAGACGTCGACCGACCCCCCCCCCCACTTCCCCCTGTTGCAATTTCCCTTTGATTAGTAAAACTGTCTCCCCCCGTGAACAAAGCCCCATGTCTGCCACCACCAAGTACCCCTGGGGTTGATGGGAGAAAAGATGATCCTAATGTAGATGCTTTCAGTTTCAATATTGACTCAATAGGACCACCAGCATCAGGTCTGAATGCAGATGAGTTTGCAAGGCCTTTCCTGACAGCAGCGGTGGGGAGGGGGGCTGGGTCCTTTATTAAATTCCTTCAGTGTTGAATGTGAGATTCCCTCTGAGAAATTAGCTCTCTGCACTGTAAGGCACTCTGCCACCAAGTCCCTCCGCTGATTTGTTGTTAAGTAGTTTTATTTTAATCTTTGGCACTGTGGCATCGGAGAACATAACCGTTGACAACAGTGAGATCATTTTGTCTTTGCATATTGGAAGTGTTAAATACAGCAACAAAATTGAGAGACCTAATTACTTTAGAGCAGCAGGGAAGACCAGGAACAGGTGCAACACCTTCAATTGGAAGCAAACTACAGTGACAACAATACGCTGCAGTTCTTCCTGCTTAAGAACATTTTGAAAACCTATCTGGAAAATATTCAAAATGGCATTTAAATACTACATTGCATTATAAGACTTGCATTGCATTTTCACAACATACAAAATCACTGCGCTGTCCAGGATGCAAAAAAGCGTTAGAGATTTAGTCGCTGCTGTAGAGCTTTCAGTCTCATCACACGATCTTTATCAGCACAAAGGATGTCCAGTTGTCATAGAATTGCAGATGTTCAATTTGCACTTTAAGGATTTATCATATACATTTTGATGTAAAGCTTCTGGCAAACTCAATTTGCCCCTGAAGATCATGTGATATGACCAAAACCTACTAAATGGGGCTTGAGAGGAGATTTTTTCCCCCCCAACTGCTGTTTCCAAGGTCGTGAATGAAATTAGGGCCTCCCTGTTTTTAGCAAACATGGATGAAAAGTCCATAAGTTGCTCAGAAAAAGGTTCAGTTGAAGTAATATATCTCTGCTATGAAAATGTGTAACCCATTCCAAATAAACATCAAAATCCCACCTAAATATTATAATATTCTTTCTGTCTTCTATAGACACAATATACATGAAGTCATATAATAGTACTCAGTACATCGAGGGTTCTCACTTGTATGTATATGATATGGGAAACCTTAAATATCACAATAAGTAGCATGAGAGTCACCGTTTTAGGACAAAGCGTCATTAGGTCACACAGCCTGAGTGGACACGGTATGTTTCTTAACAGCGTAAGTGACATTTCTGACCTCTTATCACTTTCTCTCTATGTTTTTTCTTTAAAACATTCCTAAAGAATTGGACTGCTGCCTGCACAGACTCCTATAGACTCTATTTGTTAAATAATTGAAAAGATGGAGGACTCTAATAAACATGCATACATTTAAAAGGTCAGGCCATGGTTCGTCCTGAGAGTGTTTGCCGCTAAAATGGAATGGATCCATCAAACATTAGTGTCCCGGGGTGATAGACTGATTTGCATAAAGAGATAGATGTGCTGAGAGTAACTGATGCTGGGATTAATGGGCACAGGGTTGTTATTGATAAATATCGCCAGAAGATCAACATAGCACATTTGTCAATGTATTTCTAGATCAGCCTTTAAAGTGTATTTTAAATGTAGATGTTGATGCTCTTTAGAGGACGTGGTTTGCAGATGGTGCCGCTTCATTGTGTGATTACCAACAGGGAGCCTGGTGCTTTGGTTTTTTTCCTCACAGGGTGGCAGAATTTGCATAGATAATAGCACGTTTTGAGTGCAGCCTGGTGTGCAGGCTCATTTGGGAACCACTTACATGGATGACACAATTCAGTGTTGCCTGGCTATCTCTGCACGAGCAGCCTACACACACAACACTCGCTGCTCAACCAATTCCCAACCCGGGCTCAGACTCACTGAAAACGTCATTTTCAGACACAGCTTCACCCTAATATGTCCAGGAAAGGAAACAACAGAAAATCCTGAAATTTGATTTGTTGTAGCCTGGAGTGAACCCCACTGCATTGTCCGTATCCCTGCACTATTTCCGTCAGAGTAGCCGGTTATTTAAGGCAATGACTGTTGCCTGGCAACAGGACTAAAGCCAGTACTGTGTAATGGGAACATAGAGGAAAAGGAAAGATCCCCCCCACCCAAGTAAAAAAAAAAAGGCTGTAGAGCCATTCCAGCTCCAGCAAAACCTACAACAGCCAACGCCCACGTCACCAAGCACCATTACAACAGCGAGTGTCACATAATACAGCTGCATCTCGCCTCTCATCTCAGCGCTGCTGCTGCCTCTGGAGCATCGGTGATGCTGCAGTTACACACACAGTGTAATAACGAGTGTCTGCATCATGAAAGGTGACACGGCACTACACATGCTGTTAGATTCCTGTGTAATAATCTGACTTTTTCTTCATTAAACGGGAGGAAATGATCCAGTTAGTCTTTAGATTGCAGGGATCGTTACGATATTGACAGGCTGATTAAATCCATCCATAAAATTGAGAAAGATTTGAAATGGCTTTGACCTAAAGTGACTGTACGAAACACATTCGTTTAACATCAGAGTATTACCCACAAGCTGTCTCCTGACGACAAACACGCACTCATGCATGTAAACATACTTTTCGGGGGGAACTGGCTAAAGGACACACTGTACTACATGACAGCTGGATAAACCCTGGAGTGAATAATCTCCTGTCAAATCTGTCGAGTTTGAGGGCTTTCATAAAAATTGCATTTGCAGTGATGAGACGCAACTGCAATATTAATCAACAGCTTAGTTCAAACCATTCAAAAATCCAAAACACGACTGAATGAACTCTTTGAACCCACCAGCTATAAAAGTGAGAAATCCTGAGTCATTCAGCAACGCTCCAAGCTTCACAAGAGTCTCATAAATACCTGAAGGGAGATTCCTGAGGCGCACGTGTTTTCTTACCATTCTGTTTCCAGGTGAATCAGCGTAGTCAGAGCCTTTGAATGTAGCGTTGTTGGTGTTGGTGACAGTGTTGGACGGCATGGCGAAGTCTTATGGGTGATATCTGATAATGGGGCGATGTAGATGAGGTGAAAATAAACGTAAAGAGAAATGAGAGATGATCCCTCTTCTCTCTGCACTCCTGGAAGATAGAAACAGAGACATCTTGCTTATTAGATGTCCTTAAGTTTAGCATTGTGATGCTTTCACTGACGGGTGGGCAGACTTTCATGCTGCAGTGACACATTTTGTGCACATTTTCTCTAATCAGGTTTGTTAAATGTGTATAAAGAGGCTCTTTTTAAACATCACCTTTCCTCTGTTTGAGTGCATGTGTAGGATCCTCAGACTCCGCTATAGGTTACTGTTTGGCTACTCTCGCCTATAGGGCCTTTTACACCACATGTGAGGGTGTGTGGGTGTGCAATAGTCGACATTAAATGGCTGCTTGTGTGCTCTAACAACGTGTATAACCATGGGAAATAAATCCTGGGTTAATGTCGTGTTTTTGTAAATGAATAATATGTCATTTCACCCTAAGTGTGTGGGTTAAAGTTGCTCTAGCAGTCAGCCATGCGCACACAGCGGAGCCACAGTAACACTGTTGCACTCGTGGAAATGTGCACAAAAAAGTCGTGAGCCCATATAGCTATAGTATTCATATAGGATGGGTTTCATTTCCCATAAGGGTGCAGTCAGGATTAATGACAGCCCGATCGTATTAATTTAAGAGCTCTAATAGACTCTTAAATAATAATGGCAGGCAATCTTTGAGAAAATAATTTATTATTTGGCCACACAGGCGATTAATGTCACCGCATGTCCGCGCACATCGAGCCACAGCCCGGCCATAGCTCACATTACCGCGATCCGCTGGCATGCATCTATCATCCAATTTGTATATGTGTTATAATTGCAAAGTTTTAGACGTCTTTACAGCAGGGGGAGTCTGCAATATGACCCAGGGGGTTGTGGCTCTTTTTACAGGCCATGGCCACTCCGGTAATAATCCCCGTTATTTTTTATAATGAAGCCAATGCTTGCAGGAGCCACGGTCCCCGTTCTGTACTGTACATTCGGGTCAAGTTCAATGTCCAATCAGCACATCTCCAAAAAAATCAAACCCTAAATATCAATTTCCCCGTTTCCATCGAGCGCCTTCCGCTCTCAGGGCTTCACGTTTTTTGTTCACATTTAAGGTCTGCCTTCCTGCGCAGTTAGCAGTGCCAGGCAAAGAGGATTTAAATGCGTGAATCGCTAAGTGTTCGTTACCCGATTTTCCCAAGTCCCAGGCCTGACCCTTTTTGTCTCGCTAGCTCCCGGAGCCTCCTTCCTCTTCTCTCCCCGTCCACCGCCTCCCCAGCCGGCCAGCTCTCCTCCAGATGCACCGCTCTCTGCAGGGGCCTGCTCACCGTGCCGGCGGCCGCAGGGTCCTAAAGACTGCCGGTTCACAACACTGTGCAGAGGTCTGACATAACTCAATAACATAATGCTAATAACTGTATGTATACAGCACTAAAACACACAGTTCCAAAGTGCTTTACATGGATTTAAATACCACACTCTTCTCTCTACTGAGGAGCCATTTACAATGTATTAATACATTTTTTAAATAAATGATTCCTAAACCTTTCCTTTTTGTTATGAAAGTTACTCACATTCGATGCAGTTTATTTTCCATTATGTTTTGAATTAATTAACTTGATGTTTCCTTATGCTCATCTCAGTGTGATGACTCAAGGACCTTTCTGAAACTCACATCTAGATTTGATTTGAATATCTTGTCCTCTGGGGCCCAGTTAGGTGCAGAAACACTGCTGAGGTGCTCTTAAAAATGTATTAGTAACATTTTGTTTAAAGAATGATTACTAAGACAACGTTTTTTTAATCATGAACGTTGGCCACATTCAATGCAGTTTTGTTTCCATTATGTTGTGAATGAGTTCACTTTTTAGAACGTTTCCTTTTGCTCATCTCAGTGTGATGACTCAAGGACCTTTCTGATACTCACATCTAGATTTGTTTTGAATATCTTGCCCTCTGGAGCCCAGGTGGGTACGGAAAACTCTGCTGAGGTGCTCTTAAAAATGTATTAGTTCATTTTTTTAAACTAAAAGGTGGTCTTAGACAAATACGTAATACACGCAAGAGCCCAGTGGGGAGCAGCAATCAGTGCATGCCCTTGGAAAAAGTCAAAATATGAATCATTCGTTTATTTTGTTCATTTTTTGGGCAGCAATGTCAATGACATATGACAGAGATTTAGAAATGTTATGCCTGAAAGTGTGACTTACCATCTGATTTCATGTTGTTTTTATCGTTACTGTTTGATTTAGTGAACGAGTTAAGTATAGAGTTAGAATTAAAGCTATGTTTTTACATCAACAGAATCAAGTTTGTTGCCAGGTACGTTTATACGCATGTTGAGTCAGTGTAAATGTGCTTAATCAGATATGGTGAGAAGTTCAGTTTTTACTTGTGAACATAGATGTAGGCTCTCTTTAGAGCTCTCTCTTTGGGTTATCTTCTTTGTTTTAATGTTAAAACTTTAGTTCCTCACTTAACCATTTCCATGCCTAATTTTCTAAACTTATGTTACACCGGAGAGACATTAAAGTGGTCCAGGAGCCCCTCAAGTGCCACTATGGCTGCTCTGGTGTGACCTCAGGGCAGAAATAAACAGTAGACCTGTGTGCAAAGATAAATGCCCTTTTCTTATATTCACCACTTCCCCTTAGAGAGATCTGATTCATGTTGGTTTTCTTTGCTAAGGTTCCAGTGTAGAAGCCAAGCAGCTCCTGTTTGAAGAATGGGACTATCGGGAGTATTTGTTGGACCCCCATCTTCACACATTAAGAGGGATCTGTACATTTTGACATGATATTGTCCTATTGTGTTAAAAATATCACTATTTTTATATGAAATACAGTGTAACCCAACTAGGTCACCACTTTTTCTGTTTCAAAATAATCTTTGCATGATGCATATGTCCACATGTATTGAATATGCATCGAATATTAGTACAACACGTGAAGTATTTTTGTTTAATGTTGAGATAAATGAACACAGGAACCTACGGAGACTTCCTCATTTTTAATTTGCTGCATTTATGGGCCCCCTGGTGGCTGAGGGGCCCTGAGCGGCGATGTAATTAGCTGATGCCTCATGAAGCCAAACATGTGCGTTTACAGGCGCTCTTCTCATAATACTACTTCACATGTTTACCTCTTGAGATGGATGTCAACTCTGAATCTAAAGTCTCTGCTCACCAAACTCCCACCACAGTACAGGTTTGTAAGAAGTGTGTTTACGCACGCGGAAAAGTCAACCTTTATTTAAACCTCCAGGAGTAGTTTGTAATCTTGTTTTTAAATGGACTTATAGGTTCAATTGTGTAAAAGCTTTAGTGTTTGTTTTAATATGATCGTAAAATGTTTGCAGCACTAAAACTAAAAGTAGTTTTCCAAAAGTAGTGTTTGAATGGCAGACTTCATGCATCAGCCAAACTACAATAATTACTATAAGAGCAACTAATGAAGAAGTCATAAATGGTGGCAGGTTGCCATGAAGGGCTTTAAAACAAGGACAGATAGAACAAGATATACAGTACAGTGTGTGGTTGCATTTGGACACTATACTACACATTCTGTACTGCATTAATAACCTTGACAAGTACAGCACATTGATCCCCTATTCTACAACATGAACATGTGTTTACTCTTTGACTGCTGTGACATCCGAGATGCTGTTCAGGGATTAACTATGATGTCCGATCCTATCCCTGGTCAAATTAACAGTTTTCCCAGCGGCCATGATCAAACACAGGTGTGACTAATAGCAATATTAGTAGCACCTGGACCTATCCCTGTAATTACAAGGAATAATGTCTACTGTGTTTGATAAATCAGATTAATTTAGGAACACTTTCAAGCAAAAAGGATCTGCAGCACAACTTTTTTTAGGTAAAAACTTGCACAAAGAGATGGATTTGTTTCGTTGTCACTAGTTTCTCCAGTATTATCGCTTTATAAAAATAATGTGGTTTTTTTTAGCTGTCACAATAGGTATAACAAAAAACGGTTTGGTAACTTCTATCCTATCCAAGAGTCGCGTCTCCTCCAAAAGTACAATGGCAAGTAGGCATCTGTTTAGGAGCATATACAAGTGAAAGATGCAAACACTGGCATAATAGAGCTTTTTGCATAATTTCACTGTCTTACAACAACATAAGGGCACTGTTTGAATAGAAAAAGAGAAATATTGATACGTTTGAAACCATTTTACACGTTTCCTATGAACAAACATGTTTGAAGAAGCATCACTTGACTACTTCAAGTAGATCATCAAACAGTCCTCAGTGCACTTGGTTATTCATCTCTTTGGCTTTTAAATCAAATCGGATGTTGGAGCATGAAGTTCTTCTCTTGCAGCCCTTTTAGATTTTATCCTCTGAGCATGATCTTCCTCTAGCAGCACATCTTCATTTCATTTCCCAGAGTGCAACTCAGACAAGATATCAAATCTCTTTATCACATTCAGTCCATTAACTGTACAGCAGCCAGCCTCTGCACTCATCCTGCACAAGCCCACTAGTCGGAGACACAGAGAGGTAAATGTTGCAGACGCAGGAGGATTAAAGACTCACAGAGAGCTCCCCGTGAGGCAGATTGAGAGCTCGTTAGGGGCAATGAGGGAGAGAGGAAATGTGTGTGCAGCAGGCGGATGTGGTTCACTGATCTGGAAGTAGTGGCATCTCCACTTTCAGGCAGTGGTTCATCTGAGGACAGCAGCAGCAGCAGCAGCAGCAGCAGCATGACCCTAAAGAGAGGAGTGTGTGTGTGTGTGTGTGTGTGTGTGTGTGTGTGTGTGTGTGTGTGTGTGTGTGTGTGTGTGTGTGTGTGTGTGTGTGTGTGTGTGTGTGTGCGTGCGCGTGCGCGTGCGTGTGCGTGTGCGTGTGCGTGTGCTGCAGGCTGCTGGAAACTCTCTGCCTCCTCCTAGAAACCCACATGCTGGTGGGTCAAAGTGTCTCGACTTCTTCTCACTTGTGTGGTTTTTACTGTTGTTGGTGCCTGAAGCAGCAGAAAAAAAGAGTCCCTTTATGTAGTTTTGTAGTTGAGGCAGGAAAGGCATTGGGTTTTGCCTGACATGTCAAGAGGAAGTTGTGTGTGAAAGCAGCTGATAAAGATGCAGCTTGTGAGAAACAAGAGGGTTCAAGGGTTTTATTTACCTATTCTTAGAAACACACCATTTGAGCTAGAATGTGATCATCAGAAAATGAACTGTAGACAAGCACAATTAAACAATGGACACGTTCATATCTATTCGACATGTCAAACCAGACAATGAATACCAAAAGGGTGACGAGGGAAACGCATACTTCAATACAAAAATGTAGCAATAATCTATAGCCTTATATTCAAAGTTTGCTGACTCTATGAAAAGTGATACAAAAGAGCATTTAATGAATTATTATATTATTGGATAAATGACTGATGCAATAATGTGTCAGCAGCCTTTCATTTAATTTCCAATATATGTTTATTACATTTTATACTTTTGAGTAGTTTGATCAATATCAACAGAATTGTTTGTTGATTTTCTTTAATAGATATATATTTTATAGTATGTCGCACAATATTCCGTTTAGTGTGCGACCGTGACAACGTAACTTGGTGTTTCAAACATCTTTTTAAAAAAGTGCAATATTTCCTGCTAAAAGTAGTAGATCAGAACTACTAAAATAGTATCTCTCATTAAAAGTACCTCCAAATGATACCTTTTATGTTCTTTCTTATTTTCAAAAGGTAATAAATGATCAATAAATCTTTTTTATTGTAACTTTTTAAAAAAACAGTGATATTGCAGTCAGTTCCTCAAATGTGCATTTAAAAAGTTGAACTAGTATAGGAAGTAATTCATATGTTATATGATATAAGGCATTTCAGTAATAATCCTAAAAACACACCACCAATGACACAACAAGTCGAAGCCATATTTTAAATCTTTTTAATATATCTCACATTTGATTTATTTACAAAAGACAGTGGCTTTGTGACATAAAACTATGTTTTTGTAAAATCAACATGAGAAACAGATGTGTAGCAGAAGCGTAACCGTACAGAACACAGACATAGATAAATAACATCGGGGGGGGGGGGCGTTGTTGCTCTTTGCACATTGTCTGCAAACAATAAGAGGATCACAACGGATGGTTTTATTTGTATTGCCTCCTCATTTAATGACAGCCGCGAGTCTATCGGCAGATCTGGAATGTGTCGTCTGTCTTTATTAAATGTTTTCCAGCAGTGGAAAGCAGTAACCGAACATCTCCAGGCAGTCTGTGAGTGAACGATGGGCAACAACAACATACTAACGCAGATATACTTTGATATATACCTGTACTTTGTATGACACACAAACAGTTTGGCACAAATGTAAAGGCTGAGCATGAGTTTCCCCCTCGTAACACATTAAATAAATAAATAAAAATATCTACAGAGTCACAGACATAAAGGCTGATAGATCATCTTATCTGCTGAATGGTTACTTTGTACAGCACTTCACAGAACAGCTACAGGCACAAACTGAAAGATCAAAAATAAACTTTGAATCCAAATGCGTGGCCAGAATGAAGGGGAAGACAGTCACTTTTTAAATCTCTGCATTGAAATATTTCTGGACCCTTTCTGAGTGAATAAGCGTTGTCATCAGAGGTCACAGAATTTAAAATGTAGTACTTTCTACTTCCTTCGTATTTTGGCGACTATTCAAGCGCGAGTGTGCATGTGAATCTCTGTTTGACAAACGCATTACACTGACGATACTCCACTAATACTAAACAATAATAACAGAACTGAATAAAAACATCACATTTAAAATAACAGAGGAGCCTCTTTTTGTTCTTTTTCTTGACACAGTGTAGCAGGTTGTCCAAACCTTTTACTTATAGGATAGGCTTACTGTACAGATTTCAAAATAAAAAAACCGTCATGCTTTCAGTTCCTTTCAGTCCGATTTGACTTTCCTTTGTGAGCATTTTATACCAAAACTTCCCTAGACCTTCATCACATTGAATTCACTAAAAACAAACATTTCAAATCTTTTAAGATGACTATCGTGAAGGACAAAAGAAAGTCATTTAGACCCGTTTAAAATGAAAACCCTCTCCCGTTAACATCTTTGCTTTTCTGTGAAAGACACTAATTCACACACAGACAAACTATCCGACAACATGCTTCACCAAATAGCACTTTAGAAAAACTTCTCTCCACATTCTTTAACCAGCGTTAATGCCTTGCTGTTGTTTTCCTTTTTATATTTAAAGAGTTTCATTCCAAACAAATGTATAAGTTAATTTAGAGACAAATTAACTACCTTTGCACGTTTAACTAAATCCTACAGCAGGGATCACACAAAGCTTTCTTTGTGGAAATACTGTGAATATGTTTTGGACTGAAACCCTCCATTTTTACTCCTCATTGATCGTTAACCTCCTAATGTGTAGCAGTTAAAGTACATTACCGCTATATATCAACTACAGTAGCTCTGCAGTCCCTGAGCACCTACTACCATTGCACATCAACATTTGTAATATTCCTTTGATAACTAAATAAAGCTTTCAAAGCGTTTCCTACTTGCTACGACCCTACATCCTCACATCCTGTATCCTGCCTATTGTAACTAAAACTAAACGCCTAATTCATTGCTAGTTATCCTGAGGTGCTTCCCTACACTTTAAATACTGAGGCTGTCAGCTAGTCAGGTGTGTTCAGTGAGTTTTTTGCAGAGTAAAACAACGAGACTCTGATCATTATTGTGTTTGTAGTAGCCTCTTGGTTTCGTTTGATCGCACAGCCCTTTATTTGCAAGGGTGGCTCACTGAGAGCCCAGTATAGCAGCAGTACAGTAGTGACTCAGTGAGTTTGTTTACATGCACAAAGTATTCTCAAGCTGGTATTGTTCCTTTTGAGTTTTAGAGGGTTATGAAGGTAGATTTTGTTACCTTTTTGAAAGTGCAAAGCTAGCTGTTCCAGACATTAAAAAAGGTTGGCAAAATAGCTGCTCGTAAAAGGTTCATATTTAGCATACAGATTTATTCTGGTAAGAAAGCCGACGAGCCAAACACAGTTGATTCCTGGAGTCTTCACACATTATTTTGCCATCCTCTCAGTGAGGCTCTGAGAAGTCATGATGTTTACATTTCTGCAGAGCCAGGCTTGTGGTTTTTATCCTTACTTCCAGTCCATTTCATGTATGAATGTAGGACAGATATTGATCTTATCCAGCTGTGAGCAAGTAAAATAACAGGTGCATTTCACAAAATGTCCAAATATTAGAAACCGGGGCATATCCAGGATTCTGCTTTTACAATCGTCACCGTTTTTTTTTGTAACAAACTCAAGAATATGGATGTGCAAGAAAACAAACTCAGTGTGAACTCGGAGGCGAGACACTCCTGACACCATCAAACCCCACAGGGAGCTGCCATAGCTTGGTACAGTACCTAAATCCAGACACGAGTGCAACTTCATGCAAAAATTATTTAAAAAAACTAAAAGTAAGATGAACACTAGCGCTAATCATACAAAACCAATGAAAGGGAACATGTTGTCACCTTCATGTCGGGGCGTTTCCTGTGGTCATGTGTTTACAGGATTTTATTTACAGAATGATCTGCTGCTAAGGGACGTTTTGGGGGGGGGGGGGGTGGGAAGCACAGCAAGCCATTCCTTAGCATCATGAGGGAAATCATTAATTCATTACAGCAGTTTTTGTTTACAGGACAACATACACACTCGCTAATTAGACACATCTTGCTACCTGCAAGTTGTGAAGAGACGCTTTTTTTCTTCACATAGTGAAATCCTGTTAGATTACAGCATGCATTACTCTACGTGCTAATGCCAGGGCTTGGTTGTTGTTGTTGTTGTTGTTGTTACTGATACTTCCCACTTGTTGACTGTTTGTCCTTGCAGGGTTGTGGTGATTGTGTTTCCTCAGTGTTTCTGTACTCTCAATGTGCCTGGAAATACACACAGAAGAGCAGATTCAGTGCTGCTGACAAGATTTCTTTTAGTATAAATGACTCTGTGGCGATGTGCCATGATGCCTCGATACTTTGGATGGAGGGCTGCAGCAGACGCTCATTATAAAACAGCCAAACAAGTGTTTTATTGGCTGATAAAGGTGTGATAAAGGTGCAGCCAACTCTTCCACTCTAGCAGATGAAGAAACAACGCACTCATAATGAGCCCCAACTTCTGTTCGTGTAGTTGTAGGAAATAAATGCACTTCAGGCAACTTGTCACTATGAAAGTATTATATACGACTGCCAAGAACAACTGTTATTGCAATAATTGTATTTAATTATCCTGAGATCACGAGCTAATGATCCCCCTTATATCAGGATGGCATTTTCAAATGATGGTGGGTTAATTATATCGTTATATTTAGAAAACAAGCTGTTGTGTCCAAAGAGGCAAACAGCAGGTTGTTATAGTGACGATGGGTTAATTATCTCTTTAACTCAACATAACTATTAATGGATAATTAGCCCTTTTTCACAATCTGTTGTTGTTGTCTCACAGCTTGGTTTCTCAATAATTAACCCATCATAATTAATATTTAGAAATAACAAGATTAGTAACTTGTGATCTCAAAGAAGTTGTAACATCCACAGCTGCTTTTGGCTGCCAAAGTGTGTAGTATTTGTGTAATATATTATGAATGAATTATAACTTCCACTTTATTCTGCCTCGGCTGAAGAAAAAAGTTAGGAAATACAGCATGTTTTTTAATGAAGACAAAAGATTTACAGTTTGTGTTTGAGAGCCATTACATCACTCTACTTCCCCCTTTCACAAAATCTCTTGCAAAATAATGAATCTACCGTGAAATCTGAACCATGCTCGTCTTTGAACAGTTAAAATGATTGCTTAAATGATTATTACTGCTTGGTATCTTCTCAAACAATCTTTTAAAGTGGTATGATGTATACATACAGTGGTATGCAAAAGTTTGGGCACCCCTTAGGAAAACCACTGCATCAGTTTGTCACTTGCTGAGCTTTTGAAGCAGCAACTTCATTTTAACATATGTTATACCTTATGGTAACAGAAACATCTCAGTAGTGAAATAACTTTTATTGGTCAAACAGAAACATGTTTATGTGCATTCAAACACAAATAGGCATGTGCATACATTTGGGCACCCCTAAGAAATAATTCCATTAATATTTAGTATTGCCTCCTTTTGCTGCAATAACGGCCTGTAGACGCCTCCTGTAGCCACAGACAAGTCCCTTAAGCCTGGCAGGTGGTATTTTGGCCCATTCTTCCACACAAAACGTCTCCAGTTCAGTCAGGTTTCTTGGCCTCCGTGCATGGACAGCCTTCTTCAAATAAATCCATACATTTTCAATGATGTTAAGGTCTGGGGACTGGGATGGCCATTCCAGAACATTGTACCTGTGCTTCTGCATGAATTCCTTGGTGGATTTTGATCGGTGCTTAGGATCATTGTCCTGCTGAAAAATCCAACCCCGGCGTAGCTTCAACTTTGTGACTGACTCTAGAACATTCTTGTCAAGAATCTCCTGGTACTGTAAGGAATTCATGTGGCCCTCAACTTTAACAAGTTTTCCAGTACCTGTGCTAGCCACACAGCCCCATAACATGATAGATCCTCCACCAAATTTTACAGTGGGCAACAAGTTCTTTTCATTGAATGCAGTGTGTTTTTTTCGCCATGCATACCTGTTCATGTTATGACCAAATAACTCAATCTTGGTCTCATCTGACCACAGTATTTTGTTCCAAAATGCTTCTGGCTTGTCCAGATGTGCTTTTGCATACCTCATGCGACTCTTCTTGTGATTAACACTCAGGAAAGGCTTTTTGCACATCACCCTTCCAATGAGCTCTTCCTGGTGCAAAGTACGCTGGATTGTGGAACGGTGAACAACTACACCATCAGCAGCCAGATGTTGTTGTTCTCTGGAGGTGGTCTGTGGCTTCTCTGTGACCATTTTCACCATCCTTCGCCTGTGCCTTTCCCCTATTTTTGTCGGCCTACCACATCTTTCCTTCACACGGACTGTTCCTGTGGCCTTCCATTTCACAACTACGTTTCTGACTGTGGAGACAGACAGTTTAAACCTGTCAGATAATTTTTTGTACCCTTCTCCTAATTTATAATGTTGGATTATCTTAGCTTTCAGGTCAGTGGAGAGTTGTTTTGAGGTCCCCATCTTGCCACTCCCTAAGAAAGAACCTAGGCCAGGCACAGCCAGCTATTACCTATGTTAAATAGCCTTTTTCATGATTGGTTCCACCTGTCTTTGTAATTGAAGGTCTAATGAGCTAATCAAAGCAATTTTGTGCAGCAACCTGTCAGCTATAAATCCGTACAGGTGTTGAAATGAATGCTATTTATAAGGGTGCCCAAACTTTTGCACATCCCATTTTTTGCATTTTATTTTATTATAATAAAACTATGTAATGCTACCCTAAGAATTTTGGTCTGGAAAACACTAAAACGTCTACATCTTTGTAGGAAAACAAATGTTGTTGCTGTGATCTTCTATTATAAAGGAAAAGCAAATTGTCATGAAATCTCAGAGGGGTGCCCAAACTTTTGCATACCACTGTATAATGATTGTAGCTCGAAAAAAAGTGAACTATTGGCATGTAGTGAGTCTTACTTCTGTCCCCACCGTTCCTCATGTTCGTCTCGTCTTCCAAGCCCACCTCATCAACTTAAAAAATGAAGCAGATTTGAGTTTCAGTACACGACACATATTCAGATGATAAAACATTATGAAGCAGGTGGAACAGACTCACCTGAGTGGAGCTCTTTCACCAGCGACGACATGGTGTTTGTGATTGAGTCAGCAGCAACTAATAGATCATTACGAAGGTTTCTAGGTACTCCTGGGAAACAGAGACAGAGAAATGGAGTGTCAGAAAACAGTCAAATAAAGTACAAGCAAAACAAAGTTGTAGACTAACTCAGTATATCTTCTTTAAATTCCAACCCTGCCTGGTGGTAGAATTACTGCAATATGTTCACTGATAACTCAACAATGGAAGTTTTTCTAAACGTTTACTCAATATCTTAAATAACTACGACTCTCAGGTGCCGTTGCATACTCACCATGAGCGAAAGCCTCGAGCACGTCCCCCCCCACCCCGGCCAGGCAGTCCTGTGGGGTGTGGGTGGGGGTGGACCCGGCCGAGGTGGAGCGTATGGGCATGGGCATGGAACAGCCCGCCCCATGGCTGGGGGAGGAATGAGGGGAGCCTCCGGACTGCGACTGCAACATACAAACCCATGATAGTTAAAGTTTCATCATAAAAACGATGTGACCTTTAGAACCTGGTCATAGCTGTACCGTTATGCAAAGGTTTGACATTTTGGGATATACGGTTAATTACTTCCTTGCTGAGCGTTAGCTGAAAAGATTGATATGACTCTTTTAAATAAGAAACCACCACTTCTGTTTTTGTACTGATCAAACAACGAAATGTAACTTGAAAACAGGTGAGCTTTAGAAATGAATGAGGCTAGCTCTTTCCCTCTGTTTTCACACGGTATGCTAAGCTATGGTAATTATTGTAGCTTCGCCCTTAGCATACATACTTGAATATGGTCCGTCTCAGCGAGGAATCATGTTACCTGAAGCTACTTTTTATAAAACTTTAATCAAGTGATCCCATAATACATTAAATAATGGCCTATTTTCTTGACAATTTTGGGGAGTAGCACTGAAACATGTTAGTAAGATGGCCACAATCTTGCTTTCTATCAGCAAATGTATACTTTAAAACCAAAGGAATTACAGATACGGACTATTTTCACATGTTGAACCTTGACTGGTGCATAAAGACGAGCTAAACAGGCATTTTTTTCCCGGTTCAGTTAGCCGATAACAATTTAATTAGCTTATTTTTGTGGCATACTAAATGATCTTCCATCTGAAAGAATGGGCTTCTGTTACAGAGAAAAAACCCTATTTATCCCCTCATGAAGCGAGCCAATTCTGGGACATTTCAATGCAAGACGCCGTATTGCGCCGACAGACTGCAGCTTTGGGAAGACATGACCTTTGTGCTTCTAAAGGTCACTTTTAGTAAAACAAACAGAGACACAGATGTGGCCGAAATAACTTAATCCTGATAGGGAGAACAAACAAAAACAATGGCAGGAAAACCTTTAGGAAACCCCATACCGGCCGGCTGTACCCTGTGCGTCTATAGTGCACCTTTACTGCGTATAGGAGTAATGAGAACCATGTGTGGGCCTGTGCTGTGAGGAGAGATATATCTGGCAGAAAGGATCACTGTGCGTCTCTGGTGTAGTGAGACCAGGTCGATGGCTGGCAGCCAGGCAGCAGATGGCCGGCCAGACTGCAGTCACATTAGACGAGAGGTTGTTAGCGCTGATGAAAGGAAAAGATCCCTGACACCTGGGCCAAGAAAAAACGCACTTCTCTCAACTTGTTTGGACCGAGGAGATTTTAAAGATAGTTTCACAGTCTGGGGGAGTAGCCTGGATAAGAGGACTACATCAGTGTAACCCAGTTAGATTGCAGAGTCCTATTATCTTTCCCTGGAGTAGTTGCATTACACTGAGTGCTGAGACTAAAGCCAGGTATTGAGGCTCATAGCAAACTGAATTAAAGGCAACTTACAGCCTGCTTCTGCTCCTCATCCTATCAGCCAGCACAGGTAAGCAGTGAGAGAGAGCAACATAATTAAAGGAACAGAAGAACAAAGAGAAGAATAAAAGGATTTTTTTCTTCCATGCAAATAATCCGACATGGCAACATTTCATTCAACCAACATGCCACCAAGCTTTAGAACACACTCAAGTACATTATATCAGTACTGACAAAAAAAACATCACATCTAATTCTTCTAGAAACAGGTGAGGGTCTTACCTTCAGCAGCCTCATGAGTCCCTCCAGCTGCACCATCAGCTCCCGCCTGCTCTCCTGCAGCGCCGACATGCGCCTCTCCAGCTCGTCCTTCCTGTGTCTGCAGCACAGTTTGCAGATGCATACATTAAAACACAAGGGAAGATAGTAACAGTCATAAAACACAATGCCTGGTAGATCATCTTCTTTTTCATAGTTGGGGGGGAACAGCGTTGGGTTTCATGTCTGTAAATCCCCAGATACCTGTCAGGAGTGTAATGGGGTTACTTTCTAGGATGCGTTGCAGACACTGCGTATATTGTATTGTATGTAGTCAGATGGTATTTGCATCAGTTCCTGTTGCTCCGGTCTAGTATAAAAGTTTTTGTGTAGTATTTTTACCTGTATTAATGACACTGTTACAAATATCTTTTACTGACATCATACGTCAGTGTTTTTTTCACTCAATTGTGTAAAAAGTGACATGCACTTCACACCTGGTCACCCTAAAGCAGGGATCGCCAATTACAAGGAAAGGGCCTGGATTACTTTATACTACTTTATTCTAATATAACTAATGTTTGCTTTTCTTATATATACTAATATGTTAGCTTATTATATCTTTCTTGATCTGCTATGCCACTTTTGCGTCGATGACACTATGTTTTTGTTAGCAGGACTCCAATTTCGCTGCATAAAAGATGGTTTTTATTTTCTGGCTGCACTACTGTACATAAATACTTTGACTGTAACCGATGCACTAGGGGGGAATCGGACACCGAAATGCCTGTTTATAAATCAGAAGTGTTCACTTGAAGCATTGGCAGTTTCAAGTACTATTTCAAGTATTTATTCCATTACTCATCTGCGAGGAGAAAGCAGATGTTCTTCATGAATAGAAAAGGTAAATACTTGTCTCTTCGCTTGAGAATGCAAAACATTACATTTCTTTGTTGGCCCAGAGGTAGTTGTACTTTGTCTTATGAGTGTGTATTTTGGCATATCATCACCCTCTGGTGTCCATAATGAGCAACTGCATGTTGCCAAACCTTCAAAGAGCTCAGGCAATCATCTGTGTGTTGTAGTGAGTCATCTTATCAAAAACTCTCAACCATCTGCAGACTGAAGACACATCTGCTCTGTTCCGCATCCTCAGGCTGAATGCATGCAAAACACAGCCGTCTAGCCAGGCTAAAAAAAACTGTGCACTGTGATAAACATTACTGTGTGATGACAGACAGCTCAGTAACCTGCATCAAAAACAGGCTTCAAAGTGTTTCTACACATGTTTGAATTGAACTGGGAAGTATAATAAGTGGATAAAAAATATCCTCAACTACTTTTACAGAAACATTGCTATGTTTTAAAACACCAACACAATTATATTCCTGAGCATACGTCAATCTTTTACCATCCCAATGAGTGAGAAAAAGTAATTAAAATGCATCTCTAGGTCTGCTTTGTCTGCATACAGCGCCCCAGCTAGTAATTTATGGTATAAAACATTAAGTTAATACAAAATTTAAATCCTTGCCACTGCTGCTCATCATAAAGTTGACTGCTGATGAATTATTTAGGCCCTGCCAGAGAAACAAGGAGTCATTCTGCTCTGTAACGCGTCCTCTCAGGGTGAGTCTCTTCTCACAACCTGACCCAGGGGTCTGCCAGCATGATGAATGCTGATTCAAAAACACCCTCCTGAATTAGCAGCAAATAATTTTCTCCTTGAAGAATGAATCCAACGTGATTTAACACAACAGCCCCAAAGTGTTTTTACAACTTGATTTAGTGAATATATGGCTCTTTGTTCCTGCTGTTGGGCTGAAGATG